>NC_054845.1:2130833-2745000 GCF_018345385.1 Vulpes lagopus
CAAGCCCAGACCAGGCTGCCTTTGCCTCTTGGCTTCCTGAATTGCGATCGTGAGCACGAAATTTCATATCCCAGTACTCAGTTCAGGCCTCCTGGACCCACAGCAGTTTCTATTAGTGGCCACGACCACATTCCCTGTGCACCTGGGGAGGGAGATCGTATGGAGATGTTTATAACAAGTCAACAATAAAGATGTAATTCGCAGCTCGCAGACAATTCAAACAAGAAGGAAGCGTAAGGGTATATCCCATCCATCTGACTTCGGAGCATGGTAGCCTCGGTGCACCTAAGCCTTCTTTAGCTCTGAGCCCCTTTCATTTCTCACCACCTCCTCTAGCCTAATACACTTTGCCTGGGACTGTGTACTTGGCTGAGCCCCATTTTTGCCTTTTCTCGTTTCCAACACTAACTCTGATCTTTCCTGATGAACGATCCTGGAAAGTAAGTAGATAAAATTTGGAGGAAGCACAGTTTTGTCTTTGTTGTTCAAGGGTAAACAGGGCACATGAAAAGAACAAAATAATATAAACATGATTTTTTTTCCACCTGCACTGAGTAGAATGAAAATAAACAGGCCTACCCCATCAAGTTTTTTTTTTCCCCCAGTAAAAAAAACATATGGCCTGACCATATTTCTGCATTTTCCCTAGGATTAGTACAGCATTCTAAATGATAGTGAAAGATCGAAGGAAATTATTTTTGGAAGGATTAAAGTCAGCCGGATAGAAGGAATTTAGGGAGGTGCAGTAATTAGGACTGTAATAATATTGGGAAACTCCGAGTGAGCGTATGTACTCCCCTGGCCACCCATTTGAAAATGATGGGCCAAGCTTTTCTAGAAGTTCCTAAAGGAGAGGTCATTCAGCAGACATTTTCATAATGATTCAGAAGACCTTCAACTTCCAGAGGAATAAAGCTTTACAGTGAACAGAGGGTATTATGCAGGCGTATCCTGCAGAGGAACTGCTGGACAGATTGGTGTCCATATGAAATCCTTTGGCAAGAGACACTGAAAGTTCTGGGTTTGCGAAGTTGAAATCTGGTAACAGATGAGCCTAATGAATCAGAGAAAGGCAAAGGTCAGCTGCCTGTGTAGGGGATGTGTCCTGTTACCATTGAGTTTCAGTATTGACTTAGGACATAGCCCAAGAGCAGCTGAGTCGGACTCTAATGCTGCTGATCTGGGCAAAAGTAGGGTTAACTAGATCAAAATCCTCTGGTGAATGAGATAAACCAAAATGGCATCCATTTAAAAAATTATTTCTCTCTGTCTCTCTCTTGGGTTTATTTGCATTTCCATAGTTCCTTAATCCCAGAATGAATTTATGTTTTATAGTCTGATAATATTTTTAATAGGCAACATTAATTTTTAGAATTTAGATTTGGAGCCTATTAACAGATTTTTAATGTCATCTTTTTTTTTTTTTTTTTAACCAGACAGATGATACAGAGTGGTATAATAAACTTGGTTATGTAGGAGTTTACTTAGGACAAAAATGAATCATTCATATCAGTGAAACAGAGTTCCTGCTGCCCCTTTAGTCCCTAACTCCACTGAAGTTAAAAAAAAAAATCTGTGCTAATATTTATTCAGTCATTTAATATTTCATAATGAACATTGACAGCTTTTAAAGGACCTAACAGCAGCACACACATTTCTGTTTGTTTCGTCATGGGTTTGGGATTTTTTTGTGCAGAATTTTCATGGTTCTCTGGTTTTTAAATAGATTAGTGTGACACTGTAGAACATTTCTTGTTAGTGGGGAAAAATTGGCAGCACTAAGTGTCTAGTAGAAATAGGGGTAAAATTGCTCCCAAATGGAGTCTTCCTAAAGCATCGGACACTAGAGGACTATGTTCTGTGTGGTCTTACTGACATCGTGAGCTTGCTGTGTCCTTCTCTGTTGCCCACTCCCCTTCCCACACCCCTCACTAACCCTGACATGGTATGTGCACTGAAACCCGAATAGACCCAGGTCTTTCTGCTTCTGTCAGATTTAAAAGAAACCCAAATAAAGTATTCAATGCCTTTAGCAATCCTATGTGCTTTTGCTGAAGTCTTCTGAAGAGGTAGCAACCTGGCATCCTATTGCATGGCACACGGCAAGCTTTCCCATCACCCACCTGGCTATGGTACTGCCCCCCCCCCAACTCCTTGCTCCCAACTCTCTTTTCCCTCTCCAGAGACAGTCAATCAGAACCTCTCCTCCTCCTGGTTTGCCAGGTCCTCTGCCCCCCAGCCCCCCCACCCCCGCTCCCTCCTTCAGTCTTCAGATCTATTCTATTCCTTGGTCCGCAGCTCTCTGCCTTCTTAGTTCCTGCCCTTCATGGAGGACCCATGTCAGGAGAAGGAAGGTCCTGGCAGTGAGCAGCGAGCAAGCCATCTCCTGAAACTGGCGGAAGAAGAAAGGTGGTGAATATATGAATATTTTTAGATCTGTCAGATAGACTCAGACACATTCAAATACAGATTTAGAACTCAGACTCTGCGTAGGAAAGATTGGTTACTACCAACCTTGATTCCATTCCTAACACCGTTTCCTCAACATTGCCTGTTTCACATGCTTTGCTGTGTGCGGTTCCTTGGGAGAGGTAATGAGAGACGCCTGAAGCTATTCATGAGAGAAGGTCCTGACTGACTCCTTCAAGGGAGAAGTCTTCATCTGCCTCTGGGCTGGAGCATGAGCACAGGGGGGAACTTGAATGCAGCTCTACGTAGATGCCTACATTTGGGAGGACAACTCCACGCCATGTTGGAAAGAAATAGGACAATGGGACAGCAAATATGGGTGGGTTTTTTGTTTCTGTTTTTGTTTTTTTTTTGCTAAAGGAAAGACAGGGGTTTGTTGACGTGAAAGGTAGAGAGCAGAACAAAACCAGAAAGGGTATCACAGTTGAGGCAAGAAGCCAACAGAGATCAAAGGTTCAAAGGAAGAGACAAGGAAGATATCCCAGGGAGGAAGGGTGGGCAGTGAAAAGGTGTTAACGTTTTGGTAACACCATGGTTTTATTCCCTTTAAGGAACTTGTCCTCTATGGTTTTAATGCTTGTTATTTGTGAATATGACTTCTCTTTTCTTCTATACTACTTGAGGGTGGGATCCAGATTTGACTTGCTCATGTTGTGGGAAGTCGTGGGTGCTCCCGGATGCCCAGCACACAACCTGAAGGGCATGAAGTAGCCTTGAATGTTTGTAAGGAGACAGGGGAGCTGAGGTGTTGGCTGAATAGAGGATAAAAGAATCAATCGGGTTGGGAAGTTCTAATGACAAGACTAACCCTAGTTCTGTGGTCTTGATACTTTCTGTTCATTTAAGAGAGTATTTGAATATTAAGTGTTATAATCTTGACAACTACTTTCTTTATCTCTGATCACACTGACTAAGGCTATTCCTGGCCATATACTATAAGTAAAATAAAACAAAATAAAAACAGTTAAGTCATAAAAGGAAGCCATGTGAATTGTGGAAAAAAGTGTGAATCAACTCTAATTCCTTTCAGACATATTGATAGCTAGTGCTATAGGTATATATTCATACATTTTGGTATCATGTAATTACTTGATAAATTATTTTATTTAACAACATAATGTGAATATCTTTTTACATCATTAGATTTCAGTGAGATGTCAGAAGATATGGTTTGAGAGCAAGTTATGTTGGAATAAATCCATACTGTGAATCATTTATTCTGCAACTTGGAAATCAGATGTTTGGAACAAATGGTATCATTAGTCAGAAAAAGACCAAATTCTTCCTAGGAACTTGAATAGTCATGAAATATACAGCTCTTCACACTAGAGCCTGGTAGGGGAAAAGCCATTTGGGTAGTAGGACAAGGATATGACTCCTTTTAATAGCGTTTTTGCTATATTCTATGAGGGAATTTAGCCATGATTAATGAATTAATGTTTGTAAAGCCTTTCACAATATATTTAATTTTGAAACTATACACTACATTATCCATAAATATCAATTTAGGGCATGGTTTTGCCTTTTCTTTTTTCTACAAAGAAGAAAAAATGTCTAATGTATTTTCTAGTTCTTAGTTTTGAACTCATATGCTACTGAAAAACTGAGATATTCTAGAAAATGATTTAATGTAGGAATTACAATACCTGATTTATTATTCACAGCATAAATTTTTATTAAATACATTTCAATCCTATTATCATTTTTAAACTACTTAGCTCCAATCAAAATGAAAATGCCCATTTCTTCATCTTTATTCATGCCTTTCACATTCCAGTGCCCTAGAAAGAGGTTTTCTCCATTCGTAAATGGAAAAATCTGGGTTGCTCATTATATCTGAAAGATAGAAAGATGTAGTGGAAATGAGTGATGCAAAAGCTCTACAACAGCGACCATTTGCTTCATTGTGTTCGCTGCCCTAGAATAGTATCTGTTATTTTTGTCTTCACCAAAAACCATTTGGTTCCCTTGCCAGTGTCATTTTTTTTTTCTCCCTACCATCTTCTGAGGGTCTAGACGGGTTAGTCACCTGAGACTCGAGAAGATGCACCATAATTGGGAAAAGTTTCTCTCCAAAAGCGGCACTAGGCTGAAAATAAAGTTCTTTAAAAGGGTACAGTAAGAGAGCAAAAAGATGTTTTCTTTCTAATGGATGCAATTGGAAATGTAGTGTATGTAATGGGTCCTGAGAAGACCTAACTGATTTGTGACATAGAAATGTATTTCCTCCAAAAGCCAAGCTTCCTGGAAATTTATTTTCAAATAACAGAAGTCTTGGAAAGAAACATGAAAGGTCTGCTACTATTTAAGAAGTCTGGGTTATTTAAAAAAAAAAAAAAAAAAAAATATATATATATATATATATATATATATATATATATATACATCCTGAGATAAGACATACAAATTTCAGAAGGACTATCTTTTAACACAGATTTTGTTTTATTTTTTTACTTGGCATAACAGAGAATTCAACACCCTATTTCATAGATGCCATCTGTTTTTGGTTGACCTTAATTTTCTGGATGACTGCTTTTCTTCAAATATTTTAAGTCATGACTAAGTTTCATTTAACAAGAAATGTTTAGGTTAGTTTGTGAACAAGAAATCAGATGCTCTCAATCCAAACATATTTTAACAAACTGATTTGTAATTGTGTTAATGCCAGGACAAAGTCCATTTTTTATTTGCTTTTTAAAGGCCAACAACATATAAGGCCATGTTTATTTTAATTCCACTTCATTCTGACATTTCATAAGACAATGGCATGATGTTTATAAGAAAGGCAAATCTTGTCTCATTAATAATGAAAAACGGATTACAAATTTTTAAATTATAACCTAAAAATTAGAATTTATGATAGATTAATTTACATTTCAGTCAATAAATTTTTTTTTTACGACAATCAGTATTTCCAAAATTGGTCTGATTATAAACATTATTGAAATGCTTATTATAAATACAACCTCCCAGCCCTCTTATTTTAATATAGTGGGTCTGGGGCCCGAGTTTAATCATATCTGCATATAATTCTTAGAATTGAGAGGGAGGGGGTAGGAAACGCTGGAACAGAGTTCTTGATCCCTGTGACATATTCAGTTATCTGGGGGAGTTTTTCAATCCTTCAGTGCTTCGGCTTCCTCCCAAAACCAATTAATACAGACTGTCTGGGACCTGAGCTTTGGAATATTAAAGTAAAAATTCCATTTCACTAAATGTATGATTCCACACTACACACTGATGGGAAATGGATTACTCAGTTATGTGAAAGTCTCTCTGTAAACAATAGCTAGAATTCCAAGAATGACAGCTCCCTGAGGGCAGGAAACATCTGTGCCTGGTCATCTCTGTTCCTTTAGCCCCAAGGACAGTGACTTCCACATATATCATGGACGCACAATAGCTAATTATTGAGTAAGTGGTTTTGTTGGCTAAAATTGTAATTGTCTTCAAATGGTGAGTTCTTGTTGGCAATGAACTTCAACAACCAGACATGAAATATAGTCCAAGGTCAACGTGAAAATGTGTGATTGTGGGCAAGAAAGGTGAAGGTGGGGGGTGGGAGGGTATCCAAAGAATCCAAAGAATCCAAAGAATGATTCCAAGGTATCCAAAGTGGGCCAGAGAAGACTTTCCAGGACCTTCCCCAACGAGGCCCGAGTGGGTGCCCATCTCAGCAGCCATCGCGGTGTGTGGATCAGCGGCACAGGTGGTGAGCACATTGCTGAGTCTCCATGTCCACTTCCAGGGATGGTACAGGGTCGCTGCCAGCCATGGGGGTGGCGAGGAGAGCAGCATCCCCTACCCCCGTCTCTCCCCCATCCATTCTGCACCTGGCCCTTGTCAAAGCACAGGCTTATTTGAGTTAATTTTGGCCCAGCTCCTCCTACCCACATCTACTCCCCCTCCTGTTTATCAGCTGCTGCCAGTGTGAGTTTGGCGCTCTGAGACTGTCATTTTGTTGTGTGACCACAGTAGCACCTAGTATGGTGCCAACCACATCGTTGCGGCCAATTCTACTACTTAAAGGTAACGAAAATAACAGACGAAAGAAGATGGCCAGGAAAACACACGGTATCCCTTGATAGATGGGAGATGGAGAGATGGCACAGGCTTTTAATGTAGTTTTCATTTCTGCCTTTAATATAAATGGTCAGATGTGAACACTTGGCCAACACGGGTCTCAGCCGGGAGAGGGGATTGGCAGGCCAAGGAGGACTGGGAAAGGAGTAATTAAAGAGTACCTGGAATGTCTGGGTACAGTTGGACACGCAGAGCCAGATGATTGGCAGTGCCACGCAGCAGAAAGGGAATTGGATGAATATTCACAACACCTGGGTTCCAGTCTCCACTTCCTAGTGGAGTGACCTTGGGAAAACAAGGCCTCTGAACCTTGCTCTCCACAACTGCAAAACGGGGATAGCATCAGCTACCTTATAGGATCGCTCGGAGCGAATGAAAAAAAAAAAATAACGAAGCACCACTTGGACCAACGAGTATGTAACAATTGCAGATGTCAATGCACAGCTGCCAGACTTGGCTTCTGAGAAATCTTGAAGGACAATTCTCTGCAAGATGCAAGCAGGGTATCAGTTTCCACTGACAGCTGGGAAGCCAATGGAAACAATCATCAAGCAATTAAGCAGCAGCAATTTAAAAGAACCAACAGGCTGGGAAACAACCTATATACGTTAAGATCAGATTGAAGGAAGGGGGCACCTGGGTGGCTCTGTCAGTTAAGCAACTGACTCTCGATCTCAGTTCAGGGTCATGAGTTTGAGTCCCAAGTTGGGCTTCACAGTGGAATATACTTAAAAAAAAAATCAAATGGCAGCTTACCAACTTTATTAGCCTCTATAATTGAAGAAACACCCCCAAAGATAAGGAAACGACAGCGGAATCCTGCGTGACTGCCAAGGCGGAGTTGCCCAAAACCCCCAGCGTCAGGCTCACTTTTGGCATTTGTGTGATTGCCCTTAATTACTTGGTAACATACTGCATCGCGTGCCCTGTGTTAGGGAATGACAATAGGGTAAGCGACCAGCCCAAGGATGTCGGAGGAGCACTATTTCTCCAAAGGGTTGCCTGCTAATCACCAACAGCAGGACCATCGGAAGGACTTGCTAAAATGCAAACGCCTAAGCCTCTCTGCAGACTCAGAATGGGAACTCTGGGTTGGGGGGTGGAATGTGATTTTGCCAGACACCCTGGAACTGCTTCTTGAAGTTTGAGATCTGCAGAGAAGGTGATATTATCCAATAACCTAATAAACATTCTTACTATGAATATGGCTCAAGGAATTGAGAATACCATTAAATACTCAGATGAGTCTAAATACGAAAGGATAGTTCTGGAAAATTAAAATATGAATCGGTGATTTTGAAAAATTTGAAAGTGAGTCATTCAAACATGGAATAGATTCCAATGATGAAAGCAAGGAGATGTATTTGGAAAACAGACGATGGTGAAAAAAATAGCCATCTCCTTAGATTGGAACTTTCTAGGTCACCTCCTCAGAGGAGCTTTGTTCCCACCTGGATTTCCCTTTTCCTCCAGGTAGAAAGTGCTGTTATCAAGTTAAGAACCCAATAGCTCTACTCTGTGGGGCTCGGGAGTTTCCATCCTAGGTTACACAATAGAATATTGTGGAATAATTCTCAAAAATACCAATGCCCAGATCCTATTCCCAGTTAAATTGGAATTTTTACACGTGGGGCCCAGGCCCCGGTATGTTTAAAACACCTCCAAGCGATTCTAGGCTGAGAACGAGGATGGAGAATCACTGTGTGGGTAAGTGGAGGTGGGTACAGAAGACGGAGGAGAGAAACCTTAACATGCTTTCTTAATTGTGTACGAAAATAGAATTTCTAAATGTCTAAGCAAGTAAATCTGAATCAATAATGTTACTGACCACAGTGACCAAATTGATCTTCCTCTGAAATAGTCTCACATTGAACCCTGCGTCTCCAGCCCATCACCGCTGCCGAATTTAAGGTTCTCATCCCACGTGGGTGCAGTTGCCCGGCCTTGCTGCTTCCTGGTGGTCTGCCTGAAGCCCAAGCGGAGGCGGGTTTCCCTGGCGGCCAGCTCTCCCCCTGGTGAGAGGTTTTGTGGATCGATCGGGAGAGTTCCATATGCACAGCAGACTAGTTACCCATCTTGTCTTCTTTATGCTTGAGGTCGGGATCGGGTGCCTAAGTAGTTGGGGGTCCTGTCAGGAAGGCCTGGGATGCCCAGTTTGGCCTGTAACTGCGTCCGTGGCACAGTGTGCCTGGTGTCTTCCTTACTGAATGATGGATTGATTATTTGTTCACTCAATGAATTTATGTTAAACAGCGGAAGGGTTCCCAGGCATTTTACCGGCACTGAGTACGATGTAGCAAGACAAATTCCCTCACCCTGGGGGCGCCTGGGAGGCCCAGTGGTTGAGCATCTGCCTCTGGCCCAGGGCGTGACCCCCGGGTCCCAGGATCGAGTCCCACGTCGGGCTCCCTGCATGGAGCCTGCTTCTCCCTCTGCCTGTGTCTCTGCCTCTCTCTCTGTGTTTCTCATGAATAAATAAACAAAATCTTAAAAAAATTAAAAAAAAGAAATTCCCTTATCCTGGCATCCTCCTAAGCAGCTCATTGTTACTTCTCTCTCTCCTTGTTTCCCCATCCTTCTTCCCACCTTTTCCTTTCCCTCTTCTATGTAAACCTGCCTCTTAACATTGGTGGAACCTCGGGTAAGAGTGCAAGTGGATTAAAAAAAAATGCAAGTGGAGGTCTGTCTATGTCTAAATATTTAAAAACTGTACAACCGGCCTACAAACTGTCAAAGCAGTTTCTGTCCTCTGACAAATGTACTCTTGGGTTAATAAAGAAGTATTCAAATTTAGAATTCCGAGGAGTTTTGAGCTAGAATCAGTGGTTCTGGGGGAGCCTACGCCTGGTAGCCGGCACTGGGCTCCCTCCTTGCCTTCCCCGCCGCTGGCTCCTGCAGCGCTTGGGTGGGCCTCCCGTGCACCTGGGTTATGGGGTTTGTGGGTCCAAACGCCGGCCTGGCCATCCCGTTACCCCTGCCACCCAGGGCTTCTGGGCCACCCTGAAAGGAGGTATGCCGCTCTGCTTGGCCCTGGGAGGAGGCAGAGGCAGGCACTGGAAGCGGCTTCGGGTTATTGAGGCAGGAGACTTTAAGGTCTTTCATGCCAGAGATGGTCAAGGTAGAGAATGGCACAGCTTCTGTTGGGCATGTCCCCTTGCCCCGAGAGAAGGGATACGGCTGGAGGCGTCCAGCGTGGGACCCCTCTCAAGAGAGTATCTTCTAACGTTGGGCCCTGAGTCTGAGGCTTTTACTTTGCTGCATATTTTGCTAAATTGACCCTTATCATTCACCCCCATTGAGTACGAGGCATTCTACATAGATATGTGTGTCCTGTAGGAAAGGAAAAATGGAGAAAGATGAAGAAAGCTTGTTTTTTTTTGCCTCTTGTGTCTCACGTAGTTTCTCCATTGGATGCTCTGCACATCTCTCGGACCCCCTGAAAAGCATCTAGATCCCGTCTTTGCCACGCAGAGGGAAGGGGGGGCTACTCCATTTCCTGGTTGTCCTAGTGCCTTAAGACACTACTGACCAGGGCCTGCTGGTGTAGGCTGGGGCAGAGGAGGCTGAGTGAGTCTAAATTAGGGCACATTGCGCATCTTACCCATAAATAGGCTTTATGTTTGAGATATAATTCCTAATTTGGGGAATCTTTTGCTTCCATTTCAGATTATGCCTTAATAAACGCAAATAAATTCATCTGTGTCAAAAATCTAATTTTATTTTCCTCTTTCCTTTATGATGAGTAAAGGGAGTTCAGAGGCAGCTTCAAAACTTGACTTCGGGGCTCAGTAATAAATATGCAAATGCATGCTAAAATAGAAATCCAATTCGAAATAATTCAAGTGAAATTACATTGAAAAGGTTAGCCTAAGTGGGTGCTTTCTGCCTGTCTCTTTTTATTTGGTGCTGTGTAGAGAGGAGAGAATCTCAAAGCTAAAGATTGTAACTCTAAATACTCTGAACACACACAGGCACTTTCAGGACACCATGGGCTTTCGCTGGATTCTTGGGGCAGGGGTTTGGGTCACGTCGTGCTTGTCTAGGAAGAAGGATACCCGGTACCGAACCACCCCTCTAGGTACACCTGACGTAGGGAGGGATGATGGAGGAGAAATACTAGTAAGTGCTCCGTGAAGACGTGTACTTTCTTGGAAAGGCAGTTGGCAGTGAGTATCCTTGAAAAATATGCTGTGGGCTTTTGAGGCAGAAAAAGCACGAAAGGAAGAGGCCTTTCTGAAACCAGATCTTAGTGTAAATTGGAGAGGAGAGCCTTCCCTGGGACCGCGCGCCTCGATTGCTGAATCTGGGTAATTGTATAGAGGAGAGACTTTCTGAATATTTGTTATTGAATAATTTAGTTTATCCTGCTGATTGAAAAATATCTAAACCAACACCAAATTGGCCTTAAATTGTTTCCATATTAAGACCAGTGAAAATGATTGTTAATTTTATTGTGGTTTCCTTTAAATACGTTTCAGCTCTTTCCATAAATATGGCTCATGTGGCAATTGAATAAGGTAATTTGATTAAAATGACTAACATTCAAACAATCAGGATAGTAAGAAAAAAACTTTATGAGATTTATAAAAAGCCTACTTGTGCAGTCCAATCTTTAGAAATCATTAGCTAATGTTCTGATGATCAAATAATATATATGGAAATGGATTAATGAAACATAAATGCAAGCTCATCTAAATTTAATTTACTTTAGACAAAATTTATGTATATGTCTGAATATTGAATTTTAATGATGTATATATTTTAGGGGGAAAGCAGGAGTTTGAGAGTAAATGTAGTAAATGAATTGTAAGTTACTATCCCCAGGTATCCTTTATTCTTTACTTCTGGGTTTTTGGTGGAGGATTGCATAAAAATAATATTGCAAATCTCTTTCTTTTTTGTTTTCTTTACACATTTCTTTTCTCTGAGTGGGTAAAGCCACTTTAGAATGTGTGCTTCTCCTGGGGATTGTGGGTGGGAGAGTCTTGAAGGTAGCGGTGGATGATTTGGGTGGTGCGAATTTGTGAAGAAGGAAGAGAACTGTCCATGTTCTTTTTATTCACCACCCCAAAGATCCCCTGTCTCGGTTTCTATTTTAATTCATAGTTTATAAATACCTGCTGCTACGTACAACTTAAGATTACAGTAGAGGGGACACTTGCCATAAGACCATAAGCACAGAAGTAGAAAATCAATGAGTCAAAGGAGAGAAAAGGCCTGCTAAAAACTTGAGTTAATGCCCTTGTAGTATTTATGCTGAAGTGTGAAATCTAGCCCTTATTTTCCAGTGTGGTGAATTTGTGGTTGTAGGGCTGGATCTACATTGGGTCAACAAAATGAACATTTTAGTTAAAACTTATGGAGGAATCCGAGTAAATGGAAATAACTTTTTTTCTTTTGAAGGCAAACAAATGTTTTTGTGTGTGTATTTGATTGGTGGTGTATTGGACCCGGGGGACAACTCATGGTTTGTCAAACGGGGTATATGAGGTAAGGAGTGGGAAAGTCATCTTGACCCGCACTTTCTCTCTAGTGGTAAGACCCATTATCTATTCAAGTGACTTGGGACGTCTGGTTGGCTCAGAGGTTGAGCTTGAGCATCTGCTTTCCGCTCAGGGAGTGACCCCGGGGTCCTGGGATGGAGGCCCCCATCAGGCTCCCTGCAGGGAGTCTGCTTCTCCCTCTGCCTGTGTCTCCGCCTCATAAATACATAAATAAAATCTTTTAAAAAAATGCAAGTGACTTAAGAAGTTGCATGATGTTTAATGAAATCAGCAAGGAGCTGGTAGTAATAAAGCAGTACGTCTTAAATTCACATCGTCAAATGTTAGAATAGCTAAGGAACATGAATATCACATCTCTTACGCCTCCAACTCTGATCCCAGTATCATGGACTGGGTCTAGGAGGGGAATGCAAATTAGGTTCATATTTATCATTAAAATTTATATTTTATCTCATAGCACATCTGCAATTATTTCAATTTTAACAATATCTTTTAACTTGACGTTTAGTCATATTTAGAAATGCACCATGCTTATTACCCTGGGGGTCCTCATAGCTACAGAATCACCTTCAGTTCTCCTGAGGATATTCACACCATGACTGAAGAATCATTGTTCTGAAGGGTAGTTCCATCAAGCTGTGATAGTTTTGTAAAATGTCCTTCTTAACCCTGGGGATGGTTCTATCCTGGAACATAATTTTCTAGAAGGACTTGGGTGATGTTGGAGACACAAGGAGTCATCTTTTTCAACACCTGTCACTGCAGTTCTGATTACATCATTTTTTCTGCTCTACTCTCAACATTTTACAATTACTCAACTATAAGTTTATGACTGCTTTGGGGAGAGAGAAATTCAGAAATGACCTTGCTTTACTGTCTTAATCATTTTTTCCCTTCAACAGTAGTAACAAAAAATTGTTGACTTTCTTCTATTTATAAGGCACACACCTAAGGTAAACAAGAAAGTACAGGCATGATTCCTGCCCTTAACCCATGTAATAAAGTAGAGAAGATAGATGATATACATGATAAATAATTATAAAAGGTAGTAAAACATGAATATATATTACGTAATTAAGTCAATGAGTGCATACTACATGCCTGCACTTGAACAGGCAGTGGGCAAAGTCCTGGGGGGAGATCCGAAGGAAAGCAGAACATGCTCTACGCACAAACATGCTCTAGTGCAACATAATTCATAATTTGCAATTGAAAGTCTGTGGAATTTGCAATGGGAGCCCAAGGAGGAGCAACTAGCTATTTGGGAGATTTTGTGGAAGTAAGGTTTTCTCCATTTTTCTAAATTCATTTGTTCAATTTTTGGCATCACTCTCAGGGCTCAACCTTTCAACCAGTTTCTTAGGATTTTTGTCCTCTCTTTGGACGAGTTCGCCTTTTTGCCGTTTTAGCTCTTGGGACTGGACCGTGGAACGGGAATGGTGCCAGGGCAAATACGTGGACCTCAAAATCTGTTCTCCAGTCTTCAGTGCTTCTAGAAATTCTTCTACACCTCTCACATAAGTTTCCTCTTCTATTCTCAACAGCAGCTGATAGAAACTTTTACTATTCTTCTCAACCCAGCCTGAGCTTCTCTGTTAGCCAATATCCTCCTTTGCCTCCCAGAGAAAATGTAGAAACCATTCGTTTGCAACACCATCAATTTCTGGTCTTTTGTATGTGTCTGATCAACTGTCACCTCAATAAGGGTTACCCTGTCTGGAATCCCAGTCTACTTCTTCCACAGAAACATACTTTATTCCTCTTACCTGTATGTGCCCCATCGATATTTGTGGGAGGAATGCTGCATTCCTATACAGTTTAACTTCCCTCTGTCCTACCTAATAAAAAAGAGGTCCCTGTTCCTGCTAAGGATGTTCGTCTAACCTCTATTCCAATTCTTATCTCCTCCAGATCTTCAGGAACCTGGATTTGCTAATTATCCAATCTCTTCGTCTCTCTAACTCTTACCTATTCAGCACATACATATCTTTTAGTCTCTCATTAAAAAACCAGTCATCCTCTTCATTCTAAATCTTTCCTGTGGCCACCCTGCAACTAAACTTCTTGAAAGGAGATTCTTCACTTACTGTGCCCACTGCTTCCTTTGCTGTTCATCCCTTGATTTCAATCTCACTTCACTGTCTGATGGCCAAGAAACCGGTTTCATTAAAATGATCAATGGCCTCCTCATAGATCTGACCTCCTCAGGGGTCCTGTATCATGCACGACTCCCTTCATCGTGCATTTATTGCACGAGAAAGGGCTTTGTTGTTGTCTTACCAACTGGATTTTTTTTTTTTTTTGGTCACTTATTCCAGAAATATCTATTGAATGTTAACATGTATAGACACTGTTATAGTTCCTGAGGATTCACTGGTAAAATGACCCAAAGCTTGTGCTAAAGGCAGCTTAGAGCCTTATGGAAGAAGCAAGCATTAAACAAAGAAGCAAACCAACAACTGTCAAACTAGGACTGCTACCCTGGTTTTGCGGAAGGCACACAGTGCTGTGAGAACACTTCATAAGAGAATCGGGCCTTTCAAAAGAGTTGAAGATTGTCCCGCAGAATGGGATGTGGGGGCTGAGGCATAGAACAGAGGAGGGATTAGCTGGTCAAAGACGAGTGCTTGGGATCCCTGGGTGGCGCAGCGGTTTGGCGCCTGCCTTTGGCCCAGGGCGCGATCCTGGAGACCCGGGATCGAATCCCATGTCAGGCTCCCGGTGCATGGAGCCTGCTTCTCTCCCTCTGCCTATGTCTCTGCCTCTCTCTCTCTCTGTGACTATAATAAATTAAAAAAAAAAAAAAAAAAAAAAAAAAAAAGACGAGTGCTTGACCGGAACAAATGGGATGTGTAAGTTCTGAGTTTGGAAGGAGCATGGGAAGTTTGAGAATCTGAGAGAAAGCCCATGTGGCTGGAGCCCAAGGACATAGGGTTGAGTGACAGATGGGGCGCCTAGTGACAGTCTGGGCCACGTGGCACGGTGACTTTTAGAAGTTAAGGGTTTGGGTCTTTAATACTAAGAATTTGTGGGTGTCTTTAGGACGGAGGTTGTCTTTTTCATGTCTTTACTACTAACTATGAGTTTAGAACAAGAATCATCATAGCCATTCATTCAACATTTACCAAATGAAGGAAGAAATGGACATTTGAGGAGATCTCAAAGACTGAATATGATTGGCGAGCAAGAAAGGGTGAAGGACATTTCCTTGCCAAAGAATCAGTGTTTAGGGAAACAGGGAGGTATAAAAAGAACATATTTTGCTTTGGATAGGGCAAGGGGTTCCGTGCAGTTGAATGATGGATGGGACGGGGACTGAGAAGTCAGGGAAGGAGAGCAGAGAGGGCGTAGCCGGAAGGGGTGTCATGAGGATTCAGGGGAAGGTGAGACCACTGAGGCTCAGGATGGAGCATCTAAGAGTCGTGGTATCTGGAGGTTTGGTGAGGACGTGTTTCTTGTTTGCAAGGACAGTTAGATCTCAGACAAGGAGAGATATAAGCGAGAGCATACTCGACATGGGAAATAAAATGAATTATGGATCAGGGGCCATAATATACTGGAACTCTTCCTTTTCTAGTAAAAGCTGTGTCCCTCTTTAACCTCTGCACATGTTTCAGCTATTTTTTTTTCTGGTTCATTTCCCATAATGAATTGTGTGAAAAAAATAGTCTTTACGAAAAATGTGTCTAAATCTTAAAAAACAAAACAAAACACAATGAATTCCTAAATAGAGTATTTTACGTTTGTGGGTGTTTTGTGCGATTGAAAGTAACTTAGGAAAAATGGGGCAACTGACCATTTTTTTGTCCATAAATGTAGACTAGCTAATACATTTTGGGTGGTGTGGTATTTTGTTTATTAAGCTCACTGTCAGCCTCTTTTGCTGCCAGCTGAAGTACAGTAATATGATTTTGTTCCAAATTTTACACTTTGCCAAAGGTCTGTTTCTCAGGTGCATTTTGGGAACAGCTGTCAGCCCCAAGCAATCTGATTGCTTTTCATGAATGATAAATCACTTCCCTGTGCACTGATCGGCTCGGGCACAATAGGAAGAGACGTCTTTCCACCTAGCATGTCAGCAGGAGAGTGGGTAGCATGAGGATGACGGGAGAGAAGCGCGAGGCTCCAGTGGGCGTTTCCTCAGTCCTCGGGTTCCATCACTTTGGGTGAATAGTGGGGGAAAGATGGTCTTCACTAGCGGGTCTGAAGGACAAAACTGATCCTGCCTCTACTAGGAGCCATCACCGATTACCCCTGGGGGATCCATGGACCTAAAAAGAAAGGATCCTTGAGGGTCACACATTCTTTGGTTTCAAGGATTGCCCGTCCCGACTGTCACGGGTCAGGGGGTGTTAGGGTTAGGGGTGATGAAGGGAAAGCTTGAGCTCCATCAGAGTATCCAATTAGCGAGGCCTGGCAGGCCGTGAAAATACTTGTCACATTCGCAGCTCAGCTAAGGCCTTGTCCGCTCCAGGTCGCCGTGTGCAGCATCACACAGGTGCTGCTGCCTGGGGGGTGAGGGGTGGGGGCTGGGGGCCTGCTGGCAGGGGGCCGGGTGCACCCCTTGAATCCTAGGTCTGGAAAAGAAGTTCTGAGGGGAGAGGAGTCGAATTGTTCTCTGGCCCCGAGGTTTGCTCGGTCACTGCTGGCCCTGGTGGCCTCTGGTGGCTCCTGTCACCAGCTCTCCCAGAGCCACCCACCAGCTACAGGCCCAGCTCTTTTTATTGAACATAAGAAATGTCATCTGCAAATCACAGGTTTTTACCGGGAAGGGCAGGTGGGGCTCGGCAGCCTGGGCTCGCTCCCCGTTGCTAGAGCATCGCCCTCGCCGTGAAGGCAGACGCCCGGCCACGCACCTGCGCCCTGCTCGTGGCCTGACCTCGCCGTGGCCCCAAACCCACGCATCGCCCTGCAGCTGCATGGCAGCGGCCCTGGCACTCGCTGCCCACTGCTCTCTGGTTTTAATAAGGAATTTATTTAACGAGCCGACGATGGCAAGATGTCAGGACAGAGACGTCGAGGGCAAACACCGCAGTCGCAAGGAGCAGGAGGCGCAGCCCCTTGAGCCTGTCCTAGAACCTCCTGGCAGCTGGTGCTTAGGTCAGCTAAGCCGATGGCTTACAAGAGTGATCCCTGCCACTAGTCTTGGGAGCAGTGGTGTCACCCAGGCTAGGTTTTAGAGTTAAGAATATAAAGGTGGCAGGTGCGGGTGTAGACAGGGGAGGTCGGATGCTGCGCAGGGAGGTAAGAGCCCCGTGGCTGGCCCGCCGCGACCGCCTGCACCTGCCAAATGTCACTTGTGCAGCCCTGACGCTTGCATTGGGGCGGCTGAGGGAGCAGGAGCAGCTGTCCTTGGGCGGCTTGCGGTAGACCCCAAGACCCTCGTTCTCTCGGGCTCCACGGGAGGACTGGGTTTGCAGTGGTTTAAGTTCCTTCCCAGGCTTGAGGCAGGATTTCCCTTCGTGTCACAGCCCCGTATAAGGTGCGCAGAGGAGGCAAGGACCTCTCCGGTCCGTGAGGCCAAAGCCTGTGACAGGGATAAGCCATCTCAGCTGAAGGTGGGATGTGGTGATCCTACTGTTCCACGTCTCCCTCGAGGGGCACCTGGGCGGCTCAGGCCGTTGAGCATCCCGCTCTGGATCTCAGCTCAGGCCTTGGCCTCGGGGTCGTGAGTTCAAGCCCCGCCTTGGGCTCCATGCTGGGCGTGTAACCTATGTGAAGTCAAAACCAACTATCTGTTGAGTACCTACTGAGTATCGGTTAGCGTCTTCAGCACCAGATACATAACCATGAACAAAGCATCCTGCTGTCACAAAGCTAACTTTCTATTAGTTTATTGACAAACTGAGCACCAGGTAACCCTAGCTCGCACTTTGCTTTTTGGTATTTTTTTTAATTAATTAATTAATTTTTTTTCTAGCTCGCACTTTGAAGTGAGTATTCCTTCTAGAAGCCTATAGCAAAATTTTATATTATTTTTTTCGCCAATATTAACAAAAGGTGCGTTGTGAACTGTGCTGGGTGTGAGGTGTTCACCAGATGCGATCTTCAGCAATTCCGATTAGTTTTTCCTTTCTATGTTAGAATCTAATGAAAACTCCTCTTGCTTAATTCCTCCCTCTGGCTCTGGAGGGCTCTGCAATATGGCCATGATGCTTGGTAGGCCCAAATGCAGGGGCAAAACCCCATTTCTCCTCAGGGCCTGGAGTTCTGTGCTTGAACTTGTTCTGTGTCCTCTGCTGGCAACAGTGCCTAGCTGTGAGATGCTGATTTGCACAGGGTGCGGGCTGGCTTTGTTTCCGAAAGGAATAATGTGCATGGTTGGTCTCCGGTTGATGTGTGGGAGCTGCCATTTGGGGGCGTATAACACTCTATTTTCCATCCTGCTTAGAATTCTGAGGCTCGATGTCCAACATCTGTCATCCTTCACTTTGGAATTTTAAATTATCTTTTTTTATGACTACGACAGTAATAATATTTATTTATTTATTTATTATTAAAATAAAGCATAAAAAAGAAAATAAAAATAACCTATAATCCTGTGGCTCTGAGTTAAGCATTATTAGCTTCCTCTTGTGCATATATTTTGAAATACGCACAGTTGTTATCCTGTTTTTGTTCTCAGCAGTATATTGCGAGAATATCCTGAATATTATTAAAACATCCTTTAAGATTTAACTTAATGGCTGCATAATATTCAACCATATAGCTTTATCATAATTTATTTGACCATGCCTTATTGTTGGACATAGTTTCTAATTTATCACTCATTTAAAATCCTGCGAGTAATATCCTTATTATATGTTTCAAATGCCTGCCTAAGTAAGTTCTTAAGAAAAATTCCAAGAAATAAAGTTATCGGATTAAATGAGGTGAACATTCTAAGGCTCCTCACACATATAACCCAATCATTGTCTAGAACGGTTCACAAATGATACTCGCAGTAGAATCATGTACTCACATTTTAGAAAAGTGTCCATTTGTTAGGCAAAAGAAATACCTCACTATCGTTTTATTTTCCAGTTAGAATTCTAGTGAGATCAAATATGTGTTTCGCATGTTTAGTGGCTATTTCTTTCTTTTTGTTCTGTATATTGTCTCTGCTTCTTTATCTATTTTTCTATTCCTGTGTGGTACATGATAATGGCCTGCCAAGGATGTTCATAAACTAATTTCTAAAACATATGACTATGTTCTCTTACACAGCCAAAGGGATTTTGCAGACGTGATTAAATCAGGGACCTTGAGATGGAGAGCTTCTTTCGGGTTATCCAGGTGGGCGATCAAAGGATTGGAGTCGAAGCCGATGTGATGGTGGGATCCGAAGTCAGCGAGAAGAGAAACTTGAAGATATTATATTGCAGGCTTTGCAAGTGGAGAAAGGGGCCTCAGGGCAAGGAACGCAGGTGGTCTCCAGAAGCTGGAAGAGGCAGTGAAAGGCTTGGCTTCCAGAACCTCAGAAGGAAGCCGCTCTTAGGACATCTTGACTTACGCCCAGGGAAACTCACTCTGGACTTTTGATGTCCAGAATTGGGATTGTTTTAAGCCACTAGGTGTGTCGTGGTCTGTTACAGCAGCAGGAAATGAATACACCACGTGTTCTGATTTTTCTTACTGAGATGTAAATTTTCTCTTATACAATAAAGTTCTCTTTTTTTTAAGATTTTATTTATTTATTCATGATAGACAGAGAGAGAGAGAGAGAGAGAGAGAGACTGAGAGGCAGAGACACAGGCAGAGGGAGAAGCAGGCTCCATGCAGGGAGCCCGACGTGGAACCCGATCCCAGGTCTCCAGGATCACACCCTGGACCAAAGGCAGGCGCTCAACCACTGAGCCACCCAGGGATCCCTACAATAAAGTTCTTAACTTGTCATGTAGGTTACAAATATTTTTCCCAGGATGCAGTTTGCTTATATTTTTAGAGCATTTTCTGATAGAGTTTTGTTCTCATTATTGATGTTATATTAGATAAGCTTTATTTCAGTGCTATACAAATTTTAAAAATTATGCAGTCAAATCTATGTATCTTTTCCTTGGTGATATATTCTATTGCTTTTAAATCAGTTTTATATTCACCAATGTTACTTCCAGCATTTTTATGTTATGTGATTTTTCATTTATCATTCTTCATTAAGTTTTTATATAATTCTAGTCCTATTTCAGGGCTATCTTGACTGTTTCATGAATCTGTCAAGTCCCGTGCTATTACCACACCATCTAAATTATTGTAGTTTCATAAAAGTTTTTATGTCTAGTAAGCCAAGCACTCATTCATTACTCCTTCTGTTAACATTTTTTTAAAGCTGATCTTAATATGTCGTTTTTCCGGATGAACCTTAGAATCACTTGGATAAGTTAAAAACTGTCATGAGTATTTGAAATTTGTGATGAATCTCTAAGTTAATTTGGAAAAAATAGCATCCTTTTAATGGCATCTGTAAGCTCTTACCTAAGAAGAACTTGGTACTTTTTTATTTATAAAAATTTAAAAATACATATTAATATAGAGTTTTGTCTTTTTATTGATATAATCTCAGATGTTGTTCCATAAAACTAGTTCTGGCATTTTGTATGTCTTGTTACTATGGGAATTGGAATGTTTTCCCACAGTATTTACTAACTAATTTTAGTTGATATCTTGGAATGCTCTCTATTTTTGTATACATAGCTTCAGCTTTACTGAACTTTACTAATTATGACTTTTTCCATTGATTCTTTTTGGGTTTTTTTATGTATATAATAGTATCCCATGCAAATGCTGGTGATTTTATATCCTATATCCTAAAAGTTTACCCTTTTTTGGTTTCAAATTTTTTAAGTATTGGCCAGAACTTCCAGATCTTTGTTAAATGTAAACAATAACATGATGCGTATTCATTGCATTCACACTTTAAACCTTAATGTCTCAAGAGGTCATATTTACAATGGTTCTGGCTATTAGCTTGTGAACGGCCTTTCTTTTCATATTAAGGAAATATTTTCTTTGTAGGGTAAAACACGGATTTAAATTTTGAAGTTTTCATTTTTCCAACTTCATCTATTGGACTAATATATTAGATAATTGTTCTGAATAATAAACTCAATTTGTGTTTCTAGGATATACTCTATTTTGCTTATTGAACATTCTTTGCGATATACAATAGAATTTAGTTGACTAGGTGGTTTGTTTACCAGGATTATTGAATATATTTACAAACGAGACAGGCTGTGGTGTTAATATTTTCCTTTATCAGATTTTGACACTGTGGCAGCATATAGCTTTCTAAAATACTTTTTGGTGTTTTATAGTTTTTTCTTCTACTTCCTGAAGCATACATTATATGGGGACTTAAAAGAACTCACCCATAAAGCTAGCAGCTCTGGATCATTTGGGAGGTCATTATTTAAAAGTTGTTCAATATCTTTATGATTTCTTCTAATCAGCTTTCTTCTACATACATCATTTTCAGTAATTTATATTTTTCTCACAGAATTATCCTTTCATTGAGCTCTCAATGAACTGAACTTTCAAAGATTGGATTGGATGACTGTTTTGGATCCTACCAAGGTGGCATATAACATCGATCATTCCAGATGCACAGGAGAGGAGTGAACTTATTATAGGCATTGGAGGCCTTAGAGATTAATTCTCTTCTGAAAACTGGTTGAAGAGAGCTGGAATAGAGCTGAACATAATACATTAAAATAACCGTAAAAATCTCCTCATTTGTGTTTATAATTCTCTCTCTCCTTATATTTGCTTACATATGGAATAAACTTTTTAGATTGGTTATAATTTTTCCCCCCAAAGAACCAGCTCTTGGATTTTTACTTACAATTTTAATATGATTCAGTATACTAATTTGGTCATATTTGTCTTTAGCTTTACTCTTTCCTCTCATCAGATTTTATTAGGTTTCTTTTGTTGGGCTCCTTCGGATGGTTTGATTTGTGTAGCTAACTCATTTCTCAGGGAATGATCGGAACGCTGTTCAGAGTAAAGGACGGCGGCAGGGATAGGTGGAGATCTCAGCTCGGAAGGCTGGTAGAGTCAGGATCAGGGAGGACCAGGAATGCAAAAACAGAGACTTTATTTTGAATGGCCACCACTAGGTATCAGCGGTCGCAGGGCGAGGAGAAGCTACTGAGCTGTGGACGGCATGACTCTAGAGGCCGCCCGGGGTCCACTGTCTTGTAAAGGTAATCTGCACCCATTCCCCCCTTCCTCGGTGACCTCGTGCAGCGTCTGCCAGCAGTGCTACGTGGGGAGCACTGTCCAAGGGCCACGCAGAACACGCGGGAGGGGCTGTGACGCTTTTGAGCTCTTTGTTGCAAAAGCAATCTAAATTTGGGGTAGCCATTCAAAGAATGATCATAGTCAGTATCTGGAAGAAACAGGAAAGGTATAAGTTCATTGAGTGTGAAAGAGGGAAAACAAGAGAGGTCAACACTAAACCTCCCTACTTTGGAGGGAAGCATGGAGAGAGCCTAATGGAAATGAGAGTGTAGACGGTGGATGAGGAGAGAAGGGGTCGATAACCACCAGGGCGTGTCAGGCTTATGGGGAATCTTCACGAGCCAGCAGCAGTGGGGCCTTTGTGCGGTAAATGATGGGGAGCCATTGAAGGCTCTTGAATAGGGGGTGCCCATGAAAGCATCCCTTTCCTGTGTGTAGACAGCCAGTAGTATTCAGGCTAGATGGGAGGGGAGAGACCCGACTCTGAAAATTAGGGAGGAATTTACAGTTATTCATGTACATAGTTGAAGGGCGTGAATTTAGTGACTAATGGAACACAAAATGAAAGAGGAGTTCTGAGAGGTGATGGACGGAAAATCAGAGAAAGACAGGGAAAGATTAAAGACAGCTCTCAGGATTGATTCTTCAGTATCTGAGAATGGATGGCTCTACAGGGGCCCTATTTGAGAAGAACTATGATGTTTGTGTGGGATATTGGACTCTGTGAGTTTGAGGGTGTGGCTGGACATCCTCTCAGATGGCGGCTGTAGTTGGTGGGAAATACAAAACTGGGGGCAGAGGACAAGGGGATGTAGAGGTTTGACCAGAACGATGGGCTTAGAAGAATCCATCAAAAAGTCAACTGCAAATAGAGAAGGGCAGAGGACCGAGGCCTTGGGAGTGACAGTTTGGAGATTGTTAGGAATAAATTCAAGGTGTGTGAGCTACAATGGAAGCGGGAGGTGTATACGGGCATGGAAGCCAGGAGGTACAGGGTAGCAGGTCGGATTAGCTGGGCGGCACAAAGAGAAACGTGTGCTGCTTGAAGGAAGGGAAACACAGTAAGGTGAACACTGACATTAATGCTAGTCCACAACAGACATGCTAGGAAAGTTTTTACTTATATAAACATTAGATTATACTTTAAGGTGTGCAGGGAAAAGCAAACAGAAAGAGGTTCAAGTACAGGAGCAAACGGCAGACTTTCTCTGACGTCTGTTAGCTCCACTTACCTAAGTACATTCATCAAATTGGCCCAATAGGTTATGTTAGCAGAAATTTGGATAAATGAGACTAGATGCAGACTAGTCTCAGAATATGTTCAAGCCGGAGATAAAGAATAAAGTGCTCTTCGTATTAGCACGTCATATCCAAGAGGAAAGGAATTGACGATTGATGGCAAATATGAACTACGTTCATCCGAAGAAGTTATAGGGTAGCTATAAACCAGGGTTAATCTGTTCTAAAGAATGCCTGGGTGGCTTTATCAATATTGCTGTTTGGCCCTTCAGTAAATGGAGTCTGTGTGTCTTTGAAGTTTAGAACTCAAAGTGACTTTGATATGAGCTTCTTTGGAATAATTGAAAAAATACCAGCTTTTTTCATTTTTCTTTTCTCTTGAGTTGTCGGAATTTGCATAAGTCTCTCAGAGTAATAAAATTTAATCTAAAGTTCAAGGCAGCCACTTACATTTTGTTAAACTTTTAAGTTTAAGAAGATATTTCTTGGAGTGATGATTTACACGTGGCTGACAACTACAAGAAAATGATCAGTTGCATAGTGCTTTCTTTTCTTTTCTTTTTTTCTTTTCCTTTCTTTCCTTTCCTTTTCTTTCTTTCTAGAGAGGAGTAGTAGAAAACCCTGGGAGAAACAAAGTAGAAAACCATTTTTGTTTCTGATCAAAGAGAAGAAGATAAAAATGTACATGTCAAGTGGGATTTAAAGGACCTCGCTCTTGCTTATGCTGAAGAAGAGGGAGGCAAACGAGGATCTGGGCAACTGAAGTTAGAAGCAAAGCCCGCATTTCCAGTGCTTGGAAATGGGGTCACCCGCAGGAGGCCAGTCCAAAGATCAGAGTGTGTGTGGGAGTCTAGATGAAAATGGAGAAGGGCTGGCAAGGAAGAAAGAGACAGGACCTAGAAAAAGTCTGCAGGAGCCCACTAAGCTGGTCCCATAGGGTTCTTTTGTACGAAGCTGCCTCTGAAGGCCGAGTCTTTATGGCTACCCCCTATTGAAGGGCTAGAGACCCACCATGCCGAAGCCAGCCTCTCTCTCTAGTTTCTTTTGGTAGAAATGCAGTTTCTCGTAGGCAGAGATTTTTCTCTAAAAATCTTTCCTAGTAGGTTTCATTTTGCTCTCCATTCTGGAAAAAGGTCCCGCAAAAGGAAACGATTTCACTGGGCTCTGTGCAGATTCATTCACAGACTCAACCTATGCGGCTGGAAAGATGGTCAGAGTAAATCCATGGGGAAACCCAGTGCCCCTGGTTCTGGGATGTTCTCAGGAGAATCATGGTGCTGGGATTTGTTGCCCATGGTAGTTCCAATGGAGTCGTGAAGCAGAAGGGAATGGCATTTTCTACAAAGAACTTTCTTCTATGGACTTAGCAAATCCATTGTCCTATCAAGATTTTGGTTTGCTTTAGATGAATAGGATTAATTGGAAAAATGAAAGAACGACCTGGAGAGGAAGGACAGTGACATTGTCAAGGTCATGGACCCTGGAGCCAGGTTGACTTGGACTCACATCCCAGGGCCACCGCTCACCAGCTGGGTGAGTCTTTGGGCAAGGACCGAGTCTTTCTGTGCCTCATTTCTTCATCCACTAAACGGAGATGAGGGCAATGTGACAATACCTATCTCATGATGTAGCATATGAGAATACTAACACAACAATAACAGTAATAATGCTCATATGGTTGTGCTGATTAAAGGTTGGCATATGTACAGGGCTCAGAACCATCCTTGACATGTAGGAATTACTTTGTAATTCATTAAAAAAAATTTCTTTTAGTTTTATTCTTTTAAGGTTTTATTTTTAACTAATCTCTACACCCAATGTGGGACTCAAACTGACAACCCTGAGATCAAGAGTCACAGGTTCTACCCACTGAGACATACAGGCACCCTACTTTGTAAGTTAGTTGTTGTTATTCTTAAATGATGAATTCAATGTTGGAGTCTGGGATCCCATATTTTATGTTTTCTGCAACATGTGGGTTATGGCTTGAGGTCAAAATTGTCTATAGAGTTTCCCTCCTCCCCAGTATTTCCCTTGCTTTATAGAAACCAAATCATACTTTTCTTGCTTGAAAATGACAATAATGTTGTTTACCTACCATCTGGATATTGTGTTCCATATTTTTGTTCTGGTGCCAAGATAAAATGAAGATCTTTGACTAAGTACTTCAATATAGCTCAGTTGATTTTAGTTCAGTGAGTTGCTATTGACTCCATCCACTGAGATAGCTCCGTGAGTTTTTAATTTATTTTTTAAATTTTTTAAAATGACATTTCAAGGAGTCATTTGCTAATTTTTTTTTTAAGAATTTCTTTTTTTAGGGATCCCTGGGTGGCGCAGCGGTTTGGCGCCTGCCTTTGGCCCAGGGCGCGATCCTGGAGACCCGGGATCGAATCCCACGTCGGGCTCCCGGTGCATGGAGCCTGCTTCTCCCTCTGCCTGTGTCTCTGCCTCTCTATCTCTCTGTGACTATCATAAATAAATAAAAATTAAAAAAAATTAAAAAAAAAAAAAAAAAAAAAAAAAGAATTTCTTTTTTTGGAACTAGAACACAAAGCTGGCTGGCTTCTAAGCACACAAAATTATAAATAAGGTGACTAAAGTCAGCGTTAGAAAAATCTGAAGGGAATTATTTATACTCTCAATCTTCCAAGAAAATGCTGGGGAGTGCCCATTTGGTTGAAAAGCAACTTGACAAGTGGGTTTCTTTTTCATGTCTTGTAGTATGTTTTTAGTGGTAGGAATTCATAGCTACATTATTAATTCATTCAATTCATTTATTATAAACCTTGTATTGGGTGTCTACTTCATTGAAGGCAAAGCACCGTCCTAGGTCCTAGAGTCACAAAAATAGATGAAACATGAGTCTGCTCCTTAAGGAGCTAACCGTTTTTGTGGAAGGGATAGGATGACATAAGCATAACTAGAATATATACCAATTCCCTCAATGGCGTGCTGGAAAGATAAGGGGAGTCCCACAAAGATCTGGAGCGGAGAAGCCGCAAAGCTGACAACATTTTCATGAATTAAATGATATTTGAGTTGGCTACTGATGACAGGTAGAATTTGGACAGTGAGGGGAGTTGGCAAAGGAGGATGTGGAGAGATGGGAAAGGGGAGGGCACGTTTTTAGGGAGGAGACATTATTATCCAGTGCCTGGGGCTGCTCTAGGCCCTGCAGATAAGAGCAGAACAAGCCACAGAGGTGCCCAAGCTCAATGGACCAGGCCCACTAGCGGGTAGAAACAGACAGTATCTGAGTAGACCAATAAGATAATTGGACGGGAAAGATGCTATCAATAAACATAAAATAATAAAACTACAAGTGACAGTGTTGGGAGGAGGAGCTACTTTAGAGAGGGTGGGGCAGGGAAGATTCCTCTGCAGGGGGGATATTTGATCTGAGACCAGAATAATGAAAAGCCTCTGGAAGGCCTAGGGAGAGCGAACTGCAAGGGTATTGATAAAACATGCTTGTCTGATGAACAAAAAGGCCAGTGTGGCCGAAGAGTCCTGACCAATGGAGAGAATGATACCAGAGGAGGTCAGGGACACAGACAGGCACCATCTCATGGGATCCTGGATACTAGCAACTATTTTGATTTGTCCTCCGGATGCAGTGGGACCCCATGGAGGGTTTCACGCAGAGGAGTGATGCCTGAATTCCATTTGAGAAAGAGCCTCCACACTAAGGCTGCTGTGTGGAGAAGGGCTGCGGAGCACGGAGGATCAAGATGGAAATTAGGGAAATCTCCTGGAGTTTATTGCAGCAAACTGGCAACCGATGACCTGGCTTCAGTCTGGAGTGGGACAGGGAGATGGGAGCTAATTCTGGAAAGACCAAGACTAATGGACCACAGGGCTCCACATTCTTCCAGTCAGAGAATTTGAAAAATATTTTGGAGGTAGAAAGAAGATTGTTTATGGATCTAGATTTTTCCAGTGTCTATGCTTTATTGTTTCCCGTGGAAGACACATTTTTTAACACACATTAATAACTGACCAGTGCATTACATCATAACTGTCTCTGTGGTACCCTCCTGATTTGACAAGTAAGTGTACCCTAAACACTTGCCCACGTTATAATTGCCATGGAATCAGATCTTAGGAACATGTTTAGGAAGACAGAATAGAGACCCAGGTTTTTTTTCTTTTCATAGAGTCGATATTATACGATGAGAAGCGGCAATAACAGACTAAAGTTTTGTTGGTCTTACAGATGCCCAAGAATGCCCCCCAAAATGTTTCTAAGACCAGAGAAGATGTAACTAGTGGGGAGCTGTGAGGCATGGGGGAAACTAAAAGCTTGTCTCCACCTAAAAGTGAGCAGTCATTCCTCAATTGTGGCATTGTGGATATTCTAGGGTTTTTTTGTTTTTAAGGGAAGAATCTGGAAATTCTTTAATTTTAAAAAGATAAACATTAATTAAAAGAAATTAATACACCGTGCAGGTCCAAGTGAAATGTCTATGTAGGTTTGCTTCTGGCTCGAGGGGCATCCGTGGTAACTTCTGAAGTCTCCTCCGGCAGCCTGGAGGAGGGCTCTGCTCTGGCTCCTCTAAGATGCAGCTAGTGCAAAACTCAGTGCTCTGAAAACTGCCACCCAATGGGGTGAAAAAAGCGGAAGAACAGCCTGTGAGTCTGTGGGAGAGGTGGACAGGAAGAGGAGGCCAAGGATGGAGGGATGCTCAGGAGGCCCACAGGGCGCTCCATGGCCATGGGCTGGGAAAAGCAGAGAAGCTTTCTGCATTCCGCGTCGGTACCCAGCGTTGTTTGTGATTAATGACAGGAAGACTGTTGGCCTCCTTTCTGCTTACACACGGCGCCTACATGTCTTCCTAGACACTCTAGGTGGATCTAAAAGATCGCGCAATCTGGCAGGGGTATAGACCCTTCGAATCTGTGAATTCATTTTCATGAATTATAGATAAAAGCTTATTTTCAACTATTTAAAATTAGTATCCAAATTAAAATTTTTTCTTCAGTTAGATCAGGCTTCTCCTCGGCCTTCTGTAGTGGGGCCCACACTGCTGGGCCGCTCCAATTCTTAGTAACCTTCCCATTAGCTCAATAGGTGTTACTAATGGATAATATTTAGAAATCAATCAGAGGGCAGCCCAGGTGGCTCAGTGGTTTAGCTGCTGCCTTGGGCCCAGGGTGTGATCCTGGAGACCTGGGATCGAGTCCCATGTCGGGCTCCCTGCATGGAGCCTGCTTCTCCCTCTGCCTGTCTCTGCTTCTCTCTCTCTCTCTCTCTCTCTCTCTCTCTCTGTGTGTGTCTTTCATAAATAAAGAAATAAAATCTTAAAAAAAAAAAAAGAAATCAATCAGATACTCTTTTGTGGCTTCTTTGCATTGTTAAAGTACGTGACAACAACAAATAAACTTTTTTTCCCCCTATATTTATCTTACCTTCCCAAATACTGAGTAATTTTGAAGATCTTAGCTGATCTTTCTTGTACCTACTAGAGAGTTTCATATGGTACCTTTTTATCTTATAGGTAATCCCCTCCAAAAATGTTTCCTATGTACATGATAGTAAAATACTGTGGTGAAGAGCAGAATATCAAACTTAGTCAAACATACTGTCTGTATGAGTTAAGAAAAACCACTTTGATTGATTTTCCCTCCACTGAATTGAGAACTGATTTTTTAAAGACTTAATTGAAGGGCACCTGGGTAGCTCACTCAGTTAAACCTCTGACTTTGGCTCAGGTCATGATCTCAGCGTCCTGGGACCAAGTCCCCGAAATCAAGCTCCCGGGCTCTGGCTCAATGGGGAGTCTGTTCTCCCCTATCCTTCTTCCTACCTGTGCTCTTTCTCTTTCTCTCTCTCTCAAATAAATAAAATCTTAAAAAAATAAAAATTTAATTGATGACTATTTTGTCATCATTACAAAGATGGGTGGCAGTTTTCAGAGCACTGAGTTTTGCACTAGCTGCGTCTTAGAGGAGCCAGAGCAGAGCCCTCCTCCAGGCTGCTGGAGGAGACTTCAGAAGTCTCATTCTGTGTTATGGAGCCCAAGGATACCTCTATCCATTTTTTTTTTAATTTTTATTTATTTATGATAGTCACACACACAGAGAGAGAGAGGCAGAGACATAGGCAGAGGGAGAAGCAGGCTCCATGCACCGGGAGCCCGATGTGGGATTCTATCCGGGGTCTCCAGGATCACGCCCTGGGCCAAAGGCAGGCGCTAAACCGCTGCGCCACCCAGGGATCCTAGGATACCTCTATCCAAAGCAAAAGATGGTAACAGTTCAAAAACCTGGAATTTACCCAAGCTATTTAATTAGCAAGTATTTAATGAGGGTGGGTTTGTTGTTGTTGCTGTTGTTGTTGTTGTTGTTTTCTGCCAGCCAATATTTAGAATTGTGGCTGCTTTGTGGCTCAGTGTCTACTATGGTTACAGAATCGCCATTTGGACCAAGGATCATGAGAAAGGCATAGCCAACGAATTCTGTGATAGCAGAACACATTAGGGAAAAGGAACATTGTCTTTCTTTCCCCACATTATGTTGCTGGCTAAAAAAGAATTGCCTTGCAATCTGGTTAAAGAAGCTATAAAAAAACTTTAGTGAGTATTTGAAGCTAAATCTTAATATGGCGTGGAAAACAATGGCATGGAATTTCAACAAAAATAAGCAATACATCAAGTACCACTTTGTCAAGGTCCATTGCTGAAGCATTTACTGCAGATTAACAAATACTCCTTGGGGATTATCTCTGCATAAGGCTATGGGAGACATACAGGAAAAAAAAAAAGAGATAAAATCTGTGCCTTTAAGGTCTTCCAAATTTAGTGGAGAAGAAGACTCCCTACCTACGCAGTAATACAGCATATCATGATATGTGTTTAATGTCACTAAATATACAGTAAGGAAATGGAGATGTGTCAATCTAGCTGCAGATCTCTGAGAGAGCCCTATAGGACAGTTAGACTGTGAGGAGAGCTGGCATGAGGGGCGCTCCCAGGAAGGATGTGGCGGGAGAAGGCTCCAGATGAAGAGGACCAAATGAGAGCGAAGGTACAGAGGCAGCAGAGTGTTGCACATCTTTAAGGATTGTGGATGGTCCTGAATGGCTGCAGGAGAGGGTTCCCACCAGTGGGAACAAACAGGTGGATTTGCATGTGGGCGTGAAGAGTGGAGGAGAACAAGCCTCTCCCAGCTAGAAGAGGACTTCTGGTGGGAACCATATTTTATTCTTTTTCATCTCTTAACGTCAACAAATGCTTAATATTCTTGTTTCTTTCTAGAACCTTGGTATTTACATGAGTGCCTGGAAAACGAGGTCCTTCATAAGTGTTGCATCTGGTGAGCATGCATGGCCTTAAAAGCCAAGACAGGAAGTTTGGGTTTGGTTCCGTGTGCAATGAGGAGCCTCTAAACCTCTGTGAAAGAGGAAGTTTATGATCAGAGCTGTCCTTTCTGAAGATAACATAAACAACGGTATGGAGATCAATCAAATTAGAGAGAGGGAAAAGCCCAGGGCAGAGAGAGCTGTCAGCAGTTGCCACAAAACTCTGGGTGAGGGGGGCAGAGCCTGGATGAAGTGGGCAGCAGCTCTGAGAGTAGAACAGAGAAATGGACTCAAGTAGGTGCGGCCACATTCTGATGTAAGGAACGCAGGAAATGGCATCGGGGCCTGGAGTCACAGCTGCCTATCAAACTTGGTGATTTTTTTTTTTTTTAAGACCTTTCAACAATTTGCCACTTCTTTTTAATTCATCTCTTACTGATGAAGTCCAGCATAAAATAGTCTTCAGAAACAAAAGCTGGACAAAGCCAAGAGCTTGAGATTATCTGCAAACTATCATGGCTGGTGAGAACTTTTGAGGAGCCTCCAATGAAGGAGCCATGCACAGGAGAGAGGAAGGGTTCCAAAGGAAGAGTTAGGGGTGAGTGGACATGGCTCCTGTCAACTGTGTCAGGGAAGGGATTAAAGTGTCACTTATGCCTCAGAGATTTTGCTTAATGACTTGGGATGCCTGCAAAATGGCAAGTTCATGCAGCTGGATTTAAAGCATTTAAGGCAAAATAATAATAATAATAATAATAATAATAATAAAGCATTTAAGGCATTTCTTTACAGCCTTTGCCTAGCTGAGGACTGTGATAGGAGGAGGAATATGTTGGCTGCTTTTGAGGAATCCTACTTCTTTCTCAACTTGAAAAGTTTTGTACGAAATCAATAAAATATACTCAATAATAAATTATTTTCCTCTAGTGAGGAAATAATTTGTCTGCCGTCTTCAGAACTTTGCTTTTATGACCCGAAAGATGATATTCCTCGCAAATGCGTACCGTAGCTAGTCAGATTGGGAATGGCTTCCAAAACGACAAATACAAAGAAACCTGTGACTTTGCCAAGAATTTCACATTTGTTCATGAAATGATAAAATTTCAAGAAAGCGCCTTCTGACGGCCTTTGACAATTGCACAGAATGATTCAGTACCCATAGGTGGGCTACTATTTAGAGAAATTACAAGTGTCAACAGCAAAAGCATCAGAACAATAATAGCAATTACCTATGGAGAGTCAGAACCCAGTGATGCCAGAACAAAGGAGTTATGGAATTTACCACTTATAAACTGGCTTTTTTTTTTTTGGCTTTTTTTTTTTTAAAGGGTGGATGAAACTGTACATGAGGGCTCCTAAAACGAAATGAACCATAGCAACGTTGCAAGCATTTTCGAACAGCTGGAGAACAGTATCTATTCCCGAGTCCTGGTGTTTGTAGCATTAAGCCCCAAAAGAGATGAGGTCATTCTTTCTGGGACTAAATATTGTGAAGACTGTGGAGGAAGAACTGGCATAAAACTGATGAGGATCAATATTCATTAGATAACAGAGGTTCCATTGCCAGATAAACGACCAGAATTCATCCAAATAGCTTTTATTGAACATCTACTTTGTAAAATACTACACTAATACAAAAAATTAAAAAGACAAATGTACTTCCCAAGAGTTACTGGTAATAACAAAATCATTATTGGTTAGAGGTGGGATTATCCTTTGGCAAAACTGGGATGGGATGGTTTTTAGTGCTTTTTGTTTCCTGCTTTTTCTTCCCCTGCTTCTTTCTCCTCTTTCCATTCTCTCCTTTTCTTCTTCTGTGTCTGCCCCATGTGTTATTCCAGACCCTTTCTGTCCTAGAGGAATGTGAGAGGAAAAGATAATTCACTCCGTGGTAGTGGTTCTCAACTCTGGGTCACGTGACCATCACAAGCATAGGTGGGGGCTGGGGGAAGCTCCCAGAGATTTCTGACTTGGTTTTTCCTGTATGGATTCTGGGCATTTATGGCTTCGATGCAGGCACTATTGAGAACAAAGTGGTCTTCAAACATTCTCCTGTATACACCCAAACATAATTTTGAAAGATTCTGTTTCATTTTGCACATTTTAAAGTTGACATCTAAAATGTTTCGATCAATAAGTTGATTTATTTTTTGAAAAGATTTGTTTATTTATTTTAGAGAGAGAGAGAGATTGAGAACACAGGCAGGCAAGCAGGGGGAGGGGCAGAGGAGATGGAGAGAGAATCTCAAGCAGACTCTCCACTGACAGTGGAGCCTGATAAGGGGCTTTATCTCAGGACCCTGATATCATAACCTGAACCAAAGCAAGTGTCAGTGCTTAACCGATTACACCACCCAGGCATCACTCAACATAAGTTTAAGTAGTAGTTTCAAATAATATAACTTTCTACATTTTATAAATATTAATTATTTGTAAAAAAGCAAATAAATTATTACATGAGTCCAATGAAACCAAAGACTATGGGCTTTGATACCTATCTATCATTATCCATTTAAGAAACAGATGAACAAGCCCTCTTTATTTTTATTTTTTTTAAATATTTTATTTATTTATTCACACAGAGACAGAGAGAGAGGCAGAGACCCAGGCCGAGGGAGAATCAGGCTTCTCACAGGGACCCTGATGTAGGACTCAATCCCAGGACCCAAGATCATGGCCTGAGCTGAGGGCAGATGCTTAACTGCTGAGCCAACCAGGAGTCCCAACATACCCTCTTTTAAAAGCAGTTGGAAAAAAAAAAAAAAAAAAAAGAAGCAGTTGGAAATTTCAGATTTTTCCTTTGTTTCCTTGAACTCTGACTTCATTTTGTTTCTCTCACAGGATTTTAGATTACTGATTATTTCATCATATTTCTCTGCAATAAGAAAATAGTTGAAATTTAACATTTAAATTTAACATTCAATTGATATTTAACATTTAAAAAAATTTGAATAGGCTCCAAGTTAAAATTATCCTCCTTCACTCAGTGAATTACCTTTAAAAGAACTATTAGCCTGGAGTTGACACAAATATATTACAAATTTTAATAATTATTAGATCTAAACATATCATTGTATTAGAAATGAATTTCTTTAATGTGATGTATGGAGCTTTGAAAAAGTCAGTTAGCTCAGTACCCGTTAATGTATACTTAGTGATAAAATGAAACAGGGTTCAGCACCAATAACACCCCATTTGTCAGTTTAATAGATGCAAATGCTGACAAACCCTGTTCATATAAAGAGATTGGTATTCGAATATTGTTATGACAATGTCACTTAATTTTTTTTTTGACTTCTGAATTGTACGCAAAAAATAAAGTACTTAGTGATTTCTTCTTAAAAACATTTGAAAATATCAGTGAAAATCTGGATTGGACTCTTCCTTCAATTTGGTTGGAAGCAAAAAAACTACCTGAGTAACTTGGGAAAGAATTTCTAATTCACTCATGGAACCATTCACTTCCTTAGCACCAACATCAAATTCATCCACTGTTAGATACCTGCAGACTGCCGCCCCAGGAGTGCAGCATCAATATTTGTGATGGGTAAGAAGTGTGACTTTTTATTTGTTTGTTTGTTTGTTTATTTTTATTGACGTATTTATTTATGAAGTGAGAGAAATGAGAGCCCAGGACTGGGTTAACATCTTGACTGAACTTGACCTTGAGTAGATGAATTTTTTTTTAGGAAAGGGAAGAAATGGGCATTGAAGATCTCAGAAAGGCTTTGCCCATACCCGTTTTATGCATATTTAATATGTAGTCCTCTCATGAGTATATTTACATAGTAAGTGAAGATACTTTAGGAAAAAGGAAAATGTGATTAATTGGAAGACATTAACTCCTGGAGAAAATAAATGACTTGTGGATGGGAATGATTTCTGAATCTCTCAGACCCCATGTCATAGGCAACCGCAAATCCCACCTATTTCTCTTTGATTTGCTTGGTTGGTATTTGAAAAGTTTCCATGAATTTGATTAAAATAGGTTTGCTACAACAAATATGTAAACCTTCAGTGCTATTTAATCAAAATATAATGCAGACAACATATTTAATTTTCCATGTTCTAGTAGCTGCACAAAAAAGGAAAAGGAAAAGAATTGAAATTAATTTTAATATATAAGTGTTAAAGATTTTGTTTATTTGAGAGAGAGAGTGCGAGAGACAGACAGAGGTCAGAAGCAGTGGGGAGGGTCAGGGCAAGAGCCGGGCGCCTGACGCGGGATTCAGGATCATGACCTGAGCCGAAGGCAGATGCTGACCCGGCTGAGCCACCCAGGTCCCCTAATTTTAATATATTTTATTTAACCCAATATACTATAATATCATCATTTCAACATGCTATCAATACCAAAATTGTTAATATTTTACATTCTTATTTTTGTTCTAAGTCTTTGAAATTCAGTGTGTCTTTTCTAGTTACAAAACACGTCAGTTAGCACTAGTCACATCTCACGTGCTCAATAGCCACGTGTTCCTAGTGGCTACCATATGGGCAGCAGGGCTACATGATTGGAAAGTAAACTTTGTGCGTTCTCTAATACAGTTTTGTAGATGTAAGGCAGTTCTTCAAAAGCAGGAAGAGAGGCAAACTCATTAATTTTCATTTTGCTAAATGACATTTCTTACCCCATCTCACACTCCCTGTGAAATCTGGCACTTCACTGAAGTTCTAATTAACTACTGATTTTTGCAGTGTGTATCACTTCTTGGCAAATGTGCATGGTATAGTACTTATCACACTCCTAAATTACATTTGAAGTAGAATAATCAAGTCTATTTTTCATTAGAAAACTGATTTCCTCCAGCTTTTTATTAGTTGTATTGGCACCCTGTAAACTGCAAAAATCAATAATTTGATATGCTTCTCAAGCAACAGACTCAGTTTGAGTTGAGCTCTCTATAGCTCCCATTTCCATGAGGATCGGGGATCTCTTGTTCCTCTTCCTCCTTCTCCAGTTTTTTCTCCACTTCTGCTCCTCATCTCTGCCCTCCTCTCCTCCCTTTCTGCCATCAGAAACCCATTTTTTTTTAAGAAACCCAATTTTAATTCAGCCCCCAATCTGCCCAGCTTCAATGGATGAATAATGATCGGAAAAGTATCTGGTTTTCCTTTGCCAGTGTTTGGGACAGTGGTTCTCAAGCCTCAAAAACTGCCCTTTCAGTGACTTAAAAGACTTCAGGTTCTGCCCTAGGGCATCGCCCTATTTCTAGCATGCAGAATCGTATGCAATAACCATTTCCATAAGTCAAAAATGATTGAATACCAGCAGTTTCATAGGATTACACTTAATGTATGTTATGGGGAATTTTCAGTTTGTTGTGATGCTTTTTTGCTGAAAGATAAGCCACAAGGGCTGCAAGGGGTTTCTTTAGTTCTCGGTGAACAGAGTCAGAATCACCTGGAGAACTGACTACAACCCAGAATCTCAGGCCCTAACTCTGGAATTTCTGATTTACGAGGTGTGGGATGGATGTTTTTTAAGTTTCCAGGGGATGCCAATGCTGCTGGTCTGAAGACCACACTTTGAGAAACACTGGTGGAGGGTAGAGGCACGTGATCCATTTGGTCCAGGAAGCTATCAGGACCCCTGGGAAAGTTTGACCTTTCTGATCAGCAACCATCAGATACAAAAAGCATGAGTTTTTCCTTTTTCCTCTCCCTCCGTCTCCTTGCTTTCTCCTTTGGATCTGCCACCTAGAGTCAAGGTGGGTGTGGCTTGCCGTCTTGCGACACTAGAAGGAAAACAAGAGAATTTCAGAGATGCCTTCCCACATTCTAACATTACGGAGCCCCAGAAACACCTACCTCCATGGTTTTGTTTAGTACAATAATTTAAGAAGTCTTTCTTGTCTAGCCCCTTCTGTCTTTTTTTCTGTTGTTGGCGGTCACACATACAGGGACTATTATCAAACCACTGTGCCATCAGCTGCATAATTGAATGATTACGTGGACTTACAATGATGTCATCTCAGAATCGTGGCACTAACCATAATACCTTTCTTGAAACAATAAGTCTTTTTTTTTTTTTTTTTGGTAAACATGCCACACCTGGGCATAGTACCTCAGGGCTAAGGTTAGAGGAAGCTGTGTAGCCGAATGTCTCTCTGTGTAGGATGGTTCTCAAGAAGCAGAAATACTGTATCTGGAGGTTGATTTCACAGATTAAAGTTCAAGAATGGGAGCCATCCTAACAAATTTTCCAATGATTTGTACTAGGAAGACTAGAGAATGTGTGGGATGTCCAGAACTTGCTGGTGGGAGGTGAAGATGACTTGTTCCAGGTAGCTTCAGAGTAAAGAACTGGTACTGATGCATTGATTTTATTTTAAAAAAGTACATTTGGTTCTCTAAAAGGATAAAAAAATTTTAACACCTAGAATATGTGTGTAAAGAAACTCACTATGAAGTGGGAAGCTCCGTGTCATTTAACTGTTCACAGAGAACTACAGAAACCCCTTGCAGCCCCTGTGGCTTATCTTTCAGCAAAAAACCATCACAACAAACTGAAAACTCCCCATAACATATATTAAGTGTAACCCTATCGAACTGCTGGTATTTAATCATTTTTGACTTACGGAAGTGGTTATTGCATACGATTCTGCATGCTAGAAATAGGGCGATGCCCTAGGGTAGAACCTGAAGTCTATTTGCAGTCACTGGAAGGGCAGCACGTAAGCCATCCACATTCATCTTCGTGCAGGCAGTGTGGCTGGGAGAAACCACCAAGTTGTATTCGGTTTCTGAATATAAGACTAGATGGAAAGACTTTACTGACCCAAGAATGAGCCCTTGTTCCAACTAGCCCACAGGTTTCGTTGGTTTTGTTTTGTTTTTGTGGGGCTGGGGGAGGTGGTGCCAGCTTTGGAAGTAGGGATGTTATCCCCTCGATTTTTCCAAGAAGACACTGTTTATTTTGAATCTGGGTCACTTCTTTGGGAAATTAGCCCCATATGTTTATGATCAGGGAAGTAGAAGTACCTCCTTTTATTGGCTCTCTATTTACTTGAAAGATCTAAAGGATCTTCTGAATTTTAGCATTTTGGAGTATTATTCTGTTTTATCCACAGTGTTTATAATTTTCTGCATTACTATTATTATGTACCTTCTTGATCTCTGGCTTTCCAGAACTTGAAGTCCAAATTTTTTCAAGTTGGTCCCTAAACTGTCACCCTGATATTTTTAGTTGTCTTTAATGGACATTTTAGATTCTAGCTGTATAGGTACCTCTCTGTTCTCTTTTTTTTCACCCTTGCAGTGGCTACTTCTACTCCTCCCTCCGACCAACTTCTTCTAAGCCTTCCACGACTTCTCCCAGATTAATTTAGGCCCACCTGCAATGAGCTTGCAGAGCCATATGCATGTCCCAGATCATAGCTTTTTCCTACAATCTGTTATTTATTTTTAATTTTACAAGTTGTCCCCTAGTGCTTTTTAATGAGCTGGGTGCTGTTTTAAATGCTTCACAATATTAAACTATTTGATCTTCACACAAACCTTTGAGGCAGAACTATTACTGCCCCAACTTAGGGATGAGACAGATGAGGCACGATAAGGTTAAATAACTTGCCCAAGGTCACAGCTAATACGTGGTGGAGCAGGACTGAACCAAATGTTCTGGCTCTTGTGTCTACGCTGCTTCTCACTTTGTTACAAATCTTTGTTCGATAGCAATATCGTAGGCCTCCCCGCCTCCACCACTTTCTCTTTTTATCTAGCAATCATATCTATCTCAATAACCACTGTAGGCCTCCACTGGACTGTAAGCATCTCGGGAAGGACGGTGACAATGTCTTGGTTTCCTGTCGAATTCTAGTAACTTCTAAGACAATGCTTAATACCTAATTGGTGTTCAATTCGTATTTGTTGAATAAACGGCACACATACGTTCATTGCAAACATTTAATGACGGTAATATTTCTAAGAAGAATGAAATAACAGCATCTAAGAAGAATGAAATAACAGCATCTCTTAAGTACAATCCAAATGTGATTCAGTTATGCTGGGGGAAAAGGGAACTTATACTGACAAGTGGTATTTTGAAAATTTCAAATGTCTAAAAAAGATTAAAGCTAAAGGGGATTTCAAGGCTGGTATCAGGCAGTTCAATTTGAAGCAAAGCTTCTGCTATTCAAGCCTTCACCACTCCAGCCACAGGAAAGGCAGACAGTTATGAAAGCTTGCAGGCTGGAAGGAAATTCTAATTCCTTGGAATGCCCTGAAGAAGGAGGGAGAGCTGTAGACTCTGACTACTTTACTGTAAGACCTGATAACCCTGAAAAAATATAAGAGACACATAAAAAGAGGGCACGAGCCAGATTAGAGGGCCAAGTTGGAGCTGTGTTATCACAGGTCCTCAAGAAATCAGCAGGGCCAGAAATAAGGCAGGCTGCAGGCAATTACAGATTGTCATTAAAGTTAAAAATATGACCCACGGTACTGTTGCTGTATAGCTTTAGGCTAGTAAAGCTCCATGCTGTCGGTTGTGACATGAAGCATGGGAAAGGATGGTCAAAAATCTAGGCTATTTCTGCATTTGGTTACAAAAATAAAGATCTGTACATTACTACATAATTAAAATAAGTAAGTGCAGAATGATTTTCATGACATTAAGAAAGAGGAGAAAGGCAGGGAAGATATATGAGATCTACTTGAAGACTAGCGTTCAAGTGGCTACGTCATAATTGCTCGGGTTTAGGTGCTAGTATAATCAGTAGTATCAAGGATGAATCCGTCCAACTGGTTCTCTTCGACAGTTTTCAAAGTCAAGAACTGTAGACGACAGACAATACAGGTATTGTGTCTGATGAATTAAAAAAAAATGAGGATTGTGGCCAAGTAAATAACATTTCAAGTAGGTGTTCAATGTGCTGAAAAAATTCACAACCAATGAAAAGACTTAGATGAAAGAAGGTCCAGTTCTGAATGAGGCACGAGGATTAAGTGAATGTCAAGATGAACATCCCAGTATGGATCCATTCCCCGTATAACAATTGAACTCCTTACTTCCCAGCATGGTAGAGTGTAATTTAACTTAAGAGGGGTAAATGTGCTGAAGAGAAATGATTCGGTAAAGAAGGAAGGATTTTTAATGTCAAGGACAAAGCAATTTGTAATTTGATTTTTAATCTGCAGACAGTAGGTAGTATCAAGTCATCAAACAGTCCAAAGAATAGACTGCTAATTGAAGCAGAACGTGGGAACATTAATGAAATTGATTAGAAGTGACAAAGCAGCTGGATTTGTCAGCATTTCAGCAGATGGAATAGCTCTGATTGATGAAATGACAAGGCTCTGAAACAAAACCGAAAATTAAATGTACAGCCAGAGAGTCCTGGCACCAGAAATGTACAATTGCATAAAATTTGAGGAATGGGACACGAGGGGATCTTGAGAAATGCTCCCGAACGGCGTTAGAGAATACAATTGTTTGTCACTTGGCTCAAACCTGCCACTTCCGATGAGTGCTGCAAGCCAGGGAGGTGCTGTAATGAGGCAGCTGACGCCAGAGTGTGGCATGTGTCACCTGTGGCGACACCACTCAGAACAGCACGGCTGTAGAATGACCATCTCTTCACTCGGATTCTCTAACTACTGCTCCGAGGGCTCTGCCACATTATACAAATGCAAGAACCTCCCAACTATGTTCCTTGAAGCCCTGGGGACCCCGGGAGATGCTCACAGACACTCTGTGGAAAGGTTCCTTGGTCAAGTAAGTCTGGAGAGGGCTGTGTCCTAGGATCCACTCTTGGAGAGTCCCAGCGCACAGTAGTGCAGCAAAGTCCTTCAGGAAAGCAAGAATTTCCAGAGCTTCTATGACTACTGACATGAATTTTTAAGAGACACCTGTAATATCTTAGAGGGTCTAATGCCTTTGGAGCAAAGTTTGGAAAATGTGCTCTGGTCTTCCGGGAGCGTTCCCATACCTGGCTTCCCCTAAGTACCTCTACGCTACGATCTGGGAGAATGACTTGACGCCTGCAAGAATCTGGCGCACCATGAAGTACTTTCTCACCAGTTGACATTTCAAATGTATTTGATTGTATCTGGAAAGATGCTGTCTTACTTTTTTCCTGCTTATATTGGTGTGGGTTGTAGGCTCAGTTCCTATACGTGATCATAGACAAACTGCAATTCTGTTATGCTGAGAGGATTTGTCTAGTGCATAGTGTCAATTTAAGGACACAGTTCCCAGTCAGGAAAGCCGCTCTAGCAACCACTGATGTCAGGCTCTGTGGCACACAGGAGCATCTCTTTAGGTTTTACTTGAAAAAAAAAAAATCAAGACACCTGATTAGATCAAACATTTCTTCTTTAATTGCCATACTCTGTTTATTTCTTTGTTCTAATTAAGGCAATTGTCTAAAGGATGCTGTGAATATTTCCCTAATATTATAATAAATATAATAATATTTCCCTAGTCATACACTAGACCCAATTTCAAATTACCTAAATTTGAAAAAGTAACAATGTACGTGCCACGTGACATTGTTCTTAACGTCAAAAAATGAATTAATGTGAAACACTATATTCATAGACTACAGGACAAGAACCACATGGAGAGAGGAAAGGTCAGGAATTAAGGAAGGAGAAGACCAGTTATTCTCACCTGTCCTATGCCTCAAAGGGGAAAGAAGCCTGTAAAATAGAGTATAACGTTTTTCACCGAAATTGAACAAAATGGATCAGCTACACAAACTATAACTTGAAGCTATTTATATTTCTTTAAATTCCTATGATCCACGTACACAGAACAATCCTGAGAGTCATGTTTTTATAGAATATTTAGCTAAGGGCACGTCTTCCACAACCTTTACTTGGGCATTTTAACAATGGCAGTTTATAAACCTGTGGATAGAGTTCCCCAGAAGCTTGTACCAGGTGAGTCCCCGAGGATCCTCTAGTCTGTCTGCTTCGGCCTGATGGCAGCGTATCTTCTCTCATGTTTTAGAAAATTCACTCACTGCCCTAGTTTCAGACATTTCATCTACAAGTGAACATTATGTTTCTGAAATGATAATTTCTGCAGTCCTGATTTTTCTAAAGACCTCATTCTCAACAATTGAAATTAAGATTGAGATAGAAGCAATCAGAAGTATACTCTCGAAAAAGAAAAATCTCTTGAATGGGGTTTAGTTAATGAAACATTTTCTTGGGTTTCGATTATCTTACAAGAAGGGAAGAGCTCTTCCTATAATTCCCATAATTAGTGTGGATCCTATTTTTCAAATGTCACTGGGGATAATATATAGGATGTCAGCAGTATTTTCTATTGGTGGCTTTATTTATTGAAGGAGTTTTACTTGCAGAACCAGGAAGAGCATCCCATCTTGGGCTGAGATGGACCACTTTCTGGGTAGCCATTGAGAGGGGATGAGAGCACTAAAATGTTGAATAACAATCCTGCCGAATGGCTTAAATTTGTGCTTACCTAATGTTTGCCTGGTCAGGAGAGGAACAAGCATGGCCAGGTCCCTTTCTCAGTGTGTTTCATATTCCTTCTTCCAAAGAGCAAGAAGGAAAGAGCCAGGAAGGTGGAGAAAGGCAGATATTTTACTATTAAACCACAAATGTGCACGCTTTCCCAACGGGTGCATTTATAAAGCTGAGGCACGATTTACATGATCAAAGTTCAAAACGTTGCTTGGCTTCAGTAAGTGTAGACTTCTCTTGGCTAGAGAAGTGGGTTGACGTTAGAATCTAATCTAGGATGAGTGATGCTCTGGTGGGCAAGCCCTCGCCAGGGTTTCCATGAGGCTTGGGGCCCAGGACTGTAGCATGGCGCTGCCCACCACCTTCAGGGAGTGTGGGATGCTCATCGGGACCCAGTGACCTTAGTGCAACTTGGGACTGGGGGATGCCTGTTGCAGTGGTCTTTAATCTGAGATCGACTCCTGCGAGAGGGTCAGTTATTTCTATTTGTATTGAAAAATCACATATCCCCATGCCTTTCATAAATAGCAAAATATTATGAAGATCACAATACAATACAGGTTCCTACAAATACAGATTTCTACAACCTGGACCTAGAGGTGTGGGACATGTCAGGACACACTCAGTACCTGGTGTCTTGAGAGCACCTAAGCAGAGACATTTCTCTTGGAAAGTGACAAGCTGTCATTAGAAAGTGAATTGTTCTCCTTTGTTGGTTTCTAAGGGTTTGGCTTTTTTAGAGAGTTTCTATGTTTAACTAAACTTTTGGTGACATATTTTATTCTCCCACCAACTTTCATAGGATGAAATATCTTAACTAGGTCAGCTGGCCCTTCTACGAACGAAGTCTTACCTGCTGAATCCTTTTATCTTAGGGAATGACTGGAATCCAGGTACTTGGTTCTGCATCTAGGGGATGATAGAGAATCCTCAGGTGTGCAGTGGTCATATCCTGGATATGGGCTTTATGAGAATCATGGCCCAAGGAAAAGATTGAGGCAAGGTGAATTAGAACTGCATTTAGGGAATCCTTTTGGAAGGACCCTGTTTCACTCCCTATCTCTATATGTCCTTCTCATTTTCTTTGACCATCAAAATTACATATTTTCAGATTTGGAAGATTTTTCGATCAGCTTATCTGATAACCACTCGTTGCCTGTGGGAAAATCACTTCTGCCTACCAGATGATGGACTGTTAATAAGGGAAAATTTTTTTTTAAAGATTTTATTTATTTATTCATGAGAAGCACAGAGAGAGAAAGAGAGAGAGAGAGGGCAGAGACACAGGCAGAGGGAGAAGCAGGTTCTGTGCAAGGAGCCCGACGTGGGACTCGATCTGGGGACTCTGGGATCACGCCCTGGGCTGAAGGCAGGTGCTCAACTGCTGAGCCACCCAGGCATCCCAATAAGGGAGACTTTAAAGTTCCTCCTCCATTCTCTTCTCTTGTGCCTTTTGTTTTCATTATTCCTATAATGAAAACACATGATAATATAGAAGTATAGGCAGTATAGAAATCCCTACATTTTCCCTATACAAATTACTTTAAATTCCTTTGAGAATTTAATTCTTAAGGAATTAGAATTCTTTTTATGTACTTAAAAAAAATCTATGTATTTTACAGAGAAAGAGGTTGGGAGGAAGATGGAGAGAAAGTCTTAAGCAGACTCCATGCTGAGCACAGAGCCTGCCTCGGAGCTCAACCTCACAACCCTGCGATCATGACCCTGAGATCCCAACATGAGCTGAAACCAAGAGTCGGAACTTAACTGATTGTGCCACCCAGACACCCCTAGAATTCTTTTTAGAATCATGACAACAGGGGCAGGAAACACTGGTATTTGGTAGACTTTTATCAAGAGGAACTGGTAAGGATGGAGACAGATTGGAAACAGGGGAGAAGAAAGTGGAAGCATCACAGGCGTGTAGCCCCAACCTGGAAGAGAGGCAGAGTAACAGACCATGTAGGATAGTTTGGGAGATGAGCCCTTATTGGGGAGAGGATGCTGCGTTTAGTTTGGGACCTGCTGTATTGGGATGGGCAGGGGCACGCGGGATGGAGAGGCAAACAGCCTGACGTCAGAGGCCCAGGGTCATGAAGCGAAGTGGGGAGGTGTTATTAGTTTCCTATAGCTGCTGTAAAATCATCCCCAATCCAGTGGCTTCCCACAACACAAATTTATTGTCTTACAGCTCTAGAGGTCCCAAGCCTGAAGTGGGTCCCACCAGGCTACAGTCAAGGGCTGCAGGGCTGCGTTCCTCCTGGAGAGGAATAATCTGTTTCCCCACGTGTTCCAGCATCTAGATGCCATCCTCACCCTTCGTGGACCCTTCCCCCATATTTAAAGCAAGAACTGTAGCATCTTCAAATATTTCTCTGTCACTTGCCTGCCACCCTCTCTCTTTGACTTATAGAGACCCTTGTAATCACGTCGCATCCACCCAGAACATCCACATACTGGAAAATGCCTTTGGCCACGCAAGTGATCTAGTCTTGGTTCCAGGGATGAGGACACAGGCACCTGAGGGGGGAGGGGGCTTACCATGGGCACAGTTGCCTAGAGGTAGCAATTTGATTTACCCTTTTATATTCCCAAGGGAATGTGGACGGGGCAGGGGGGATGGGGGGGAGAGAGAGAGAGAGAGAGAGGCCCAGAGGACTGAAAAATCAGACTTTCTTTAAGTTTCCGACAGCGTGGTTTCCTCTCCCACATTCCTTTTTCCCTTGTCGACAGCAGAGCTAATCCTCCTGGCCCCCCAGTTTGCCTCCTGCCTTTCTGACTATACTCTTGGGGGTCTCCTCAAACAAGACTTCAACTGTGGGGACGGGACGTTGCTCGTGGAAAAGAAAGTGATGTTATTTCCTCGTTTATTCTCACCTGCAGCCTTGCAGCACACTGGGCCTTCGAAAAAAGCGACAGGAGAGATTATTTTCTTTTGTTTAGTCTTTTTTTGTAGTCTTTAGTCATGTCTACTCGGATTGAACTTTACAAAATAGCATTGGAGCTGTGCTTCTGCTAAGTGAGCCACATGCAGTTCATCCTCCCCTTCCACTTAAATAATGAGGAAATAATTGTGTTTTCAATACTAGGACTAAACTGCTGCGCTATTGACAAAGTCTTAATTGATTTGAAATATGAGAAAGCTCATGCCCTTCTCTGATGTAATTGGCTTAGGCCCTTGGGGGCTCTACTTGGCTTTAGCTATTGGGGTGCTCCCTGCATGCTGGGTGCCCTGGCCGCACGTGGGATCTGGGGGGCAGGTGGGCTGGCTGAGAGCCGGCCCCAGGGCTGTGGCCTTAGGCCTCTCTGGCCATTCCTTTAAGCCCCAAGGTTTTATTCCGAAGTGAACACTGTGCAGCCCTGGGGACGGCGTCGGAGGAAAGCCCAGGCCCCCACTGCTGGCCCAAGGCTGGGGATGGGGGGCAGAGGCCCCGCAGGGCCAGAGGCCGCTGTCCCCCCCACCCTGGGCATGGGAAGGGTGGCCCCCAGACTTACAGGAGCCCTGGGGAAGGTGCTGGGTGCAGGTGCACGGGGGCGGGGCAGGGGCTTCCTGCAGAGCACAGCATCTGTGTGGGGTGTGCAGCCCGGCTGGACAGGACATGGGGTCGGGCCCTAGCCTATTATCTAAGGATGACAGACTTCTTGTCTCCTCTTTGTCTTCCACTTTTCATTAGTTACATAGTAATTAATCAGGGATCCTCTCCAGGCCTCAAAAGAACCAAAAAATAAAATAAAATAAAATAAAATAAAATAAAATAAAATAAAAGAAAAGAAAAGAAAAGAAAAGAAAAGAAAAGAAAAGAAAAGAAAAGAAAATAAAAGAAAATAAAAGAAAAAAGAAAAAAGAAAAAAAAAAATCCCAATTGGAATGAGCTCTGGATTCCTCAGCCTCAATCCAGGTGACTTAGTCTGACGGCATCAGTGCAATTTAGACCTAAATGACCGAAAATGATTTTGTCAAACGCAGTCGAAGTAGTACTCTTAGCCACAGCTTCTGCATATATGTGCATATATATATATATGGGTTTTTTTGGTTTTTTGTTTTTCTTACTAAAGCCTTATTCTTTATTTTTCAGGAGACTTTGACAGAACAGATGAACACATGCCCAGCATGACTTAAAATAGACCACTCAGGGGCCTGAAAAACAGCATACGTTTTCTTTGATTTCTGTAATGTATTTTCATAGGAAATTTTCTTCCAGGGAAGCCCTGAGTGTGTTAAGTTGGAGGTACTCTTTCGGATGTCGGTTACGGTCGGGGACAGCAGGCATGACTAAGAAGGAATGGAAAGCATTATTTTAAGTGGGGACAGTTTAATCATGCTGACTGATGAATGCATCCTGCAATTTAGGACAATTTGTCCTTTCTGTGCGAGTCCGCATGATCATCATTTGTCATTGTTCTTGTTAGAAATATATTAAGCACATGGGGATACTGGGCCATAGTTATATTTTCAGGGCAGGGTTTGTAAAGATTATTTATTGTTCAGCAGTTAAATAGGCATCCCGAATTCATGGAGCCCTGAGCGGAAGACGTGGCATAGGGAGTCACCGAGTGTCAGGGAAGACGTCAAGGACGAGGGCTTTTTCGTGTCCCAGCAGCCCTCGGTCTCCAGGCTGTTCCTCCTACACAGCCCTGAAAAATTATTATTACTGTCTCTATGCCTCCGCGTTCCCATCTGTGAAATGGAGGCATGAACAGTACTGCCCTCAAATGAGACAATTTATAGGAAATAACCATGTTATATAAACCGCTGCATGAGCCATAAACATTGCTAGGTATCGTTATGAAAGCTCTTTTTTTTTTTTAAGTTTATCTTCTGGGGGCCAAGGGCAGACGCCGCCCCCCCACCCCACCCCAGCAGGGCCACAAAGACACGTAGAATATTTTGAACTGCAAACAATCAAGGACCAGAGACTTTGGAAGGAAACTTTGACCTTCCCTTCCCAACTGTCTGAAAGGAATTTAGATGAAACCTGTACCTGGACCAGAGCTATTCACAGGTTCCTTTTGATCTAAGAAGCAGATCTGCCCTGCGGGGCGCCTTGGTTTTCCGAACCTCTCCACTCGCCTCCTTGCCCCGGCACCCCACTCGCCTCCCCGCCTCCTTAGCTCGGGATATCGCGTCTGCCTCAAGTTACCTGTGCTTGGAACTGACGGCCGCGCGGATTCCGCGTACGCGTGAAACTAGATTCGGTTTCCTCTTGTTCATCCGTCTCACGCAAATGTAATTCTTAGTCCATCTAGAGGAGCCTTGGAACCGGGGGGATAATTTCTGCCTCTGCCACAAACTCATGTTGCAACTGTTGTAGGATTTCTTTCCTTTAGGGCCTGGGTCTCGGTCACACCCCTTGGGAGGATGAAGGGGTAGACGAAGGGGGGGCAGCTACGCCAAGTTAACTGAGCAAGAGTATAAAGCTCCTGGGGAGGGAGGCCCTAGGGGGTTGCCCCCAGGGTTCCTGGGTTTAGGGGCCCTTGCGAGCTCTTTTGTGGAACCTTCCTAAGCAATTCTGTGGTGCCGAGTGGGCCCAGTGGGCTCTGATCACGAATCTGCCTACCTGCTAGGTCCATGTGCACGTGTGAGGTCCCTTTTGCTGACACCTGGGGGCTGGGCCTGACTGCCCCTTGCCCCGACACTGACAAATGCTTTTACGGTTCTTTGTCTCGTTTCGGGGTGTTTGGCACAAGTCGTTTCTGCAGAGGCTGCAAAGCAGAGTGTCGGGGGGTCCTGTCCCAGCTGCGGGACACGCAGGTTCCCGGGAGCCAGCCCGGCTCGGTGGTCTCCTGCTGGGGACCCCGGCCACCTGACCGGCCACCTCACTCCAACATGACCGCGGAGCTCAAGAGTCAGAACAGGAGGGAGTCGATGGCCCTGGAATCCCTCTGGACGAGGGCCCTAGGGGAAGGCAGTCGGATGCAGGCCGGAGCACCGGGGACACGGAGCCCAAGGTGCGTGGGTCAGTTTTGCGGGCCGGCCTTCAGCTTGCCTGCATAGACCCTGCGTAACTGGCCGGGCAATTGGAAGGACCGGGATGCCAGTAATCAGATTGAGGAGGGCCCGAGATGGACAGAAGGGCGTGTGAATGTTGGCCGCCAGAGATTTTTCAAGCTGTTGTTGCCTTTTGAATATGATTTTATCCTAAGAAGCTAATTAAATCTAAAAAGTGTGAAAGTGAGTCTGAACACGGGCTTCTCTTCGATGCTTGTCTTCTTTCCTTAATGAGCACGGAGCCTTCTCCCCCTCCCTCCTGGGATACCCTTCCCAGCTCTAACCCTAGATACCCGCCTGCGGCCCGCGTTGCCCCGGCGGCTCTTCCCGCTGCGGCGCCTGCATCCCGGACACTGGCTCCCCGGCTCATGGGCCACCTGCTGCGTGACCCCGGCTCCCGCTCGGCTCGGGACGGCACCGCTGCACGCTTGCCACGAGGCAGGCCTCAGTAAGTAAGGGCTCTTCCTTTTAATAACATTCCATTTTTAATTCTGAGATGTTCTTAACTCTAATAACAATTCCACTCTTAAAAGGACCTGGACAGCAGGCCCGAAAGGCTCTTTGGTAGCTTCATGAAACATGGCTCAGGCTGATGACAATCCGTGTTGCAAATCAGAAGGAATTGGGCAATTACCCAGATGTCCCCTGAGCAAGGGTCACATGGGGCCCGAACAGATTGCTGCCTTTTCAGGTGTGGTTTTTGTCTTCCCTTCAGAACTTCATCGTTAGCTTTCTGCCTCGAAGGGCTTGCCGGGCTGGGGAGGCGAGGCCCTGGGCGTGAGCATGTGGGGCAGGGCCCTGCAAGGCCACGGCCACGGCCACCGCGCCCTGGCTCTCCTGGAAGAAGGGCTTCAAGAGCAGCCTCTGCGGGCGATCCTTCAGGGCCGTATAGTGCTAATTAGGATCCCATTAACTTGATCATAAATCACCCCTGGCTCGGGTCTGCTTGGTGCCTCCTCGCTCTCAGTTGTGGGGTTGACCCACAGGCTTCCCATGGGATGTGGGGCGGCTTGGACCCTAAGGGAAGGAGACGCTTGGAATGCCTGTGGCCAAGGGGCCATCCTCCTTCTGGGTCCCTTGCAAGTGCACCCGGACATTGCAGGCTCGTGGGAAGAGGGCCCAGAAGGATGCAGAGGCTGCTGCAGGCCGGGTTAGACGGGCGGCCCCCGGGGGGACGGGCGGCTGCCTCTGCACCGGGGGTGCTTGGTCTTCAAGGAAAACAATTCAGGTCGCATGGAAACAGACGGCGTGTGGTTTCCTCCTCCAATCCAAGGTTCAAGAGTCACTTAGAAGGAAGGTCAGGCAACAGGGTTTAAAATGTCACATGCAAACCCACCGATTTGCGGAATCGGAGAGGCACAGGGGAGGGGGGTATGTGTGGGACAGAGCCCCAGGCTCCCATGGGCCCTGAGAGCCGCTGCTGCTCAGGGTGCATGGCGGGGTGGCGTGGTGGCCTGGTGGCCCCTGGGGACAGTCGCCCCAGCGCAGGGTGCGCCATGGGTGCCGTGCAAACGTGCCTTTTCAATACAGGTGTGCTTCCAAATCTCAAGATCGATTCACCTGAGGGCAGTTATAAGTGGTTATTGAAGATTTGTCCTGGGTTGTGATCTCACGGACGGAGGGGCCCCTCGCGTTGTAAACCGCTGCAAGGTCCCAGCTCCTTTGGTTTGCTCGGCTCCTGCGCCTCCGAGGGTACTGGGGGGCTGATCCTACTTGCAAGATTCAAGATTGCATTGACATCTCTCCATGCAGCACCTCTTTAAATACAGCGATTATTATTTTTGAAGTTGTTGGTATAACTGGAACCTTGCACAGATTTTTGTTGTTGTTGTTTTAGCATTCCTGTTTCGATGACTTCAGTTGGAATTCTCATTGCACTTAATTTCTGCCTCTTTACTCATCTGGCAAATCTCATGGCCTGAGGCCAAGAGTCCTGAAGCTATTTAGTTGCTTTGGCTCCTGAAGGCAAAGTCCATCAATGTTGATGGTTCTTTGCTGAAGTTATGGGAATGGATTCTTTAAAAATAAAAGATTTTTCTCAAAAACGACAACAAAAACACTTTAAGCTTTTCGAAAAACATACAGCTTATTTTAACTTTGGGAGACCGGAGGGAAATCTTGCTGAAATCTTCTAGATTCATGGGCCAGGCCAGAATGCCAACTGCTGCCTGGCCATCTCGGGAGTGTTTTTGGTTTTTTTAGGGCCACAGATGTTCTTGCTCAAGATAGGGGAGAGAGTCAATCATTTCTAGTCTTATGAGGCCTGAGACCACTTCTTGTCATAATTGTACGAAACTAGCCACTCTCAGGGACTCACTCTCCTCCTGCGATGTTGCCCCAGTAAGTCCAGCTAAACCCAGACGCCAGAAACGTTTCTCTTCTTATAACTTAAGCACAGCTAGGAAAAAAGGGCAAAGAACTAGGGGATTTAGACAAAGAAAAAGAGTAGCAGGGTGACTGACATCCTAAGGACAATTAGTGCAGTAAGCACATAATTGAACTTTTTTTTCATAATTAATCTTTTAATGAAATATTCAAACTCCAAATTTATAGCGAGTGCCTACTGCACACAAGGCACTGTGCGAGGTATTGTGTTGTCAGAAAAAAATTGAGGAATACTGAAGGGGGCCAGAAGGAAAAAGCCAAAAGGTAAAGAAGGAAAAGAAAAGAAAAGAGAAGAAAAGAAAAAAGAAAAGAAAAGAAAAAAGAGAATCTCAAATGTCTTGTTTAACTTGACTTTCTGGTTTATCTCTGGTTTTCATTGTCTTTTAGCTATTTTTGTAACTAAGTTGTAGAGAATTGTGATAATAACATAACGGTTCTTGTCCATGGAAATGTAAGTTAATTGTATCTGGTGGAAAGAAATTGATTATAGCCCTGTGAATAGACCTGTTTGGCATCTAATTGTAAATGTATTTCACAATTCCTTATCTGATTATATATGTATGGTCCTTTAAATTCTCCTCTGAACACACCTTACAGGTCGCCTCATTAATTATTGAGTTAAAATCTTTGACATGTTCATGTTATATTTGTGTAAGAACCAGATTATATTCTCCTTTAAACAGTCTCTTTAACCGTTTGACAATAAAAAATGTGATTCATACTTGCTCTTAAATTGTTTGGTTTTTAATTGGAGAGATAAGACACATAACTACAAGGTGACACACAATTCTGAACTCTCTAAGTCAATGGGGTTGGTGTTACTATATATTTTCAGGGTGAATTGTACTGATCAATAACTATTTGCACTTATTATTCTTTCATTCCCTTTAACTAGTTGATCTGCAAGTCGGAAAATTCACATGAAAAGATAAAAGAATAAAATTCTAGGCTACTGTAGCCACAGGGATTTAAAACAATTTTTTTTTTTGATGAGACTGATTTTCTCCATTATCAAAATAAGAATTTGATTAATATTTAGAAAATAACAAATCAGGATCCCTGGGTGGCTCAATGGTTTGGTGCCTGCCTTTGGCCCAGGGCGTAATCCTGGAGACCCGGGATCAAGTCCCACGTTGGGCTCCCTGCATGGAGCCTGCTTCTCCCCCTGCCTATGTCTCTGCCTCTCTCTCTGTTTCTCTCATGAATAAATGAATAAAATCTTTAAAAAAATAAAAAGAAAATAACAAATCTTGGGAAAAATTGGAAATCACAGAAAAGCACGGAGAACAAAACAATAAGGCACAACTCCACTGAGCCACACCGGCATTTTGGTATATGTTCACCTAGATTTTCTGTGCTTACTTGTGCCATTGTTTTGTTTTTAGTTTTGTTTGGTTGTTTGGTTTGTTTCTCTTCACAGTGTATGTAGGTCGAATAATATGCCCATCCCCCTCAGCCCAAAGATCTCATCTTAATCCTAATATGTGAGGTTACACGGCAAAGGGGAATTAGAGCTGCAAGTGGGATTGGGGCTGCTAATCAGCAGATCTGAAAGTAGGTGGCTTACCTGCATTGTTCAGGTGTCCTTTCTGAGGGATGGGGGGGTCTTGCCTCGGGCCCCAGCCCCACCCCTGACCTTCGCATGCCCTGAGCAGAGGAGGTGGTGAGGCTCGCAGACCTCTCCTTCCCCAGCACCGGAGCCCAAGCCTGGAGGTCAGAGGTCACGCCAGAAGGTGGTCGGCTCCTGTCCCCAGGGGCGGTCACAGAGCATGTCCAGCATCCACCGAGGACCTCAGCCCGATACTTCATTATCCTGCTGTCGTTTCAGCTTTATAATTAACTATATCAGAAAAAGCATGAGGGAAACTCGTAGCTGTGCATGTGGATAAATAAAATAGAGCGAATGATATTTGGAGAAAATAAACCCCACCCCACCGTGCAGCAGAAAGCTGTATCTTTGTCAGGGGTTCCTGCCACTGTAAAGCACAGCAGGGAAGCTCAGGGGGTTTGTACGTGTCCCTGAAAGGCTGGGCAACCATGCGGCCGGTGACGCGCAGCTTGGGTGCATTTTATACTTCGCGTTGCCTGTAGGCCTACGAGAGAACAAGGACCTAATGTTAGCCGGCTTCAGCCTCTTCTCCCCAGTTTGTAGTTTAACGTAGCCCTTTATTACATCAACCGAATTCTGGATTTTTTTTTCCCCTCCAAAACAGAGTGCTGTGACCCTTAAAAAAAAAAAGGTGTTTAGGTGTGCCCAATGTAACGATGAGGGTCCCTAAAAGTGGAAGAAGGGGACAGGAAAGAATCCAGAAAGATGGTGGCTTGTTGGAGAAGAGGGCCACGTGCGAGGAAGGCAGATGGCCTCAGGAGCTCTAGGAAGCAGGGGAACGATTTCTCCTCTAGAGCAAGCACCCAGGAGGAATGCAGTCCTGCAGACACCTTGATGTTAGCCCACTGGGACACATCTCAGACTTGCGACCTCCAGGACTGGGAGATAGTACATTCAGGTTGTTGAAGCTCCTAGGTTCATGATGATTTTTTGCAGCAGCAACAGGAAGCTAATACCGTGTGTGTATGTATGCAGATTTTCAATCTATTATGTTATATCCCACGTTATAATACATACCTACATGTTATTTTAAGCTTTTGCAAATAAATTTGTAATGGATACCTCATAGTTAACTTAACCATTCTTTTAGTCTTGGCTATTCCGAATATTTTCAATTTTTTTTATTACAATGATATGTTTTTATTAGTATCTTTGAACCTAAAGTTTTTTTGTATATCACATGTTATTTCCCTAGGACATAGTCACAAACACAGAATTAATGTGTTAAAAGGTAGCAGCAGGGACACGTGGGTGGCATCAGACTCTTGATTGGGTTAAGCATCAGACTTTTGATTTCCCATCAGGTCGTGATCTCAGGGTTGTGGGGTCGAGCTCCAGGTCGGGCTCTGAGCTCAGTGTGAAGTTTGCTTGAGAATCTCTCTCTTTCTCCCTCTGCTCCTCCTCCTCCTCTCTCTCAAATAAATAAATCAATAATTTTAACAAAAAAAGGGGGGGGCAGCATTGTTAGGGCACGATATTTGTGAAGAAGGGTGGAAGAAGGTCACAGAATTTCCATTTCTGAATTTCAGCTTTTAACAAAACAACTTCAAAGAACCGTGGACATAACACCCCTGCCTCCTTTATCACCTCCCTCAGTTGCCCATGGAAGTGATAACCCAAAAAGATTCGAATCAGGCAAATTCTGGAAGTCTAGGTGACAGTCTTATAGACGACTCAGGAGTAGAAAGCTGGAGGGTGACATCATTAACTTTGGAAATAAGCAACTGATGAAAGGTACAGAATTTAGCAGAGCTTCTGGTTGAAAAGCTGTGTCCTTCGAATACATTTAGGAGTGACAATGTATGCAGTTAGGACTCATCTTGGGATGGGGCCTCACAGGGTAATCAGCACCATTTTCTTTTTTTTTTTTTTTAATTTTTATTTATTTATGATAGTCACACAGAGAGAGAGAGAGAGAGAGAGAGAGGCAGAGACACAGGCAGAGGGAGAAGCAGGCTCCATGCACCAGGAGCCCGACGTGGGATTCTATCCTGGGTCTCCAGGATCGCGCCCTGGGCCAAAGGCAGGCACTAAACTGCTGCACCACCCAGGGATCCCAATCAGCACCATTTTCAAGAAGGGTTTCTTTTTTTTTTTTTTTTTTTTTTAAGATTTTATTTATTTATTCATGAGAGGCAGAGACACCGAGAAGGTACTTTTGAGGACAGATAAGAAATGCATCATTTGGTACCATGGGTCAGGTGCTTTCTAACTCCTAGTAAGAGAATTTAAAATACATGTTGGGACCCACTGTATTATTTTTAGTACATTCTTTGGAATCTGCTGCATGGTAACCGACCTGTAATCCTTATTCTAAAGTGAGGCTGAGTGATTCCTAATCAATCCTTATTGTTATCTTCCTAAATGATTACAATAATGAATCTGTCATTTTGTTTGTTTTATTTTATTATTTTATTTTATTATTTTATTTTATTTTATTTTATTTTATTTTATTTTATTTTATTTTTTTTATTTATTTTATTCCAGGTATTTTTATAGCTGGATATCTTGGCAAAGTTGACACACTTGACAACTGTATTCAAAGTTCCTGTATCTGGAGTGTGCAGTCCAGGTAGATAATGCCTTCCACCTCTTCCTCCCCCCAAGGCCGTGTGGAATAGTGCCTGTGTCTGGATGTGCCTCACACTGTCACATTCTGGCTTTGGCTTTGTGCTTTCAAGGCTAGTCCTTGCACTAGGATAAAATGATGCAACCAGTTGGGGGAAAAAAAAGCAGTCTTTCAATTAACTATTTCCTAGGTTCTCTAGATAACTAGCAGAAGGGAGTTTTAAGCTCTTAAGGCAATCTTAGTGAAATAAAGAAGCTTTGATTCTTCAATAAACAAGAAAAAGTGAAACTGGGAAAAATAAAGGAACTCAAAAGTCCAAGCATTAAGTTAATTATTATATTTTAATTTTTCCACTTATTAAAACTTGTTCAGCTATCAGTTTCTTTTCTCCCCTTATTTTACAGATAATTTCACTTACCAAGCCAAGAGAAGGTAGATCAGGACAGCCTGGGGGGTTTGTGTAGGGGAGTTTATGGACCTAGAGATGCTCTCATGGGAGACATCCCTCCAGGAGTGATGCTCAGCACTAAACAGCCAGAAGACTACTTAGTGGAAAATGTGTCATTCCAGGAAGGAGTTGGACCTAAACTCTGCTATGAACTGGTATAAAATTAGAAAAGGAGAGCATTAGTGTTGACCTAGAAAGACTCACGTAAGGTCATAATTTCATTATAATATGGTTGGTTGGTTAGTTTGTTTTTGAATGAGGTAAGTTTTAGACGGGACTACAAGGATAAGGGCCATTATGGATATTCATTTAAACCACTGGGAATACTAAGGTAGAACACTGAATAAAATGGCAACAATTGCTTAGGAGCTAGCCAGCAGTTGCTCTATTTTATTTTCCCAGGGTGGAGACATTTGCTTAGAATGAAATGGATTTCAAAATAATCACTTTCAACCTAAATGAGTCCACCCAGGAAGAAAAAGCTCTTAAGCCATCCAGGCAGCCTCTCTCTGTTCCTCACCTAGGTATTAAAATGTTTGCAAACCAAGGACTTCATTTTCAAGAGAGGCTTGTAGGTTAACAACCTTGCTGGGGGGGGGGGGGGGGGACCTTAATTTGCAAACATATTCCAAATATTTACCTAAAAACTTAAATTCCTAAAATATCAATTATGTAGAGATGAGATACCGAGGACCACAATGTTATGTAAAAAAGTAGATTTAGCATCAAGCCACTTTGGAGATGGGAATTTGCAAAAAAAAAAAAAAAAAGTATCTGAATCTGTAGTTTCAACATTCAATAGTGTGAATAAATTAAGTATTCTAATTCTTCATTCTTGCTTTGCATATGTAAATATGGTGTTTTGTACTTGGTAGAATTGTTTAGATAATTAGAGAGTTGGATTCTGAGCTCAAAAATCAAATCTTTCAAGGCACATTTGGCTAAGAAAAGAGTGGGACAACTGTTTTCATCTTTGCTTTTTATAGGTTATGAGAAAAGTTTTTTTGGTCAACTTAAGTTATATTGCCGCCTACCTCTCAGAGTGAATTGGCAGTTTGTGTATGGAAATTAATGAATCAAAGAAGAAACTAAATGAGGATTTTTTTTCAAAGGAGAGAGATTAATGCAGAAAAGTGTTGAACAGTGCATAGGTGCCAAACACTTATGCTACTGGGCAGTTTCAGGGGGCTTTTTACTCAAGGGGAAACAGGTCAAGGATTGATTGATTCATTGATTTATTCAATGACTATCTACTGAGCACCCAGTAGGTGGCAGGCAGCCTGTTAGGTGCAGGTAGCTGAGGTGTGAACAAAGCTGGTGAAATTCAAGCCCAGCGGGGGAGAGGCCTTAGGGGACCACTGGACTCTTGAGGCAGGAGAGTGCAGTTGTAGGGTTGACCACCAGGGAAACACACTTCTTAGTTTCTATTTCATTGGCTCCCTGTACCAGGCAGGTGTCTGCAAAAGTCTCAGGAATACCTAACAGGCTCCCTGGACCTAGCAAGACAAGGCTTGGGGACCATACTCAGAGACTTGTCCCTTTGAGTATATTGTGATGATCCAGGTCTGGGGTTTCCCAAGCAAGGTTAGACCATTCATACATACAGCTAACAGACAGTGATTTAGCTTCTCCTAGGTTCCAGGCACCATAAGGATACTACGGAGTCAAGTATTCACAGGCTCCGCCCTCATGTAGTTTTGAGGCTAGTAAGAGAGACAGACATAATCAAATAATAGAAGAAGCAAAAATGTGATTACGAACTAAGATCGGAGGTTCAAGTCTCTGTCAGAGTGCAGAACAGGGGCTTTTCGACTGTGCTGCGGCCTGTAGGGGGAGCAGAGTTTAGTAGGAAGCGAGAGGGAGAGGTTCATTCCAGAAAGAGGCCAGTTTGTGAGAATTTCTGGGAGTAGGGAGGAAGAAGGCCGTTATTACAACCAGAGCGATAAGGTTGTAGCCAGGGAAGGCAAGAAAGGCGGGTACAAAGGAGCAAGAATCCTCTTGATAAAGCTGGGCTGCTGGTGGCTTCTGGCAAGTCCATAAAGAGGTCACTGTTTTTAGTCTAAAAGCAGGGTTGGGAGGTGGGAAGGGGCCGAGGAAGCACTGGATAAAGGTTTTTCAAAGTTAGGTCAACATTAGACAGACTTACCCAAGGAGAGTAGCTTGTTAGAACATTCTAAGTTCAAATGGAGTAAGATGCTAGTTCGCGATACCAATGTGCCATTGGTTCATCCGCATCTTGGATGAGCTTGAGGAGTGACCTGATAAACATGTTTCTTACAATTTAGCACAGCGCCCGCATGGAGTATGCACTAAAAAATTTGCTGGTAGATTAAGATTTATTTATTTATTTATTTATTTATTTATTTATTGCTTTTATTTATTTATTTATTTGTGAGAGAGACAGTATGAGGGCAGAGGAAGAAAGAGAGAGAAGCAGACTCCTCACAGACCAGGAAGCCTGACGTGGGGCCCCATCCCGGGACCCAGAGACCATGAACCGAGCTGAAGGCAGATGCTTAACCGATTAAGCCACCCAGGTGCTGTGATTAAGGTCAATTTAATCACAATAATTACTGTAGACTATAGACCTAATGAAGACCATACGTATATGATGGAAATCTAAGCCCGGGGATGAGGGGGGACAGATGGGGGTCACAACCATATAATTTACATATGTGTCTCAAAAGCCGAGTTGCCTGAGTTCTGGAGAACAGTTTTTGTTTGTTTTTTACATAATCACTGGAATTTGGGGATAGTTCAGAGTCATTTTTTGATGTTAAAGCATGGGACTTCATGATTATAAGAATTTGGTCTGCATGATTTACCTTCAAATGGTGTATACTGGGAGGTGGGTGGGGGATGGGGTAACTGGGTGATGGGCACTAAGGTGGGCACGTGATGTTATGAGCACTGGGTGTTATATGCAACTGATGGATCCCTGAACTCTACCCCTGAAACTAAGACTGCACTATACATTAATTAATTGAATTTAAATATAATAAGTTTTTTTTTAAAGGTGTACCTTACCTGAGAAAACCTTCAAAGTCGTTTAAAGAGGGGATCCTACGTGAGAAGGTGTTCTCACGTGCACTTTGTACTCTGAGCCCTGGCATCATGGCTAGTATTCTGACTTAATGAATCCCTTTCTGTTTTTAGTTGAATTGGAAATTTTCATTTGTTTTGTTTGATTTAAAGCAGCAGCTTTCAAACAAGGGCCCATACAAACCTGGAAGCATAGAAGACATTGCAGGAGCTCGAAGGTCATGGAAACCTTTAAGGGAATCAATTTCCAGATCCTCGGTCTGCACTGACTCTTTCCTAAAATGAATCTCCCAGAGAGAATGGCTGTGGTGGGCCAGTTATCCTTCCCTCCTGCCCTTCACGATCACTCTCCTTTATTCTATAAAGAAAAGCATGCGTCTGACCCGTCTCTAATCTTATTGCACCACAGAACAGTGATATTTGAGACTGCATGGCTCCTGAGGATGGCTTTGTAAGAGAGAAGCAGAGCAAACTTGATAAGAATTACTGATGCATGCCGCACCTTCTTTCTGTATTATTTTAGCAACAAACTCATGTCTGTCTCAGTCTATTTCACTATGAATTTGAATTTATAGAAAATACAGGATGTGATTTAACATGTTTATTAAAATAAACAAGGAAGTCAGACATTTTTTGTTAGAAAGCAAGTTCGATTTGGTAGATTGGTTTGACAGTGAGGACAAACTTTGCCGATTCATTCCTGGGCAGACATTTTCTATGAATTTAATAAGTTAAATTTTCAGCTGCATAGTTTGGACAAATGTACACCGAAATCACGTGTCAATACAAAACATGTAGGTAAATACATCCTCTGCAATAATTTAAACTTACGTTGATAGTTCTAGGGGTCAACTTAAAAATGTGAAAAGGATTATGTGGCTTCTCAAAAGCTCATGGATGTAGAACATTACCTGTGGCAGTAAGAGAATATGTGGCAGCCAGTGAATGAAAATCTCCGAAACGTCTAACTAGGAAGATGATTTAGCGTTGAATAGTTTAAATATTAAGAAAACAGGTTTCTTGGATACTGATTATATACATGTATATATACATCTCTATCTCCCAGTTGTTCAGGGGACAAACGATGGATTCCTTGAGTTGTTTTCTAGATACTCTTTTCTCCTTTTAGGGGAACACAGGCTATTTTCTCCTGCAAAGTGGTCTGCAGGGGTTGAGAGAGACAAATCTGTTATTTCAATGTTTTAACACTCTGAAGTCAGGGCCAAGAGAATAGTGTTTTAACTCTACATCTGCTCCTCAAAGGTCGATTTTCTTTCTATAAAAGTAATGGTTGTGGTAGAAAATTTTGAAAAATCCCAAAAAGGGTAAGGACAAGGGAATTAGTAATGCATTCCTACTCTTTTGTATATCCTTCTATTCATTTTTCTATCTTTAGAAATGACTTCCTTTTTTCTTCTTTCATTTTTAACAGTGGAATTTTTTATTTTTTATTTTTTTATTTTTTTTTTTATTTTTTATTTATTTATTTATTTATTTATTTATTTTTGGAATTTTACTATTACAGTTGGCAACCATTTTTAAATTTCATCAATACATCCTGACCATTTCCCCATTTCATTAAATGTTATTCTACGACATCATTTCTAATGATTGAGTAGTATTCCATTGGAAGGAGGTACCATAATTAACTCTACATTGCTCAGATGAGTAGATATATGGATCCTTTCCAGAGGAAAAATAAGTTCCCATGTTACTCTCAGGGTTGACTTAGATTATTTTTATTATGTTATTAGTCCTCTATGTAGAAATATGAAATTAAGGCTAATGCTTCATGATCCTCACTTGTCTACAACTATAAAACAAACACAGGGGATCCCTGGGTGGCTCAGCTGTTTGGCACCTGCCTTTGGCCCAGGGCGCGATCCTGGAGTCTTGGAATCAAGTCCCGCGTTGGGCTCCTGGCATGGAGCCTGCTTTTCCCTCTTCCCGTGTCTCTGCCTCTCTCTATGTCTATCATGAATAAATAAATAAATCTTTAAAAAACAAACAAACACAAATTTACATTTAAATTTAGATACAAAGTCAATATTATTAAAATGCCAACAGCCATCTTAAGGGATAGTTGATGTTTCATAGTAGGATGATAAACGTTTAAAAAATTTTTTTTCCTGGCATGGTTCATTTGATTTTGAGCCTCATGGACCATCATCTGAATCATCTTGAAAATCATTATTATTTTTCCTTCTGATAATAAACTCATCTTAAACGAGAGGTCTATTATTATTACAGGTCAATCACTTTAATGGTACACCTCAAAATACGGTATCAACACAAGTTTCAACAAAGATTCTTTGCTACCAAACTTACTCTTGTTAGATCCAAATCCATCTCCTCACGGTGTGAATGTGATAGTGACAGCTGTTGGCCAGGTGATAACTCGATCCTCCCACCATTCCTCTGGGAGCTGCGGCATCATCTCTGTTCTTAGAGTACTCTGTGGAGTTAGCCTTTGCTTGGCAATGCCGACGTGACAATAAAAACAAACACGAACTTGGACATTGAAATCATAGCTTAGCTGTGAGTTTTAAGTCAGTCTACCAGATGGTCCAGAATATCTTTACATTGACATTTTTTAGATTACCATCAAAATAAAAACACAAGATTTAAAAAAAAAAAACCCTTCTTTCATAACTCAGACCCTCAAGTATAAGGCTTTTGAAGGCCTGAGTTGACTAATTTCTCTAGATATTGCTTGATATCTGGTATGTTAGTTTTCTATTGCTGCTGTAACAAATTACTACAAACGTAGTGTCTTAACACGATGCAATTTTTTGAATCTTATAATATTAGAGATCAGAAACCCTAAAATTGTTGTGTCAGCTCAGCCACGTTCCTTTTGGAAGCTATGGAGGAGAGTCCGTTTCCTAGCCTTTTCCAGCTTCTAGAGATCGCCACATTCCTTGGCTCATGGCCCCTTCCTGTATTTTCAAAGTCCATCATTCCAACCCCTGCACCCATTACCCCATCACCTTCTATAGTGTCGGCTCCCATTTATAAAGTACTTTAGGATTATATGGAGCTCATCCAGGTAGTCCAGGACCTCAAGATCCTTAACTTAGTCATATCTGCAAAATCTTTTTTATCATGTACAGTAACATATTCAGAGGTTCTGGGGATTAAGACGTGGACATCGTTGGAAAAGACCTTCAACAGTCTACCATGTCTGAATACTAAAGCCTTCCCTTATTATAAACGAGGCCATGATGCTGCCTGTAAATTATGAACAAGGCTGTGAGGTTGCATGCTATTATATTCATCAGAAATGATTATTCTTTCAGGATTAACTTCTAGTGCTGTAATGTATGAACCGCAGCACACGGATGCTTTTTTTAAAGGGCTTTTTGATAAGCAATGCCAAATTACCCTCCGGAAGGGTCGTACCAAATGGCACTCCTGACAACAGTGTGTAGAATAACTTTTCCTGTCCCATCATCACCGTGGGTATTATGATTTGTGAAAAATCCTTTGATACTTGATAAGAAAAAAAATTGTTGTCATTTTATTTTAGGGTAATTTAACCTCAATTATTTTGATGGCGTTGAACCTTTTAAATAAAATACATTCACCGGACATTTGTAGAAAAGGAAAACACGTAAAGGAAAAATTTTGTCAAGGATGCATTGCTTTCAGTGGTTAACTTTATTATATAGAAACCACCTACCCTCTAAGTGGCACTTTTTAAAAATCGCAGCATCTGGAAGAAAACGTAGCATGCCTTTGCGTTGATTCACATCTTGGAATGTTGAGGAGAGTGAGGTGATTGTTTAGGTAGATGCAAGGAGGATTATATTCGGGAGGAAATTAATTCAAGGCTTTTGAAGGCCTGAGTCTCGTGTGGGTCGTTGTGGCCTTCTAACCGGGAGAGCCTGGCCGTCCGGAGATGCTGGAGCGTCCCTCGTTGCTGCTGCACGGGGCTGTGGGCATCTCTCCAGGGCAAACGACGTGTGGGGCAGTCACATCATGGCTCAATCAACACCAGCTATTTTATCTGAGAACAATTATTACATTCTCATGATAAAAAAAATATGAGTGCCAGAAAAACCTTCTAGATCCATGAGAAGTTCAAGGATTTTTATACATGGTTACAACACAAAATTCCTGCATGCTCACCGAGTAAAAATTTTAAATTCAGATCGACAAACTTAAAAAACAAAATCCAGAAACTGGTCATGATGCACAAGGACGATCTCCTAAAGCCTCCTTTATCCTCAGGATGGCTGGGAAGTCAGCGCCCTGGGATGTTAATAACGAAGAGTCTGGAATAGGAAGACTGAACACGTCAGAGAAAATGGGCAGGTTGTGGAGGTCACTAGATTTTATTTGCTTACATGGGCTCTATTCTTTCTCCCTCCAAACTTGGTGCCAAGTTAGGAAGGCAGGCGTTGAACAGGAGGTGTTCAGCCCTACAGAAGCCCTGCTGAAATACGGCTCTCAGGGCCTGGGGAGCCCTCCCCCCCACCCCGTGTCCTTTCTGGCTTGCTGGACCCCCCTGGAGCTCTGAAGCTCTGCCTTCCTTAGGGAAGACGAGTGGCAGTGGTTTTCTTCCTTCAGGATCTCCAGGAGGAGGCTGTTTTTAGCTGAGAGCTGCTGCTTTGCCTATCACTGTAGGGCTGTGTAGGATGCCTGGTGGAGAAGGCAGCTGGGGAGGAGGAAGTCAGAAAGGGAATGCGTGTCAGAAGGAAGCTCTGGAACAAAAAGGGAATGTGCTAGGACTTATGCACTCAGCAGATGCAGCTTCTCGGCAGAGCGGACCAGGATGCTTCTGGCAATAACTAGCTTTCTGGGCTCCTCCGTTTGTTTGGTGTTCTCAGAAGATCTGGTTTATTTGTGCCATCCCAACGATATTGTTAGATTAAAAAAATATGTTTTCTTATGCATACTAATTAACAACAGTATCCGCACACTAGAATATTCCAAGACTTAGGGAATGCCAGGCATTTTATTGGCTGCAGCCAGCAGATGGTGTTAGCGTACCATGACAAAAAAAAGCAAGTAGCAAGTAAATTGGGCTCGGTGAGGCTGGGAGGTTCGGGTTTGTTTTGCTTTGTTATTTGAGCTTGACAATACCCATCCATATATTCTGTGGGCGCAGAGTGTTTGAGCCCGGTCTAATCTTAAACTTGTTTTATGGTGATATCATTATTTTTTACTGCTACAAATTAACTGTCGGCTTCAATCTACCCCATGTTTCAGCTGCCTTCGGGGATCATCTTGTCAGTTATGCCGCTTTCCAATTTTATGGCTGAGATCAAGAATGATTCCTTAAAGGCACATGGGAAACAATGTGACTTTAAGGAATGAAATGTGGAAAAGTTGCTGTGAGCTTTGCAGCATGGCCAAGGATGTAGGTGTGCGAGAAAAATAGGTTAAGGGCAAACTAGTAAGGCCCCAACTCCGTTTGAAAGGTGAGTGTCTTGACATTTACTCAGGTGCAATCATTCCTGCAAGTATTGATAGGGACCTACTGCCTATGGAGTGAGAGGGAGCTACATGAGTTCCAATATTATCTTACTGAGTCATGTTCAAACATGTGGAAATGTAAAAGGGGAACTTGGGAGCCACCCTAGTTCCAGCTCCATAGGAAATTCTTTCGCTAGGACGTGAAGTGTCACACGAAGTCCCTCCTTTCTTTGCATCTAGTGCTTCCCGGGGGCCTCCTGGGTGCCCGCTCATGTGCCCGTGCTGTAAATTCCTGGTGAGCTTACTGGGCAAGGGCTGGATCTGTTCCTGAAATGTAAAGGCAAGAAGAAATGAAGAGCCTCTTTACGGGGCTGGAGAACACCAGTGATTGATGTCACACTTGAAGGAGAAAGGGGTCATGTTCTATCTTGCCCCAGGCGAAGAGTGCCATCAGCAGCATCCTGTCATAGATCTGTCCCTGCGTTCCAGCACCGGCTAGCACTCTGTCCCAGGGTGCATTAGGGGACGGGGAGAAATCCCAAAAGCCAGTAAAAGAGGCCAGGCTGTTTGTCACGTGTTGGAGGGCCAGAGTGAGCCTGGGTTCAAGCTCCCTGCCGAGGGATCTGGGGTCTCCCGAATGTTTGTCACTCTAGCTTCCTCGCTCACGTGATACCTACCCCTGGAACGCCTCCATTTTCACCAGGATGGAGTAACAATGGTTATCTCAGGCCACGGCTGATGGGAGCCAGGCCCTCTCCAGGTCTCGTTTCAGTCTCTAGAACACTTACTCCGGGTAGGCCGGGCTTACGGAGACTGATTAGCGCGCCTGGTAAATAGCCACGCCTGGAATTTAACAAAGGTCTGTCCAGGATCTTCCCACGTTGCTCCTTTCCTTCTCTTTTGCAGCTCTGCTGGCCATACCGCCGTCCCATTGGCTAGAACAGGTGAGGAAGAGCGATAGAGGTGGCAGAGGTGGCAATCCCAAGACTTGTGCTGAGAGCGTGACAGACACACAGGTGTCAGGCAGGAGGTATGATGTCCCGGGCCCTGAGGGGCCCATCACTTAGTCTGTGGAGCCTTGGAAGGCCGGGAAACAAAATCAGCAGACGTGGCCTGGAGGGTTGGCCCGCGGAAATGGGGTGGCTTGTTCTGAGCAAAGGCTTCAGGGCAGCAGACAGACCATGGGGTGAAAGGCAGAGAAAGGAGGTGCTGTTGGTAGGGCCCCACCAGGGCGCAGAAGAGGGATAGGAGGCGTCGGCCTTGTCAGCTGCACTCTCAGGCAGAGACAACAGCACAACACGCTGAAGCATTTTGAAACTAGACAGCCAGCGGCATTTATTTATAGAGAAAGTGCAGAAGGTGGGATAAATGCATAGAAACACTTTGAACACCAAGCGTAGTACAAATGGGTTCACTATTGATTCTTAGTGGAGATGTGCATGTCTGCCTCACAAACAGATACCACTCCTGAGACCACCTTTAACAAAATATTGAGTCTGACCTCTCCAGACTGCATTTACAAGCTCGTTTCTCTCCTTATGTTTTAGGGCTTTTCACTGAGACGTAAGCGGGCTCTGTGCAGTGGTCCCAGAAGACGTTCCCAAGAAGAGTTTCAGACCATAGAGAACAATCGGCCGTGATGGTGCGGGGGGGTTTCCACTGAAGGGCAGGCATCCTCTGAAGGCTGTGGAAGAATGAGAAATTACAGAAAGTTAACAAAAAGGGCCATAAAGGCACAAAAGGGTGTATAACACCCTATCCCACAGCTCCCAGGGAATGCCAGGAAGCACAATCGTCAGGCATCGCCTGTTGTGTTGCCCACCCCCAACCAGACTCCTGGTTCCAGACACACAGGATTGAATCTGTTGTGACTGTAGAAACAGTCAAGTGCAGAGAACTACTTAGGGCGGTTTAAGAATCCATTAGGATCATTAGATCTCTTCTGAGTTTGCCAGAATAATCAAATTTATTTTTTTATTTTTGTTTAGAATAATCAAATTTATATCCAAGTGGAAACCAGTTTAACTGCCCATCATCCTTCCCTTTTGAAAGAATCTAAAGGAAAATCTCATGCAAGATCCACTCACAAATGCCTCCTAATGGTTCTTTGAAAACATTCTGCTCCTCTCCAGTCCAAAATGACTTCATATTTACATTCCTGAAGGCCGGGGTTCGAAATGGATTGTGACTTCCTTTTAATAGGCTGTGAAGTGAGGTTGCTCATAGGGTGGTTGGGAATTGGGCAGTATGTGACTGTAACATGAGCGATGTAAAAAATGATTTAAAAAAAAAAAGCAAGCTGCATATTTATTTGATTGCTCCAAGTTCTCGGTGCATTATCTGGATTGCCTGTCCATTTTTGTCTGGGTTAATGTCAGAAGTTTTCAATTGCAAGTCCCTCCAGGATAGGACTGATGTCATCTCCATCATTTTGAGAGCCCCAGGCTCCTCATCCAATAAGCATTTCTTGAGTGCCCATTATGAGACAGGAGGTCTCGACTGGCACGCAGCGTTCTTCCATCTAGAGAAGGCAGCAAAGACATCTTCCTTCCTGCATAAATAAACATGTGTGGAGAATCAAAGCTTTTTTTTCTTTTTCTTTCTGCAAGCTTATCTTTCCCCTCTCTTGATCCTGTAGTGGGAAGGAAGGGAAAAATCAAACATGCTGTTTTTTGAATCTTGAATGTTCAATTCGAAGCTAAGGCTGATGTAAATACAACTGGCTCAGTGCTAAGGTGGTTGCTGTTGGGTGCTGTGTGGCAGACATTGGTTGTTTGATTTTTCTTTTCCTTTCTTTGTTTTTTTTGTTTGTTTTTTTTTGTTTTTGTTTTTTTTTTGTTTTTTGCTTTTGCTTTAATCTCTTCATCCTTCATCGTCAGGAAACAAAAAAGAAAAAAAAGCTGGCAGTGTCTCAATTACCACACCTCCTACAACCACCGCCATTCTTTTATGCCTCATGGGCTCTGGGCAACAGCTTGCAGGCACTTTTGGTCATTAAGCTGTCTTGAGCCTGTAAACCACATGATATTTGTGGCTGTTCTAGGAGAACCAGAGCCCAAAGATATCAGTCAATAGCTTTAGTTAGATCCCAAAGATCTATCAATCTTAGGAGACTTACATGTTCCAAACTCCATCTCTGTGGAAATGTCTTTAGTATGGCTGTAGAGACATCTGAAGTATTTGCCTTTGATAAAAATCATTTATATTTGTAGAAACGATTGTACTTTTAGATGCTTTAATAGCCTATTTGAGATAGTGTTGCCCAAAGTAGGGAATCAGGCATAGTGAAAAGCCTAGAGGATGAGGCCTATGGCGTCACTTAAAAACTTTCTGATTGGAGAGAGTTACTCTTTACAAGTCTCAGTATTTCAATCAGTGGAGTGGGTAGAGTAATGCCCTCCTTAGCTCTATTTAATATAAGAAGAACAGATCTTTTAAAATCCTAAAGGGCTTTACAAGGGGATAGTTAGAAGGAAAAGGAACACTTAGGTAAGCCTGTTGGCTGCGTGACAAGCCACGCAAAGGCAATACTATTGTGTAAGGAGAGGCCGCTGCAATTTTTTAAAAGATTTATTTATTCATTTTCGAGGAGAGAGAGTATGCATAGGCATGAGCATGGAGAGAAGCAGAGGGTGAGAGAGGGGAAGCAGACTCCTCGCTGAGCAGGGAGCCCAATGTGGGGTGATCCCAAGACCTGACATCACAACCCCAGTTGAAACTGAGAGCCAGACTCTCAACTGCCTGAGCCCCAACCTTGCAAATTTTATACATAAACAGAGCATCACAGCACGAGCAATAAGCCAGTGTCTGTTTCATGGTTAAAACACTAGGTTTTTGAGACATGGTTTTAAATTCTAGCTCTGCCCTTTCGTGACCTTGTCATTTAACTTCTCTATTTTCTCATCCATAAAACAAAGCTAAAAATTTCTAATTCATGAAGTTGTGGCAGAGATTGAGTGAGATACCATATGACAAAGTAGCTAACGCAGCGTGAATATAAAATGCATGTATTAGTTGGGAGCTTGTGTACCTTTCTACCACAAAAGGTAATTTCTATTTGCTTTAGGTGAAATATTATGCCCTCACTAAAGCTATTAATTCATGAGTTGTTTTTAAATTTCATGATGAGGCTTGAATTTCAGGAGAGAGGCCAACAATGTTTCCTGTGTTGACCCCTCCCTCCTTGGAGGAATTAACCCTGCTTTCAAATGTGCGGTACCAGCCTTTGTAGTGACTAATGGTTCCACACCTAGACTCATGATCTGCCACAAGCTGTTGGCTAAAAACCCCATCACTACCTCGTTGCTGTGCGGCTCCTGCCCTGTCAGAAAGGGCTGGATTCAAATCATACTAGGTCTTGGGGAACATGCTTGTCAGGGAGGCATTAAGGTTTACCTTGCAAGCACATGAACTTTGGAGATAGAGCACCCGAATTCAAATCTGGGTTTTGTTCATTTTTATCTGTATGACCTTGAGAAAGCTACTTAACCTTTAGACTTCCACTTTTTCATCTTTAGTTAGATCATAGTGATAGCTAGTAATAGGCAATACTTCTTTAAACTCTTTCCATGTATCAGATTCTCTGCTGAATGGTTCACGTGTCCTAATTTCTTTACCCTTATGACAACCTGTGAGATGGGAATTATTTCCAACACTCATCTTACAAATGAAAAAGAAAAAAAAAACATGGAGAAAAACCAAGAATGTATTTTCTGGGGGTACACAGCTAGTAAATGTTCCAGCTGGGCTCTAATTCCATTGACTAGCTTGTGTTCTGGAAGTGATACCGTTTCATACTAGCATTGAACTCTTAATAGTGCCTGACATCATTAAACATGAAATAAATGTCAGTTAATTCTATTAGCAAAGAGGCTGTTCCTTTGGCTTTAGCACTTCAGTCCACCTAACTTGCATTTTTCCTCAGCTGAATTTCTGAAGAGGGTAAAATTCTCAGTTGTGAGACTGAGCTCTGGCTCATTAGAGAGGTAAATTCGTGTTAGTGCTAATTCAGAAAACTGGTCTAATCTTAGTTTCCTTGTAAACTTTGCAAAATTTTAATGAGAAGTTTCTATTCCTTTTCTTCTTCTTCTCCATATTCCTCTCCTTCTTACTTACTTTAGGAATACATTTCATAACTCTAGTCACTGATCCTCCCCAACTAAATAACAAATTTTAAAAATAAAGTCTTACTCTCTTGCTCCAATAATAAAATCAAAAGCTGTCATTTACTCTTCGAGTCAGGAGTCTAATCCCCAGACATGACCTAGCAACTCAATCTGACGATGAACAAAACTCTACTGATCCTCGATACTCCCCCTCTGGAGAAGGTCGGGGCTCAGTGGTGGCCACAAGAATGGCCACTGAGCCCTGATGAAAATAGCCATGACTTGGTCACGTTGACTGACAGCTTTTGTCGCTTTCAGGCTAAAAGATGTTTGGAGAAGGGTCAGTGAAAGCTAATTATGATGTGAAGGTCTGGCCTTGACTGTATGAGGCCAGGGTTAGAAGCCCTTGTAAAGCTGGAGCTCTGCTCTGCTCTTGGGAAGCCTTTCTTTATGGATGAGGACGGAGGGGAGCCTTGCGATGGCTTACGGCCGTCCAGCAACCGGAAGTCAATCTGCCACTTTCCTCTTACCCTCTGGTTCTGAGTTTGTGATTTCTTTCTTTCTTTCTTTCTTTCTTTCTTTCTTTCTTTCTTTCTTTCTTTCTTTCTTTCCTTCTTTCTTTCTTTTTCTTTCTTTCTTTCTTTCTTCTTTTTTTTCTTTTCTCCACCGCAGCAAGTAGCCTGCCTCTTCCCTGTCACAGAAAATGTGACTTTCCTTATCTGTAAGGTGTCTTAATTCAGTGGAAAATAGAATCGAGTCCACTGCCCACTCCTTGTTCCAGGAATGTTTTTCTCAAAATAGGAAATATATAATGTGTAGGCTGGGTGGCTAGAATTAGGTTGGATCAGTAGGAAACAGGGAGATTTGTTTGCTTCAGAAAAAAATATCCCACTGACTTGGCTGGCTGCGGAATCCAGGACAAATATCTGGACTCAGAGTTACAGCAATCAAACCATCCTGGGTGGATTATTACAATGATGCCCGTCCCCGTCGATTCCCATGTGCCCTTTTAACAAAGCCTCTTGTGGCCAAACTGGCATTTCTAGAGATTTTGAAACCATTATATTTAATGGCTTCTCTTATGGGTGAGGCCAGAAGAGAATGAGATGGACTTTTCTGTAGAGATAGGCAAATCTCTTCTTTCTTTCTTTGTTTTTATAATGAACTCAAATATAAAGCCAGCTGTTCTCCAGACATCCAGATGAAATTAATGACCTCAAAACGGAGTGGAGAAGAGTTGGACGTACAAAATAATATGTTTGAGTTTTTCATGGTTTCATAAGCCCATCTGGGTAAAGACTCCCAAATTTATCGCCATCTAGCCTTTGGATTCATATTTCCTATCTACTTGTTGGATAATAAAGACTTAGATTTGTTTTGACTGTTTCAGAACACCACAGACCAACAATGAAAATGCAAATCACTCCATCTCCAGCACAATGTCTGGAGGAAAGAAGGTAAAATGACTCACAGCAGGTTTGGAATTTCTAATGCCCATTATTGAAAAATGAGACCAGTCACCAACCACGGCAGAAGTGTTCATTTCTTACCGGTGAAGGATGTCCATGTGACAGGACTCATGGAATGCAATTAAAACTTACACCCGAGCTAAGGAAATGACTTTTTTCTACTCCCCCCAAATCTCTCAATGGAAAGCTCCATTTTTTTCATTTAAAAAAGGAGTTGTGCTTTGTGATTTATAGTCTCACTGCTTTTCCTTTGAGTTGAATGTTAACATTTTGCCTTCTGCCCTTAACTTAATGGATATTCTCAAAACTGGCAGCTTTTCTTTCATGCGGGAAGAAGGAATAATTCTGAATTAAGAGCCCCAAAATAGGTTAAGGATACATTATGTCAGAGGCTGTAGATTGTTAACAAGCAAAGGAAGCACAAGTCATAGGGTATAATACGATTAAAGGCAACTGGGTAAGATTGCCAGCCATTCCCTCCCAATGACTTCACCTGTTGATACCAGAGGTCACCCTTTCCCGTCTGACTACAATTTGCCAGAGTCCCGGGCGTCTTTCTGATTTTGGAGTGAATTGAAATGAGGGAGTATAGTAGATGCTGTGGTGCCCCTGCCCAGATTCCTTTACCGGGCCCTTGCACGTTTCTCCAACTGTTGTGATTTTCGGCTGCTAATGATCCATAGCTGTCACTCCCACATCCTGAAACTTGCTGTCGGCAGCCCCCCTAGAGGTTATGATCTTCCAGCAGGAGCAGCCAATAATTGATGGCTACGGGCTACAAATGGCTGGGCCCTTTGCCTCAAAGGAGAGGGTCAGAATCCATTTTTGTGGCATGATCCCCTGAACCAGCTCAAGACTAGCCTGTAGGTGGGACCTCCCCTTGCTCAGCCCCCTCATCTTCCCTCTCCTGCTTGTCATACCCTCCCCTGAAGAGCCATCTCTGAAGATCACCCCTTCAATAAACATGCACTGTCTGAGTCTTTGGTTCTCCGGTGTCCAGACGGACAACAGTTTGTCCATATATTTTAATTTATTTCGTCATGATGAATTAACAGGTACAGTGCCATTATTAACCAGAATTCCTCTGAAAACAAACTGTTGTCTCCGGGTTGTTGAAGTCTGTTCCATTGATCTTTAATAAACCTTTGTAGCAGCAGAAGGAAGGTTCCCTCAGTTTGGCTCCATTCCCTGTGCAACCTTTGTCCATTAGCTTACACGAAAGAAGCATGGTTGGCACAGCATCAAAGCCACAAAGGTTGGGAATTCGAACTCAATGACTTACTCCTACTCCCGTCTTTCTATTTTGGTGGGTTCATCTAATATTAACTCTATTTATAGCGCTCCTTCTGAAAGCTTGGCTTTTCAAGTTAGAACCATGTCCTGCCACAATAGGAATAAACATCATGGCCTTAGTATGTGGTTGTCATCTGGGTGACACAAGAAAAGATTTTCACTTGGAATCAAGTAGTCCATCCATGTCTGAAATGGATTTTCAGGGCCCTCTGCATTAGGAATGTGATTGTGTATGTGTCTGAAAATCTGTACTGGTTTTAAAGAAATTGGCCTAGAGCCCATTCTAATCCACACCAAAAATTGCAAAATTTGAAGGTCTCCTTGTAATTGCTACCAGCCAGTGGTCCGAGGGTGGGCTGATTCAGCAACTGGAACAACAGTGATTCTAGCTGACAGGCTCAGTCCTCCAGGAAATGTCAGGTTGACCCTGCTGCTTAGAAAAACAGAAAGTATGTAAAGGTGGTGAAAAAAGGCACAGGGAACAGAAATATTTTAAAGGAATTATTTCTGTTGGGTGGGGCAAAGATACATGATTCCACAGTGGAAGTCTTAAATCTTCACAGACATCAAAACTGGGCTTTGAACCAAATATAATGTCTAAAAATGCTGACTGATGTACCAAACTGAATATTACTGATTCTCAATACAATATTTTGGTCTAAAGAAATTACATCTTTGTTTCTACCATGTTACTGCTTGTTTATAATCAATATCTTCTAATTGAATCTAAAACATTCTTTTAAAGCAAGCACTTGCTATTTTCTTTTTTAATTAATTAATTAATTAATTAATTAACTAAGAGGGAGAGAGAGCAAGGGGAGGAGCAGAGGGAGAGAATCCTGAGGCCAATTCCCTGCTGAGCAGGAGCCTCACTCGGGTCTCGATCCTAGGATCCTGAGACCATGACCTGAGCCGAAACCAAGAGTCGGCCACTTAACTGAGCCACCCAGGCACCCCTGCCATTTTCTATAGCCATCACCTTGTTTCAATTTCTTCATATTCACAGGTGATTTTTGCTAGATTTTGAGGATGTAAAGTTGTTAAACAGCATTTAAACTTAGGGGTGCATCTACTTGAAGGTCAGTACTGAAAGTCAGGTAAATTGTTTTTGAGATAGAGAGAGAGTGCACGCACCTGAGAGCAAAGGGGGGGGGGGGCTGGGGAGGGGCAGAGGGAAAGGGAGAGAGAGAATCTTAAGCAGATGCCACACAGGATGGAGCCCCACGAAGGGCTCAATCTCATGACCCTGAGATCATGACCTGAGCCAGACACTTAACTGTCTGAGCCACTCAGGTGCTTCTCAGGTAATTTTTTAAATACAGTACAACTTATAGTTTATTTGTGAAGATCACAGACTTTCACATTTTAAGGCTATTTCCCAGGGATTCCATTCCAGAAACGCCACTGTTTTTTAAGATAATATAAACGCATTTTGTTGTTGTTGAATTTCCAAACAAAAGAGCTTGGAACTTTCTGTTCATTACTAAGAAAGTAGATGTAATTATTGTAGTTAGTCATGTCCTTATTCAAAATCCATTCCTCACTCACCATCTGGTTATCATGCCATTTGAAATGGCTAAATAGATCTTTAAAAGTTAGATACTTCGTATCCTGTCTGATACGAAGGAGGGAGGCAAGGCTTGGTAAGTCAAAAGAAAAAGAATTATTTCAGAAAATCTGAATTATGCCCTTCTATTTTCTCTGTGGCCCTCATGCATTTTATAACCCTCTCTATCTAAATGAAAAATCTGTTAAGTTTTTGAAAACAAGAATGGTGGCACAGATACAATGTTTGTCTTTAAATTTTATATTAGACAAAAATTTGGAATATAAAAATGAACTTCAAATTTTACACTTTTACATGCTGTGTTCTTAGAACGTTTTAGTCTTTTTTGTATTTGTAAGTTTCACTGAAAGGAAATTCAATAGAATTTGAAATTTTAAAAGCCCAGGAGAATAAAATGTTGACTTTCATTAGCTCAAGCATTTCTACTAGCATTTTTCTAAGTCAGAATCTGGCAGGGTAAAATATTAGTGGGTAAGAGAAAGGACACATGCTTATAGAATGATTATATCATGTCGGAGTTGATTTAATATATTGGTTTACAATCTAATGTTTTCCTTTGATTTTCTTTCCCTAATTTTTTCTTGCCTATTTCTAGAAATAAACCATGACCTAGAGCTTCCACTATAAACCTCTTTTAGTAGTTTGGCCAAATAGTTGTTGGACCAGATGACCTGTTAATCACCTGTGAATATGTAATATTTTTGTAGGTACAAATATGAGTGATGTATGGAAACACATACCATTGATATAATGGGTCTTAAAATGGCTAAACATTAATTATAAATGTTCATATGAAAAGCAAAGATAATCCAAGTGATTGATATTTCAGAAATAATTCAATATGTTAGCATGCATTTATCTGATTGTTAGAGTAAATTTTCTTCCATTATTAAAATGTTTAAGGCTAGCATAAAAATTAATTTACATTGTCTGAGTTTCTACCAACTAATACATAGTAAGGCCATCTAAAAATACTCAAGGTTGGAGGTCAGACAATCTAGAAATAAAGCATTTATTTTATGCAGTTAGATTACTAAATCAATAAGCCAAAACTGAGTAATTGAGAATTATCTTCAAGCAGGGAAAATACAAAAACCTAGAGCTACAAACAACAACAACAACAACAACAACAACAACATTACAGAAGTCCCCAAGTCTTTGCAATGCATAATGATAATTGTCTCATTGTGTATACAAAATGTTTTCTAAATTAAGACATGTAGATTCCCAAACCATGTAATGTGAAACCTACTGTATCCGTGCTGAGAAAAGATGAAATTGTGTGTTGGTAAATCACTTCCTACCCTTTCTCAGGAGTTTTACTCAAGGCCATCCCTAGAATATAGAGTCCCAGGCAAATCTTTTTTGCAGTCTCCATCTATATAATAACTTGATTTAAAAAAATGTTGTAAAACTCATGGGCCTACGTAAGTTACGGTAATTTTCAGTAAATCTTCAGAATAATGAATAAAGTGGTGCTATTTACATGTTTGTTTACTATTTGATCATTGCATGTAAATACTCTCCATAGTAGCTAGTAGCTATGTGCTGTATATTCTTGTTTTTTTTTTTTTTTTTTTTATCTTCTTGTTTTTTATTGTCAAATGAATGGTTCCTGTTTAATTTCATGTGTCCCATCATTGGAGAAAAAGGTAGCAACGCTGTTATTTACAACGCCGTGACTCTTCAGATCTTGTATGAATTGAAATGATATAGATCTTCTTGCCTCTCTAGTTTCTAAGACCATTTATTTAATGCTGGTTACATCATTACCCATGATTCTGCATCATCCATCATGGTATGAACACCGATTTCCTCCACCTGTCTCAAAGGTTGTTACTGTGCTTCGTCGATAATGACCACAAATGCAAGTCTTGTATGGTATATGCAGGAAACTGTGAATGATAAATTGGTTTTGGTTATGCCAAATTTAGTGTTCAAAATTTCACTTAGAAATTTATAGAATGATATATCTTCCAGCTACATCTTCTCTTGAACTCTTTAGGAGGTGATCACAGCTTTCCTAGAGTGTGATCTCTTTAAATGCTGGCTCAGTCCCTGCCTTCTATCACTTCCAACTCATGGAGAAGATAAATCAGACCCACGGGGACAAGAGGAGTGGTCCCATTTGAACAAGAAATGTCCATCCTTCATTTAGCATGGTTTAAGACCAGCCTGGCAGGGAACAAACATCAACACATGATGTAAGGCAAGAGAGGACATGGATCAGAAGAATCACTGGACATAGAGGAATGAAGTTCTCCAAGGCTTTTGGAGGAGATGACTGAGGCCACTGTGGGAAAACAGTGTGACATGTGATATGGAACCTGAGGAAGAAGTGGAATGACAGCCCTGGGTAAGGACACCTGCTACCATCTTGCTTTCTTGGTGCTACAGACTGGAGGTGGCATCTCTGTTTGCAGAACCCTTGTACCAGCACACACGGGTGCCCCAAGCCTAGGGGTTGGTGGTATCACCAGTATCCCAGAGCCCTGACCTTGTCCCGTGTCCCTCATAAATATGAGTTTCCTCGAATTTGTATGTCAGTACTATTCCAGAGGGCCCGATCTCATCCAGAGTCATACCTTCATAAAAGAAACATTCTGCTGAGCAGTGGTGTTTCCCTTCTGAAGGTTTTTGGGGTACCTGGTCTACTGCTTGTATGGGACAGAGGTTTGGTACTCTGAAAAGGAGAAATGGAGACGGGGGCCCACAAGGGTCCTGGTCTGATCTGAGTCTTCCTGTCTGATGACACCTGCCCTGGCTGGTCCCAGGCACCAGAGGAGAACTTAGAAAGTCCATTAGACGGTACTTTAAGGGATGAGGCTCCCTGAGGAGCAGCCAAGGACAGGGGCCCTGCTTGCCTGGGTCTACTGGCAGTATGGGAATTCTTCATAGCTTCTCTGTTATAATTTGTCTCACTAGCATTTGCCTTATACAATCATGGGGCTTATTGTTAAATTGCTGCTAAGATACCATGAAAGTGCCCTCCTCCATGTCCCAGTAGGCTACCTCTGGTGACGTGCTTTTAGGGTATCTCTCTCCAGTGGAGATGAGGAATTCTGACTTGAAGAGCAAATCACACATGCTTCAAGTATTACTACAAATTCATGAGTGTTCACGTTACGTTTGTAGTCCATCTCCATTTCAGAGCAGTGGTCCAAGCTCTAAAGAGGAACTTTCAGCTCATGGACTCCTCACAAAGAGAAAATACTCATGGAGATTGGGACCATTATTATTGCTTACTGCGTTTTCATTTAAATTGATGAAAGCAGAGCAACCTGTCACTACTGTAGAAAAAAATGTAATATATGAGTTTTGTGGGAGCTTCAAGAGTTGCAAGTTATGACTAGTAATGTAAATCTATTTTTTTAATATCTAGTCCCATTCAAAGAACGATGAAAGGTAGTGGAAGTCTCTTTGTCTTTTTTTTTTTTTTTTTTTTTTTCTCTTTTTTTTTTTTTTCTTTTTTTTTTTTTTTTTTCTTTGTCTTTTTGTACTAAGAAAAAACAGATATGAAAAATTGGTATTCCAGAGCCATAGATCAAACATTGTAGTTTAAGAACTTTAGAATGACAATAATTAGAAAGAAATGCATCTTTTGTGGAAAAATAAGAAATAAAATTCTTTTTATTTCTTTGGTGTTGCTATGGAAAAAAGATGGGATAATGGTCAGAGGTTGGAACTTTATTCCTGTCCTGAAGCGTAGATGAATTCCTGACTTCCCTTTAATTTCAACTGGTTAATTCTGCTTTTCTATTTTCTTCCTTCTAATCATCTTTCTCCTCCTCCCCTCCCCCATCCCCACTTCCCTACCCCCTCCCTTTTCCTCCTCATCCTTGTTCTTCTTTTTTTGGACCTTTCCTTTACATGTGAGGAAGTTCTGTTAAAATCCTTTTGTGTCTAAATAGATCACTTCCTCCAGAAGTGATTATTTAAATTTACTTTGGAGAGAAATTAGTTGACTCTCTTCCAAAATAGGGACTCTAGGAGAATCCATCTGCTCTAAGAAAGAACAATGGGTCTTATGAAAATTGTCTCTACAGTTTAAAAATCTTTGGGATAATAAATAATCTGTCTTTGTCTTAGGAATGATTCATTGCTGATCCCTTGCTTATTCTTATGTAATTATTAAAGAAATAAAAATCTGCTCTCATGTAGCTGTGAAAAAGAATAGCATAGATCCACATTTGCTGTTAAGGAAGGAGTGCCATGAGAGTATATGAGAACAGCTGGGTGCAAGAAGATCCTGGATATTTAAATATACAGAGAAAATATAGAGATGCATATATATCCTTTATATTTTTTTCTAGAAGGATATGTAGGAAAACTGTTGGCCATGGTTACCACTGGAATATGATGTTGGAAGAAGTGGGAAAGGGACAGCTCCAATTTCCATTTAACACGGACCTCTTCGCGTCATCTGAATTTCCCTACCACGTTTCATTACGTGGAGGCAAAAGTCTAAGATAGACGAAGATCTCCCACTTCCCTGGATTACGTGCCTTGCGTAATCTTCAGATCTGAGAACACGACAGATTTTTACTCTTGTGATTTTATTTATGTCACATGGTGCCATTTACTTGAAGAGAGATTATCCATGTGGTCTTGACCTAATCACAGAAGCCCTTTCAATACAGAGTCCTCAAAAAAAAAAAAAAAAAAAAAAGACAGAGTTCTTGGCTGTAAGAAGGAGAAAGAAAGGGGGGGGTGAAAAGAAAAACAAAAAGAAGAAGAAATCAGAGATTTTAAAGAACACGAAAGATTGCATGTATCGTTGGTGGCGTGAAGATGGAGGGGACCACGCGGTAAGGGATGCAAGCAATTTCTAGATGCTGAGAGCGGTCCCTGACCATAGCCAGCCAGGAGATGGGGACCTCCGCCCTACAACTGCAGGGACCTGAGTTCTGCTAAGGAGGATGAGGTTGCATGCAGATTTTCCCCAGAGCCTCCGGACAAGGACTCTGTCCGGCCAATACCTTGATTTCAGCCTTGGACATACGGAGTATAGCGCCGAGCCACATCATGCTGGGTTTCTCACCAACAGAACTGTGAGCTAATAAGTGGGTGCTGTTTAATGCTGCCAAGTTTGTGGTCATTTATTACACGGTGACAGAAAACTATTAGTTTTCTGTAATATTTTTAAGAAAATGAACAATTACATCAGGGATTATCTGGCCACTAGGTTTAGGGGCCATTTGTTTCCTCTGCGTAATTATACTTTTAATTAAAGAAATTTAGGAAGTTCTATTTATTAAAAAAAAAAAAAAAAGCAACCCTACCCTTATGGTGAGGATAACATGTGCTTTTGAAGTTGGATGTTAAGCTACTGTACCTGAGGAAAGTCAACACTTCTCATGGATTTTCATTGTGTTTTTTAAATTTGCTCATCCTTGCCTCATCCTAGGAAAGATAGTAGGTAGCATTATAGTCAGCAGTGTGTTTTCAGGAGGGAAACTTCCCTAAGTTGAATAAACAGGACCCAAACCCAACCCAATCTGAAGGCTCCTGGCTGGAGGGTGACTGAGCAAGCCCGTCACCGCGGGTCGTGCTGGGTGCAGGAGGGGGGCGCATGCCTGTGGGGCTCGGTCCCGTCCACCTCGTGAACCCAGGGCCCCTCCCAGGGCTTGGCACACAGCGTGTGTCCAGTGTTTACGTGTTAATTAAAACAAATGAACGTGCTTGCTGTCAATGTTGCATTTTAAAGACTATAGATTTTCTTCCACTCAGCTTCCCCTCTGCCATTCTGTTTCGTACTTTATTTTTTTAAAAAAAGATTTTATTTATTTATTCATAAGAGACAGAGAGAGGCAGAGACACAGGCAGAGGGAGAAGCAGTCTCCATGCAGGGAGCCTGAAGGGGAACTCGATCCCGGGACCCCAGGGTCACAACCTGAGCCCAAGGCAGGCACCCAAACATTGAGCCACCCAGGCGTCCCTGTTTCATACTTTAGGGCAGAAAAATTCCCATTCTTGTGTATTCCTGAAGTCCCCACAACTACACCTTACACAGCTCCCCTGTCTCGCTCCTGGACATTTATGATGCGCCACACGCCGAGCTATGGTACCTCCGCTAACCAGCTTGAGTGACTATTTCTCAAGTAACAACTTCCTTAAGGCTCAAGATTTCTTTTTCTCCCAAATTATTTGTCCCTCTTGCTTTGCTACTCTAAGTTCAAACTCTTCACCTGGGGGATTCTCAGCACCTTCCCCTTTCTCAATAAGAAGTTTCTAAATGTCAAATGTCAAAGTCTACTCTTCTCCTTTATCCACGGGCCCCACATAGGGCCCGGCACATAGCGACACCCAATAAGTGTATTAATGTTAATACAAGATGATGATTCTTAAATGTTTCTTGCAGAAAAAAAAATAATGAAACTTCCCTGTGGTTATTGGATAACTCCGGTCTAAGTGCTTTTATTTAATTTCTGAAAGTTTAGCTACAAGGTGATTGGGAAGGCTCTTCTGGTCTCTGACAATAAGAAGAGTGATGCCAAAAGAAAAGAGGGAACTGTAGGTCATCCTGAAATCCTACCCGGCCTACATGGGTCTCCATTCCTCTGGCTGATTTCAGGGCAACCCCATAAGCCCAGACACCGCTTTCCTCCATCCACCCTGGGAAGGGATTTCCTTTCACTGGGCAGCGACTTAAAATGATGGATTTTAAAGTCCCTAGGAAATTTTATTTTTCAAATAAGGGCACAGTCACCAGAGTACACTGGTTTTCTCTGCATGTCTTTGAGGTTTTGGGGGATAATTAACATGCAGTGGACCTCGCGGGGGGTGGGGGGGGTGCAGCTAATCCCTGTGCTTTTTCTTACAGCTTCAAGTGCTTGCAAGCAAAAGTCTCTCCTTTAACAAAGGACATTTCGCCTCTTGTGCTACGTCTGTCTGTCCCTGTTTTTTCCCCCCAACCCTGAGTTCTGAAGGCTCAACTTAGAATCCAAAAAGCTGAGCCCTGTCCCTTCCCGTTAGCACCTCATCGGGAACAATGAAGGGATGAAGCCCCGAGGGCTCGGCTGGCCATTCCGCAGCCCTGTAGGGCGACAGCTGACTGCAGACCTGCCTTTTGTCACCCACAGAAACTCCAGGTTCTCGACTGGACCAGGTACTTTTTAGATGGGAGACAGAGGTGGGGAGTCATGACCTATGTTCCGTTCACCAAAACCCCCCATCCTTGCAGGGTCCGAGGGCCGGGGGAAGCCACAGGCAGCCAGCCTGCTGCCACAGGCATCGAACCACCTTCCCAGGTGCTCGGGGACGGTCCCCGCGGCGCCTTAACCTGTAGCAAGAGCAGCCCGAGACGCTGCACGAGTCCTGGCAGGGGCCCCATCCTGTTGGCGGCCTTCCGCTCTCCTGTCCATGCCCGGGGGGTGGGGGGCAGGAGGACCCCAGAGCCCGCGGCTCCCCCCCGATGGCGTGGCTCGGGGCTTGGGCGACGTGCCAGCAGGACGTGAGCTGGTTGCCAACAACTGAAACCTGGGAGGTCGTCATGACAAAAGAAGAAGAGATCCAAATTCTGGCCTTTCCTGAAAGGACGTGAAGCTGCGGCAGCGGGGCTGGGGTGACGGCGTGGCTGGCCGCCATCCGGGGCGCCCGCAGTGTCCCGTCGCTGGTGCGCATCAGAGGAAGGCGGTGGCCCGTCGGGCTGCGTGTGACAGCTGGGCCTGGACAGTTGCCCCCGCCTTGCACCAGTGCACTCACATGTGAGCCCCCGCGGTCTGCGGCGCTGCCGGGGCTGTGCAAGAAGTCGGCCCCTGCAGTATACAGTCGGCCACTGGGCCGGGCCCAGACAGGGACATGGGCACCTGTCTGCCCAGCTCCTGTCTCCTTGACCGGACGGCTTCGTGGGGAGGCCTACGGAGCCCAGGGTCCCCCGTGTTTCCTGGACCTGCCCTCCGACCCCCCTGCTGCCCGGATGTGGGCTCGTCTCAGCCCACGAGAGGCTGTGTCCTGACACAGCGAGCCCTCTAGCAGGACTTGGGGGGCATCTGCCTTTATCTGGACAGGTGAGGCAGGGCCCAGGAGCCACAGGCTGCGGGACCCACCGGGGGGCCTCGGGGACCCAGTCACAGCCCTCTATGGGTCCGCAGGAACCAGGTCGCACGGGTGTGACAAGCAGCCGGTCACGTATGACGTGCAGCTGGGCCAGGGATGGGAAGCGAAGCCAACCCTGGGCCACCTGACAGCCTATAAAGCGACCGTGATTAAGCACTGATGGGCGATGCCCGGGTAGTCGTGCGGCAGCCTGGGGGCGTGGCGGGGACAGGACTGGGACACTCAGCAGCCAGCCAGCCTGGCGCAGCCCGGAGCTTGGGGGAACCGCGACGGCAAAGAACCAAACTCTAAGGCGAGCGAGAGCCTAGGGCCTTGGGCTCCAGGAGGTACACCCCCCCCCGACCCTCGTCTCATCAGCCACCGGGAATCAGCCTGGGGAGCCTCCGTGGAACCCTGGTGCCTCCCCAGCAGGATCCGGATGATTAGACAAGAGCAGCCGCCTGGGCACAGGTCGTGACCACAGAGTCCCGGGGTCGAGCCCTGCCGGGGCTGCTCAGCCTCTCCCACTACCTCTCCCCACCCCTCCATGTCTTGGATAAATAAAGTCCTTACAGAGGGTGACCGGGAGACCACGTGTTCTGAGCGCCGGGCAGGTGAGCGGTGGAAACTGGGCTCCCTGCCTGCCCTGGACACCGAGGGCGGCTGCAACCTGTCGCGTGGGCCACCAGTACAGATGAGCTGACCTCCTGGTGGGGAGTCCTTATGAGTGGAGTATCGGGGATCCCTGGAGGGCTCAGTGGTGAGCATCTGCCTGTGGCTCAGGCTGTGACCCCGGAGTCCCGGGGTCGAGTCCTGCATCGGGCTCCCCGCATGGAACGTGCTTCTCCCTCTGCCTCGGTCTCTGCCTCTCTCTCTGTGTCTCTCATGAATAAATAAGTAAAATCTTTAAGAATAAATGAGTAAAATCCTTAAAAATAAACAGGGACACCTGGGTAGCTCAAGAGCTCAGGGCGTGACCCCGGGGTCCTGGGATCGAGTCCTGCATTGGGCTCCCTGCAGGGAGTCTGCTTCTCCCTCTGCCTGGGTCTCTACCTCTCTCTCTCTCTCTTTGTGTTTCTCATGAATAAATAATAAATAAAATCCTTGAAAAAAAAAAAAAGAGGAGCATCAAGTCGTTTTGCTAAAGGTGTGACTTCTTAACTGGGACAGTTTGTGTGAAGAGTCAGAATTTTAGAGTCCCACGTGCTGCAGCGCGATGCAGTGCTGCAAAGGTCAAAACCCAGATGAGAAGGCTGGATGTTAAGGATGTCACCCTGCGAGTTGCCTCTGGGCCCTTTAGGACTGAGCTCCCGGCTGCAGAGGTCTTTATCCTGACACCCAGATTGAGCAGAAATGTGGAGGTCACGGTGCCAATTTCACCTGCTACTTGTGTTGCAGCGTCAGAGGCCTGGTTTTTAGGAAAAGACTTGCGGTTGCTATGGAGCCGTTAATAATGATCGCCGCCTGCCCCTCAATCCCTCCGACTCCCAACCTCCGATATAAAGTCATTTAGTCCTGGGCTGTAGGGCAGTAAACAAACTTGGAAGCGAGAATTAACTGGGCTTGGGCATTCGTGTCTTAGTGTAGGAAATGCCTCTCATCGTGCCCTTTACTCACACTGGCGGCCTGGCTCCGTGGAAGTCGCCTCTAGTCTCTCGACAGTGGACTCAGACACACGAGCGGTGCTAAAAACAGAAACATTTTGGCTGCCATCATACAATAAATGTGAAAAATCTTTATTTTGTGCAGAATCGGCCTATCGTGTGGAGCTTTTATTTTCATGCATAAAAAAGAAATTCAGTCATATACCAGATTCCTAAGTGGAGATAGGAGAATATTCCTGTTGTGACGTATGCATCTGTATGTTTAAAAAATAAAATAAAATAAAATCCGGCAGTAAAGTGACATCTTTGCTATATTTCTGTGAGATTTGTGATCCATGGAACAGATGCTTCTTACTCCTGAATTGTATTTCTGAGATATGGATCTCGGTGCTTATTAATGTACAACCAATCTGTGGGGGGAAAACTAATCCAGTTCTTGAGCTCCAGGCACATAAAGTTAGGAACACGTTATTGGGTGGGTAGAAAGGAGACATATCTAATTTGGGGACTTTGCAGCCTCACCAGTATGCAAATAATTCAACAATAATACAGAATAAATAGCTTCCATTTCCACCACGGCTGCTCTCTCTAATCCCTACAGTGTGTGTTTTCCAACAATTATCTGGCCTAATTCGCTGTTTTATTGCTTAGAATTTTAATGCTTCGAATGTGGAACATAGATGTTTGTCAGTAAAATCTGAAAAGATTTAAGGGTGACTTTTCACTGACATGCAGATAGTTTATGGGAACAGATGGCGTCAGCATTTTTGGAAAGAACATGTAAACATCACATTAGCCCCGGATCCCCCGGCTCTTGGGCTGTAGGAAGGGACACCGACCTCATAAAGGGTGACGACGCATGCTTGGGCCCCGAGTGAAATCGGGTCTTCCACCAGGTGTATGGTGCCGCCCGAGACAAAGGTTTCTCTGTGTGAATAAACTGAGCATACAGTTCAATACATCCGTGTATTTGCAGGGCTATTTAAGGTATTATAAGGTCTGGTACAAAACAATAAAAATGCAGATGGAACTATCAAATTTATCAAGCTGCTACAATAAATCCAGATGCTCTCCAGAGCTGGCAAGGTGATGTCAAGAAAGTTAAACTTGAAGAATGAGACTTGGATTTCTAAATGAGATCAGGGGAAAAAAGAAAGCAGAGTTAATAGGGGAAATCAAGACGGAAACAGTCAACACTCCAGCTCCGTTTGGGAGAGGGCTTAGAAATCAATTCTTCCTGCTTGTTCTAAAATGGTTCTGCCAAAAAAAACCCGACATTGTTACAGACTTTTAATTTTTTTTGGTTTATTCGGTCTTCTTTAAAACAGCCATTGTTAGTTCAACAATCTAATTTTTGGGGTACATTATTGCAAAATGGGGACATAGCTGTGTAGGTTATGCCATCAATATGCCGGTTAATCCTATTTTTCCTTCTACAACACAAAGTATCGTTTGTTAATACCGTCTTGGATCACTTCTATCTGTACGGTTACTTACGGTGAGTGGTACGGACTAAAGGTAGGAGTTTGCTCCCTGGCACAAGTGTCTCTAAACTAAAATAGTTTCCTTACAACATTAGCATTCTGTAATTAAAAGTAGATAAAGGAGTATTTTAGTAGAGTGTCAGGCCGTAGTAAAAATTAGCCTGTCTGAACAAATGTGCACATATACGTAAACACTAGCATGCTTTTGGAAGAATCATATTAATATTCTGTGAAATTAATACATAAATAAAATATGACCTGGGATGAAATTAGCAGTATGTACAAAAAAAAAAAAAAAAAAGAGGAAAAACAGAACCCTTCCCTTCCAAAACCTGATGATTTTTAACATCTTCCAGGCCTATGTTACATCATCCAGAGTGTAAAGGTCATTTCAAAGTTGGAAAACCAGAGAGAATTGTAGGATCCAACTTCCTATAAGAGACAGTGCTTATGAATTTTGAAGATTTATGTTCATTCCAATGTTAATGGGACAACATCCTTTTAAACCTCCTTGGAGAAATATTTGGATTTTGTTTACGAAGAGAAATGCAGCTTCAACACAGTAAACTATGTTTTTGTGTTATTTGAAAATATTAGAAAATAAAAATATTGCAAAGACACAACCTATTACTCCTGGCTGTAGGAAGCTCTCTAGAATTGCAGTTAAGGAATGGAATACTTGAGTTAATACTGTAAATATTTTATTTCTAAGCACATAGTTTTTCTCTGGCTTCATTGTCTTTGGCACGCTTCCTTTCCTGTGTCTCTTATTTTCCCACTTCTCCTTTGTTTCTTAGTTTTCTCTCCTGCCTTTTCTACACCTTACTTTCTGATGATTATAATCTTTCCATTTTTTCCTTCATTTTCAAGGACACTGGTTACGTGAATAACGAACTGAACCTTCTGTTTGAGCCTTTTTTTTTTTTACAAAGTTGGGTTTTTCCTGAACACATAGTCACTCTTCAGCTTAAGTACACACGTATATTACACATCACGCACTTGAAATGCAATCATTGGGATTCACGGAGTTCTGTGAGGCTCAGCATAGTACTGGGGCACCACTCAGCAAGCTGGTGGAACGGTGAGGAGCGAGTCCCATTCCACGACGAGGATCTTGAGTTGCCTCTGGCTTTCCTCACTCCTTCAACCCGATCAGCGTTTTGCGGCTGCTCCGTTTCTTCTTCTGTGCAATCTTGGAGCAACTGTACAAACAGAGAGCCTAAGAGCAAGTTGGGAGCAGGGCTCGGGACAGGCTGCCCTCGTACAGCGTATAGCTTGGTGGTGCGTGTGCTGCTAGGATGGAGGAGACGACGGCGGCAGGGCCAGGGCGGTGCTGGACACGTGCAGGGGCTGCCCCGGTCACCCGTCACCGGGCACACGGGAGCCTCAGGCGCTCTGGTCCACCTGGAGCACTGCAGGCTGCTCTGGCTCCTCATCCGACCGCTCGGCGCCCCCAGAGGCTAGCAGGTAGCCCCCCTCGTAGCGAACCTTCTGGGCCTGTTCCAGGGCCACCGACTCCTCTTCTTCGTCCTCCCTCGCCGTCAGCTCAGCGCTGCCCTCCAGGCCCGCGTTAGCCCCGCTGGAGGCCGGCCTCCCTGCCTCCCCGCCCTCACTCTTCCCCTCCGCCGGGGCGCTGGCCAGGGACGTTTGGGAAAGGCCCTTGGCCAAGGAGCTCTGCTCCTGCTCCTCGGCTACCTGGTCACTGCTCGGTGTGTCCCCCCACCTGCTCTCATCTTCCGTGGGGCTCTCGCCCTCCCGGACCTTCTTTCGAACGAAGGTGAGGGGAGAAACCTTGAAGGGGGACCTTTTCCCCGAGGATACCTTCTGGTGATTGGAAGCCAGGGACTTCTTAATCTTCTCTCTCCTCTCTACAGATACGATCTTTGTCCCCAGCTTGTTCATTTTCTTCTCGATGTTCTGGCGAGAAAAAGCTTTCTTGAGGCTATCTACCTTCCGGAGGCTGGACCTTTTTATTTTCTCTGCCCTACTTTCTTCCAGCGTTTCCTCCGAGCTGTCTTGCAGGGCCTCCTCGTCGTGGGCCGATTCGTCATCTGAGGAGAGGTCCACCGTGTGCAAGGTCTCCTCCAGGGACTGGTTTTCCTGGGCAAGCCCCTCCTTGCCTTCCGCCGGGCCGGGAGCCGGCTCTTTCACGAACACGCTGGCAGGGATCTCATTTTCCTCCTGAAAAGAGGGACAACGTAGGTTCAGGTCAATAACAGGTTTCACAAACAGGCCTGAGCTGCTGCGACTGGCGGCGAGTCTCTCTCTGGCCCGGGGGGCATGACAAGAAACCAAACGTTTGTGGCTTCAGTTTTCTGGAATATGAAGAGTTAATGCTAAGCCGGTCAGGTCATTCCCGGGGCTGGCAAGGCCAAGGGCTGCTCCTGGGGAACAGCCTGCGGGCAGCTGGCAAGGCCTCTATCAGCCACAGGCAGCCGGCAGTGGGCTGTGGTTCTTAGACCAGGAAGCTGCTTAGATAAAGGAGCTAAAGTCACTGTGAACCCAGCAGGCCTCTGTCCTAACCTCCCTCAAGGTCAAATGGCTCGGTTCCTGCCAAAATCCCACTGCAAAAGAGCCTGGTGGCCGAGTCAGGAGATAAAGGGATGGTGGCAAGGCAGAGGCTTGGAAAGTCCTCCCGTAGCCGACCCCATGTGAAGCCTTCCTGGGTTCCCTCCCCAGCCAGGGCTCAGGAAGAAAAGCACGGCCGGCCTCGCGTCTGCTCAGAACCGCGCACTCATTTCTCTGATGACATGACTTCGGAATAAGAGACGCCAGGGCCAGCCCCACGGGGGGCCCCAAGCCGACGCCGCCTGTGGTTTAGGATGCCCTTTGTGGGCCCTGATAAGGAGACGTGGCCTGTCGTGGCCATTCTCCGTGCGGTGAGCAGCAACCCTGAAGCTGCCGGCCACGCGGGGCTTCCCTGGTCAGGAATACTGTGGGCCCGACCTAGAGCATGGAGTGAGGGGCGCTCCGCAGGCGGCCACGCGCCTCTTCCTCCAGCTCCTGGATGCGCAGGCAAAGGTGCGTCCGGCCCTGCGTCCCAGGGAGCAGAGCCCAGACCTTGGCTCGGCGCGCCAGGACAGTGGTGCCCCAGCACGGCTAGGAGGGCAGGTGTCGATTCAGACTTGGCCACACAGCATGGGAATCCCTTTCGTTTTTTAAAGTTTTCTTCGAATGCTGGGTAATGAGAGCCAGCCAGCAAGGCGGCCTCACCTTTTCACGCAAAGAGATGGCACGGGAGAAAGAACGTGGGATGGGGTCTTGGCCGCGCTGCTGAATGGCTGCGTGGCTTTCAGCAAATGACTTAATCTCCGTGGGTCTCAGTTTCTTCCAAATACGAACAAGGGAGTTTGACCCGGATTGGCAGCCTTCAGACTGCACTCCCAGGGGCGCTCGGGGTCCTGCGGGGAGGCCCAGGCGGCCCAGGCTTCAGAGCCTACCCCCACCCTGGCCTCAACCACAGCTTCCGTGTCCGGATCATTTGTGGACTAACCCTCAGGCTGAGAAGTGATCGGATTTTGTGCATTTAAAAGTCTATCTGGGGTCCACACTTCATGTAAAGGTCATGGTAACAGCAACAATTCCCCTTTGTCTTGCAATTTTGATTGAACAAAAAGTAACACTGGGGTTATGATCAAACGCATGCATATTTTTTCGCTTTGTGCTTACAAAAACTAAATGAACGAAGTTCGATATAGGGAAACGTAAAAGTCCCTCTCCTGATGAGCCACTGAACGGTCTAACGGTCATACTCTGCGAAGATGCAGCCCCGGGGCTCCCCCTCACACACACATACTCATACCACAGTCCTTTCCGTAGATTGGTTGGAAATGAAAGATGAAGTCTTGGGTAGAGGCAAACGGCAGAAAATCTGGTCAAATAGGCTCTCTCTTAGAGTAAAGAGATTACAGATTCTGTTTCCCAAAGCTCTCTCCACAACCGCCCATTTCGAATGTCATAGGGAGTGAGTCAGGAACACAGGATAAGAGACAAAGTAAAACATGAAAAGAGGGATCCCTGGGTGGCGCAGCGGTTTAGCACCTGCCTTTAGTCTGGGGCGCGATCCTGGAGACCCAGGATCGAATCCCACGTCGGGCTCCCTGCATGGAGCCTGCTTCTCCCTCTGCCTATGTCCCTATGTCTCTGCCTCTCTCTCTCTCTCTCTCTCTCTCTCTGACTATCATAAAAAAAAAAAAAAATGGAAAGGGGTATGGGATTCCCATGAGTTGTTCACAACACAGTTGCTCCAGGGAGCAACTTTCCTATGTTGCAGGTCTCAACTCGCTTCTGTTTCGCGGGCCTGTACTCTCCACGAGGGTGGCCGCTTTGGTCTCTTGCTCACTGCTGGGCCCAGCAACTGGCATACTTCGTGGCAGCTAAACAGCCATTTGCTAGGCGCAGGCCTGTTGGGTAAGGGGGCTTTCCCAGCAAGCGGCGCAGGTGGCCCTACCCGCTGGGGACTACAAGGGAATGGGCTTAGCTCTGTGTCTAGAAGGAAGTTCGTTGATCACAGCTACCATCGGGAAATGACATTAGGGAAGCGTACGGTCAGGTGAGCCAGCGACGTGTGGGAGGCATACGCTGCACAGGGGGGCAGCTGGCAGATGCTGGGAGATCCACGGAACTCCACTTGTGTGTGTGTGTGTGTGTGTGTGTGTGTGTGTTTTTAAGATTGTCTTCATTTATTTGAGAGAGAGAGAGAGCAGAATAAGAGAGAGCAAGAGAGCACATGAGCAGAGGGGGAGGGAGAAGCAGATGCCCCGCGGGGCAAGGAGCCTGCCTTGGGACTCGATCCCAGGACCCTGGGACCCCGGGACCCTGGGATCGTGACCTGAGCTGAAAGTGATGCTTAACCGACCAAGCCACCCTGGCGTCCCCAAACCCACAGACTCTTTGTGCGATGCTGGGACATTGATACAAGAGCTCTTAGGCCAACTATGGAAATAAACACAGCGGGAGCAGACAGAGTCCAGAATGAGCCGATGTGTGTTTCTAAAGCTAGAAACAAGTGAGACGTGTCTTTTTGACTTAACTGCTTTATGTTTCTTTGTCACTTTAATTACTGGAGCAGCGGTTTGTGTTCTGTCTACTGGGCGGCGTTTATTCTGTGGCTGCCCGGGGCTCCAGTCGGAGGCCAAAGGCCTTCCCTTCACCCAGGAATCTGCGGGTGTCCATGCACACGTGGGGCCTACTTGTCCATTATGTGTCTTTAGAAGCAGAAAGATATGGACACTCCTCAAAATCTCTACTGCTTCCGCAGAGTGCACGCACCATTCTGGACTCTGAAGTGGCTGCTGCGGGGGGAGGGGGGTGATAACCGGCTGGCATTTGGGGCAGGAGATCTTCTGGAAGCGCATGGGCCCCGGTGCCCAGCCCTGCACATGGGCCCTGCCTCCCCCCCCCCACACACACACACCTCCTGGAAACACTTGGCAGCGCACCTGTCTGCAGGTGACGGGCACTTCCCTCCAGCCTCTTGGCCTCACATTTTTGATCTGCCTTAGGAGATGTAGGAATCTCTTACAGATTCCCTAGTGACAGCTCCCTGGGTGGGGGGGGCAAGTCCACGCCCTCGGCCCCGTCACCCCCCCAGTTACTCCTGTAGGCCTCTAGGTCTGCGACCCCTAACGCGGCAGTAGGAACCCCATGGGCCGCGCTGGTCTCTTGGGCACGTCCACCGAGCAGGGCTCCCCGAGCAGCTGCTTGTCCTACAGACTTACTGTCAAAAAGGTCCTGAGCCGTCGCTCTGCAGCTGCTGCGGGTTCTGACTGTTCACAAGAGCCCTTAGGAGTTCTAGGAGAACTAAGGAGCACCCTCCAAGCACACACGAGCGATGGGCTTGTAGCCCAGGATGAGAGGAGGGACGCAGAGAACTCTCGAGGAGGGCACGGTGCTCCTCACACTCTGGCTTGTTTGCTACTTAGATTGGTTCTCAGGAACCAACTGTCCCAGGTGTGCATGTGGATCCCAACGCAGAGAACCTTGCCCACCTGCCGAGGCCCTCTTGGGTTGGAGCTCCTGGAAGCTGATCCTTGCACGTATGCAGAAGAATACGCTTGAGAAGAGAAGGCCACCCTATGACCCGAGTTAGACAAGGAAGCCAAGAGTAAAAGCTTGAACAAGGGGAGAGAAGTGAGCGGTTCGTGCTTGTGTGTCCCTAACTCATCATCCCTGTTGGTAGAAGAAACAGGCTAGGGCTGTCACAATCCCGCAGGGATGTGGTGACATCCGGAAGGGATGGGAGGACCGTAAATCTGTGTCTGTGGGATGCTTTATCCAGTAATCTCTAAATACTAGTTATTAAAATGGAACTATGCCCACCTGACATTCTGATTTATAGGTCTCTTTTACACATTGATGGTTTTCTCCAATTTGTGTTTCTGAGCTATAGATTGCCAAGTGGATAAAGCCATTGATTAGAACTGCACCCCGAAGGCAGCTGTCGGTAGAATCAGCAAGTCATAAGAATAAAATGCATTAGTTATAATCCCTGAGCAGTCTTTCACATTGTGGAGGATTTAAAAGTTTCATTATTTTTCAGTGTTATCAAGGGTTCAATTCTTTTTTAAGATCACACTGGTTAGGTATTCTTTGTTACCCACACACCAACCCCCCTCCCCCAAAACGGAAAACAAATCATTCCGAATTATTTAAAAGCTGATGCCGAAAACCCAGTAAACATGAACTTTGTCATAGCGGGAACAGTATTTGTTTTTTTTTACTCTTTTTGCAATTCGACTCCGTAATTGCTATTATTAATAAAATGAAACCTTGCTAGTCACTTTCAGAAACAGAGCCTCTGCTTCTTTGATTAAAAAAAACAAACAAACAAACAAACAAAAAAAACGAGTTTACACTAAACGATTATTAAGGTACTTTCCAGATCCAAGATATTTGATTTGGTGATATTAATATAAATCCCATGAAAAATAATTAACACAGTGCAGAAGAGATCTCCTAGAGGATTAAATGCCAAACATGTTTCGTGCAAGGATCCAAACTATAGGACCTGAGCAGCTCTGGAGAATGTTTTTCATTCACTCAATTCTAACAGACCCAGATCACAAAACAATGGGGGCGGCAACATTTACGGGGAAGGGCTGCATCTGAGCAACAGTCCAGTTTTTCCATAAATGAGAGAAAGGAATGATTCTTTTGAAGGAACAATAATCAGTTATTCACTTAACATGCCTGAGGCAGTGCTCACATTCAGTAAGTGCAAATAATAATAAGAGCCAGTATTTTGTTTATCTCAGAAACCAAAAGGGTAAGTTGTGCATCGAAACCAATGCGCCATCATGGGGACGTTCATCAACGTGACACCCACATGGTGAGCTGTCACATAAAGGGGCCTTGGATTTTCTGTATTCCCGGTTCTTCGACATCTGTAATAATTTAGCGACTTTCAGAGCAGTGGCTTTGGATAGAGAAAGTAGGGTCTTTAAAAAAGAAATCAGCTTTCAAATAGTCTGAAGATGTTACACTTTTAGCACTTTTCTCAAAATCTGATCTCATCTAAAGAAGCCAAATGATGAATATTTGAACACATTTATAGGCCTGATTCTCCACGAATGTATCCATAGCAAACACCCAACCTCTACTCTTTTCACCCAATTTCACAATTTTATGTGGTTGAAAGTGTAAGCTGTCCATGAGTATGCTCATTTTGTTCCCTAGATTTGAAATCATTCCCAAGCCGCTCTTTCAGATAATCATGACTAAGACCTTCTGGCATAAGAGGCCACCACACCCTCCCGGCCAGTTCCCTGTGAAATTCTAGGCTCTTCAATCAACAGAGAAAATTCCCTTTTGAGGGTAAATTCACTGATTTTCTGTATAAATTCTATTCTTAGGGAAAGGTGGCCCTACGCACCGGCAAAGCAAGCATCAGTCTTATTGTTAGTCTTTCGCATTTGCTTTTTGATCGCCAATCTGTCTGAGTCTTATTTCATTTATACTGGGTCCTATCACAGTATTTTGAATTCCAACATTGACCTTAAGCTATTGTAAAATAATGTAAAAAAGAAAAGCTGCTAAGTTTAACAAGGATCTTACAATTTGTTTCATTGCTCAAAGAGAGATGAACATTCTCCAGTTTTAGATATTCCTGGCTCTAATTTGAGGTAATTGCGAAAGGCACTGGAGTCTGTAAAGCCACAAGGATGTGGTAAGTTCAGCATACATTTGAATAAATAAATAAATATTTAAGATTTTATGTATATTTAAGATTTTATTTATTTATTCATGAGAGACACAGAAAGAGGCAGAGACACAGGCAGAGGGAGAAGCAGGCCCCACACAGGGAACCCCATGGGGGACTTGATCCCAGGACTCGGGGGTCACACCCTGAGCCAAAGGTAGATGCTCAACCACTGAGCCACCCAAGGGCCCCTAAATAATTTATTTAACTTATATTTATTTACTTTTTAAAATATTTTATTTGAGAGCGAGAGCAAGAAAAAGAGCATAAACGGTGGGGAGGGGCAGAGGGAGAGGGAGAAGCAGACGCCCGCTAAGCACGGAGCCTGTAACGCGGCTTGATCCCAGGACCCCAAGGTCATGACCTGAGCTGAAGGTAGAGGTTCAACCACCTGAGCCACCTACGTGCCCAATGAATAATTTATTTTAAATAGGACAAAGTTTGGGGTTTACAAAAATGCTGACGTGTAAGGACCTCGTAGACAAACCAACTAAGCGACCAACCAAACGGCACCTACAGATCCCGGAGGACACAACAGGACTTTACTTACTAGAAACCTAATCCTCTGAACACTATCATACTAAATATGCTCAAGTAAAGTGACAGATTTTCTTTCCTCTCTCTCTCTCTCTTTTTTTTTTTTTTTAATTTTCACATCAATTGTTTTTGTTTTAAATTAGAAAACCAATGAGTTTAGCAAGGGAAAGTCTAGCATGGGGTTCAACTGGACTGAAAATGACAAACTACTTATAGGGTGGTACCTGGTATATTATCTGCCCTCCTTACTCTCTTAACCCACCCTCTGCCACTCTGTGAAAACTACTGACACCGGCAGGGTCTATTTTGGGTAGGCCCGTTGGGCAGAGTCCTTTGCTCTCATGGTGTGTTGGGGACACACTACTGATTTCAATGCGGAAGTTATCGTACAATGTATGGCAGGGAGTCGAAGAGTGTGGGTGCATAGGTGTCTTTTCATAAATCCCATAAGCATAGCTGTTTTAAGATCCCGAGTGGGGTGGGCTCATTTTTTACTCAAGAGCCATATATCGAACCAAGCAGAAGGATGGCCTCCACTCTGTGCCAGGGTTTTTCAGATCTGCCCAGAAAGAGCTTCTACTCCTTGAGGTCCTACACCACGCCAGTCACTTAGCATTCTAAATAGGTTCTTCCTTTTATTCCTCATCCTGTAAGAGAGCTAGGAAAGGAGGCTTCATGTGTAAAAGCACACGGTGAAATCAATTTTATGTTGAGATCACATCCCGGCCTCATGGCTTGCTTACCAAGTAACGTCAAACAAGAGACAGGCGTCTTTGAATCTCAGCATCATCATCTGTGAATTGGGGACAAATGAGATGATGCACAGAAAGCCACTTAGAGCATGCAGGGATTACTAACAGAGCTCAAAAATATTTTGTTCCTATTAATATCCTCAGTGTACAGATGAGAAAACAGAAGCTTGGAGAAGCTACAAAGTGTGCACAAGATCACATATTTGGTGAAATAGTGGTGGTGAAACTAGAATATGAACCGGTGTCTATGGGACAAAATATAGCTTCTCAACCCTGAACCTGGAGCACTTTCCAGCACAAATTAGTATTTCATCCACTGGCACAATTACTGCCGTGGAAACCCTACTTTATGAGAAAGAACAACCCTGCCGCGAAGAGACTGCACCTGTAGTTGTTTGTTTGTTTTCAAAATAATCATCTTACAATGTCTTGAGAGTTGAGGTTACTAATATCCTTCAGGCTACTGATGGGTCGGTCTTCCATGGCTTAGAAAAGGTCCGGTTCCTTGACTTTAGTCCCTTGTCTCCTAAACTGTTCTTTCAAAAAAATAAAAATAGATAAAAATAAAAAAAGTGTCCTGGGGCACCTGGGTGGGTCAGTTGGTTAAACATCTCCTGGAGCTCCCGTCATGATGCCGGGGTCCTGGGACTGAGCCCTGCATCGGGCTCCCTGCTCAGGGGGGGAGCCTGCTTCTTTCTCCCTCTGCCTCTCCCACTCCCCCTACTTGTGCTCTCTCTCTCTGTCAAATAAATAAATATCTTTAAAAAAAAAAGTGTCCTTTGGGGCTGCTTGCTAAGAGGTGCAGAATGGGGCCTGAATCCGTTGCTTTGCATTCTCTTAGCTGCCACCTGGTCTCGAGCACCGCCGTTGCACCCTTCACTCACTCTATGGGAGCTCCTACCATCTCTGGCTACAATTTCACACCTGTCAACCCGATGTGGCAAAACAAGAGACCGTAGTGGGCTCAACAGCGGCCCAAGCCTTTAAGTTCCCCAACCATTGTTGTTTTTTTAAGTCAGATTTAGAATTCTCTTGAATTTTTAGTCACGTAACTTCTCCATCCCTGTCCCCAATATCTACAGAGCATCCGTGGCAAAATGAAACATAAATCGATCCTGACGAATTATGATTTCCCTCCAAGAGGTGCTTCCCTCACCCCCTGATCTAATGGACAGAGGACAAGAGATAATCTCCCTGATTCACATGGGAAGGAGGAAAATTTCCTTTGATGACTCAGATTTAAGCATGTCCGTACAAGTTTGGTTTTGTTTGGAGATCAGTATTTAATTTAGAAATGCCTTGAGAGCTGAGATTCCGAATATCTCTTAGACTAATAAAGTAAGGATCTTCCATGGCTTAAGAAAGGCGCAGTCACTGTATCTCTTTTCGGTTCATCTGGTGCATGAAAAGCTATTCCATTTGCATGACAAGCTAAAAACCGTCTGGGCTGCAAAAGCCTGCGAGGTATAGGAGGACATCAGCTGCCTGAAGCTTTACATCAAGTGCAATTTGGGGAGGACAAAAAAGCAGCCAGATGAGTCTTTCCTTTTATGGCAGGAAGGAGGCTTAGGTTCTAACTTGGCAGAGCAGATTCATTTAGAAAAAAGAAGGCTCCCTCGGTTTAAATTCCAATTTCTAAATCTCCCCTGGGAGATGAAGGCTCTTCTTGTGTGCCTTTCACAATCAAACAGTTGGTTATAGCCTCTCCCATGCACAGCTTTGAAATCCTCCCCTATTCACATGGTCACAGGGAGCCGGCCCCGGGGCAGGGTCGCACTTGCTTCCTGGGCTCCTCCGCAGGCAGGCCTGGCCACGGTCCATGGGGCGGAAGGGCCTCCCCAGTGGGCAGGGCTGCCCTGGGGCTCACAGGTGCCCACGCGGCCGAACAAGGGCCCCACGCAATCTCCCTGTCCCCAGATACCCTCTTGCCACATTAATTGCATCACTGATGCATTAAAAAAAAAAAATTAAGTGGCCTTTTTCTTCTAAGGCAACTACTGAAAAGAGAAAAATATTGAAGACCAGCCTTTGTAACTAGAGCTGATAACCCCGCTCGGATTTCGCCTTCCAGTCGGCCTTTCCCGAGGTGGTGAGACCCGAACCTCCCGCGCCTGTGGGGAGTTTTGCTAGAGAATAGCGAAGACTGCTTTGGCCAAAAGAATCTTAAAGGAAGGGACTAGTTCAAGTCTAAGGGCCAGGGTCTGCAGTACTTGGTCAATGCTTAAAACGGTCCTGAGTTTGACCTCTTGGTTAAAAACAGGAAAACAACAAACAAACCCAACTGACACCATCATCTCACTTGGAAGTCCGCACAGAGTGAATAAACGGCCTCGGAGGGCGATCCCTGGGGGGCTCGGCGGTTTGGCACCTGCCTTAGGCCCAGGGCCTGATCCTGGGGTCCCGGGATTGAGTCCCACATTGGCCTCCCTTTGTGGACCCTGCTTCTCCCTCTGCCTGTGTCTCTGCTACCTGCCCCCCGCCCCTCGTCTGTCATGAATAAATAAATAAAATCTAAAAAAAAAGGAATTAAGAAGTTCCTGATAATAGACTCATTCACTTTCAAACAAAACAAAAACACAGCCTCGGAGTTACCGAGCCCTGTGCAGTTCACAGCTGTGCTCAGAGCCCTGGGTTCCTAATGCAGAAGGACAGGTGAGGGTGGCCAGGGCATGTGCACCTGCTCGCCCTCCCCTCCTGTGCCGGACACATCCAGGTGGCCCTGGCCTGCTACGCCTGGGGCCTGGCCCTGTGTGCAGGTTCCATGCACGGACTGGTGCTGCCGGCAGGTGGGGATGGTGGGCGGGGACGGCAGGTGGGGAAAGGGCGTCAAGGGTGCAGTCCTGGCAGGTGGGGACGGCAGGTGGGGCAAGAGAGGATGGCAGGCAGGGATGGCAGGTGGGGTTGGCAAGTGGAGATGGCAGGTGGGGAAGGGGCATCAAGGGTGCAGTCCTAGCAGGTGGGGACGCAGGTGGGGACAGCAGGTGGGGCAGGAGAGGATGGCAGGCAGGGACTGCAGGTGGGGCAGGTGGGGTCGGCAGGCGGGGAAGGCAGGTGGGGCAGGTGGGGATGGCCAGTGGGGACGGGGCGTCGAGGGCGCGGGCCTGGCAGGTGGGGACGCAGGTGGGGACGGGACGCCGAGGGCGCGGCCCTGGCGGGCTGGGGGGCGGGCTGGGGGGGTGCCGGGGCGGCGCGAGGACTGACCTGGAAGACGAGCACGCGGAAGCGGCGGCGCGCGAGCAGCCGCGCGTGCTGATGCTGCAGCCGGGCCACCTGCGCGCCCCGCCGCTCCACGCGCTCCCGGACGGCGCGGGCCTGGGCGCCCAGCCCTCGGGACTGCCGCAGGAGCCCGGCCACCGCGCCGTCCGTGGCCGCCTGGCGGGCGCAGAGGTCGCCCAGGTCGCCGCGCACGCGGCCCACCGAGCCCTCCAGGCCCGCCTGCCGCCGCCCGAGGTCGCGCTGGCCCCGCCGCACGGCGTCCAGCATCCCCGCCAGCTGGTGCAGCAGCGCGAGCACCGTGCCCGCGCCCACCTGCGCGGCGCCCACCTGCGCGGCGCCCACCTGCGCGGCCCCCGGGGCCCCCGGGCGCGGGCGGCGGCTGGGCGCGGGCGGCGCGGGCGCGGGGCCGGGGCTGGCGGGCCTCTCGTGCCACGGGGCGGGCCCCGGGTGCCGGCTGTCCTCGGCGGCGGCCAGATGCTCCCCCATGGCGGGGGCTCCGGGCGCGGGGGCTCCGGGGCGCGGGGGCTCCGGGGCGCGGGCCTGGAGCGCAGGGCGCGGGCGGGCGGGGGCTCAGCCCGGCACCAACTGGCCGGGGCGCGGCCTTCCCGCGGCTCTTAAAGGCCCTGCTGGGGGGGGATGGGGGGGCGAGGTCCAGGCCGGGAGCCGCTCGGGCTCCGGAGCATGCACGCCCTTCCTAACCCGCTCCCCTTGGCACGGGCCCTTTCCTGCAGGCTCAGCTTTGCTTTCCTAGCGCTCTCTCCCTTCAGAAAAGCGGTTCAGGGCCATATTTCCATCATGACTTCATCCAGAGGCGGAGAGAAACACGCTGGTTTGGCTCAGCTCCACAGCCTCCAGTTGGCTACAGCGAGTAAACTTTTCTCTGGCTGTTGTGCTCAGATGCAACACAGAGCGCCTGTGCGTGTGCCTGTGGCTGTGTGTGTGCGTGTGTGTGTGTGTGAGAGAGAGAGAGAGACAGAGAGAGACCTGGCTGCTGTGCTGCAGATGCAACACAGAGCACCTGTGCCTATGCATGTGCCTGTGTGTGTGTGTGTGTGTGTGTGTGAGAGAGACCTGGCTGCTGTGCTGCAGATGCAACACAGAGTGCCTGTGTGTGTGTGCGTGTGTGTGTGCATGCATGCATGTGTGTGTGTGTGAGACCTGGCTGCTGTGCTACAGATGCAACACAGAGTGCCTGTGCGTGTGCCTGTGGCTGTGTGTGTGCGTGTGTGTATGTGTCTGTGTGTGTGTGTGTGACAGAGAAAGAGACCTGGCTGCTGTGCTGCAGATGCAACACAGAGCGCCTGTGCCTGTGCATGTGCCTGTGTGTGTGTGTGTGTGTGTGTGTGTGTGAGAGAGAGACAGAGAGAGACCTGGCTGCTGTGCTGCAGATGCAACACAGAGCACCTGTGCCTATGCATGTGCCTGTGTGTGTGTGTGTGTGTGTGTGAGAGAGACCTGGCTGCTGTGCTGCAGATGCAACACAGAGTGCCTGTGTGTGTGTGTGCGTGTGTGTGTGCATGCATGCATGTGTGTGTGTGTGAGACCTGGCTGCTGTGCTACAGATGCAACACAGAGCGCCTGTGCATCTGCCTGTATGTGTGTATGTGTGTGCGTGCGTGTGTGTGTGTGTGTGTGTGTGTGTGTTCCTGGCCACAAGTTCCAGTAACGGAAAGTACCATTTGCATCTTCCCTGGAAGGACGGATGGGCTGCAGGAGGAAGGGTGTCCCCCCCAGAGGGGCCAGGTCTACACCAGCACCCGCAGCCCAGCTGGGCTTGTGAGTTTCCGATTTCCAAAGGAACGGAAGGGACCCTGATAAGGACGAGGGAAACAGCCCAAGTCTTACCACTCTTGCAACTGGGAGTGCAAAGCAAGTTGAAAGAGCCTGAATTTCAGGAGTGTGAGAACACCCAATGCTGTCATGGACAGGTCATAGTGTAATACAAGGTGAATTTTTGACTATTATTATTATTTTAGATATAGAGTGTCTTTTGAGAAGTAAAATTGAAAAGGGGAAAAAAAAAAGGAACACGCTCCCCCCTCCAAAAATAAAAAAGTGTAGTCCCTTTAAGAACCTTCCTGCTGGTTGGCTGTAGCTGCTTCTGCCCCCCCATACCTCTCTCTGCGAGTCATTTATTGACACGCGCCCCGAAGTGCACGGCTGCGGTGGAGCTGGAGTTCCTGGAGGGCTCCTAATGTTTGACATTTCCAAATTCCTGCTCGGTGAAGTGGCACACCTGTTCTGAAGCACGGCCCTCCTCAGGGAGCCCTTGGGACCTGGGCTCCCGTCCTCAAATGGCTTCACATGCGTGAGCTGGTTTTTTTTTTTTTTAATTTTTTTAACTTTTATTTATTTATGATAGTCACAGAGAGAGAGAGAGAGAGAGGCAGAGACACAGGCAGAGGGAGAAGCAGGCTCCATGCACCGGGAGCCCGATGTGGGATTCGATCCCGGGTCTCCAGGATCGCACCCTGGGCCAAAGGCAGGCGCCAAACCGCTGCGCCACCCAGGGATCCCGCGTGAGCTGGTTTTAAATGCGCCCAGGCTCTCAGGGTGCCTCGGCAGGGAGTTTGTAACAGGCCTTCTCTGGACGGTCCTGAGATGACGGATGCCAGCTCCTGCGGGGTCAGGGATGGATAACGGAGAAGCACTGTTCTTCAAGGGCAAAAAGCTCCACGCAAGCCAATCAATGGGCAGGTCATTTGTTGTCACATTTATTGAATTTGTGAGTCCCCGCTCTCTGCTTAGTTCCAGGTTTGGTGAACTATTCAGGGGATATTAGGGAAGCATGATCGGAGACTGCACCTGCTGCTTAGGGAGACAAATTGAAGATATTTACAGAGACCCCTAATTTCCTCAGATAATTGGTACCCCCAAATCCACTCAAAATTAATCTTTTAAAATAGGGACAGTAAAAGTGAAGACATCTGGTCAGGACTTGATCTTTAAACAACATAAGAAAATCATAAAGTGAATTTACCTTACATTTAACAAAATTTAGTTGGTCAGTGATGTGTTAAATATCAGAACAAAGGATGAATCGAGTGTTGATTTTGAGAAGCATAATTTTCGAACACAATTACACGGTATCATGATACAATGTCCTTTTACGTTTGACTTCTGTGGGCAAATCATAAAAAGGGTCATTATTGCAAAAATATTTGAGGGCTTCATCAGTTTTCCAAGAGCCTCTCTTCAGTTTTGACATTCAAATCATTCCCTTTTCAAGCACTTATTGTGCCATCATCTACATGGATTTTTTTTTTCTTCTTCTTCTTCTTCGAATGTTAACTATTCCAGCTGCAGATTCTCATTTGTCAGAGGACTTGTCCATGATTCAAGGGTTTCTTTAACATTACCTTCATCAACTTCATGATTTCTTACGTATTTTGAAAGATTTCCAATTTCACATTATAATCACTTTGCCCTGATTTTGCATTGATTTGCATTGATTTTGCATTGCGTTGTTAAGTACTGTACCATCAGTTAGATGAGTGGAGACACTGGAGACATGAAGTTGGGTGGGGCGGGGGGAGACAAGCTCGTCGTTAGATAGGGTGAAAGGTTTGCACATGGGCTTATTTATTTTTTAAAAGTAATTTTGAATGACTCAAGTAACAACCGTTGTCTGTTGCCGCGTAACAAACTGGCCTGAAACCCAGTCAGTGAAAACAACAGCAATCAAGTTTTAGGTACTTATGATTCTGTGACCGACTCGGCAGGGCTCGCTGAGAATGGGTCATCTCTGCTAGGTGTACTCACTCGCCTGTGACGGGTTCCGGGATTGTCCCAATCATGGGTCTGTCTCCTTAGCCGGAGTGAGTAGATTGCTGGAATTTCTCTCTCCTCTGTCTTCACACTCCAGGGACGCCCCTCTGATCTTCCTAGTAGGGAAGCCAAACTTCTTTACATGCTGCCAGGGATTCCCAGGGATTGGAAGCAAAAGCTTCAGGATCTCCGAAGGTGAGGCTGTGGAGCTGTCCCCTCGTCACTGCCACCGAGCTCCTTTAGGTCCAGGCAGGCCACAGACCAAGCTCAGAACCAAGGAGGCGGGAAACACACTCTCCCTCTTTCTGCGGGGAGCAGCAGAGTCCCATGAAAAAGGGCAAGCGTCACGGGGAGATTGCTGTAGCCATCTTCAGAAACCGCCTACCTCAACACGAATACGTTCTTCTTTCAAAATACTATTACAAATAAAGCTGGAGGCCCTTTCCGTCACCATTTTCATCCCATTCCCTCTCACCTCTTGTCAGAAATAGTGATATTTATGGATCTGGAGTATATCCTTTGGAAATTATATATTTTTTAATTTTTAATTTTTGGAAATTATATCTATATGTGATCCTAAGTGAACAGTTTTATGGTATTATGTCATTTGCTTTCTTGCACAACCTTATAATCCACAGGCCCGCTGAGAAGCGGTATAGTGAGGATCTCATAAGAGACTGCGACAGAGACTAAGGGCATCACGAGTTTGTACAGGTGAAAGAGGCCATAAGAGAAAGCACTGTTGATGGGTTAGAATTTGAGGTCATCCTGAGTAGCCACACGCACCACCATTTCGCTGACCTAACATTGAGTCTTATTTCCATCTGGGAGAAATTAGTGAAATTTGACAATCAACTCCTAGAAGAAAAATTAATAAATTTTTAATTGAAAAATTAAATCTACTTATTACACACTATGTGTTCCTTAGAATCTAGGTAGTAAGGGTTAGACTCGAGACAACGGCAGATACGAGTCTCCTAGAGATTTTTGACCATGTGAGAGTGACGGGTTTAAGAACTGGTGTGGCAATGAATTAGGCAGGTGGATAAATATTGGGTATGGACCTCTGGGTGTGGTGCTGGAATGGGTCGCCACGAGAGCTTTCATCACAACAGGGTATGGTCAGGGCTCTGAATGCTCCAGCTGCCCACCTGCTGCCTGCGGTGACCAAAGCTCTCTAAATTATATACGCGCAGAGGCCATTCCAGGAAAATCCTACTTTATTACTGGCTAGGGCATTGGTCTCAAACTCTGTTTCCCATTTTGGATCATTAGTAAGTTTTAGTTAATCCTGCGGCATAATTTCTATGCCAGAGACAGCTCAGTGAGCTTCTTGGTTGGCCCTTTTTCATTTAAACACATACAGGAATCCTGAATTCTTGGTCTTACTGTTGTGGCAGTGATTGGAGTCCTGGAATGATGATCCCTTTAGAAAAGAAAGCCCTTCTCCTCAATGGCTAAAGAATCAGAAAAGCTAAGCTGGCCACTCCATGTGTCTTCCCCTATGAGCCCCGTAGGGGTATTCAGAAGCCTTCCAGAGATTGAGTTGCCTCTCTCGAGCGGGAGGTCATGTGGTTCTATTAACCACATGGAAAAAAAGAACATGACTTTTTTTTTTTTTTCCCAAGGAAAGAAGAGGAGAAAAAGAAAACAAAGGAAAAGGAAGGTGTCTTCCAGGAGGAAGAGGAATCTTTTCACCTTTTTATTCTTCTCAGTGAAAACTCTTTCCACCACCCACCGCATACTGGTGAGGTCTCCTTATGTGGTCTCCTGGCTAAGATGCAACTCTCCATTGATCTTTTTTATTAATGAAAGTCTTTTGAGCAGATAAACTGACAGTTGTTTGTTCTGGACTATCTTCTCAAGAATGTAGAGCGAATGGCCTTGGAAAGCAGAGCGGTGGCAGAGGCTGGAGAAGGAGCAGAGGCTAGGATTATTTGATGTCCAGGATAATAAAGGTCATGATTCCGTCTTGGGCAAAGGTTGGGCGGATTGTCTGCAGCCTTTTATAAAAGATTGGAGTTTCCTAAACTTGGGGTTCTTCCCCTGTGATGCCAATCCACAGCCTGTGTGGGACGCACCTCTACCCACCTCTGTGTCACCCCCGTGTGACTTGAGGAGGGGAGGGAAAGGGGACTGATGGGAACATGAAATTTATTTGCCTGCCGTGCCCTGAGTCATAGTCGTCGTGTCTGAGCCGGGAGTCGAGTACCTTCTGCCGTGAAACTGGCAGGTTATCTTCTCTATTTGTGGAGGTGAATGATCACTTGACCTCTCTGCACTGCATCCTGTTGCAGGCTCAGATGAAAGCAAGGGTATGGTTTGCAGAAGGCCTGACAGTCTTACCTTTCCTTTACCCTTTGCCAAGGCAACGGAGAGGAATTGAGTGTCCAGACACCAGAAATATTCATAGAAATATTAATTAACCAGGAATATTAATATTGAAAAGTACTTGACTACAGGACCCTCATCTCTCCCAACCAAAGTCCCCATATAACCTATCAGTGATGTCAGCGTGACATACAGCAGCATATAAGGAGATCCTGTACAAATGAGCCATGACACATGGATAATGCGTACCGTGCCCAAAAGAGGTAGATTCCGCTTCTCTCCCCTGAGCTGCCATTGAGGGAAGGCCACAGTTTTTGGAAATTCTAGAGGGGCTTGCATTCTCAAGGACCTCCCCCCCAGCCCCACCCCACATCTCAGACTCCCATTTCCCGGCGTGCCATTTTTGTAGGACCCCATGCCCGTCTGGTTGTGAGCTAAGCCCCTGCTTTAAGCATCACAGAACTTACACAAAGCATTCGCCAGGGTAGCGCATGTTTATGAAACTTCAGGGTCACAGTCAGGAAGATTTCTGACATCTTACTGTTTCTTCTCTTCCCAGTTTCCGGTCTTTCTGTTTTCTCCCGACCTCTACTTTCTGTTTCATGAAAGGGAATTTTACTCAAATACTGGCTCTTGGGTTTTATCCTCTGCCTCAAAAAGATAGATCATTGTTATTATCATAAAAAATAGTTTCCTATTTTCCTAAGAAGAATTCTGGTGCCAGCTAAGGTTAACTAAAAATTTTTTTTCCATCTTGTTTTGTTGTCAAGATCAAGGGCAGGGAGATGATTTGGAACATTGTTTATTCATCATTCATTCAATCAACAAACATGCCCGAGCCACAGGCAGGTACTAGGAATATAAACAGCAAACAAGACACAAAGTCCCTGTTTGTCTGGAGCCTGTGCTCTGAGGTGTGGGAATGGAGACGGATGATAAATAGAAATACAACGTAATGTCAGACAGTGATAAGTGCTGTGAAGACAAGTAAAGCAGAATAAGGGCTGCGGAGAGCATAAGGGCCTCATCCTGGGGTCGTCGAGGCAGCCTTTGCTACAGGGTCATTCAAGCAGAGACACGTTGCAGGAATCCAGGTGAGAGGATAGGGCCTTCCTCTGCAGTGACAGACTGTCCTTAACACAGAGATGATGTCTGGGTGGGCATGCGCACCCCCAGCCTCAGAGGACGCTTCCCGGCAGGTTCTCAGCAGGGCGTCGACGGGTCGGCAAGCTCTGTTGGGTGGATGGAAGCAGAAGTGCTGTGGGCCCTTCGCAAACGCTGCCCTTCAAAGGACGGGCTGGGCGCTCCACTGGCCCCTGCGCTTCTCCTCCTTCTCCCCCCTTCAGTGGATAGAAGATCCAACATGAAGGCTCTTTCTCCTCTTTTTTTGCTCTCTGATAGCTCTCTCCCTGCCTCCCTCCTTCCTTCTCTGTTTCTCTCCATCCCAGCCCAGGTGATTTCCTCAAAAACAGAACAACGGTCAAGAGCATAGACTCCCAAACCAGACTTCCCAGGCTCAAGTTCCACCAACGTTGTGTGACTTTGGCCAAATTGTGTTTCATTTCTAGGCCCCAGGTTTTATTTATTTTTTTTTTAATTTTTTATTTATTTGTGATAGTCACAGAGAGAGAGAGAGAGAGAGGCAGAGACATAGGCAGAGGGAGAAGCAGGATCCATGCACCTGGAGCCTGAGGTGGGATTCGATCCCGGGTCTCCAGGATCGCGCCCTGGGCCAAAGGCAAGCGCCAAACCACTGCGCCACCCAGGGATCCCTAGGCCCCAGGTTTTAGTATAAAAATGTAGATAATAATAATTCTGATCTTGGGGCACCTGGTCACTCAGTGGTTGAGCATCTGCCTTCGGCCCAGGGCATGACCCTGGGGTCCTGGGATTGAGTCCTGCGTCGGGCTCCCTGCATGGAGCTTGCTTCTCCCTCTGCCTCTGTCTCTGCCTCTCTCTCTGTGTCTCTCATGAATAAATAAAATCTTTAAGAAATAATGATAAAAATTCTGATCTTATTGTTGTTGATCTTATACGTTGTTAGAAGGATTAAATAAGTTCCTATTTGTGAAATGCTTGGGTTTGGCCTGTAACATGTATGTATGTATTTAACACATGGAATAAATAAAAACTCTCAACGCAACTGTCTAGTTTAGCTTCATGGCTTTGAAGATGTGATGTGATTTTTTTTTTTTCAAAAATATGTTCAGGTTCTGTGTTGCAAATGCCACGTTCAAAAGTAATACTTGTTCTGTTGGCCCCGGAGTTGCTCATTCACTCGGCCCTTCATGGCCCAACCCAGAGGAAATGTGCGGAGGTGCCCCTGGCCTTCCTACAGAAAAATAAGTCAACGACTTCAAGTGAGTTGCTCCATGTAGTGCTCCACGTAGACTTAGGCTCCCAGACAACGGACACACAAAATATACATCAAGGTTATTACCCTGGAGAAGTTCAGAGTCTTGGGAAAAGCGAGATTAATTTACAAGAAGCAATTAGAAGACAATAGAAGGCAAATACCTAACGGAGCCGTGACAGGGGTCCCTTCTCAGTCTCAGGAAACCCTTCGCCTCACAATCAGTGAGGTGTTTGCTTTTCTCATTACTGAGCCCCAAAGCAAACAGGAAGTGAGGCAAAGAGATTTAAATTAGATCGGGTAACTTAGTAATAATGCTTCTAGAATGAGCTTCTGCTGCATGTTGTCTCAAGGTACTAGACGACCTTGAAAAACAACAGTTGAAGGAAGTGGGCTGGGGTTCCACGGTTGTTTCTGCCCTAACTGCTGTGGGGGGGACACAGTGCTGGGGACGGAGCAGCGAGGGGAGCAGATGAACTTGGGGCTCTCCTCCTTCCTCAACCAGACAGGCCATCTCCATCTCCCCCCGGTTCCCTTCTTCCTTCCTGGGCTTCTGCTGCCCTTAATGGAGTCTTCAATCTTCCCCTGGGAAGTGAATTCTAAATTCCCTTCTCACCTGATTCAGAGTTCAATAGGACTTGTTTTTAGTTCGTTGAGGTCTATTTTATGAATTTGTTCCTTGAAGGCTTATGACGAATAATCGAACGTGAAGAAGCCATACGATGTTCTTCCCTGTTTCAGCAGACACGCAGAAATCAAGGGTAACAACAAAACCTTCTTACTCTGTCTTAAAAGGAAGTTATATTAAACTGAAAGCTGTAAAGAAGGAAATTCCAAAACCCTTTTGGTAACCAAGTCTGGTATTTGTCAGGAAATTCTTCTTCATAGATGATTTACATCCTTGTTGCAGAAATATAAGGCCATTTCCTCTCATTCTGTTCTGCTTTCTGAGTTAATAAACAACCACATAATGGATTTCTATAAATTACCTATTAATTATATTCACGTAACTTCTACGTATTCATGTTAAAATTTGGATCCTTGCTAAAACTGAGGCTGAGTCTATATAGAACCCATTGGGAGAAACGCTCTTTATCAAAACTATTTTGGCAATGCAACATGTCTTAGCAATAAAATATTTTTGTCGGGAAGGGTGGTGGCAAGAAATACTTAACAATTAGAAAGTGCTTGAACTATCTTGATTATCTCTGAGTGCTAAAAATGTGTGATTCCAAATTCCTATCCCTTTGGGCTCACATTTGTTGGCCTCAAAGAACTGTTGTCTTAGTTGAAGCCATGGCTCTGTTTTCAGTTGAAAAATAAATACTGAGTGAGCCCCAAATCCAGGTAAGCAGGATAAGTGACAAGCGCAGAGGGAGGAAGTGTTTGGCTGGTTGTCCTCATGAGCTTTATTAAAATATATTTTGAGCCTCTCTTTCTAAAAAAATTTAGGCTGTTGCACAGACACAGTCATAATATCAGGCCTGGTTAGTGGCAAACATGATGGAATGTATTATAATGCAAAAGGGGCTTTGAGTCTTCAGGCCTCACTTTCCTCATTTGTAAAACTTGTCTGCTTGATTTCTAAAGCTTTTTCTAATGATAAAGTTCTACAATTTATCAAATGCTTTAATACCCTTTTGCAGAGTAATTTTGCCAGCATTGTCTTAGATTCTCAGTTTCAAAAACAATACACACAAACAAACAAACTCATGGGTCTGGGGCATCCCCAGTGAGGGGGCTGGTTACTCTGTCCCACAGCCCTGTGTCTTCCAATGGAGGGACATTGTTGCCCCTTCCTCCTCCTGGGGGTGGGAAAGGGCCTGGATCAGGCCTGGGGTCTCGCTTTGTGGCTTGGAGCACAGGTCCAGTTCCCCCATGCCCACCCCTTTGCTCTCAGAGGTGAGCAGCATTTGGCATCCAGGAGGCTCCCTCTCTGCCCATGAGTCCTCCGGGGTGGGGTACATGGGTCCCAGGTGCTGACCTCTGACCTTTCCTAGCACTCCCAGCTGCCTTCCCTGCCCACCTTATATCTCAAGTCCAGTGTGCAATGCACTCAGAGCCAAGGGAGGGAAGGGCCATGGCTGTCCCTCATTGCCCAGGCGACCATAGGTCCTCTTCTCCCTCTGCTCCTTTCATGTAATAAAAACCAGCCAAACGAAACAGCAACAAAGAAAACAGAAAAATAAAATATGAATAGAAATCAGAAACAAACAAAGCATCCTTTGGTCACTGGATCTCACCTCTGCTGGCAGCCAAGGTGGCTTGACCAAATGTAGCATTTGAGAGGATTGAGTCAAAAGACCTGAACTTGATTTTTGACTCTGACATTAACTAGATGGCATTGAACACCCAACCTTGAGGGACTCGGTTTCCTCCTCGTGTGTAACATGAAGGAATTCAATTCAGTAGCTATTTATTAATGGATTCCTACACTGAAGACCTTTCAATAAGACACAAGGGTGGAGTTGGGCAAAGTACAAAGATAAAGATGTGGAGAAGCTCTCAACAGGAAGAAAGACAGGGTTAAGCATTGTAATAGAAAAAAGCACCACAACGCTTTAGGAGCACAGAGGAGGCATGATGGGCTTTTGAGTTTTCAAGTGTTATGAAAGCTGATGTTCACCTGGGGCTGAGACCCTTTCAATGAAAGGGGTATTTGGTCTGCAGTGTAGACACTCTAACTAGTGTATCGAGTTCACTGCAGCAGCTACTCGGAACCACAATCTACCATGGTGATTAGGCACGTCCGTCTCTCACTGCTAATTGCACTCCTCTGCGGGGTGTAAGAGAAATGAAAACGTGGGAAGATGGAGTTTTTCCAGTTCAGGGATTGACCTTTAAAAGAATCAGGGCAGAGAGAGGGTAATGAAGCCAGTAGAGGGAACTGGTGTAAATCTCCCTGACATGAGATTGAACTAATGTAGTTTAAATGGAAGGAAGCCCAATCTAAATTAGAGAAAAACAAAATCCGAGTTATACGATTTAAAAAAAAATAAATGCAATTATATTACTGTCAAGTATGTATGGTAAGTCGAACTAACGCTGGAAAAACATTTCTAAGTTTAAGTGCCATTAGATTCCCCTTCTTAATGAACAGAGAAGTCCTGATTCATCAGGAGCACATGCATATAATTTATGTGCTAACATATTTAGAAATAAAATGACCAATCAAGCTCTTTACATTTTGTTCACGCTGCTCATTTGTTTAATGACTCCAACCCCTGCCCACCCAACCCTGGTATGTAAACCACTCAGAGGTCAACTTGAGTCCAATCTACTTTTGGTTTTAAGAACTTTACGCATCAGTAGGGTCTGAGCAAATGCTGTCTCACTTTGGTTTCTGTTTACTAGAAACTGTGTGATTTTATTACAATCAGATCTGAAACTGTTATCTCTAAAAAGTTGTTGCTAAAAGAGATATCACAGAGGGAGGCCAGCTGGCTGCTTCAGGCTGTCATATGCCATGGCATAGCGAAGGGCGTGGCTGACGAGCTTCTGGAAGCTCTTCTTGGGCACAAAAACATTGACAGACATTGGAAAGATGGAAGTAAAACAAAATAGTAAGGAGAGTCCCCCACGGAGGCTGCTCAAGCTTGGCTATTGGTCAGGAAAGAAGGAGGTCACATCTAGGGCTAAGGAGATGCAGTTTTGAGGGCATCCTGAAAGGGGAGGCTGTCTGGATGCAGGATCGGCCAGGAGCAAAGAGCAACTGGGCCGTTTTCTCGAAGAACATCTAAAAATGTAGGAAACTGGCGCCCAGCGTGGGGGGCAGGGGTCAGCTTTGAGAGCTCATCACAGCGGGGTTAAAATGGTAGGAACTGTTCTGGACTGAGCTTCCCTTCTGCCTGCCACAGTCTAAAATATCCAATTCTCCGGTTCCCAGGTCCAGAGGCTGACTTTATCCGCTCACTCTTCGATGGCAGTTCTGGGGGCAAGCGATGCGTGTCGTTCAAACGCACAAGACAGTGATTTACAAGGCATGTGTCTTAATGGAGAGAAAGAGAGCCAGTGGCATATGGTTTCCCTAGTCCTGGCTCACTGTCGTGGAGGTAGCACCTCTTCAGGTGCAAAATTACGGAACAGACGGCAGCTCAGGGAAGTGCTGAAACATAGCAAAGGAAGATATCAGCTCAGGTCACGATCTCAGGGTCGTGAGACGGAGCCCCAGGTTGGGCTCTGCGCTGGGCGTGGAGCCTGCTTAAGATTCTCTCTCTCCCTCTCCCTCCCTCCCTCCGCCCCTCCTTCTCCACCCCTCTCTGAAAAATAAAATACACATTAAAAAGAAAAAAAGTTGATTTTCGGGAATTAGAATGCTCTCTTTATTTATTTTTTTTATTTTTTTTATTTTTTTTTAATTTTTTTTTATTTTTTATTTTTTTTTATTATTTTTTTTTATTTTTTATTTTTTATTTTTTTTTTAATTTGGCAAAATGAAAATATTGGCAGCCCTCTGACAGTTCCCTATTTTTCCTTCTTTGGAGGGTGATTTATAGTCCATGAAATCCCAAAGGCTGAGAATGACTCGTGTAGAAAACTGAAATGAGATCTGTATACCAGTGGCTTTTTAAACTTTTGATCAAGATGCAGAGAGACACATATTTTTTTTACATGCAGCTCACACATGCTTAAAGGTTTATATATAAATATTTACACTAGAAAGAAAAGTTCCACAAAACAATAATTAACTTTACCTCATGCAATACACCTTTGTCTATTCTAGCTTGATTAAAATGCCAGTTGCAAAAAAAAAAAAAAAATGCCAGTTGCTATTCAACAATTCAATGTTTTACCACCCACAATTTGAGAAACATTGCGCTAGACTCAGAGCCCTCTGGTCCAGGACCTGGCAGACCCAACTCCGACAGGTGTTTCCTTTCGGGCTCCCCCTTGGATCCCACCCAGATCACATCCCTCCTGTTGCACACATGTGGCCCACGAAAGGTTGCAATACAATCGACTAAAAAAGAACTTTCTTCATGTTACTCGAATCCTTGAATGTCCTTAGGACGTTCTCTTGCCATCTTACTGAGGCTGAGAAATCGTCTCTATCTCTCTTGGAATTAGAGGTCACCTCGGTCTTCTTTTCACCACGTGAAAATCCCCTGGTCTTATTAGCCCACGCTCACAAAATACATCTTAGGGTAGGTTATGCTGCAGACTGACAATTCACATCTCTTTTTAATGGATTCTATGCACCTCAACTGCACAGCATGACGTTTTTGTTACTACCCAGATTCAAGCTTTGGGGAGGACAGCGGGGGTTACCTTACTCCTGTCCTCAAACAGGGACCGGGGGATGTAAGCGAGTCCAGGGGAAAGGAGGAAAGGCAAGTCACACTAATTAAAGAAATGAATAAGTTAAAATTTCCCACTATCATCAGTCTGGCTGTGTACATCTGCCAGATACATCTTGTCCTTGTTAGTTTTGGGCTCATAGGCTGGTCCCGGTGCTGCAGTGTCATATGGCTGCGATGTCACAGCAGCTGGGATCAGACCCTTCTTCTGCCGTTTACCATCACAGGTGGGCCCTGTGATGTCCCATTTTAGGATGAGGGGACTGAGCCCCAGAGAGGTTCAGTGACCTTGGACAAATTTCTTAACCCTCTGAGATTCAGCTATTAAATGAGAAACACTGAGAATATCTACTTTGTAGGGTTACTATGATGATCCAGTGAGTTCATATATGTAATGTGCTTGGCCTGGCATGTGATAAGCACTTAATACATTTGAGTCAGCATCGCAATGATGATATAGCCAGTGACTTACAGGCCTGGTGTTATAGTTAGTCCTTTGGATTCAAATCCAACTAGTCACTTACTAGTTGTCTAATATTGAGAAAATTACTCGATCTTTCTAGGCTCTCTATTTCTTCATTAAAAAAATCTTGATGATGATGGCGATGATAATAACAGTAATAATTACTGTAGTGTTGTTCAGTGTTTCATTGATTTGATAACATCGCACCATCCTTATTACATAGAACGTCCATAAATACCAGCCAGGTAGCCAAAATTACCAATGTGTCTCCATTTTGTATGTATTCATTTTAATACAGTCTAATATATTAATTGAGATTTTGACTTAATCATCAGAGATCTTGGATAAATCACAGTTTAATAGCTTTTTGTTTCTCTCCTATAAAGGAGCAACATTCTATCCCCAAAGAATCAAACAAACATGAAACTTTAAATAAAGTTGAATTCATTCCAATAAGTGTCCTTTTGAACTCCGTTATGTGCTAAGTACTGAGTCCTATAAAGCAAATTTCTGCCTGGCAAAGGTTGAAGAAGAGCCAAATTTAAAAGGCTACTGTAATTAGAATTTTTGATAACGGCACTTACACTGATTGACGCCTGATAGCACCCATCCTACCAAGGCTTGTTTTCAAGGCAGATGTACATTTATATTACATTAAGCACCCGTTGAATCAACGGTCTGTGTGGTAGTGTCTCCCTGTGGCTCTTGGAGTTAATTCTGTGATGACGTGGCCAGCAGAGCTGAGGACCTTCTCCCCGGCTGCTGCATCTGCGGGCAGTGTCTTCCAGTTCATTCTCACAGCTTTCTCCCCCTCATCGTTCAGAGCCGTCTTCCCTGGCTGCTCTGCCTCATGTGAGTCTCATCCTCCCGCCTCTCTCTCCCCTACCACCCCATTGCCTTTCTTTTTTATTCCATTGTACATAAACTAGTTGAGATAATCCCATTTATTTGTGAGCTGCCTAATGCCCATCTCCCCCATCAGATCGAGAGCCCCATGAGAGCAAGGACCTTGACTATAGTTTTCACTGTGTTATTTTCCTATTGAAATTTAGCAGCTTGAACTAACACACGTTTATTAATTATTATCTCAGTTTCTGTGGGTCCAGAGTTTGTGTGTGGACCAGCTGGATTCTCTGCGCAGAGCTTCACCAGCTTGGCCAAACTGTAAGCTCCTCTGAGACTCAGAGTCTCTTTCAAGTTTACTCACATTGGTAGCAGAATTCAGTTTCTTGTGACTGTGGAACCTACATCCTCCCCGCTCCCTTTTTTTTTCTTTTTGATGACTGTCATCTGGTGAGATGTTCTCAGCTTCTAGAGGTTTCCCTGGGTTCTAGCCATGAGACTTTCCCACAACATGACAATTTATTTCTCCAAGGTCAGTAGGAGAGTCTCTGAACTCTAGACCTTCTTTTATGAGCTCACCCGATTAGGTCAGGCCCACCCAGGATAGTTTTTTGATTAACTGGAGTCAGTTGACCTAGGGCACAGAGCTACCTCTTCCAAATCTCCCCACCTTTGTTGATGTAACTTAATCAGTGGAGTAAGATCTCATCATACTCCCATGTGCTGCTCACACTCAAGGGGAGGGGACTATACTGGGTAGGTACACCAGGAGTTGGGAATCCTGGAGGCCAGTTTATAATTCTGCCTACTATACTGTTGTAGTCTCAAGAGCATCTGATATTTAGTAGGTTTTGTTTTGTTTTGTTTTGTTTCTGAGAGAGAAAGATCATGAGCGAGCTCATGCGTGCATGGGTAGGTGAGAATTGGGGTGTTGGGCAGTGGGTACAGGGGAGAGAAAATCCTAAGCAGGTTCCACTCCCAGCACCGAGCCTGGCCCGGGGCTGGATCTCCTGACTTTGAGATCACGACCTGAGCTGAAGCCAAAAGTCAGACGCTTAACTGACTGAGCCCCCCGGGTGCCCCTCTTAGTGGGTATTTCATGCATCTTTGTGAATGAACGAATAAAGAAATACCAATAAGACAAGTAAGCCAATGAGAAGGGGAAATACACTATTGGCTATATGTTTAGTATCTTATATTGAATTCAAAACAATCATGTGATTTGATTTTCCATTTAGTTCACTTTCCGCACTGAGGGGCTTGGGACCATTCCACACCTTAAAGGGAAATCAATTGACACTTACTGTATTATATTAGCCAAGTTTCTGTAATATAATTTTGATGAATTATTCTGGCCAGCAATCCCATGTAGATGCAATCATCAAACCTAACAAAGCTAGGAGGGCTTCGACCCTGAGGCCCCACATATCACCCGCAAATCAGGAATAATTGAGATTAGCACTTGGCCTTCTGCTGTCTGACATCCCACATTTCATACTGCCCTGCTTCCCCAAAATCAGAGAAAGAGAAGTGTTTTCATTCCTAAGAGAAATGATTTAAAGTCACGCTCAGAAAAAACGTTGTCCTGGGCGCATCCAAGATACCATGTTGTGAAATGACCATCCTCTGGACATGCGGATGGTCCTGTTGCATGAGACATAAAGCCCAGGACGAGGCAGGCCTGGGATAGGATATTAGGCTGCTCAGGCCACCAGAACAGAACGCCAGACGGGGCGGCTCAAACAACAGACATTTACTTCCTTGCAGTTCTGGGAGCCTTGCAGTTCTGGAAGCCAGAAGAATTTGCTGGTGCCATGATCCAGGCACCAGCAAATTCTGTTTTCTGGTGAGGGCTTTCTTCTTGATTTGCAGACTGCCGCCTTCTTGCTCTGTCTTCCCGCGGTCCTTCCTCAGGTGTGCACTTGGGGACGGAGGGCCAGGGGCGGCCCCCCCATCCTCTCACAAGGCCACCCATCCGATCCAGGGAGGCCCCGCCCTTGTGGCCTCCTTTACCCAGTTACCTCCCTGAGGGCCCCTCTCCGAGCGCTGTTGAAGAGGCCGGTGCTTAGGGCTTCCACATAGGAATTTCCAGGGCGGGTGTGAGGGAGCACCGGTCCAGGGTATGGACTTCGTTGGGTCATAGGCAGCCTGGGAAGTTCTGGAGAACCGAGGGAGCCCACTCAGCAGAGCGGGTGGGAGCTCAGGTTGCACACTTGGATCACCTGCGTTTGAACTCTGACTCCACCTCTTGCCCGCATCAGGCAAGATTTTTGTGGAGCCTGAGACTCGTACATATAATTTTAGAGGCCCTCTTTAAGACAAAAGACAAAAATTAGGTACAGAGTCTTAGCAGTCTTGGCAGGGGGCCCTGAAGCCTAAACTTCATTAATCTCATAGCAAGTTCACTCCTACCGTCCACACAGCTAAGCAGATTATTAAACCTCTCTCGGAGCCTCGCTTTCCTCAAATGGAAATGTAGATAATGATTATTATATTTAAATCATAGGGATGTTGAGAGGATTAAGTGAAAGTGTGGCTCAGAAGCTTCCTTGTTAGCTGTTACTGCTGTCACCTCGATTACTAGGGTCACCAGCAGCAGCGGCAGCAGGCCCTCGTCTGACAGATGAGGAGACCGGCAAACCTGTTCGGGACTTGCCCTCGGGTGGCCCAGCAGCTGGAAGACCGGCCCGGGGACCTCTTGGCCCTCCTGCTCCCCTCCTCCCAGGGCTGCACGCGGACGGCCTCCCCTGCTCTGCTGCTCTGGGGCTCAGCCCTGCAGAGGACATCGGCACCCTCGGCACCCTCACCCCCCATCTACTCCGTGGCTGCGATGGAGCTAAACGCCTCTAAACGGCAGGTATTAGCTTGGTTGGACTGAAGCTGTGTTTTCAGGTTTATATACATCTGAGGGGTAAGGGTTTAGGAAGTAGAAAGCTGTAATCCTTAAATCCACATTTTTGCCGTTTTCTATTGGAGGCTAAGTTTCCGTCGCTACGTGGGCCTAATGAGAGTGAGAAACAAGGCTGTTCCTATGTAATCTCATTTGGGAGTGACTCCCAAGTTCCCACACGTGCAGATTTGTCAGGGACGTTAGATTTTCCTGGGAAAGGGCCGAGAAGTCAGTCCCGAGGGCTGTGACCTGCCCTTTGGAAACATGCACTGGATGACAGGACTTGGCTCTGCTCTGTCCCTCGTCCGGCCCCACACATGTGAGAATCTTCCCACGTTATCCTGACTCGGGGCCTCAGAGCTGGTTTTAATGCTTCTATTTTATTTTGTTGTATTTTATTTTTTATTTTATCTTATTTTTTATTTATTTTTATTTATTTTTAAATTTTTTTTTATTTATTTATGATAGTCACACACACAGAGAGAGAGAGAGAGGCAGAGACACAGGCAGAGGGAGAAGCAGGCTCCATGCAGGGAGCCCGACGTGGGACTCGATCCCGGGTCTCCAGGATCGCGCCCTGGGCCAAAGGCAGGCGCCAAACCGCTGCTCCACCCAGGGATCCCTATCTTATTTTTTAAAGATTTATTTATTTATTTATGTATTTATTTATTTATTTATTTATTTTAGACATAGAGAGAGAGAGGCAGAGGCACAGGAGGAGGGAGAAGCAGGCTCCATGCTGGGAGCCTGACGTGGGATTCCATCCCGGGACTCCAGGATCATGCCCTGGGCCAAAGGCAGGTGCTAAACCGCTGAGCCTCCCAGGGAGCTCCTTATCTCATTTTTATCTTATCTTATCTTATCTTATCTTATCTTATCTTATCTTATCCCATCTTATTTTATTTCATTCTATCTTATTTTATTTTTATTTTATCTTATCTTATTTTTCCATTTTATTTTATCTTATTTTATTTTATTTCATTTTATCTTATCTTATTTTATTTTGTTTTATTTTATTTTATTGTTTTGTTTTATTTTATTTTATCTTATCTTATTCTTTTTAAAGATTTATTTATTTATTTATGATAAACATAGAGAGAGAGAGGCAGAGACACAGGAGGAGGGAGAAGCAGGCTCCATGCAGGGAGCCCGATGTGGGACTCGATCCCAGGACTCCAGGATCATGCCCTGGGCCAAAGGCAGGTGCTAAACCCCTGAGCCACCCAGGGATCCCCTTATCTTATTTTTTATTTCATTTTATCTTATTTTATTTTATTTTTTATTTTATTTTATTTTATCTTATTTTTCATTTTATTTCATCTTATTTTATTTCATCGTATTTTATTTTATTATTTTTTATTTTATTTCATTTTATCTTATTTTATTTTATTTTATCTTATTTTATTTTATGTTTTTAACATATTTAAAATACAGATAATGTTGACTCCAACGTACCTGATTTTTTTTTATCCCCCTCAACACAGGTTTCGGCTCGCTCCTCAGGGCTGGGCAGTCTAAGAATACTTGCTATTAAATCCAAAGATGCTGGTCCTTAAAATTAGTACATTCAAAGGATAGGCAATATTTGACTCCTGGCTCTAAATCTTTGCCCTCTGTGTTGGACTGGGGAAAAAGAAATACAATAATAAAATCCTGCTGTAAATATTTTTCTCATTTCTCTCATTTTCAAATGTGACACAATTATAGAATTTTTGTGAAACCATCAAAACAAACTATGCTGGAATTTAATAGAGTCTACCGATGTGTAGGACATGGATTAGGTTGGATTTTGTGGCTGTGGTACGGGCTGCAGCAGGCAGGAGTGTTATTTAACCTGTAGTTCTTATTTATGTACAAGTAACAAATAGGGTTTTGGAAGTTCCTAGAGGAAAAATGTCACTTGTTACTTATTTACAAGGAGGTTATAGATATCTTACGGCTTTTAGTATTATCATCATAAATGTGTCTATTAGAAATAACGGTGCTAATGTTATGTGACTAGCAAACCAATGCTAATTTGTGCTTATAGGAGCTTCATGAGGACACTCAGTCCATCTATCAGATCTGCTGTTTGCTGAACAGCCCAGAGTGGGTAGGAAAAGAGAACAATTAGCAGAACTGTAGTGACGGCCAAGCACATCTGCCAAGGGACCTGTCCCCTTCCCCATCCTTCAAGGCAGGCAACTGAGAGGCTGCGGGCCTCTTCCTCTGGGCACTGCACCGTGCTCATGGCCCACCTGCAGGCCCTCTGCTCTGCTGCCGTCTGGAGCCACATCTTCATCCGTCAGTGTCAATCTCCCGTCCTTGTCTGTATTTCGTCCTCAGCATCCTGGGTCCTTGTCTCCCGAGAAACTCTCTCTCTCTCTCTCTCTCTCTCTCTTTTTTTTTTTTTTTTTTTTGCCACATTCCATTTAGCAGAGATTCTCGCCGATTTCAGGGCTCAATTTATCTGCCCTCTTCTTCGTTTCACCTTGTAATATCTTGAGGTAAAAGAGTTATTAAGATGTTAAATTCATTTTCTTAAAAAAAATTATTTATTTGAGAGCGATTGAGAGTGCGTGAGCCAGGGGAGAGGCAGGGGCAGAGAGAGAATACTGAGCAGACTCCCACTGAGTACAGAGCTTATCTCCGGGCTCGATCCCAGGACCTCGAGATCATGGCTTGAGCTGAAGCCAAGAGTCAGCAGCTTAGCTGCTGGAGCCACCCAGGTGCCCAAGATGTTAAATTCTTACAGACATAAGAGATCACCTGATTATGAAGACTGCTGGTCTTTATTTTGTAAACTCTTTTGTATAATATAGAAAGACATGAAGAGGGATGCCCGGGTGGTTCAGCGGTTGGGCGTCAGCCTTCGGCTCAGGGCCTGATCCTGGGGTTCTGGGATCAAGTCCTGCATCGGGCTTCCTGCAGGGAGCCTGCTTCTCCCTCTACCTGGGTCTCTGCCTCTCTCTCTCTCTCATGAATAAATACATAAAATCTTTGAAAAAATAAAAAAAGAGAAAGACATGAAGAATGATATCTTGGCCACTAAAAGATGAAAACGATTTTTAAAAATATGTACATGGATCCAGATGTCACCTTCTGCCAAGATTCTTCATTTGATGCCAATCTCCACATTAGTCCAAATCCTGATATTTGCCAGCATGAGACGACTTATTTCTTAATATTTATGAGCAGAGCACAGGGTCCAGAAGCAGTATCTTTTCACACTTGAACTTAGAAGTCATTCTCACTCATATCATTTATTTAATAAATATATGCTGGGCACTGGTCCAGGGGCTTAGGATAAATCAGTCAACAAGACAGAGTAAAAATCAATCAATCAATCAATCAATCAAATTCCTGCCCTCATGGGGCTTATTTTGCAGTTAACTTATTTATATAAGATTACATGGGGTACCTGGGGGTCTCAGCGGTTGAGCACCTACCTTCCACTCAGATTGTGACCCCGGGGTCCCAGGATCGAGTCCCGCCTCGGGCTCCCTGCATGGAGCCTGCTTCCCCCTCTGCCTGTGTCTCTGCCTCTCTCTCTGTGTCTCTCATGAATAAATAAAATTCCTTTAAAAAAAAAAAAGAATACAGGTGGATTTCTATAGTTGCTTGTGTCCTGCAGATATGTCTGCATCTTGCCTTGGAATGCAGCAGTTCGTGTTGGGCAGGAAATGGGGTTGCCTCCCTGCAAAGTGACAGTTATGTCACAGGCTGACTTTTCCAATAGGACGGGCTTTGGCCGACTTCTCTCGAAATAGGTGTGCAAGAGACATTTCCCTGCTTCTCCAGAAAACCAGTGTGACGCCCTTCCATCTCCAGCCGGGCTGTGCCATTGCCTGCGAGATGTTCCAGTCCTGGCTCAGGTTTGTGTAAGCCACATGTTGGCAGCTAAGCCAGAGCCACCATGCAGAGCTTTTATCTCTTTTTCTGTTGATACTGCATGGTTCATTGTTACATCCAAACCTTGTAATCACTATTTCACCATTTTCAATGGTAAAAACAAGTTGAGGAGCAGGCTTTAGGTAAAGCACAGAGGATTGCCATGGCTTGGGAGACTGGGAGATTTGGAAAGTGAATCCTTACGCTTGGATTAAAAGAAGATCATTAACACACATAGAACATGGATCAGCATGGAGTGTGTTTGTGTGTGTGTGTGTGTGTATCTTAGGAAATAGAGCAAATGTGAGTTGACAGTTGGGAAAAAGTAAGGTATCTCCTGTCTCCAGAACAAGTGATTTCTCAGATGCTTCATGAACGCACGAAGGTGCTCCTGGGACTGGATCTTTAAATCTCTGCATTAGCTGAAACAGTTGTAAAATCACGTGGAGTCAGTTTACAATCGACTGCAGAGCACAGGAAGCTCCTCTGTGTTGTTGGTTCTGGCAGACACGGGAATGTGTTGAGCTCGTGAAATGTGCTTTTGATCACCCATGAGCAAAATCTGCCTTCGGTTGCAACCTCCTACCTTCCCAAGCCTCCCCTCCCTTCCGTAGCCCCGAGTTCCATGCACCAGGAACACCCGGGAGGCGCTGGGGGTGGAGGCCGCGATGGGCCCTGCAGAGCCCTGGGCCCGGTGCCCGCCCGGAGCGCGGCGACCCTGCTCCTGACATCAGAAGCCACTGCCGTCTGCTCTGCGCTGCTGGAGCATCTCTTCCAAGGCAGTTTCCTCTCCTAGCACATCCCAGGGGAGTTTCCCCGAGGGGGTGTGAGGCAACGCCTGGCACTGCGGGAAGATATTCCCGTGTTGGAAGGGCTCCGCGTGACAAGCAGCACACTACATCTGCTGTTTTCCTTATATAGGGCATACTTCACACTGAATGATACTGGAACACACCCCAGGACTCGGTCTTAACTCCCCTGCAGTCTTGTGCTTCCTCCTCCTTGATGACAGCAGGTCCCGAAACGCTCGGTGACATATGGTCGCCTGTCTGCGAAGTGTGCGGCGCCCAGTGCATTTGCTTTCTGACTCGGAGTACTGTGTTGCATTTGGGGCATCATATTTTTTTCTTTTTAAAGGGGTATTGACGCTGGAACTCGGCCACCAGAAATAGTGTTTATTTTGGAACAAGGTCGGGGGGGTGGGGGGGAAAGGATCCCATCCACGTGTGCATCGCTGGCGACTGCACAGCAGAGCGCTCCCGGAAGCGTGGGACCATTCAGCCTGGAGGGAGCAATTGCTTACCTGTGTAGAGGGGCTGTGATTCAGATGTTTGAAAGGCAAATTATTTTTTTTCTTTTCCCATGTAGTTCCAACCGGCAGGACTAGAGTCAATATGTGGGATTCACGGGTAAATAGATTTTTGTTCTGTCTAAGGAAGACCGCTCCGCTTATTAGAGTGGTGCAATGATGGAACGCGCCCGTGCAAGCGAACGCTGCAGGAGCTTGTAAAGAGAATTTCTGCCCCGAATAAGTGCTTGGGTCAGACCCGTGAAGATTCCTTCCCGTTCAAACATTCCGTAGTGTTTGGAACCAGAAATTTCGTGTTCGATTTTTCATTTTGACGGACGACTGACAAAAGGCTTGAAAGACCTCTTTTTTTTTCTTCTTCTTCTTCCTATATCCCTTAATAGGATGTGATAATTGAGCCAACTAAGAGCCATTCCGTGGCTTTAATAAAGTTGGTGTTGCATCCTCTTTTTTTTTTCTTTTCAAGTTATTTTCTTTTTTGGAGTACATAATCCTGTATTAAGGAAAACACAATATCAGCTAAGTATCCTCATTATCGCCTGTACAAGCCTGAGCTTTTGTGCCTTGTTACAGGTGGAGCCAACCTGTGGCTTTTGCCCACTCAGCATCCACTCCCACGTCCTCTGATTTCCCACCTTCTCCACTGCACGGAGTCTTGGTGTTTCCCTCCGTCAAAGATCCTCTGCTTTTTTCCAGGCAAAGGGGTGGCGACTGACCCGCGTTGGCCAATCGGACTCTGCCCTGGGAATTTGAATGTTGGCTCCTACGGTTCGAGGACCAAGAGCAGTTGGAGCTGATTGTTTTCACCACAGTGTGCTGCGAAGGGAAGCCTTTTAGTTCCTGTTTCCTACATGCACATGCAGATGGCAAATTGATCTCACAAGTTGCGTGTGTTTGTTATGTAGCCATATTGCTTGATCGTTAAATGAGAAATTTATGTCAAGATTTGGAGTGTGACCTTGCGTGTTTTCAATGAGAAGGGAAAACGGTATATCCACAGCGCGCGCGATTGACTATTTCTAGGGAAGAGGTTTCCAAGGGCTCGTTTAACTAGAGGCCTTAGGGGGTGAGAATTCCTGCTTCCCAAAGTGCCGGAAAGTTAAGGTCAAATGCTGGATGGGTTTCAAGTTCTGAGACAATACCAGCCGATCTCAAAGCTGGTGTTTGTGCGTGCGTGCATATGTGTGTGTACAGACTGGGGAGGAAAGGCAGCTCCTAAAACTTTGCTTTGAAAGATGCCAAAACACTGAGCCACATATTTGTGTGGGAAAGATCTGCGTGTTTGGATGAAACCTGTCTCTCTCATAAACACAAGGCACAGAGAGGCCTCCCTCCTCTTGCCCAGCTTTTGAACTTTTGTTCACATCGAGCAACTTCCCTCACCTTGGCTGTCGGACTTCCCTTTGTAGTGGAATTCACAAGTACAGCGGGTTGGCAAGACGACGATGGAAAGAGCGCGGGTGTGGGACCAGGATCGCCCTTTTCCTGACCACTCTGAAATATCAGGGTGTCTAGAGCGTGAGTCATCACTTTCTTTTGGAAACTTTTATGACCTTTACAGAGTAGGTCAGATTCCTCCCAGGCTGTGCTTGTTCACACCCCAGCGCACGACAGCAAAAGGGCAAATCCGAGGGAGGCAAAGGCAGATTCATATTTTCTTTTCCTTGCAATCTGTTACACATTATTGTTTTTTGACACACTTTGCTTCACACGGCAGTGGTGATGGTGGAAACTAAGGCCGAGAGCAAGGAGACCTGGGCCTGGTCCACCTCGCGTGACTCCTCAAAGTCAGGTGGGGGCACACCCGGAGCCCTGCGACGATTAGCCTGGCACGGAAGGGGAGGAAGGTCTCCTGAGGATTTTGGAAAACTACTCGCTCGGCCCCACTGGGCTGGATTCAAGGGAGCCAATGGGAGCAGGCCGGGGTCGCGCCCTTCAGAGGAGGCCCCACCGGGCGACGGCGCTGTCCACCTAGGGTGGCTCGAGCGTGGAGGGAGCAGCGCTCTGTGGACCCAGTGGTGGGGGGTAAGGGAGGCAGCTGGGAAAATTCACTGGAAAATCAAGTCCGACTTAAAGACCGTGGCCAGGGAAGAAGCCACCTGTGTCCATGCCCCAGTTTTCATTCTCCAGGGATGCTCCATCTTTCAGAGAAGCATTTAGAAATGCAAAACCCTACAACAGTGAAGTTTTCTTATTTAAGACTCACACCTTTAAGGCTTCTGATCATTTTTACTTTAGCAAGTTTCAATGCTGGTCTTTCCAAAGTGAATTGTACTCCCTCTTTGCTCTCTTAGACGATTTAGTTAAGATGATCCAACATTTTCACTTCTTCTGTCGCCGGTCAGGTGCTTGTTCGTCACCTGTCGCAGCCCGGCCATGTAGACCCCCACCCCCCACCGTGTCTGATTCGCCAGAGAATCCCCCCGGAGAAGCTCAGGCATCTTGAGGATACACGCGCTGAAGGCAAGTGCATTAACTGTAGTGACCTGAGCCTGGTGACAGGCGTTTTAGCTTCTTGGGGACCTTTCCAGGTGTTTCTCAGAGACCCTTCTAGTCCATCCTTGTTTTGCAGTTGCATCCTGGACATTTCAGGTTCCCCGCTGAGTGAACCCAGATAAGCAAGGAGTCCTTGGCTGACTGTTCCCCAAAGCTCAGAAAAGGACCCAGATCCATGTGCTGTCCAGCTGGGAGCTGGAGTCACTCAATCCAGCAGCTTGGGGGCGATGGCCAGGCTGACTTCGGGGGGGGGGTGACTGCAGAGGAGCCGGGGGTGGGGACCAAGCCAGTCAGGCCCGGGGCGGGGGAGTGGGAGTGGGGGCTGGAAGCGCAGGGTCTGGGTGTCACGGGCCACATGCTTCAGCAGCATAACTATGACCGTGACAAGGCGGTGGGAATCTGGGGTTTCTGCAAAATTGGGGGTGCCCTGTGCTGTGGAGCTGTATTTATCAAGAACTCAAATGCCCTGGAAGCCTTAGAGCATCTTGATGTTGGGAAGAAGTGCCCCCTGTCCCCCCCCCCCATTTTATTTTAGGATAAGGGCCCTAAGCTGTGCCCTAGGATGGGCTCATACAGGAACCCAGAGCTGGGACTCCAAAGCCAGGGATGATTTTTTCTTATATGATAATTATTTTAAATATAAAATGTTGTGAATGCAATTAAAAGGTTTACTATTATTTATTATTATTATTATTATTATTATTATTATTATTATTATTATTAGAGACAAACCTATTCTAGTTTCTGGATGTAAAAATCCTGATGCTAGGATTAGACGATTTTTCTGGGGCCTTGGGGGGCTCAGTTGGTTAAGCACTGCCTTTGGCTCAGGTCATGAGCTCAGGGTCCTGGGATCAAGCCCTACATCAGGCTTCTTGCTCAGCCAGTAATCTGCTTCTCTTTCTCTCTCTCTCTTTCTCCCCCTCGGCCCCCCACCCCCAATGCTTGTCCTTTCTCTTTGTCTCAAGTAAATAAGTAAAATCTTTTTTAAAAATTAAAAAATATATATACTAGGCGATTTTTCACATTGAAGAACAAAATGGCAATGGACCATCTATGGTATGATGACAACATGATTCAGGAAAGTTGTTTTTATCTATTTTTAACTATCAGTAGATGGCAGGAGATACCATCAAATCATGATTAAAACGAGGAAGCAAATGATAGAATTCAGTTATTGTTCCTTGTATTACCTGGAAAAATTGGTATCCAGGGTAGTGAGTGTGCTGTTATGTTGGTACCTGGGGAGAGAGAGCATTTTTGAATATGGATTTGAGTTCAATTATTAGTTTCCTGATTAATCCGGCATGATTATCGTTGGTTTAAAACAATAGTCAAATGTTGGAACTAAATTTACACTCTTTTGAAGAGACACCTGGAGAAATGATTCATCACTCATGTTGCTAAGATTAATTGGGCATCATAATTGTGTTAAGTGGATTCACACACCATGGAAGAGTACAGGAGCTTTACCTATTTTCTTTTCTTTTTCTTTTTTTTTTTTTTTCCTTCAAATAGAAATGAGAGAAAATAGAGCTAGCCAGCTTCAGCGTGGGTTAGGGAAATCCAGCATCCTAAGTGGCTTTGTCCAAGGTTATGCAGATGGAGCACTGCAGTGAAAACAGCGCTAACTAAACACAAGGATGTTTTCCACACGTTCTAATGCACTCCTCCGGTCCCACAGGCTAATGATTTTTCTATCCAAATAGGGGTCATTTTTTTACTTATTAGTTTTTCTGAAGTGCAGGATTCTCTGAGAAGCGGCGGTCCCACGCGTCCCTTATTTGAAGATTACAGGAAGGCGGAAAAGCCTGTGGAATTTTCGAGAACTGAAGTTTTCAGTCTTCAATTGTCCTGCTTGCTCCCTTTTTATCTATGCTTCACAGTGACATGACTCCGCTCTATGATACAAGCATTTGAATCAGCGACTTTATTTCTTTTTAACTCTTTCATCCTTTGAAACTTATTTCTTGGAGAGTTTTTAATAAAAAAGCTCAATCCATGTATTGATTTTTTTCTCTCTCTCTCTCTCTTAGACAACAATTTAACTGAAAACAATCTATAGGTTAGGAAGGGAAACTGCAAGAGCGTTTCATGGGAATCCTGTCTACCATCAATCCTGGTTAATGCCGAGCTGGAGATCATCGTGGGCATGGCAGGTGTCCACAAGGGCGCTTGTCTGTCTCTAGGTGGGGCAGGTGCAGAGAGCGAGCATTTGCTCCTGGGAAACCAAACTGGGACTCAGTTTGCTTTCAAGTTGATCCTATCACTTGTTCTTGTGGATTTCTTCACTGGGAGGAACTTTTTACTAAAAAACACATTGTGTCCTCTTTTTTTTTTTTTAAATCCAAACTGTGACCAGTACCAAAATATCCTGTCAAAGACTATAAAAAACAATCTTTCTAGTGTCTGTGGTATGTCGCCAGAAATTCCCACATTGGTCAATCAATCGGTGTTCCTGAACTTGGCAGTGTCCTGGCTCACCGTTGGAAAGGCTCAGTTGGGTCAGGGTACAGTACCTCCAGGTGTGGGAAAGCGGGCATGGGCACAGAGTAGCCTCAACAGCCCCTTTACAGTGATTTTGTGATTTATTGTACGCTCTGAATCTAATACCCTCTTCTGTTATTCAGTAATGCCCCTTCCATACACCAAAGTGACAATACCTTGCATGGTCACCCTATTCCCTAGTTGTCTGCTTCTCCTTTTCCTGTTTTGTGGGTATCCTTATCTACCGAGCTCAACTACGAAGGATGCGTATATATTCTTATCATATGCTCCTCCGCCTGAGTCTTGTTTGCAACAAAGGATCTTAGACATGCTTTCATATTACGAAGTTTTAAATGATGAGTCAAGGTTCAGTGGTAAGTATGCTCTTTTTAATGGAACACGTTTAAAACCGAAGAAATACATTTCTAACAAGATGATTGTGAAGTTCTGCAACTTGCGGACTAACGTGTTAGCCTGTCAGTTCCTCAGCTGCTGGCCGAAGACAGGGCCCACTAGGTCAGAGGCAGGGGCCATTCATCGCTCACATGGACATTAGTAGCCAGGTCTTGGTTGGGACTGTCCCAGAGTGGCGGGAAAAGGGCCGGTGACACCTGCACCCATGGTGGGCTGTGTTACAGGATGGGCGAACCCAGAACATGGCAAACCCAAATCTTTGAAAGTGGGTAGTAAGCATGTCTGCTCTTGCTCTGGATGCAGATACTGTATATCGCATAGCTGTTCGCCAGACAAACATACTAAAGAAGACAGTCGAGAATGAAGACAGGCTAAGCCATGAGGGACCCAAGGAGACTTGTTTCCCAACAATAATTGCAGGTCAGCAGGAGGACTGGGAGAGAAACCCGTTTCTGGCAAATTTTACTAGAGGCTGTCACGTACTTTGCTGGCGCTAGGGTCAGTCTTCAGTTTTCCAGATCATCCCAGAAAGCTAGTCTTCTTGCTTTAAGTATACTTCTATCAATAAATATATAAGTAAGATATTATTTTTTCCTGATAGTGAGAGTAGTATTTGTGATTACAATCTAATCACTAAGGGACAATCTCTATTAAAATACAGGCCTTCTAAATGCTGTAATACGTAGTATTTTTTTATATATAAAACTGAGATCATTTTATGTACAATGCAGTATCTTGCTAGTTTGGCTCATTTACATGTTGAAAGCATTACTTCAAGTCATGAAATGTTCCTTTAAATTATGAATTTAAAAATAATTGCATAATATTTTATCGTGGATATACCGACTTCTAAAACTATTCTTTTATTGTCAGAAAATTTGTTACCAAGTACTATTACACCAAATAATCTGGTATATAAATGCCTTTTAATGCCTTTAGCTATGTTCCTGTAGGAAGGATTATTGGGTTAAAATGCATAATTTTTTTTGAAGTCCTTGATCTCTCCTACCAAATTACTTTCAAGAAAACATTACATCAATTTATACACATGGCACAGTGTCTGAGATCACTTTTCTCCCCACATAGTCCTTACAATTGATTTTTTTAATTTTTAAAATCCTTTAGTAAGACAGTTGAAATATGTTTTTTACTTATTATTAGTGAGGAAGAAATATTTTCTTTTATGTTAATTGGTCAATTGTATTCTTTTATGAATTATTTATCCATATTCTTTACTCATTATTCTAATAATGTTTTATTATTTTCCTTACTAAAGAAAAACTTTCCCAAAACTCTATATGTAACATTTTGTATACCAACATTTTGTCAGATATTTCCCCAATATATTATTTTTCTCATATGCTAATGCTAGTTTGAGATATTTGAAAATTAAAAATGATTTACTAAAATCATTTAGATATTTGAACATTAAAAATTATTTATTAAGTGATTTATTAAAATCAAACCCATATGATTTGTTTCTGTTGCTTAGAAAGTCTTGCCTTTTTAGGGGTTAAATATTTACTATATATGTATTTTCAGGCATTTTATATATGTTTTACATTTTTACATTTAATTTTTTAAATGTGTATTTCTAAATACAGATGGTCTCCAACTTAACAATAGTTCAAGTTATGATTTTTTAACTCTGGTCATAAAAGTCATGCATTTAGTAGAAACCACACTTAAAATTTTGAATTTTAGTAGAAACCACACTTAAAATTTTGAATTTTGATCTTTCCCCAGGCTAGCGATATGTGGTAAGACACTGTCTTGAGATGCTGGGCAGGGCGGTGAGCTGCAGCTCCGGTCAGCCACGTGATCACGAGGGTCACCCACGGATACACCTACAGTCATTCCGTATCCACACAACAATTCTGTTTTCTGCTTTCAGCACAGTGTTCAGTAAGTTACATGAGATAGTCAATATTTTGCATGAGATATTCAATACTTTATTATAAAAATTGGCTTTGTGTTATCTTGCCCAACTATAGGCAAATGTAGATGTTGGGAGCACGTTTAACGTGGGTGAGGCTAAGCTCTCATAGTCAGTAGGTTAGATGTATTAAATGCATTTCGACTTATGATGGGTTTATTGGGATATAACCCTATTGTAAATTGGGAAACATGTACATTTTGATATGAGGTAAAGAAATTTCCCTCCCTAAAGAGCCAGTTTGCCCAACAGTGAATGAGCTATTCATCACTCAACTATTTGTGGTGTTTTCTTGATCATGTAATAATGCATTTTAGAGTGTATATAAAATTAAATGTTTGAGATGTATCCTTCCCTCCCTTCACAAATGCATTATTGAATGACAACCATGCCTTGGATACAGGCTGCATGTTATTGATCTTATCTCTTTAGGATTGGCATAAAATATATGAGAAATCTTTTATTTCATCTATTGATAAGGTGAAATTAAATGACATAATACTTACTATAACTCCAACATATGCTCCAAAATTTCAACCAAAAATATTTTCCCAAGGTTAAGAAAATATTTAAATGGTAAGGGTAAAGTATATCATGGTTTTGTTTTTTTTTTTTTTTTTTTTTACAAATCTTCCATTTTTAATTTTTTGAGTCCTTGAGAAGTGAAAACTTACGCTATATTCTTCTAGTGTGAAGTAACCCATTTTACTATTCAGGTCCTATTTATTTGGAGAAAATTTGCTTCTCAAGTGGCACACTGCTTTTTTTTGCCTTTTTTTTTTTTTTTTTTTTGTGATAGTGGCTGAGATAGGGAGGATTTCCTTGGGAAACAGGCAGTGGAGTTGGTGGGGAGGAAGAGAGAAATAGGGAAAGATTAAAATGGTTTCCTTTTTTTTTCTTTCAGGGCCAGATAATAATAGGTGGGGCCGGTTTCCTGCAAAAGCAATGGAGGGTTAGTTATTTTGACAGAAATTTGCCATCATATGTTGGCAAATCAAACTCCAATAAAAAAAAAACAACAACAAAAAGAAAGAAATTTTCCATCCTTCACTGATCATGTGATGCTCCAGATTATAAATATTTAAAGCCAATACACTGCTGGTAATTTATTGGGCAGTACGAAATAATAAAAACAATACAAAAATCTAGAGCTGAAAATACTTGGTCTGGTGAAGCAGAAGGTCTGCATAATTGTTGGATGCTTTCTGGCATTTTACCGTTGTAGGTTAGTGCAAGAGAAGAACATGGTACCTAAGTAGAACCTGGGCATTCTCATTTCTTATAAAATTGTCTTCCTCTGTGTTTTCCTACATGAGTTGTGCCTTTTCCCTACAAGAAAAAGAAAAAAAGCTCTGGAAAACATTTTTTTTTTTGTTATCAGTCTAGCACATAGTTTTATTTTGGTTCCATCTTTATGTCCTTTCGAATCTAAACAGTGGATTCACATCTCTACATTCAGACGTTGTTTATGCATATCAATATAAAATTACATTCTTCACAGAATACAGCAATACGAGGGTCCATGAAACTCACTCTCAATGAATTTGAGTTATTATTATTATTTTTTCCAGCCAGCGGGTCAGCAGCTACAGGAGCCTATGTCGGAGGAGCAAAACTGGTTCAGAGATGTTGGGGACAGCGGAGTGGCCTATGCTCGGACCTTGTAGGGGCTCCCAGGGGCTTCAGGCAGATCAATCCTCATCACACAGGGAGACCAGTGGAGCCAGAGTCCAGGCAAGCACAGACTCTAGACCCAGTTGCCCCAGTCCCATCCTGGGCCTGCCCCTTGCCTTGAAATTTCTGCATGACCCACTTCGCTTCTCTCCCTTTCAGTGTTCTCATTTGTAAGATAGAGAACAATTCTACCCATGAGTGTTGTTATGAGCATTGAATGGGCTCATCTACATAAGGCACTTCGAACTCTCAGGTCGAGAACTTGACGTAAATGTTTGTCAAGTAAATAAAATAACCCCCCGTCCCCCCGAGGGAACAGGCATGAAGGCAGGAGGGGGACAACAGGCACAGGGGCTCTCCAGGGGCTCATTTGTCGGGAATGGAGGATTCCAGGATGGGGAGAGGAGAGAAAATGGGTGTTGAGAAGCTTCTGTGGCCCAGAAAGTTTGCATCCACTTGGCAGAGTGAGATTAAGACCATAATAACGCAAGCGAAGTGACGGGTGTCCATGTGCGGCATGTGAGTGAGAAGCAGGCCAGGGAAGCCGGGGACAGCGAGGGTGAGACCTGGAGCCCAGTTCTGTTGTTCTGTTGTTCCTCTGAACTCCAAAATCACTTGTGTGCTTTTGGATCACTTCAGACGCCTTTGGAAAGTGGACGAGCCATAGATTTACTCACTTAAGGAAATTAAAGACAAGTCCAAGTCATGAATAATTAATTAATTAGTGTTGGGCCAGGCCGGCCAACCAGGGCATGGGTTTAGGGGTGCTGGGGAGACACTAATGCCTGGGCCGTACAAACTCCGTGTACGGCTGTTCACTTTTAATTTAAATTGAGAGGTTTTCAAAAAATAAAAAATAAAAAATAAATTGAGAGGTTTTCAAAATAACAGGCAACGTGGGAGTGGGCTAGAAGCAGCGAGAGGAGGAGAGGGGGGAACACAAAGAGCTACTTTCCCATGGGGGGGGGCTCTGGCCTCAGCAGCAAACATCCAGGGATGCACGGCCTACAGTCCTCACCCAAAAGGAGTCGCTGATGGAAAGGCTGGTTTCAAGGATAACTTCGGGTACGCAGCGAAAGCATGTTTTTAAATTGAATTTGGAAATTTCCTCAAAGCTGCTTCTTCAAAGACAAATGACTTTCTTACAATATGTCTAGTTACATAAAATCCTGGATGTGAAAGGCTCTGTGAGATAGTAACGCGTTATGTAGATGTAAGGTGTTATCATCATGGAGTGTGTGTTAGAAAACACGCGGTTAGAAGAGATTATTTTTGCAAACTAAATAGTCAACTACGGGCTGCGTGACAGCACGGGAAGCGGCGTCCTCGCTGATGAGCGGGCCTGCCCAGGGAGGGTTGCTGCACGCACGGACGCTGCTGGAAGGGCACCGCTAGCGGACACCGCAGGGCCTTTTGCTTGTGTCCTTTCCTTGCTTTCCTCTTTTTCAGTGAGTCCAAGCCTTACTGATGAACCTGCTGACAAGGCGAGTCTGGGGGAGAGAACCGGGAGGCACCAGGCTTAGGCAGCGTGCAGCCGGGTGAATGAACCAGGCTTCCGACAGGCGGGCGCCGTGCCCAGGATCCCTCACCTGGGGCAGCGGGACAGGGGCGCAGCCGGACGCCGGCTTGCCCGGAGCGTGCACAGCTGCCTGAAACCGGGCACCAGGGGGTCCGGAGAAGAGAGGCCTCCATCACTTCGCTGGATCATTCATTCATTTATTTAACGAGTGCAAGGTGCCTACCCTCACGTCGGGGATCGATCTGAGCGTCATACAAATGTTAACTCGCTGATCGTCGTCACGACCATATGCGGGAGGTGCTATCTACATTTTCGTGGGAGAGCTTGGAAACTGAGGCACGGGCGGTTAAGTAAGCTGCCCAGGGTCACGCAGACTTAGGTGCGGGCCGTCTGGTCGGGGAGCCGTGCCTCCGGCCACCGTGTCACGCCGTCTCGGGCTCGCTGTTACACGCCTTTCGATTCTGGGCCCGACCTCACGCATGGCCAGATCTGAGGCGATCCTGCCTTCCCCTCCCACCTGGGAGCCCGAAAGTCTTCGAGGTGACGAAGGAAGCAGTGAGCCTCTCTGATCTGGCGGGTGCTCTTCTGACCTACCTTGGAGCATCCATGCCTGAAGGCATCTTTTGTGATGCCACCGATTCAATCCTAGACTCTTAAATCCTTGTCTGTGGCTCTCAGTGCCAGACAGCATTTCCTCCTGCATAAAATACATCCTTATTCTCATTACATCTCCCCATAAAACTTTCATCAATTTGAAAATTGTAAAATGCATTCCTTTTTTATGCAGACATTTAATCTATGGTTAAATGACAATTGAGCAATATATCCTCCTGCATACTCGAATACCATCCCAACTCTGCAATTTGAAAATAAATTGACAGTCTTAAAATTGGCATGGGTTTTAAGGAAATAAAATATTCTCAGCCACAGACTTTAGAGGATGTTTGTATGCAAAACGAACTACGGGATACACTTTGGCTTGATCAACAGATTCCACTTAAGAGGGTTTCAGACAGAACTACCAGCTTTGCAAATCGGATTTGAATTTATCTGTGGGCCCAGCGTTGTGTTCCCTTCTTCTGTGCTCGGATGAAGCCAGAACTTTCAACCTCTCCGCCTCTCAACCTCTCACTTTCAGAAACAGTGAAGTTTAAAATATAAAGGTGTTGTTTTTCCTTCACACCCAAATGTCAGAGCAAGATATTCTGATTTCTCTTGATTGGCTCCAGGTGATGTTAAGTGGAATGCAGGAAATTATCAAAATCAATCTGTCTTCAACGGCTTTCTTTGAAATTACAGGACCTGAATCAAAATGTAAACTCAAATTATTTTTATTCTAAGTTCCCTTCCATGATTTTTCTTAGCTCTCCCTCTACCAAGGAATAAGTAAAATAGCTTTTCTTTTCTTTTCTTGTTTTTTTTTTTTTTTTGCCTCTAGAAAGGGGATAGGCCTTTAATGTTTTCCAAAGAAAGACAGTATTTCTTAAACAAATAGACTCTCGGTTACTGGATTTCTAAAGGATTTAGTTACTAAATGCTCAAAAAATTAAGAAAGAAAATTTCTGCACTTCAACCCGTCAGCGTAGTGACTTACACATTAATGAAATGCGGAGCATGAACTGTAAAGAATCCAGCTAACGCTGGAACAGTAATACGGGACCAACCGTAATGGTGAAAAAATGAAGATATTCAAATGCTGTCAAGGGGGGACTTGCAAACACCGGGAGAGTGAGGGTCCTGATCAAGACCCAAATCTAGCAGGAACTGGCATGTTCTATGAAACAAAACGAAATACTCAAAGGACTCAAAACTATCGTTCCAAAGACGCTCTGTAATGTCTCGCTGCACGAAGGTGGCTGGCCGACCAGGAGACGCGGGCCTAGGAGTGACTTAGTAGGGCAGGCCATACCCCGGACTCTGAATCGGAATCTCATTTTTGGCAAGACACAGGCGATTGATGCATGCATCAAAGCTTGAAAACTATACGAAGTGTTTTTTGAGGATGGAGTTATATGGATTTTTTTTTTTTTTTAATTCTTAAGGGCAGCCCCGGTGGCTCAGCAGTTTAGTGCCACCTTCAGCCCAGGGCGTGATCCTGCAGACCCCGGATGGAGTCCCACGTCGGGCTCCCTGCATGGAGCCTGCTTCTCCCTCTGCCTATGTCTTTGCCTCTCTCTCTCTCTCCGTGTCTCTCATGAATAAATAAATAAAATCTTTAAAATAAAAATAAATAAAAAATAAAAATAAATTTAAAAATTCTTAAAAAAAAACAATGCCACATCGCAAGAGAGATTCCTCAGCCTTATTTCACGATGGGGCCATCATTTCATAATAGGAAAAAAGAATCTTCATATTCTACTGCTCTTCCAGAGCATTATCTTTCCAAGATAATGACTGACACTGAATTATTTTTCCTGGAGGAGCAAAGGCAGTTATGGGGGAAGGCATATGGCTCATCATTCTCAGTAACAACAAATGCTGGCTTGACCCGCGTTGTTATTTCTGACACATCACCTTGCATTTCTCTTCCCATTATGCTGGTGGATGCTCTTCCTTCCTTTTTTATTTTTGGGTCAGAGATGGCAACTGACCTGGAGGCTGCTGCAGGCATTTGGAAATACAGTCTTTCTTGTCTGTTCAGCTTGATCCGAGGCTGTGCTGCATACCAGGGTGATTTTAAGAGCTTAACAATTGTGAACTGTTGAGGTATCTGCACCATCAGGAAAAGCACCTGTTGGGGCTCCCAGGTGGCTCAGTCGGTTAGGCGTCTGCATTTGGTTCGGGTCATGATCCCGGGGTCCTGGGATCGAGCCCTGCGTTGGGCTCCTCACTCAGTGGAGGTGGGGATCCGCTTCCACTTCTCCTGCTCCCTCTGCCTCAACTGCTATTCCTCGCTCTCAAATAAATAAATCTTTAAAAAAGAAAAGACAAGCACCTCCCCTATGACTCATAACTTGAGGAAGCTGTGATCAGAGTTGTGGGAAAAATGGAAGTCAGAATGGTGTCGAGAGCGGGGAGTGGGGAGGGTGAGGATGCCGGGACCAACCCACGGGGGCGCGTCCCTAAGTCTCAGGAAGGATGCAGAGTGAATGGCCACCGGTCACTCCCTGCTCCTCCTCGGCTGCCTGGCGGTGCCCACACACCTGCTGTCACACTTTCCTGGACCCACCACCTTGGAGAAGTTAAATGCTGAGTCTCCTAGGACAAAGAAGACGGGGCTTTTAGACCCAAACACCACATTACTACTTTTTTTTTTTAAGATTTATTTATTTATTCATGATAGAGAGAGACAGAGGGAGAGGCAGAGACACAGGAGGAGGGAGAAGCAGGCTCCACGCAGGGAGCCCGAGGTGGGACTCGATCCCGGGTCTCCGGGCTCATGCCCTGGGCCAAAGGCAGGTGCTAAACTGCTGAGCCACCCGGGGATCCCCACATTACTACTGTTTATCGTTCACGTTGGCCAGGGTAATTAGGGGAGCACAGTTGGCTCTTTAACCCTGAAGCGTTTTAGCTGCGAATAAGGAAAGCGCCGCCCGGGAGCGAGGAAGGTCCACTGCGACAGCGGCTCGGTGCTCTCCGCGGCCTTAGCTGGAGCCCCGTTGCAACCCACTCCTCGCTGGGCGTGGACGGCCTGGTCCTAGAGCTGGGGCCTCTGTTTTCCAGGGCGGACCCTTGGCTCGAGGTTGATGCTCCAGGGCTGCCTTAGCGGACAGCGCGTCCTGCACGCCGTGTCTGACCCTTTGGCTCCCACCACTCCGAACGTGAGGACATACGGAGCTCCCGTAACTTGAGGGAAGCGCCCGATGCTTGTGCAGCTCCTCCCGGCGGGAGCTAACTGTGCGAGCAGGGGGGCTCCCGCGCTGTCCTCGTGGCGGGTCACGGTGCACTAGGAGAGGCGGCCCCTGAGTCCGCGTCACCACCCGCTCCCAGCGCCTGCCTGCGTGCCTGGCACGCGGCTCGGCTTCTCGTCGACTTGGCTCCGAAGCACTTTTGTACCTTCCTGCCTTTATGTTTCCGTGTTTCTTCCTCTGTCTGGGGGCGTTCAATGCCCCCGTCGCCGTGTCGGAGTGGCCCCTTCCTTGAGGTGCCTGTCCTGTCGTCTGTCCCTGTCTGTCCCGGTCTGTCCTCTGCTCCCCCGGGGCTGTCCGAGGCCCTCAAGTGGAAACAGGCCTCTGGGCCCTGCAGACAGCGCGCTGCCTTGGGGCCGCCCGGGGCTCAGGGCTGAGCCTCTGCCTTGGGGTCCCGGGATCGAGTCCTGCATCGGGCTCCCCATAGGGAGCTTGCTTCTCCCTCTGCCTGTGTCTCTGCCTCTCATGCATAAATAAAATCTTTAAAAATAAATAAATAGAATAAAAACCAAGTAAATGAAAATAAATAAATGAAAACCAAGTAACTGTACACGTGGAATGCTGATGAGAAATAAAGAGGAATGATGGATGCCTGGGTGGCTCAGTGGTTGAGCGCCTGTCTTCGCCCCAGGTTGTGACCCTGGGGTCCTGGGATCGAGTACCGTGTCGGGCTCCCTGCATGGAGCCTGCTTCTCCCTCTCCCTGTGTCCCTCCTTCTCTGTGTCTCATGAATAAATAAATAAAATCTTTAAAAAAAAAAAAAGGTGACGTCTTCCTGCACTGGCAGCCTTGAAGAGTGGGCCGTGTCTGCTGCAGTGTCACCCGTGCCCCGTAGGCCCCCGGCCCTACGTGAGCCCAGAAGGTGCTCAGGGCTCAGTCAATAAGGATCACCAAATAGACGTGACCGGGGCAGGTCGACTGGATGGGGCGCTACCTGGATGAGAAGTGGGAGCAGACGGCTCTCGAGCCCGTGCAGGGTGCTTTCCCCCCAGATCCGCCCCTGAGGACTCTCGGGCTTGGTGCGTTGTGTGCAAGGAAGGTGGGAAGGGCTTTGCCCTTGGGTGCCGTCATTCCGCTTTGGTTCAATGATGGTGCGGGACGGGAACCGTCCATCTGACCAAAGACAAGATGCGTGAGGATCAGGGCAGCAGCCGTCCTGTGGGGCCGAGGGCTCCGGGCAGGGGCAGCCAGGGGAGGACGGGCCTGGGCCGGGGAGCTGCCCACGGCCCTCCCGTCCGCCTCTCGGCGGGAGCCCTTCCTCCCGCAGGACCAAGGATGGAGAGTCGGGGCGGGAGGTCGCATCCGGAAAGACCCGTCTCAGAATCTGGTTTCTCGTAGCACGGATTTTCCGACTCTGGACTTCTGGATTCTCCGTCAAGACTCTGCATTAGAAGTTCACGGCGTCCTTTTTCTTCTTCTTCTTTTTTTAATGGAACAGCTGGTCTAATTGGGCAAGTTTTGCTGTGGCGACATTAGGGCTCATTAGGCTCTGTCTTATCGGTGGTGCAAGCGGAGATGTCCACCAAGCGGAGGACCTGGATCCTAAATGAGAAATATAGATCAGCACTTCACACGACGCAGTGACGGACTTCAGGGTTACCTTTCAGGGGCAAAAGCAGGAGCTTCCATCCGCCGCACGGTTCCCCGTGTGATCAATAAATACACGAGAGACACACGGGATTTAGTTCTTCTGCGGCAACAAACACCATCGTTTTTCTTAATCATCCTTAGGTTTGCCTCTCCCGCCTTCAGGATCTTTGGAAGGGAACGGCCTCCCCGCGCTAAGAAGGGGGCATGAGCTCTCTTGTCGTGCTTTCTTTGTCACACACACCGAGAGGTTCGACTCTCCTGTGGCGGTGCCCGTATTTCTTAATTAAGCCCCGATCGAGTCAGGGGTTTTGCAGGCTTGTCCCGGCCCTTAAGGATCAGGGGTGGCCGCAGACAGAGGCGAAGCTCTGGAGCCACTGATGGTCAGGCCTGCCAGCCGTTCCGACCGGTGACCATGTGGCCTGCCATTTGTCACGTTCATGGCCGTCGTGATGCTGCAATTCCTCCTGGCACGGTCGTTCGTCTTGCTGCGTTCTCCGAGGGCCCAACTTGCAGCCACGTGGGAGCGTGCGTTCGCCTTTTGGGGCTCATCTCTACAAAGCAGCCATGCAGACCAGCACAGGCCTCCCCATCCAGCGACTGGGATCACGAATATGGCAAAAGCACTCGTTGGCAGGTGATGGGAAATTCTGACGACCTCGGAGACCGTGCGCCCGGGTCGCTCTCCAGTGTTGGGTCCCGGGACCCACTGCAGTTTGCTCCCCCCCACCCCCCCGAGGGGCCCGGCTGCTTTCCTGGAGTGGTCTCTACTGAGGTGTGAGCACCCTCCGGAGCATTTGCAGAGCCCTCCGCGTGTACTGCAAGGACGCGGGCTCCGGGGGGGTGACGGTGGAGGCCCAAGGCCCGCGGTCCTTCCTCGGTGACAGCCGTCTGGGGGCATTGAGGCGTCGAAAGAGGTGGCAGGAACACCTGTGTTTGCTGGCAGCTCTGCCGTGGCAGTGGGGGCCACTGAACAGAGGCCGCGGGACACCCGGTGCCACCAGGTAGGACTCACGGTGGGGCAGGGGGGTCCTCGGTAGCTGTCGCTCACTTGCCACGTCTCGGCATCTGATGGGGCTTGGGCTTGCACACGGGTCCCGGCAGGGTGGCAGGAGCACAAACCCAGGTGCACTCCCCTTATGCCAGGAGCTGCACTCCCTTCCTGGGACGTGAGAACTCAGCCTTTGGGACAGGTAGGTCTGCTGGTGGTGACAGAGGGGTCGCTAGACACTCTTGCCCCCAAAGAGTCCATCAAGTCCCGCTTCAGCCTTCGGTCTCCCTGGCCACGGCTCTTACCAGGTGGACGATTCCTAGGGGTCCCCAAGGGCCCTGCGGCCTCTCTCCTCTTCCCTCCACTTCCAGCGAAGTGGCCCCTAGGTGTTCGCAGAGGAAAGGAGAGGACATGATGTCATTTGAGCCATTATTAGGGCTAATGTCGGAAGGCTGACAGTTAAAGATGCCAGGATCCTGAGCCCATGCCCTAGCGGCTCGGGTCTCACCTCGTGGGTCCCTCTGTCTCCAGATCCTGCACTGCCCAGACTCTGGGGGTGGGTTGGGGGTGGGCAAGGGAACTCAGGAAAAGAAGGAGACATCTGAAGGTCACTCCGAAAGTAGACATCTGAAGGAAAGATCCCTGGCCTCGGGAGGGGTGTGGCCGGGGAGGCTGCATGGCGGGCCGAGGGCCAACTGCTCAGGGTGTCTCAGGTTTAGAGGTACTCGAGGAAGGGGGCGACCAGTAAGTGTCCTGGTCTAAACAGGGATACACCCAGGCCCAAGCCCAGGTGTCAGGCCCAAGCCCAGGTGTCAGGCCCAAGCCAGGGTGTCAGGCCCAAGCCCAGGTGTCAGGTCCAAGCCCAGGTATCAGGCCCAAGCCCAGGTGTCAGGCCCAAGCCCGGGTGTCAGGCCCAAGCCAGGGTGTCAGGCCCAAGCCCAGGTATCAGGCCCAAGCCCAGGTGTCAGGCCCAAGCCAGGGTGTCAGGCCCAAGCCAGGGTGTCAGGCCCAGGCCCAGGTATCAGGCCCAAGCGCAGGTGTCAGGCCCAAGCCCAGACGTCAGGTCCAAACCCAGGTGTCAGGCCCAAGCCCAGGCGTCAGGTCCAAGCCGGCTGGCCCATCTGCCAAGGGGCACAAACGTGTGACACAGAGCCTTGGCTTCAAGCCTTGGCGGCAGGGGCAGGAGGTTCGGGTGCTTCCCACCCCTCCCTGGGGTCCATCTGAGCCCTGGTGACCGCCGGTCCCCGGGAGCACCGACCTGGCCCTGACACTGTCCTTTGCCCCCCCCCCCCTTATGTCATTCCTCACCATCTAACCTGAAGTGACGACTCTGGCGGGAGGGTTCCCGGGATTGGAAAGGCTGCGGGAAGAAGTGGTGAGAGGTCCAGCTGCTGGCAGAGAGGAGATCTGAGAAGGGTTTGCTTCCCAGTCCCCTGGGGCAGCACGACCTGCTCCTTGCTTTCCTCATCTCAGAAATGGGGACAATGTCTGGGGCCACCAGCGCCCCTTCCGTTGCAGGTGTCCTGGCCTCTCCCTTGTTTCCTTTGGTCTTTTCTTGGGCTTTCCCTTCATTTCATCTCTGGCTGATTACGTAGCCGGTCCTCGCGGATTCACGGGGGTTCTTGACCACTCGACGTAAAGAGCAGACTCTTAAACACCGAGATGCGATGAGAGAGGAAAGCAAACAGAGCACCCCCCAGGGACCCTCAGGCCTAACCGCCAACTCCGCCGCGGTCGTCCCAGCAGCTCGAACCCCACGCGGTGCCCTGAGGGGACGCAGGGTCCAGCAGGAGCTTGGCCACTGGTTAGCCATGTGACTGTGGACAGATCTTGCACCCTGGCTCCGTCTCCTCATCAGCACAGTAAATGGGTTGACCCTCCTTAGCTTCCCGGTCATTTCTGACTCCAGAATTTTAAAAGGCCTGTGATTGCAAGCCAGAAACTCTAGTATGGGGTGGGGGTGACAGCATGGCGTAAGTGCCAGCTGATTAGGGAAATGGCATAGGACTTATCTTTTACATTGGCTCTCACGATAGATAATAAACGGTGGAGTGAAGACACCGAGAAGGGAGATGCAGCCTACGTGAGTGTTCACGGAAGCAGAGCTTATTTTAAACGATGGTTTCTGGAAATGACCTTTCATTCTGTGCCCTTACATTGCTGTGATGGAGGGCACGGAATGGAGGCCCGGCCTCCACAGTGGCTCCATTGATTGGGCTGCCCTCGCGGCAGCTGACGTCGCAGGTGGAACATCAGGCCGGCGGGAGCCAGAGCCGCGACGGGGCACGGCGGGCACAGCGCGCCTTCTGCAGCTCAGCTCTCCCTTAAAGGCCGGTATTTAGAACTAATTTTAGAACTAATTTTTTTTTTTTGCTTATCAGATATGATGGGACAAGATGACATAAACACGATGGAAAGAAACGATCCAGGTTGCATATTTAGAAATAAAAATCAAGCCAATCTTTAAGGAGCTTAGGAGTTGCTTAGATTGATTTACTGCAACCGTGGGATTTAAAAAAAAAAAAAAAAGGTAATTGCCACAGTTGACCAGGATAAACCCAGATATTGCCCACGGTCGTCTTTGAAGCTGATACATCACAGTCTTCTGTGACATCACAGTCTTCTGATTTGGAGTCAAATCTCATGAAGGGAAAAGTGCTCTACAGTGACTAGGGCTCATTCGATGGTTTCCTCCCCGAGTCGCCGCAGGCCTGTTGATCTCTAGGTGCAACGGAGTCACATAATCAAGATCCTGGATTTCATGGGCTCTCACTAGCACCTGCTCACGCCGCAGGCTGCGCTTCTCTGGAATGGCAGTCGCAGGGCTTTCCACCTGCTGGGCGACAGGCCGGCCCGGGTGCTGGCTCTCCACAGTTGGTGGCCCAACCGCAAGGCAGTCGGAGGCAAGCGGGGATGGGACCCCCCTCCCAATCGCTTAGTTTTGTATGAAGGGGGGCTGCTGCTATCTTTATTTAAATGGAGTTTCATGAAATGGGACATTGGGTTTTCCCGGGCGTCCTCCCTCCTCCAGGGTGTCGGGAGGCAATGGGAAGAGGCTGGGGCCACCACGTGGGGCCTCCCGTCAGCAACTGAGTCATTGTTTGGGGGCAACTTTGATTCTCTTAGGATGGCTTTCTCTGGAAAGTTCTTCATCCCCCGGAGCAAATAGATTTCTGCCAGGTCCTCCTTACCAGCGTCCCTGGGATGGCCAGCAGACTTTCCTGAAATGCCGTAGCCACATAGGCTTACGTTGGGATCCCTGACACTGCTCCTTCAACAAACACTTTTGGAGCATATTTTTACGTGGGAAAGATCTTTGTTCTCCTTTATTCTTCTCTAAAGAGATTTTTTTTTTCCTTTGGAAGATTGGCTCAAATGGAAGAATTGACATTTAGGGCTCTTCTGAACCGAGACCATGAAGCCATTTTCAAATAAAACACAATTAGTAGAGACGGGATGTGCTTTTGGAATATGGGCTTGTCCTGCCAGCATAGTTATATATAAGAAGGCGGTTATTGAACAACTTGATTTAACCAGCTGATCCGGCATCTTTGTAGAGAAACAGAAATAATTAGAGATGCCTGGGAGGCTCAGCGGTTGAGCATCTGCCCTTGGCTCAGGGCATGACCCCGGGGTCCTGGGATCAAGTCCCGCGTCAGGCTCCCTGCATGGAGCCTGCTTCTCCCTCTGCCTGTGTCTCTGCCTCTCTCTCTGGGTCTCTCATGAATAAATAAATAAAATCTTAAAAAAAAATAATTAGAAAAGTGCAGGAGTATTTAAAAGTATTTATTTATATTAAAATATAATCTTTCTCCTCAGTGTTCGAGTGGTTCTGTGTCTGTACAGGAAAAGCACATTTTGGTTGTTTTAGAACCAGCCAGCATTTTTATTGAGGCTTTCCTTAGAATCAGAACATTATTTCAGCGACTTGTTTTTCATATATATTCTGGTACAAAATCATTTTAGTGCGTTGCATATAATCACATTTGCATGAATGGATTGTGAGACAATATTGACTCCTGCATGCATGTTGCTATTACAGTTACCTGCATTTAAAAAGACCTTTGTGTTCACAGCCTTTCATAAATTGCCTATTAATATTAATGGACTACAATATTGATTTAGACATGGCGAGGCCCTGACATGTTTTATGTAATTGTTCATATGACATTCTCAGTTTCAATAGAGAATGCCTCTTGTCTAATTGTGCTTCCACCATATAGGGGAGTCCTTCACATTCACGGCAAAACACCGCTGCCCTTCACGTTCGGAAATGACTATACTGGCGAGGCTGCGTAGGATCGTACTCACCAGATCGATACGTGATCAATAGTTCGCTGCACACAGAACTGGAGATACTGAAGTCACTACTGCAGAGTCTCGCGTTGTAATTCCGTCTTCGAGTTGGGGGTTCAAGCATATGGCCTCCAGTGACGGATTGAGGAATTGTCTACTTGAGATGTGTGTGTACATACAGCACCTTGGCTTCTCATTTTATCAAAACTTTGTTTAAAAGGATGTGTGCTGCCTCCCGATTGCTTTGGCGTTACGCGGTCTACGGGAAATGTGCTTCTCCCTTTTTGTCCGCCCCATTTCGGTTTGGCTTTAAGCTGCTTGGGCTCATCTGTCCTTCCAACACGTCTAGCTTCGTCAAGGCGTATTGGAGGGCGCCGCCACCTTCCCGCATCCAGGCTGCTGGGGCCCCTTCCACAACCAGGCACTGAGCCGTGCCCTGGGGATGCCCAGATGAAGGAGCCTTTTGCAGGTCAGCGAGGGAGACAGGAGAAGGCCTCTGTTGCTCTTGCCTGCCCAGCCCATACCCTCAAATCTTTTTTTGGCCCTGTTCTGCTTTGGGGAACAACTCCTCCTTGTAGATGCAGCCAAACTAAGATTGTCCATCAAGACCAAGGGAGAGGCCTCCATCCAACTTATAACCGACCTAAGACTCCTGGGGGCAAGGAATCCTGAGCCGAGGGACTAAAGACTTGGAGATGGTTGTAGGCCGTTCCTCGTGGTTCTGGTGCCCGGAGACAGCCTCCGTTGGGTCCCGGTACCACAGTGTCTGTGTGGCTCAGGGCTGTGCCCTGTGTCAGCCGGATGGTCAGCCTCTCCTTACACTGCAAGTTCCCCTGCCTCCTTCCAATCATTTCCCTTCTAGATTCGGTGGGCAGTGGTTGGCCCTTGCTGCTGTATCACCAAAGAGCTATTCATCAGTGTAAAAATTGGTGAAATGCCATAATTCGGACCGGTCGGTTGTCTAGAAAGTGCAAAACATCTCTTTTGACTCTTAGGACAGTTTTCTGGAGAAACATGAATGAATCCAGATCCAACATGCAGCTGTTGTTCGGGTAGGTTCGGGTTTCCGCTCGCAGAAGACTTAGTTTTTGTTACTTGCGGCCACGGTGCAACAAAGACTTGCTTGTTGCCTTTCTTATTTTGGGATTTGTTATATCCATCCATAGTGCGCAGTACAGCATTGTAAGAGGGAACCTTAAATCTCACAGTGGTTTGTGGCAGCAGGAAACAAAAGAAGTATAGGTAGTAAATAATTACACTGCAGGAACAATCAACGTTTCGAAGTCTCTCTAGTCATGAATTCAAACTTTGTAGATGGAAATGATCTTTTTCAGAAGCGCTTACGGATTTGAGAATGGAAGCTAATTTTCATGACTAGACAACAAAAACGGGCCACCCTGAAAGATGTACTTTTTGATCTCAGTGAATTTAGGACAACACTCTTTATGAATGTTGCCAAACAATTACATTAAAGTTTTTACTATGGAAACATCTAAATGCACGGATAAATAGAATAGTACAGTAAAGTCCTATGTACTTATTAGTTTGCTTCGACAAATATTAACTCATGGCCAATTTTAGTTCTGTTTTCCCCATTGAAGTAGGGAAGTGCCCTTCTCCATTTATTTTGGAGCAAATCCAATATATTTTATTAATTCATCTCTACATATTTCAAAACGTATCCATAAAACAAGAATTTTCTTTCTCTCTCTTAAACACACCACATGCAATGATCAAATCTAAGAATGGTCAATGACCATCCCTCTGCATCATCGATCTGCCCTTTATATCCTTCTGTCCTGCCTGGTCTTCCAAGGGAAATGCCTTCCCATCTGAAGTCACATCGTCTCAGCCTCCTCCGATTTCAGCCTCAGAGTTGCACCGGAGCTCAGACTCCTGCCCCCTGGCAGTCTTCCTCTAAGCCCGAGTTCCATGTCCTTCTCCACCAAAGGGGCCAACACACCACAGGATGCATAATGCAGCCCTAGGGTGCGGGTCGTAACAACCCCGGGATGACACACACCGAGAGTCAGTACAGGAGCAGGAGTCTGTGGCCTTAGGATTCAATCTCTTGTCCTATAAGAAAACGATTCTCGGCGACCTGCCATGTGCTTCTCAGAGGCCCTGGCGGGAATCAGCCCCACATGTAGGCCATCCCCCTAATGTACCTTTCTATCAGCTTTTCTTCCTTCCCAGTAATGCTTCCCTGTTCCCACGATTCTCTTTTCTGGAGTGACATCTCAAGCCCTTGGGGAATGCAAACTATGTTATCGCATCCTTTTTTTTTTTTTTAAGCATAGCTTCAATCCAGATCCAAATAACATTGCAATTGGTTATGTCTAATAATTCTTTTTTTAAAATTGTGGTAAGATATACATAACATAAAGTTTACCATCTTAACCATAGAAAGAGAGCATGCACTTGTGCACGAGTGGGGGTGAGGAGCAGAGAGCGAGAATCTTCAACCAAACTCCTGGAGGAGCACAGAGACTGATGTGGGGCTTCATCCCACCACCCATGAGATCACAACCGGAGGTGAAACCAAGAGTCCTATGATTGACTGAGCCACCCAGAGGACCCACCTTAGCCATTTTTAAGTGTACAGTTTAGTGGTGTTAAGTACATTCAAAGTATGCAACCATCACCACCATCCTTCTCCAAAACTCATCTCATCTTGCATAACTGAGACTCTATACTCATTAAACACTAATTCCCCATTCCTCCCTCCTCGCTGGTCCTGGCAACTCCATTCTACTCTATGTCTCTATGAGTTTGACTACCCTGGGTACCCCACATAGGTAGATCATGTTTGCTTTTATTTTTTTGTAATTGGCTTATTTCACTTAGCATAATGTCCTCAAGTTTCATTCACCTTATAACATGCGTCAGGACCTTCTTCCTTTTTAAAAGGTGAATACCATTCCATTGCGCGTATATGTTGCATTTTATTTATCCATCCACCAATTGATGGAAACTTGAATTGCCACTTCGATTGGCCATTATGGATAATGCTGCTGTGAATACGGGTGTACAAATATTTATTAAAGATCTTGCCTTCAGTTCCCTTAGTTACATACCAGAAAATGGAATTACTGGCTAATATGGTAATTCCATTTTATATTCCCATCAACGACGCACAAGAGTTCCAATTTCTTCATATCCTCACCAATGTATGTTATTTCCTGTTTTTTAAAAGATAATCAATAAAATTTTATTTTTAAAATCCGAAATGAAAAATCGCACAAGATCAGGACATTTGAAATACTGGGTTCCAAGAGCTCGTGGGAACAGAGGGGGTCAGGTCTGCTGGGGAGCATCGATGTCTATACCAAAGTGTATGTGTGTGTGTGTTGTAATAGCCATCTTAATGGGTTTGTTTTAATTCTCTTCTAATCAACCCATTTCTTTTCCATCTCTCTGTCTCTAGCTCTGTCTTCTTCTCATTCTTTTTTAAAGAAATAAGATGGTACAGTATTTCCATAACCAGGGTTTTTTTTTTAACTGCATGCCTATACTGCTGATTTATAATGGAAGGGGTTGTTTTAAAAAGACTCAGGAACTTGACTCAATCAACTTGAGTGGATTGTCACTGGCTAAATTTGGACTAATTTGTGCATGAATAAAGATAACAGTTGTGACGAATTAAAACATATCAAATATATTTAAAGAAATGATTTCATAATGACAGTAAAATAAAAAAGAAAGAAAAATCCATCAGTCTTCTTTGAGGATGGTATCATTATTTTGAAAGCTGGTAAGTAAATTAATAGAATCCAGCTTTTGTTCTGATTTTCCTATACTAATTGAGGTAACTAAATTATTAACAAGATGGTTTCTCTTTACAAAGTATTCCAGTTAATAAATAAAGACAAAAGATAAGACTAGAGTATCATTTTGCAACTCCTCCTGCCCTGATGGAGCTGGGCATTGGGCATCATCGTCTGCTACTATCATAAAGTGGACAGCGACCAGACATTTACGTGCCTCCCAGTGGAAGTTCACGGCATCACGTTTGAAATATTCTTGCCAAAAAAAAATAAAACCCGAGGCTCATTAAGCCTGTCGATTTATTTGCCAATTTACAAGAAATTCAAGTCAAAGGGAACAGTTGTGCTTAAAACTTGTTTTATGTAATTAATTTTGGAAATATAACAGACACTGGAACTGTGAATGAATGCGTATCCATTGTGCAAAGTAAGCCTAGACTTTTCCAGAAATTCCACACAGAAGCACAAAAATGTTTGCCTGGTTCAATTTTTTTTTTTTTTTTTTTTTTTTATCTTAGGAAGGGGTTAATCTTAGTGGCAAAGGGAGACTTTTTTTAAAAAAACGCTGGCACTTAACATGATGCCTATTATTTCTCTCGACATCCTATCTTCTTATCTTGCTCTTGGTTTTGTGGAATAAGATGAAAGAAAATTGCTAGTGCTCTATAGCACTGTGTGCCTGGTTTTAGTAATCTCAGCTTTGATTCTGATATTTTAAATGTTTTCCTCCGTGAAAAAGGTCTGAGACTCAAATAAGGGGCCAATAGTGTGAGGGGCAGTTAAATTGGATCCTATAGTGTTCAGTTCCCTGACTACAGGAATAATCCTATTAATAATCTTGTCTTCTGACCTTATATAGTCTGGATCCTTTGTTCCCTATCTGTTGAATACACACATCTTTCAGGGAACAGTGAAAATCTGAGAATTTTGAAATGCCAATTTAAAAGTGATTTGCTTTACTTAGAAACCAAGAATGAATTGTAAGAGTTATCCCCTATGTCAAGTCCAGGAATATTTGGATATTATTGGCTTTAATGATTGATACAGAATCCTTTTTTTTTTTTTTTTTTTTGTATGGGAGCAAGCTGCAAAAGGCATGATGACTTATAATGAATCCTCATTTGAAGGTGAGTTATTTACTGCCTGTTTCAAATCTATTCGTGATTAACACTTATTGCTAAAGATGGACCGTGTGCTGTGTTGAGTGCCAACGATGTACCTGGAACTACACCAGGTCATGGGACTTTAGCAGTGAACAAGACGTACACATTTTCTTCTCTCTAGAAACTTCTAGTTTAGTGGGTTTTCCAAGAAAGCACACGCCGAGATGGATGTAGAAGGGGAAGGGGAAGGGACTGTTGAAAGCACTTGTCACGGGTCATGGAGGAGGAGTGGGAGTCGAGGAGGGCAGCCTCAGGACGTGAGCGGGTCTGACAATGTTGCAGGAAGAGGTGGACAAGGTGGGAAGAACCTCAACCTACAGCGTGGCTCTTAAAAAATCTCAGCTAGGCTGATGGGGAGCACTGAGCAAAGCTTACTTGTCAGAGGAGTCACATTGGCCAAGGGTGGCCCAGTTGTGATCCCGCTGCTGTGTTCGAGCGTTGGCTTAGAGCAACCCTGGCAAAGTATGGCCTTGGTGTGAGTGCCAGTGCGGATCCAATAGGTATGGGGGCTACGGGCTGCCAGCTGACTGGGCAAGTTCTTTCCTGAAGGCCGATCTAACGGGCGCTGTTGCCACGGTGAAGGCCATCCCTGGACACATGGGCAGGAGGATGAGGCCTATTGCTACAGGGATACCGTGGGGGGCATTTGGTGGTGTAGAGGGGAAATCTATCAGCAGTCGCTAACCTTCCCTTGCTCTGTGTCCCAGGGAGGAGAGGTCACCCAGCCTCCTTGTCTGGTCCTTTCCGACTGGCTTAGCAGGTGGTAGGCACCGGCGAGACCGGTGAGCACAGGGGCTTCTCTCCTGGTCTCTCCTCTGGGTGATCTGCTCCTTTCAGAAAGACTTTTTAAAAAGTCTCCCTTTGCCACTAAGATTAACCCCTTCCTAAGATAAAAAAAAAATTTGAACCAGGCAAACATTGCTTCTGTGTGGAATTTCTGGAGAAGTCTAGGCTTACTTTGCACAATGGATACGCATTCATTCACAGTTCCAGTGTCTGTTATATTTCCAAAATTAATTACATAAAACAAGTTTTAAGCACAACTGTTCCCTTTGACTTGAATTTCTTGTAAATTGGCAAGTAAATCGACAGGCTTAATGAGCCTCGGGTTTTATTTTTTTGCCCCAGCTTCCTCTGAACAGCCATGGTCCCTGGGATGCTGCTTGTTCTCATGGTCCCGCTACTCCACGGAGACCACAGCAGCTTCCCACTGCTCTGACTTCTGTTGCTCATCTCTTGCCTCATTCTTCCTTATTTGGCCTCTCAGGTTTTTCCCACCTTTCCAACTGGTTCTTTGCATCACAACCACTTTGTTTGAAATACCTAGGGAGCCCTGACTTATTTCCTAGTGATGCCCTGACTGGCGGGCGTAGCCTGAAGAGGTCACAGAGATTTCCCTAAGGGAGTGACAGACAGTTCAGCTAAAACCTAAGGGACGAGAGGGAACTGTCCAAAATGGGCTGATTGTAGTGCTGCGGTTGGCACCGTCCTTGTACATTATCTTTTATTTCAGGTGATTTGTTAGTTTTCAAATAGCACAGGGGCTAAGTACAGATTTTGGAGCCTGAGTGCTTGAGTGCAAATCACAGCATCTGCTACTTCCTAGGTAGGTGATCTCAGGCATGTTACTGAGTTCCCTGTGCTTCAGTGTCCTCTTTCGTAAAATAATAAAAACATCGCCCTCATGGAAGCTATGAGAAGTCAATAGGTTAATACGTGTAGACGACTTCACATTTGATATATTTTCTCCTATGAATAGCAGGACTTGGTGGCGCTTTCCTGGGCCGACACGCTCTCTGAGCCCTCAGGAGAAGAATCCTGCAAATACGGCTAGGTGCTGCTTCATTTTCAACCAGATCTACTGTTTGAGGGGGAAAAGTCTGAGGGCAGCCTGATTTTTTGTTACTTATTCTGGGTTACCTTCTGTTTCCGCCTGAGTTCTTGTGGGCTTCTTTCTCATCCTAGAAATTTGATGATGTAGGGGGGGATACGTCAAGGTGCTGGTCACTTTCTGTTTTGATTGACATCCAGCTACGTCCTATCATTTTGCGGGTTTATTTATTTTTTTTGCTTTTGGTAGGGTTTTTGTCCCCCCTATTATTTTACTGACACAATGTTCTATCCTGTCATCTTGGTCTAGGGGAAGTCAACATTCTCCTTTCAATTTATAAATTGACTCAGTCTGTTCATTTGACATGAAAAGCAGTGGCCCATATGGCCAAGCTGATGATTATGGCACAACCCAATCAGCAAGGCCACCTCTGAAGGTGGTTTTATTGTTCTCTGGATAGTTAATGGCCTACCTGTGTAGACCGTGTCTACACGGCTGACCGGGACCGTGTCATCCCGCTGCTGGCCGTGCAGTTGGTTGGAAAGCTCCTTCTGCTCTCCCAGGTGACCATCTGTCTTTGGTCTTCTCCTGTCCTGTCTCCATTTGGAGCAGCCAAGGGTTTCACTTACACCCACTATGAGGCATCATTCAGTGATGAACATGGTTCTGGGCTGTGGCCAATTATGAGCCATAAATATCTGTACATATTGGAAAAATAATGAAAACTTAATGGGGCAGAGACTCCAAGGTGTTGATTTCTGCACCGAAGGCCCAGTTGGTCCTGACTCTTCCCTGACCGCCCCTGAAGTCCAGGCCGGAGAACCACCCCACAAGACACGTCTTGGGAACCAACATCACAATCCAGGACAACCTGCACTTGTCACGGAGCAGCAACATGGTAGGTAAGACCATAGACTCCAAAAAAGAGATGAAGGAGGCTCAGGTCTCTCTTCTCCCTTCTCCTGACTGGGTGATCTTTGACCAATCAATGACTCCTGCCAAACTTTAGGTCACTAATCGGTAAAAGCACGACGGTAACAATACTTTCCTCACAGGGTTGCGGTGATTATTAAGTCAAATAATGTTTGCTTGGTCTCCGATACATAGAAAATATTCAATATACCAAAGTTGTTATCGCCATTTTGATTTTTCACTAGTCAATACCTAATCAGTATCACGTATTTTAGTACTGCATCTTTCTTATTTTTATCTAATAAGTACACTTATTTGAAGATGAAAAAAAAAGGGATTTTCTACTCTCCTATTTGGCTCCTGAGGAAAACAACCCACAATCTGGGCAAGAGGATCAACGAACTGGGCATTGGAGCCAGCATTCGTTTTTTAGCAAGAATAGACTGGAGGAGAATGCTGGAAGCTTAAAGCCCTATTTCTTAAATGACTTTGGACTGAGGTATTCTATTTTCCCCTCCAGGAAGATCAATTATCTAGACATCAGATTTCTGCTGCTTGCTCTTCTATTTTATCCTTTTCCTCTGACTTTTTGGTTCCTTTTTCCTTTACCTTTACTTTCTGAAAGAACACGTTAAATCTTTCTCCAAATCCCGGATATTTTTTCTTCTAGTTTAGTTGACATCTAACTGACATTCAGCACTGTGTAAGCTAATGGCATACATCATACTTACATAAAATACATGTATTCTGAAGCAATTACCACAATAAGTTTAGTAAATATCCATCTCCCCATATAGTTACCAAAAGAAAAAAAATAATTTTTATTTTTTAATGATGAGAATTTTAGGGTCTACTCTCTAAGGACCTTTCAAATATCCAGAGGGCAGTGTTAGCTATCATCATCATGTTGTACATTCCATCCCCAGGGCTGTGTATCTAGCAACTTGAATTTTGTGTCTTTTGACCACCTTCCTCCACTTCCCCCTCCTGCCCCACCTATAACCACAAACTTGATCTCTTTTTCTAGCTGTTGCTGTTTTGTGTGTTTTTAGATTCCATATATAAGTGAGATCATATAGTATTTGTTTTCTTTCTTTTCTCTTTCCTTTGCCTGACTCATCTCACTGAGCATGTCCTCAAGATCCATCTATGTTGTTGCAAGTGGCAGGGCTTCCTTTCCTTCCTTTTATGGCTGAATTTTATATATATATAAATATATAATATATAAATATATAATAATAATATATATATCCTATATAAATATATACTACATATAATATGATATATAGTATTATATATAATAAGATATCATATATTATGTATTTTATATATAAATATAAATATATATAAATATAAATATATATATAAATATATATTATTATAAATATAAATATATAATATATAAATATATAATAATAATATATATATCCTATATAAATATATACTACATATAATATGATATATAGTATTATATATAATAAGATATCATATATTATGTATTTTATATATAAATATAAATATATATAAATATATATTATTATTAATATAAATATATAATATATAAATATATAATATATAATTATATATTTATATATAATTATATAAATATATAATATATATAATATGATATATAGTATTATATATAATAATATATCATGTATTATGTATTTTATACACATAACATTTTTTTTATCCATTCACCTGTTGACGGGTATTTAGGTTGTTTCATGTCTCGGCTATTGTAAACAATATGGCAGTGAACTTGGGAGTGTGGAAATGCCTGTGACAGTGACTTTGTTTCCTTTGGATGCATACCCAGAATATTTAATGTTCCGCAAGGTCATTTTAGTTCTTTATGGCAGTAGGTTTTATTTTAAAGACTGCCATGACATGATTGGTTACCTTATATTCTTTACATTTTCTCCCAAATGCAGTTGTCTACCTTTCAAAAATATCTTCCTATATCTTATCTTTTAAGTATTATAAAAACAATATTCTAAAACATTTGTTTCTTGGAACAGATGTTGTAAAAATACAGTCTTCCAGCATTATCGTGTTATCTTTATTTTCTTGCCAAAATTTTTCAAAGGACTAAACACTTTATTTTTCGTATGCTTATCTTTGATAGAAGGCAGCTCTATTTTGATCTGTTATTTGAACAAAAATTAAGAGGCACATTCTCTTTGGGTCAACTCACTGTTCACTCCTACTTTCCTATCTTAAGATTAAAAAAAAAAGAGATAATACAGATTCATATGAATAGTCTCCTTATTAGGCAGAAAGACAGAGAGGGAAAATCAGGGCATGGGCAGTCCCCAAAGCAGAACAGCAGTTTCTCTACTTGCTGAACCCAGTGTCCTGGCTTCCGTATCTGATTTTCCCTTTAACCCAGTGATAGCTTTTAGGCACATGATATCATATCCTGTTATCTTCCTGCCAATCTGGGCAAATGTCCTTTTGCTTTAGGGAAATGCCTCAGGGTCAGGATGAATTTGTCAGTTGGTGAGAAGTTGCCTGTCTGTGCTCCCTTCTGGGTGGCTTGATGCATTTCTTTAGCTCAGTACTTTCTGTCTTAGAGTGTTTTCATGAAACACTGAATGGACTCTAAAGCAAGAGTTCCTATTTTTTCTATAATTCCTCCCCATCCCCCGCTTCCTTCCTTCTTTCCTCCTTCTCTTTCTCTCTTTTTGGGAAAAATTCTCCATTAATTTAGAAAGCTATTTCATCACAATGGGACTAGGGAATGCCTAACAGGAAACCCTGGCCGGTAAAAATCCCTACTTCTCTCTAAGGGGGTCCACGTCAAGTTGTCCCTTTCTGTTTCTTGCCTCACTTTCCTACAACTCTTAGAGGCTGGGTGAGGGCATTTGGCTAAGTGAGGGCTGGAATCTAGATTCTCACTGACTGAACTGTGTGACCTTGAGCAAGACTGCTTCCATTCAGAGTAAAAGGCATTATCTAAAAATTATCATGATTATGTTGTTACTTGCCCAGGCTGGGATACCCCAGTCTCTGTGGAAGGGGGCGGGGTGCTTATTTTTAGTTTGCACAAAAGTTTAGCCTGGGCTATTAGTGGCCCTTGCAACATGAGGTGAATTTGTGGGCTGTGCTTTCTTGGAAAGAAGATTACTAATTAGCTCTTGAGAACTCGGATTCAGTCTTCTTTTATCTAGGCCATCTCTTGACATACTTTGCTTGCTTTTAGCTGATATGGAAGGGGAATTTTGACTTACTTTTTTGTTCTCATTCTCTGACAAGTCACTGCTTTATGTAAAAAAAAAATTAATTCATTGTAGAACTTGAATGAATGAATGAGTGAATGAATAAGTGAATGAAGGAAGAAAGAAAGAAAAGAGGAAGGAAAGGAGGAAAGAAAGAATGCATAGTGGAATACCTTTTTTCCATCTCTATCTCCAATTAGTTCTCACTCCACTGCCATAGGTAACCATTGTTAGTAGTTTATTGTGCTCCCTTCTATAATTTGGTTACGTCTACACAAGCAAATGCGGATGCAAATTCTTTCTTATTTCCTCATTACTCTTTTAAGTAGAAAGGGTATACCATAAGGGCTACATTAGAATTTTTGTAACAAATAACAAATATCTAACAAATATCTTCAAAAATATCTTCAAAAACTTTTCAAATGCATACACTGAAGTTCCTCACTCTTTTATCTAGCTGCGTAATATTCCACTGCATGGAGAATCATCTAACCAGTCTTTTCTAGATAAACATCAGGGATGTTGCTGTCATCTGTTCTTATGAATGATGCTATAATGAATAATCATTTTTTATAATTCCAGTGCAGTTAACATACAATGTTATATTCGGTTCAGGTGCACAAAGTAGTGATTCCACAGTTATAGGTGATTACTCAGTGCTCATCGTCACCTATTTCGCCCATCCTCCCACCCACCTCCCCTCTCGCAACCATCTGTTTGTTTTCTGTAACTAAGAGTCTGATTTTTAGTTTGTTTCTTTGGTTTCCCTTTGTTTCTTTTGTTTCTTAAATTCCAATAGGAGTGAAATTATATGGTATTTGTCTTTCTCTGACTAGTTTTTTTCACTTACGGTTATACTTTCTACATCTTCCCATGTTGTGGCAAATGGCAAGACATCATTTTTTGCAGCCGAGTACTATTCCATTGTGTATCCATGCCACGTCTTCTTTATATAATGAATCATCTTGTACATTATTCATTTTACACATGGGAAAACATGTTGGTAAGATAAATACCCAGAAGCAGAAGAGCTGAGTCAAATGGTATTTGAGTTTATATTATTTAGGGATATTGACAAATTACCATCCATAAGGCTTCAGCAGTTTATATTTCTACCAATAAAGTCTGAGAATGTTTCCCCACAGACTTGCTAGAGTAGTGTACCATCAAGCTTTTAGACTGTATTCATGATACATGATAGGTGAGACGGTATTAGTGTCGATTTAATCTGCATTTGTCTTACTGTGAGATTGAGTCTGAGTATCTTTTCGTTAGACTATGCACCATTGGTATTTCACTTTCTGTGAGCTCTTTTATATCCTTTTCCTCTTGGGTTATTGTTTTTTAGTTATTTAAATCAATTTTGGGAAGCAGCACTTTATACACTAATGTAGGTTGTTATTTCTCTGTTATATGAATTGTAAATGCTTTTTTGATTGCCAGTTTATTTTTGTCTGTTGACTTTGTTTTTATTTTATTTGGCCCAGTAGGAATCCTTTTAATGTAAAAAAAAAAAAAAATTATCAGTCTTTTCTTTTAATGGCTTCTGGGTTTCAAAGAATATTTTAAAAGAAATCCTTGAAACAAGGTTTATGAAGAAATTCTCCCATATTTTACCTTATGATTTAATTGTGCACGTGTACACTTTTGGTTGACTTGGAATTTGTTCTGGTATAATGTATAAAAATGTAAGTTACGGATATAGTTTTTTTCTAGTTGGCTGCTCACCCTAAACAGGAATAAGGTATCTATTCTCATGCTCACACTTTTATTCACCCTTGTACTGGACGTAATATTCTGTGCAATTAAACGAAAGAAAGATAATACATTCACAGAAATTTTAAGGATGTCTAAAAAAATCACTATTATTTGGTGATAATGATTGCATACCCGGAAAACCCAAGAATAAACTCAAAAGGAAGTGCTAAAAAATAAGAACGTGGTAAACATTTTACACATATACACCAAGAATTTCAATTTACAAATAACAGTTTTAAAAGCTAACGTAATTTTTAAAAATCCTATGTATATTAGCGGCACAAAAAATAAAATACCAAAATACTTAGGAATACGTTTAATAAAGTATATGCGGGACCTATATAAAGTTTAGAACACTGTTAAGAGGCACCAAAAAACTGCTGAATAAATTGAAAGCTATATCTTATTTTGGATAGTAATAGTTAATAAAAAATATCATTCTTACTAAGCTAATTTATGAATTGGAATGCCGATGAAAGAATCAATAGCATTTTAAAATACATATACATGTTGATGCAAAAGGATATGTGGAAAAATAAATAGAAATAGCTAATGAATTTCTGAGAAAGAACACGGACAGGGACCAGTATTACCAGATGTTAAATCTGCTGTGGAGCCTCAGAATTTAATGCAACACGCTTAAATGCATAGACAGACCAGAGGAAGGAACAGGAAGTGCAGAAATAGACTCCAACAAATCATGGGAGCTTTGTCCATGATAAGGGTGCTGTCTTAGCCTAGTAGGGGAAAGGTGATGTTGGAACAACTCGTTTTTCTTAAACTGCAAGCTGTGAATCATCCTACAAACCAGTAAAAATTCTGAAATGCATCACAACAGCCCTGCATCCTAGAAAAGCTAATGAGATCGAAGATGCATTTTGGGTTCCGAATAAACTCACAAGTTCAGCAAAGAAATGACTTGTTTCTATGCCAAAATAAAGCGTGTTGTCAAATTCCATCTACAGAGAGCAGGGCAAGAGTTTTTGTTTTTTTTTTCCCCCAATGCTCCGTGTATAGGTAGACGGAAGGGGAGGGGAATTAGACTTCTTATAAAAGCAACACAGAGTGCTTACAATACAGCCATTGGAATCTTTTGTAAAAATTGCTTTTAAACAACCCACCGCTTCCTGGGGAGACAAGGTGGTGTTCTGGAACAATTTCAAAATACCTGTTTCGCTCCGTGTAGAGGAGACCCTGTAGGACAACAGGATAGCTGCCCTTAGTTGTTGCACAAATGATTTTTGCTCTACTGCAATGCTATCTTGGAGAAGACCTGCAAGTCACCGAGAGTCACCAGCAGGCAGCCCAAGGGGGGTGGGGTGGGGTGGGGCCGGGGGGAGGCAAGCCGTGTGCAGTGTTCATCGCTCTCCTTAGTGCTCAGGAATTCTTAGGGAAGTAGCTTGGCTTAGAGATGCAGCTCTAGGTTTTTCATCTCCAGGTGTTCTTATTTTAGGCTCCCTGCTTTATTGGTTTGCTTGCCTAATTTCCTCTTCACCCATTTTCTAGGTTAAATTTGAATGAAATTTCTTCAGATCTTTCTGAGATACTGGGCAAGATCGCAGTGTTGTACAGATTAACCAATTTAGGGTCTTAAAGTCATTTGATTCCGGGTGCAGTATAAATGCAAAGCAGGATGTACCATAAAGCAAAATGCTAATTATTGCAGGCGATGCAGATGCTGGTTTTAAAGGTACCAGATGTGAATCGTCTCTCGATATCGTGGGCTGGCTCCTGGAAAAGAACACGAGGCGTGCGGATGGTATCAACTGAGTAAAACAAATCACTCCGAAGAATAAAAACCACCGAGTAAGCAGAGCTACAATTATCCTCAGGAAAAAAATTAGAATACCCCTTTCTGGAAGACAGCCAGGTGGAATGGGCAACGAGATATCTGGATCCAGGCAAAATCCTGGATCCAAAAGCATGTTTCTGACCACTGATGAATTATACTTTTGCCTATTTTCTTTGTACCTTGTCCCGTGGCTTAACACGAGGTTGGAAACCCACTGGGTCGATTTGGACACATTTGATTATTACAATTTTTCAAGATTTTTTTTTTCTGGCGTAGGCTCAGGATTTTAGAGCAAAAACTGAGTATTTGGTTTTTATTAACAGATTTATCACGTGCCACGAAGACCAGGTAAACACCTGGAGAACTGTTCATGGAGAAATGAAGTTGTTCTCAATTATCCACGAGATCGAGTCGGTTTTTTAATGAATTGATTTGCACGGCACATCCCAAAAGTTTGTGTCCAGTAAGAACACATCAGCTGGGGCTAACAGACCAGAAGAACCGGGAAGGAGGTAGGTGCATGCTAACTACAGGGGTGAACACAGGTGCTCTGACGCCGCCACGGGTGTCCCTATAGCCACATCAGAGAAGGACACCTGCCGGGGAAATTGCATGATTTTTGTCATCAGGAAGGGAGGAGCGAGCACATCAATTCTTCAAAAGAGATAGTTTTAGCCCTTGATTCTGAATGAAATTTAATACGTCGGCCCCAATAAAGGGATATCCAAGCAAGACAACATATTTTATTTTTGATGACCATTTTATAAAAAAAAAAAAAAGGAAGAAGGGATTGGAAATACAAATTTGACTCAGTTCTAAACATTGTACTACTATAGCCTACGGGACATAAAAAGAATCCGAAACTTCACAAATCTTTAGCGCTGGGCCTTCCCATGAACGAGTTCTCTCTGGGGGCATCACAGAGGCCCCGCTGTCCAAGATGTAGAAAGACACAAAAACAGAGATGCTGGAAGTTTCTAAAATCCATTCAGTATGAGGATTTTTCACTGCTTCAGCCGAAGAGGAGCTTCATATTAGGATAATTTCTTGATTTTTTTTTCCTCGAAGGCTCCACGATCCACTTGCATGACTCCACCTGCCGCATAATTCCATCCGCGGTATTTGACATCGGAACTCTGTCTCCTACTACAGTAGACTACGGAGTGTGCAGAGCTCCTGTGGGCACCGGCCGTCGGGGCGCTGGGCTGAGCCGCCAGCGGAGGCCGCCGAGGGGAGGCCCAGAGAGCAACACCCAGTGCGGGCGAGGCAGGGCCAGCAGGGCAGGAAGGAATGGGGAAACCCGCCCACAGGAACCGGGGAAAGGCCTTTGGGGGAAAGGAGGACGCAGAGCCAGGCCTTAATGGATCGGCTGCAGCTCGAAGCCTCGCTGGCTGCTGGGATGGCCTGGCCGAGGCTTCCAGGGTCCGGCCAACGGTCATCGCCGGACTGCGCTGGTCACAGCCTGGTGACCGCCCCACTGTTGGGTGGATCTGACACTTTCTGTCATCTGGACCCCAGGGGCCCTCTCTCGGGGAGCTCCATCCTGCCCCCTCCGGGACCTGGGATCTCTCCCTGCAAGGGCTCTAACTCTTCTCCTCCCCATCAGCCTCTGTGCTCTTTCTTACCTTGGTGACAGGCACAAAAGCCACTGCAAGACGGTGCTGCTGTGCCCTCGGCCTCTTGCTCCTTCCCCTTCCAGCCAGACTTCCAGGCACCGACAGCCCTTTTCTGCATCTCCCCTCCACCGTGCTGTCCCCTCCACCTCGGGCCTGCATGAGCAGGGCTCTCCCCAGCCCCCAATAACGCCCCTCTTGCTCCCTGCTGTGGGGCCTCCAGAACTTTCTCCCCTGGCCTCTCAGTGGCCTTAGGCCCCTGCCCCCTCTGCACGCCTGTTGCTCTCGGCTCCGGGACCCATCGCCCTTCCGACGTCCACAGCTTCGATGGCCTGCTCTGTCCTCTCTGGGGCCTCTCGGCGGCTCCTTCCATCCCTGTTTCCATTGCACACTTGCTGGGGGGGGTCCCCTCTGCTCCCCTAATTTCAATTACTGTCTCTCTCAGGCTTCAGATTTCCACATCCAACTGCCTACACGACATTGCCTGCTGGGTACACACCAGGACCGACAGCAGCACCACCCGGCCTGAGCTCAGGGCTGACCCCCCCGCCCCCGCCGCCATCCCCCGGGACTGGGGGCACCCTCCTTGGCTTGTCCCTCACCATCCACCGCCTCCTGCAGGCGGGGCCCCTTCCCTTGCCTCCGCTCCCTCCCCCTAACCCCCTGGAGCAAGCAGGTTTCCCATTGGTCAAGCTGCCACCCCCTAAGTCCCCCCGAGAAGCCTTGCTCTCCCCCACTTGTTCTCCGCCGCCAATCAGAAGGTGTCGCTGCCTGCTGACCGCCCTCCGCAGACCTCCCAGCCCCTCGTGGAGAAGCCCTTTGATGCGGCTTATAAAGCTCGCCATGACCTCATCTTCATTTTCCTTTTCAACCTCATTTTTTTTTAAGTTTAAAATTTATTAAGCCAAAGGGAACTGGCTTCACTCCCCCCAAATATAGGCCAGAACCCACAGTGAGGAGCACAGACTCTGGCAGCAGACTGTTTAGGTTCAAATTCCAACTTTGTTACCTACTGATTCTGACCCCAGGCCAGTTACTTAACTTCTCTGTGCGGTTTTCCCGTCAATAGAATGGGATGATAAGTGACTTAGGGGGACGATTAATCGAGTCAGCTGAGTGTAAAAGGCTCGGAGCTCTGCCTAATGGACATTGTCTCATCGCCACTGGCCCTAAACGCTGAAAAGACCGTGTTGACCTCACATTTGGAATTCAAAATAAAAACTCCAAACTGTAAAATACCTAGAGACAATACGTAAGCCTTACCAAGGTATGCGCTTTTTTCACCCCCAATTTTCAATGATTGCCACATCGATTCCTTTTGAAAATAGATTGAAAAAAAAAAAAAAAAAAGAGAGTCTGTGGTTCCTGCTTTGTTGGCAATTGACCCCAGACCTAGTCTTGGGTTTTGATCCAGTGCAAGCTTTTCCCTCTTCCTAGAGTATTCTTCCCTGGGACGCCCGGGGGGGGGGCTCAGATGCTGAGCACCTGCCTTGGGCTCAGGGCGTGACCCCGGGGTCCTGGGATCGAGTCCCGCATCAGGCTCCCCGCTGGGAGCCTGCTTCTCCCTCTGCCTGGGTCTCTGCCTCTCTCTGTGTCTCTCATGGAGAAATAAATAAAATCTTACAAAATAAAAATAACAGTCTTCTGATTCCTACTGCCTCTTTCTGAGTCCAACGCTGCTCCTCTTGAGTCTCAAGTAACACGTCGGTTCTTCTCAAGGGCCGGCCCGGGCCTAGGCACTGTCCTTGCAGGCTGCACCCCCTAACGTGGCACCTGCCCTTCCGTGTCATAGGCGCCCCCACTTGCTGCGTCTCCCTCTGCGATGCTGTCCCCGCGGGGGGAGACTACCCTCTCGACCACAGTATCACCCCCCGGCCCCGGCCTGGCGTAGGACGAGCTCAGTAAGTCAGAGACTGACTGTCAGGAGCTTCATTTTTCTTCAGGCATCATCTCACTAGCAAAGAGATATTTCTGTGTAAGAGCAAATTCACCTATTCTGAAAATACCATTTGTTTATTTTCTTCTTCTTCTGATGTGACGGTGGCACCGCCTTAAAGGCCACTCATAACTAGCTCGGGCTCTGCCGCTTTCTGATTCAAATGAGGCAGAAATGAGGCGATGCATCTGCTAAGAGTGTGTGCTTGAAAACCTTTTCAAAAATGTGAGGTTTTCTGTGCGCGGGGGTTTAAGAACCGGTCGTGGAGGCATCACTCTGGGATCGCTTATCTTTTTTTTTTTTTTTTAGTTAATTTTTTTCTATTGAGTATAGTTGACCTACGACGTTATTCGATCTGTTGTCCTAAGTCTACCCCCAGGCCCTCAGTGGTGGGAATCCCAAGCTTGGGCCGAACAGATGCCCGTCAGTGTCTCGGGGCAGTTACGGGGTCACTGGCATACGGAGCGGTTCCTGTGTTTGAGATCAGGCCCCCGGGAGGCCCCTGATTCCCCGTCTGGCGCTTAGGTGCTGAGATCTCATGTTACCATCGTGAATTCTGCAACACACATTCGTAAGCTCCTCCTGGGGGGTTTGACCGGTGCCTGGGAGGCATGAGGTGATGCTCAGAGACAGACTGGCCCTGCCCTGCAGGGCCCCCCACGGACGTCCCCTGCTGCCCGTGGGAACCTGTGCCGGACACCGTAAAGGGGGTGCCCGCGCCGGCCCCAGGGCCTTTGCAGGTGTCCCAGGACTTTGGCTGCATCTCTTGCGTCTGCGGCTCTGATTTCGGACCGATGCTGGCTCTCTGTGGTTCTGCTTTGCGCCTCTTCGTTGATCCCTGCCGGCTGCCCCCGGACCTAGCCCTGCTCTTCTCCAGGATTCCTGCCCCAGGCTCCTGAGACACCCGCCTGGCAGCAGCTTCCTGAAGAAGTGGGCAGCAGGGAGGGGAGCCAGACGGCCTTCACTCCACAGTCGGATGGCCTGAACGGGAACGCGGGTCCCCACCAGCCCCCCGAGTGGGACGCAATGCCCGCTGGGCTGCCTGGCGCCCTCCCTCTGTCTCCTCTCCAGCCGCCTCTCAGGCTGCCCCAGGGAGAGGACGAATCTGTCCCCGCGCCTGTTCCTGCTCCGCGATCCAGGCCTCTCCGTCCCCCAGCCACCGACTGCTGGTGCGCTCGCCACTCAAGGCCCCGCCGCCCGCCCTCCCCCTTCCCCCCGGGTGTGTGACCCCGGCCCCTGCCAGCCCTGCCTCTGGCTCCTCTGCAGGCGCAGGTGGACGCGGTCCCACCTGGTGGGTGACAGTTCCTCCTGCTTTCCCCACGGAAGCTCCAGGCCCGGGGAAAGTGTAGAAGAAGGAGAAGAAGAGGAAGAGTCTCTCCACTGAACGCGCTCCTTGGGCACTTAAGAGCCAGGCCCAGGTGTGTTCAGTGTCGCACCCGGACCCGCTGTGCACCCAGGCTGCCCTCAACACGTGTCTGTCCCCTGAGGGATGTTAGCCATTTCTGGGAGAGTGACGTCAGAACCACACGTGTCCCTTTCTCCCCCCATAGCTCGCCCCACCTACTCTTTCTGGTTACCTAGTGCATACTGCATTCTAGAATATTCGGGGCACTATTCATTTGAAGCCAGGTGTAATCATCTGGCTTGCAGGCTTTCCAGAGCTTTCTCCCTGATGTCTAAGGCAAAACAGCAAGGACCTGGCAAAGCGTTTTGACTTTGCAGACTGCGGTGCTGCTCCCTGCAGGGGCCCTGGCTGCCAGTATCTGCGCCCCCCTCACCCTCGCCCCAAGATAGGATGAACCTTGACTCTGGGCACAGCACCAAACCTCAAGCTGTTCCCCGCAGGAGGCAAGAGCTCTGGTGGGGTTAAGGACTCCGTGGCTCCTGCTAGTGCTTTCAGGCAGCTTCGCCTGCATTTGCACCGTGAGGAGCTCTGTGCCTGGCAAGCACGCAGGCCAGCCAGAGACCACGGCGGGTTTGGGGTACGCCAGCCAGGACTGCAGGGAGTCCAGCTCTCAGGATGATGTCTGACAATCGTGTTTTTCTTTAAATAAACCCCAACAGCTTCGCCACCCGCAGCCGTCTCCTGTGTGTGTTCGAAGCATCGTGTCCTTGGAAGGAGTCTCATCTCTTACGTAGCCTGTTTATTTCTGCAGGTGAAATGATCTCAGAGACACACTCATTTGATGGGATTCCTGGCCTGGACCAGGGAGCTTTATGTGCGGACGGGACGCTTCTTTTCCTTCCGTAATAGCTTTTCAGTGAGGAAGCTGCCGGCGATTGGGCTGTTGACCTCGAGGATGAACTATCTGCCTTTCCGGCTGTGCCCTTTCTCAGGGGAAAGTTCGGTTATTTTCTTGGTCCTTCGTGGTCGCTCACATCGGGAGGATGCTTGGATCCTAGACCAACAATATCAATGTCACAGGGAAATATCACGGTCGCTCACATCAGGAGGATGCTTGGATCCTAGACCAACAGTGTCACAGGTGTCCCCACGCCGTCCCCCGCGCCCGCGTCCTGTTTGGAGCCCGCCGAGCAGGGCCGCCCCTTCGCGGTCCCCCTCCTCACTAGAAGGGCCCCTCCACCAAAACACAGCAGCTGCGCTTCAGCCAGTGTGGGCTTTGCGGCTCCAGCAGTGAGCACCGCGGCGTGCTGGGGAGGAGGCCTTCCGCAGACTCCGCCGGTTCCTCCTGCCCCCAGCGGGCCATCGGTTAGCCCTGAGCTCCCGAGGAACAGCCCTTATAGTTCCTGCCCTGGTGGGTGCCCTCTGGCCGCCTCGGGCTGAAACACAATCCGAAGGGTGACAGTGTTTTGAAAGGTTGCTCTTCCGTTAGCAGGTAGAGAAACACCTTAGATTAGTAGTAGTCTCTCAGGTGCCACAAAGAGAAAGGGCTTTGTGAGTGGCCTTAGAATGCTGCTCAACTACTCTAACCTACTAGGGTGTTTATGGTCCTTCGGTGGCTGTGTTCCCTCCCCTCCCCTTTAACGTATTATCCAATAACCTAATCGTTCTATGGTTCTTGTACTCTTTATTCGTGTATTCTTCAACACGCATCTATTTAGTGTCTTTTCCGTACAAGATGCTACGTAGGACTTGACGGGATGAGCACTGGGTGTCATTCTGTATGTTGGCAAATTGAACACCAATAAAAAATAAATGTAAATTAAAAAAAAATGCTATGTAGGATCATCAATCCTGCCCTCCTCAAAAAACAAAACAAAAACACTCAAAACAAACAAAAATGGTTGACAATACAGGGTGACTAAAACCAACAGCCTTTAAAAGGCTGCACACCTTTTTATTTTTATTTTTATTTATTTATTTATTTTTTTTACAATTTCTTAATTACTTCCACCTAGATTATCAGACGTGCACTCCACGGTGTGTACACGTAGAGACAGGATTAGAATTCACACCTTCTAATTCTCTTTCATTTTGTAATTTTGACTTTATCATCCTCGTGCCAACTGTATTTTACTTAGCTTTAAAAGTATGCTTAAAGAGTACGTTTGCTTTTCAGAACATTTTGCCAAGGAATGCATAAGGACATTTTCTTTCATCATAATAATTTCCCCCGTGTCATCGAGGTTGCTCGTTCTTTTATTTATTTATTTATTTATTTATTTATTTATTTATTTATTTTTGAGGTTGCTCATTCTGGTATTTCTTTACGTGCCTGCTTATTTCCCTTCATCCCGAGACCATTTGGAAAAGGGGTCATGTCGTAATTAGAACGCTCATTGAGAAGTCGGATGCCAGACTGTATGTCTGCCGGGACAGCAGCAAGACACAAAGAAAACACTCTAGAATGTACCAGTAACCACCACTTAAAATATATGCTTGGAGGAAGGAATTTCCTTCTTTAAAGGATACAGTAAATTTACTTTTAAGGAGGTACACAATAGCCTGGAGCAGATTGTACCGGTCATTTAACCCACGAAGGGGGAAAACAAAATAATAATTCCTAAATAAACTTCCCTTTCAATTATGATCTCTATGTCTCCTGCAGCCAGAAAATTCAATGATTCTAATTATGTTCTGTGTGACTGTGCGTCTTGACCTCTCTAACAAAAAAAAAGACCGCAATGGTTAGGGTAAAGTGGAGATATGAAAACAACCAGTTAACGTGACAGACGCAGAAAATCGGAGCCAGACTTAATATCCCCTCCTCCTTGCCCCCTGGCTTACATGACTCAGTTCAATTTTGCGTTGGGTAAGTAAAATCTGAGAGAAGAGCCACATCAATGAGTCTGGCAGAGACAGACCGATGGATTTATCAACCCCAGATTATTCCATAGCGGGAGGATTGGCCTATTTAAGTCACCTAAAATGTCACATTTAGATTTCGTTTTTTTCTAGCAAAGCATTTTCATATTTGTTATTGTCACAACCTTGTGATATGGGAGCTGTGATCATTGGCATGACCTAAACCAGAGGTTCTAAAAATATTTTTTTTTCTTTCTCAAAATACCCAAGTGACTCGATATGCTAAAATCAGTAATAGGGCTAATGACGGTAGCAGTTCTCAGTAGGGGGGATGCTTTTCCAATATGGGATGCATTTCCAACATTATGGACGCATATTAGAAATCTGAGGAGGGGGCTCACTTCATAGCGAATCTCATGTATATAGCTCACTATCAACCCAAAGAAAATATGCTCCTCCCAGCCTCTTCCAGCTTAAGTTATTATTTCTAACTGAATGATTGTCTTTGATAACCTGGGAGTCCTGTAAATATCAGTGGAGGAAAAATCAAGGAAATCACCAGGATTTCTTCCCAATCAGAGTGGAGGCATCAGGAGAGGGGCACACAGGGAGAAGGTCATTTTTCCAATTGATCTTTACCTCAAGATGGTTTGGATTGACACAAAGACCATGTGGTGGAACCACGTAGGGAACCTCTTTGGAGAACACTGGGGTTCATCATCTAGACATGTCATATCTCCCGTTTGTTTGAATTTGTTGTTACCCTAATCATGAGGATATTTACTTTTCATTTATAAAATAGGGAAGAATCATGACTATTCGCCTCTAACATAAGTGTAGTATGTTTCACAAAATGAGCTCAGACACAAACCCTGCTATCTTATTTTCAAAGAAGGAACACTGGCAAAACTGAATGGTGAGTTAACATGTATCTATAGGGTGGCTGAGTTAGTAGTTTACGCAGTGGGAGAAGATACTGGTAATACCTCAAATGTAGGAGGATTTGCATAATCTAGAGGTTGGGTAGGATGCAATAGAAAAAATTTAAAGTTGGGCTATTTGTGCATTCTGCTTCAAAGCGGTTGTTCTGAGAAGTATATGCCTTGTTTGACAGGAAAAAAGCGATGTCGAGTGGTTGGCATATTAGAATAAGTATGGAAGGAGGGAAAATCGGAATAATAGGACCCAGCTATAGCACCCAGAGCCTTTAGGGCCGGGTTAACCATTCTTAAAACAGAAACATGATAGACGTTTTTGAATAAGGGGTATGTCGTTATTCCAACCATGTTTTCGAAAACTAACTTTGTAGCAACATGTGTATAACAAAGACTGATTGGAAGGCTCTTACGATGCTCCAGGTCAAAGGCTTGAGGGCAGAAATTAGGATACCAGCAGGACCCTTTCCTGAGGTATCAAATATAAAGAGAAATGGAGGTAGAGTCACAAGATTTGGAAGTGACTGGATATAAATTTAGGGTACTGTAAACAGAGTCAGGAATGAGTTGAAGTTGGTCGATTGGTGAGTATGTAGAATGTATTTTCCCAATGAAATAATATTCCAGTGGTTATGTTCTCATTTTTATCCATAAAGTACGGTTTAATTTATAATGTGGCCCCTAAATTAGAAAAGCATGGCAGAGGGACGGCTGGGGGACTCAGCGATTGAGCATCTGCCTTTGATTCAGGGCATGACTCCGGGGTCCCGGGATCGAGTCCCGCATCCGGCTCCCCTCAGGGAGCCTGCTTCTCCCTCTGCCTGGGTCTCTGCCAATCTCTCTCTGTGTCTCTCATGAATCAATATAAACTCTTAAAAAGAAAAAAGAAAAGCATGGTGGGTGTGACATTCAGAGGTCAACACAAGAGGTCTTGAAAATCAATGCCATTTATGTCAAATTGAGTGTGGGAGACCAGAGAAAAGGGAAGATGGTTCCCAGGTTTGCAACTGGTGAATAAAGAGATAGTGATGCTATGCATGGAAATGGGAGCATCGCGGGAAGAGTTTCGGATGAGTGGAATGTGAGTCGGGGGCTGGCCGCCAAGGTATAAGGCCTGCCAGCTCTGCACGTCGCCAGCGCCCTCCAAAGGGCCCTGACCATGGGGGCCTGGGGCTTATAGAGGCCTTTGAGGAAGCTGAGAGTCTGATGGTCGTTCTCTACAGAGGCGATAGTGGGAGTGACAGGAACGAACGGGATGCCGTTGCTAAATCACGAGTCTAAAACGAATAGAGAAAGGGCCCTGGGGAGCTCTTTGGAGAATATACACGTGAGGAATGGCTGACAGACATACAGGTTTGGGCAAATGCAGAAATCACAAATCAAAAGTGGACCACTGAAATATGCAGCTTCTCTGGAATCACGTGTGTGTGTGTGTGTGTGTGTGTGTGTGTGTGTGTGTGGTCAGATATCAGTGGTTTCCACTAATACAAGTGGTTTCCACTCCTTAAACCAGCAGGGCAAAGGTGACATGATCTGTCCAGGTTCTCAGTTGTTGTGATATTTGTTTGCAGCTGGGGTTGTTTCGTGGAAAGATTAAAAAAAAAAAATGCTACAGCTCTACGTTTGCGTCCACGGAGTAATTCTCCTGGTTTGCAACACACGAGCTCCCCAGCTGGTCTAGCCAGCGACCCCAGATGTGACTCAGAAGAAGTAGCAGTCAGCGCAGAATGAGAAATGATTCATTTCTGGTTCAACTTTAGCCTTGGGCCTGCTCCTACATGAAGAATTGCCTGGTGAGCCTGATTATATGCAGAGGCTTAGAGGCTTGAGCTTCCAGAAAGTGCTCTCTTAATCATCGCACTCAGGTCCTCAACCTGACATGGCCCAGGCCCCGAAGGGGAAATGCCAAAGGCTTATCGGTTTTCCACCAACATCTTAAGGGATTTTACTACTCTCGGAGCTTCCGCGGCCTGATGCGTCCCTCGCCTTGTCCCCTCCCAGTCTCCCGGAGCGTGCTCAATGTACAGACTAATTGCGGGAAGCCTCTGAGTCATCACTGTCACTCACGGGGACCCTGCAAGCCATCCCTAATCCTGCTCCCTCGCGGGCCTCGGGGGCCTCTGCACTTGCGTCCACTGGGCCACGGCTGTGCCTCCTTCCCCGGACCCTGGCCAGCTCCCCCTCCCTCTGGGCAGCCCACTTAGTGCCCGGCCGCCCGAGTGGGGACAGTCGCTGAGCCGAGCGTCTTGCCACAGTGCAGCTGGTCCCACGGTGCCCGCTGCCTGTCCCGGGAGCTTCTTGGTCGCGTCCCTGCTACCCCAGGGGCAATCACTTCACAGACCAGCACCGGTGCCCAGTGTTCCAGCTCATCGGGGCTCCACCCTCAAGTCAGTGTTGCTGGCGGCCCTGGGTGCCGCCCGCTCCCCGAGGGCAGAGCCTGTCACCTCCTCCGTGCGCTCGGCTGCACCGGGGGCGGTGCATGGCCCCGCGGCCTGTACTAACCCGCTGGCAGAGCCCAGGCTAAGGACTTGTACCGGCGTCCTGTGTGGGGGCCCGCAGGAGCCGTGGGCCAAGCCACGGACTGAGCCGTGGGCCGCCGTGGGCCGAGCTGTGCCCTGAGCCATGGGCCAAGCTGTGGGCCGAGCCATGCGCCGAGCCGTGGGCCGCCGTGGGCTGAGCTGTGGGCTGCGTGTGCCAAACTGTGGGCTGCCGTGGGCCACCGTGGGCTGAGCTGCGCACCGAGCCGTGGGCTGAGCTGAGCACCGAGCCATGTGCTGAGCCATGTGCTGAGCCGTGGGCCGCCGTGGGCCACCGTGGGCCAAGCCGTGGGCTGGGCCATGCACCGAACCGTGGGCCACCGTGGGCCACCGAGGGCTGAGCCGCGCACCGAGCCGTGGGCTGAGCTGAGCACCGAGCCATGTGCCGAGCCATGTGCTGAGCCATGGGCCGCCGTGGGCCGCCATGAGCCACCGTGGGCCAAGCCATGGGCTGAGCCGTGCACCGAGCTGTGGGCCACCGTGGGCCCAGCGCGGCAGCTCCCGGCAGGTGCACTCCCGGGCCGCGCACAGATGGGACAGGTGCGGAATTGAGAAGGTGGCGTGGCCCGGGGCCCGGGCCCCAAGCCTGCAGAGTCGATGGCAGGCGACACTCTTTGACTATGGGCCTCCCTCGGGCATTTGGAAAATGAGGATGGCCTTGAGGATGCCCCGAGGCACCCCTAACCTAATGTCACGCCCCTTTTGGATATTAGGATGTACGGCAGCCTGGGGTAGGTGCCCACATGGCTCTTTATAAAAAAGTGTTTTGAGATGCTCCTCTGAGAGCAATTTCGCTGCAGCTGTGATGATCGTGATTGGCATCGTTGCCTTAATACTTGGGCGTCATTCCTAGGACAGCTTGTTGGGAGTGGGCGATAGCTTAATGGCCAAGTCACCCCTTCTCACCCCCTCCACTGACTTTCAACTCCCCAGGATAGAAAACGACAGAGTCATTATCAGCGGAAAAAGCGCATTTTTCTAGCAAACAGACTTGAAGGGGATGTATATTCATCGCTGATTTTACATTAATGTTTAGAATAAACTTAGTGTAAGTGCTGGTACCCGGGTTGCTAAGCAACCGGTGGTGATTCTTATGCCCAATATTCACCTCTTGAAGGTATGCTTAATGGGTGTAATCTTCAATTTAGCTCGAGATTAATTTAAAAATGTATAGCTTGGAATGCTTTATGTTAATAAACTTTTAAATATTGCAGCATGGTATTAACACTGAATGTGTCACAGGCACTGAATTTCAGAAAGGTTCCTTAAAACCGTATCAGCTTGTGGTTAGAGCTAAATTATTCTGCCCACTAAAATAAGTGTTGAATAAATTAACAAATTAATTAGCGTTATCCTCAAAGACTTGGTGAAAACCTGCATGTTTCTGGGTAAAAGATTGCAGACATAGCAAATGTAATTATAAGAGCTGTAGCCAGTCAGTTCAGTCTTTGGCTGTTTTTCTTTTAGCCTATTGTCTCCGGTATTAAATAAGATCACTTTTCAATCTTTACTGTCATCAGGAGAAATACAGGAGGAACTTTGATTTACTACATTGGATGCAGCACTGAGATTTTAATATTTATTTTGGAATGATGATCCACAATAGTCTAATAGAGTTTTCCACTCGGAGCGATTGTGATGCTTAAAATTTTTTATGATCTTCTTATTTGACTCTTCTTTCATTTGCTTCTTTTTGTGGTTGAAATGTTATTTATTTTTTCTTCATTCTTTTTTTTTCTTCATTCTTAAAAGTAAAGACAGTTGTGCCTCTTTTTGTGGGAAGTATGGTGAACCTGTTGTCTGAACATTTGGAAGTTGAAGGAGAGCAACGAAATTAAAGTTAAATAGATCATTGACTATTGGAGACACTGTTGTTGTTTCTTTAACCGAAAATCCTTCTTGTGTTTCCCTGACCCTAATTTCTTGCTTCAGAACCCAGCTTTCTTCATATCCTGGAGGAAACTGGGACTAGCCCCTCCACGAGGTGGATCAAGCTGAGCCAATCACAGTAATTCTAGTCCCTTTGCCTGCCTTTGGCTTAGGGCATGTGATGCAATTCTGGCCAAAGCGATAGGAGGAGGGAGCCCGGGTGGCTCAGCCGTTGAGCGTCTGCCTTCCGTCCAGATCGTGATCCCCAGGTCCGGGGATCGAGTCTCACATCAGGCTCCCAGAGCCTCTCCCTTTGCCTCTCTCTGTGTCTCTCATGAATAAATAAATAAAAACCTAAAAAAAAAAAAAAAAAGAGGGGGGTAGCAGAAAAATATAAGCAAAATATGTGCCCTAATTTCTCAATCTGGCACTTGGATATTATGTGATCATGTGATGTTTGAAGCTACGGCACCAGCTTAAAACCCCAAAGGAAGCCAACAGGAATAAAAGCCTGAAGTTAGCAGATAAAAAGGATGCCACTGTTGAACCACTGAAGTAATTAACCCTGGAACTTCGGGATTCTTTTTCTGTGAGATAATACATTTTCCTTAGTATTATTTATTTATTTATTTATATTTATTTTTGAGGTTGCTCATTCTGGTATTTCTTTACGTGCCTGCTTATTTCCCTTCATCCCGAGACCATTTGGAAAAGGGGTCATGTCGTAATTAGAACGCTCATTGAGAAGTCGGATGCCAGACTGTATGTCTGCCGGGACAGCAGCAAGACACAAAGAAAACACTCTAGAATGTACCAGTAACCACCACTTAAAATATATGCTTGGAGGAAGGAATTTCCTTCTTTAAAGGATACAGTAAATTTACTTTTAAGGAGGTACACAATAGCCTGGAGCAGATTGTACCGGTCATTTAACCCACGAAGGGGGAAAACAAAATAATAATTCCTAAATAAACTTCCCTTTCAATTATGATCTCTATGTCTCCTGCAGCCAGAAAATTCAATGATTCTAATTATGTTCTGTGTGACTGTGCGTCTTGACCTCTCTAACAAAAAAAAGACCGCAATGGTTAGGGTAAAGTGGAGATATGAAAACAACCAGTTAACGTGACAGACGCAGAAAATCGGAGCCAGACTTAATATCCCCTCCTCCTTGCCCCCTGGCTTACATGACTCAGTTCAATTTTGCGTTGGGTAAGTAAAATCTGAGAGAAGAGCCACATCAATGAGTCTGGCAGAGACAGACCGATGGATTTATCAACCCCAGATTATTCCATAGCGGGAGGATTGGCCTATTTAAGTCACCTAAAATGTCACATTTAGATTTCGTTTTTTTCTAGCAAAGCATTTTCATATTTGTTATTGTCACAACCTTGTGATATGGGAGCTGTGATCATTGGCATGACCTAAACCAGAGGTTCTAAAAATATTTTTTTTTCTTTCTCAAAATACCCAAGTGACTCGATATGCTAAAATCAGTAATAGGGCTAATGACGGTAGCAGTTCTCAGTAGGGGGGATGCTTTTCCAATATGGGATGCATTTCCAACATTATGGACGCATATTAGAAATCTGAGGAGGGGGCTCACTTCATAGCGAATCTCATGTATATAGCTCACTATCAACCCAAAGAAAATATGCTCCTCCCAGCCTCTTCCAGCTTAAGTTATTATTTCTAACTGAATGATTGTCTTTGATAACCTGGGAGTCCTGTAAATATCAGTGGAGGAAAAATCAAGGAAATCACCAGGATTTCTTCCCAATCAGAGTGGAGGCATCAGGAGAGGGGCACACAGGGAGAAGGTCATTTTTCCAATTGATCTTTACCTCAAGATGGTTTGGATTGACACAAAGACCATGTGGTGGAACCACGTAGGGAACCTCTTTGGAGAACACTGGGGTTCATCATCTAGACATGTCATATCTCCCGTTTGTTTGAATTTGTTGTTACCCTAATCATGAGGATATTTACTTTTCATTTATAAAATAGGGAAGAATCATGACTATTCGCCTCTAACATAAGTGTAGTATGTTTCACAAAATGAGCTCAGACACAAACCCTGCTATCTTATTTTCAAAGAAGGAACACTGGCAAAACTGAATGGTGAGTTAACATGTATCTATAGGGTGGCTGAGTTAGTAGTTTACGCAGTGGGAGAAGATACTGGTAATACCTCAAATGTAGGAGGATTTGCATAATCTAGAGGTTGGGTAGGATGCAATAGAAAAAATTTAAAGTTGGGCTATTTGTGCATTCTGCTTCAAAGCGGTTGTTCTGAGAAGTATATGCCTTGTTTGACAGGAAAAAAGCGATGTCGAGTGGTTGGCATATTAGAATAAGTATGGAAGGAGGGAAAATCGGAATAATAGGACCCAGCTATAGCACCCAGAGCCTTTAGGGCCGGGTTAACCATTCTTAAAACAGAAACATGATAGACGTTTTTGAATAAGGGGTATGTCGTTATTCCAACCATGTTTTCGAAAACTAACTTTGTAGCAACATGTGTATAACAAAGACTGATTGGAAGGCTCTTACGATGCTCCAGGTCAAAGGCTTGAGGGCAGAAATTAGGATACCAGCAGGACCCTTTCCTGAGGTATCAAATATAAAGAGAAATGGAGGTAGAGTCACAAGATTTGGAAGTGACTGGATATAAATTTAGGGTACTGTAAACAGAGTCAGGAATGAGTTGAAGTTGGTCGATTGGTGAGTATGTAGAATGTATTTTCCCAATGAAATAATATTCCAGTGGTTATGTTCTCATTTTTATCCATAAAGTACGGTTTAATTTATAATGTGGCCCCTAAATTAGAAAAGCATGGCAGAGGGACGGCTGGGGGACTCAGCGATTGAGCATCTGCCTTTGATTCAGGGCATGACTCCGGGGTCCCGGGATCGAGTCCCGCATCCGGCTCCCCTCAGGGAGCCTGCTTCTCCCTCTGCCTGGGTCTCTGCCAATCTCTCTCTGTGTCTCTCATGAATCAATATAAACTCTTAAAAAGAAAAAAGAAAAGCATGGTGGGTGTGACATTCAGAGGTCAACACAAGAGGTCTTGAAAATCAATGCCATTTATGTCAAATTGAGTGTGGGAGACCAGAGAAAAGGGAAGATGGTTCCCAGGTTTGCAACTGGTGAATAAAGAGATAGTGATGCTATGCATGGAAATGGGAGCATCGCGGGAAGAGTTTCGGATGAGTGGAATGTGAGTCGGGGGCTGGCCGCCAAGGTATAAGGCCTGCCAGCTCTGCACGTCGCCAGCGCCCTCCAAAGGGCCCTGACCATGGGGGCCTGGGGCTTATAGAGGCCTTTGAGGAAGCTGAGAGTCTGATGGTCGTTCTCTACAGAGGCGATAGTGGGAGTGACAGGAACGAACGGGATGCCGTTGCTAAATCACGAGTCTAAAACGAATAGAGAAAGGGCCCTGGGGAGCTCTTTGGAGAATATACACGTGAGGAATGGCTGACAGACATACAGGTTTGGGCAAATGCAGAAATCACAAATCAAAAGTGGACCACTGAAATATGCAGCTTCTCTGGAATCACGTGTGTGTGTGTGTGTGTGTGTGTGTGTGTGTGTGTGTGTGGTCAGATATCAGTGGTTTCCACTAATACAAGTGGTTTCCACTCCTTAAACCAGCAGGGCAAAGGTGACATGATCTGTCCAGGTTCTCAGTTGTTGTGATATTTGTTTGCAGCTGGGGTTGTTTCGTGGAAAGATTAAAAAAAAAAATGCTACAGCTCTACGTTTGCGTCCACGGAGTAATTCTCCTGGTTTGCAACACACGAGCTCCCCAGCTGGTCTAGCCAGCGACCCCAGATGTGACTCAGAAGAAGTAGCAGTCAGCGCAGAATGAGAAATGATTCATTTCTGGTTCAACTTTAGCCTTGGGCCTGCTCCTACATGAAGAATTGCCTGGTGAGCCTGATTATATGCAGAGGCTTAGAGGCTTGAGCTTCCAGAAAGTGCTCTCTTAATCATCGCACTCAGGTCCTCAACCTGACATGGCCCAGGCCCCGAAGGGGAAATGCCAAAGGCTTATCGGTTTTCCACCAACATCTTAAGGGATTTTACTACTCTCGGAGCTTCCGCGGCCTGATGCGTCCCTCGCCTTGTCCCCTCCCAGTCTCCCGGAGCGTGCTCAATGTACAGACTAATTGCGGGAAGCCTCTGAGTCATCACTGTCACTCACGGGGACCCTGCAAGCCATCCCTAATCCTGCTCCCTCGCGGGCCTCGGGGGCCTCTGCACTTGCGTCCACTGGGCCACGGCTGTGCCTCCTTCCCCGGACCCTGGCCAGCTCCCCCTCCCTCTGGGCAGCCCACTTAGTGCCCGGCCGCCCGAGTGGGGACAGTCGCTGAGCCGAGCGTCTTGCCACAGTGCAGCTGGTCCCACGGTGCCCGCTGCCTGTCCCGGGAGCTTCTTGGTCGCGTCCCTGCTACCCCAGGGGCAATCACTTCACAGACCAGCACCGGTGCCCAGTGTTCCAGCTCATCGGGGCTCCACCCTCAAGTCAGTGTTGCTGGCGGCCCTGGGTGCCGCCCGCTCCCCGAGGGCAGAGCCTGTCACCTCCTCCGTGCGCTCGGCTGCACCGGGGGCGGTGCATGGCCCCGCGGCCTGTACTAACCCGCTGGCAGAGCCCAGGCTAAGGACTTGTACCGGCGTCCTGTGTGGGGGCCCGCAGGAGCCGTGGGCCAAGCCACGGACTGAGCCGTGGGCCGCCGTGGGCCGAGCTGTGCCCTGAGCCATGGGCCAAGCTGTGGGCCGAGCCATGCGCCGAGCCGTGGGCCGCCGTGGGCTGAGCTGTGGGCTGCGTGTGCCAAACTGTGGGCTGCCGTGGGCCACCGTGGGCTGAGCTGCGCACCGAGCCGTGGGCTGAGCTGAGCACCGAGCCATGTGCTGAGCCATGTGCTGAGCCGTGGGCCGCCGTGGGCCACCGTGGGCCAAGCCGTGGGCTGGGCCATGCACCGAACCGTGGGCCACCGTGGGCCACCGAGGGCTGAGCCGCGCACCGAGCCGTGGGCTGAGCTGAGCACCGAGCCATGTGCCGAGCCATGTGCTGAGCCATGGGCCGCCGTGGGCCGCCATGAGCCACCGTGGGCCAAGCCATGGGCTGAGCCGTGCACCGAGCTGTGGGCCACCGTGGGCCCAGCGCGGCAGCTCCCGGCAGGTGCACTCCCGGGCCGCGCACAGATGGGACAGGTGCGGAATTGAGAAGGTGGCGTGGCCCGGGGCCCGGGCCCCAAGCCTGCAGAGTCGATGGCAGGCGACACTCTTTGACTATGGGCCTCCCTCGGGCATTTGGAAAATGAGGATGGCCTTGAGGATGCCCCGAGGCACCCCTAACCTAATGTCACGCCCCTTTTGGATATTAGGATGTACGGCAGCCTGGGGTAGGTGCCCACATGGCTCTTTATAAAAAAGTGTTTTGAGATGCTCCTCTGAGAGCAATTTCGCTGCAGCTGTGATGATCGTGATTGGCATCGTTGCCTTAATACTTGGGCGTCATTCCTAGGACAGCTTGTTGGGAGTGGGCGATAGCTTAATGGCCAAGTCACCCCTTCTCACCCCCTCCACTGACTTTCAACTCCCCAGGATAGAAAACGACAGAGTCATTATCAGCGGAAAAAGCGCATTTTTCTAGCAAACAGACTTGAAGGGGATGTATATTCATCGCTGATTTTACATTAATGTTTAGAATAAACTTAGTGTAAGTGCTGGTACCCGGGTTGCTAAGCAACCGGTGGTGATTCTTATGCCCAATATTCACCTCTTGAAGGTATGCTTAATGGGTGTAATCTTCAATTTAGCTCGAGATTAATTTAAAAATGTATAGCTTGGAATGCTTTATGTTAATAAACTTTTAAATATTGCAGCATGGTATTAACACTGAATGTGTCACAGGCACTGAATTTCAGAAAGGTTCCTTAAAACCGTATCAGCTTGTGGTTAGAGCTAAATTATTCTGCCCACTAAAATAAGTGTTGAATAAATTAACAAATTAATTAGCGTTATCCTCAAAGACTTGGTGAAAACCTGCATGTTTCTGGGTAAAAGATTGCAGACATAGCAAATGTAATTATAAGAGCTGTAGCCAGTCAGTTCAGTCTTTGGCTGTTTTTCTTTTAGCCTATTGTCTCCGGTATTAAATAAGATCACTTTTCAATCTTTACTGTCATCAGGAGAAATACAGGAGGAACTTTGATTTACTACATTGGATGCAGCACTGAGATTTTAATATTTATTTTGGAATGATGATCCACAATAGTCTAATAGAGTTTTCCACTCGGAGCGATTGTGATGCTTAAAATTTTTTATGATCTTCTTATTTGACTCTTCTTTCATTTGCTTCTTTTTGTGGTTGAAATGTTATTTATTTTTTCTTCATTCTTTTTTTTTCTTCATTCTTAAAAGTAAAGACAGTTGTGCCTCTTTTTGTGGGAAGTATGGTGAACCTGTTGTCTGAACATTTGGAAGTTGAAGGAGAGCAACGAAATTAAAGTTAAATAGATCATTGACTATTGGAGACACTGTTGTTGTTTCTTTAACCGAAAATCCTTCTTGTGTTTCCCTGACCCTAATTTCTTGCTTCAGAACCCAGCTTTCTTCATATCCTGGAGGAAACTGGGACTAGCCCCTCCACGAGGTGGATCAAGCTGAGCCAATCACAGTAATTCTAGTCCCTTTGCCTGCCTTTGGCTTAGGGCATGTGATGCAATTCTGGCCAAAGCGATAGGAGGAGGGAGCCCGGGTGGCTCAGCCGTTGAGCGTCTGCCTTCCGTCCAGATCGTGATCCCCAGGTCCGGGGATCGAGTCTCACATCAGGCTCCCAGAGCCTCTCCCTTTGCCTCTCTCTGTGTCTCTCATGAATAAATAAATAAAAACCTAAAAAAAAAAAAAAAAGAGGGGGGTAGCAGAAAAATATAAGCAAAATATGTGCCCTAATTTCTCAATCTGGCACTTGGATATTATGTGATCATGTGATGTTTGAAGCTACGGCACCAGCTTAAAACCCCAAAGGAAGCCAACAGGAATAAAAGCCTGAAGTTAGCAGATAAAAAGGATGCCACTGTTGAACCACTGAAGTAATTAACCCTGGAACTTCGGGATTCTTTTTCTGTGAGATAATACATTTTCCTTAGTGTTTAGGCAATAAACTTCCATTTATTTATTTATCTGAGAGAGAGAGGAAGAGAGAGAACAAGTAGGGGTAGGGGTAGCGGGAGAGGGATGAGCAGACTCCTCACCGAGCAGGGAGCCCTATACGGGGCTGGATCCCAGGACCCTGAGATCATGACCTTAGCAGAAATCAAGAGTCGGGTGCTAAGCCGACTGAGCCACCCAGGCAGCTCCAAACTTATCATTTCTTGTAGGCAAGACATCATGACTGATTATTACCTGGCATAGGTAATATTTCATTTTTAGGTAGGATTTGTGCAAAGACAAATGTTTATGATCTCTCCTATGTCTTATTTTCTTAGATCATTAAAATTGCAGACAATGGACAATATTTTTCTTTGCTTCAATTGGCTGGCTCTGTATGGCATATGCTTGCACGCTTGCTTTCCAGGCAGCAATCAGATGAACTGTTCATCAATCATTTGGAGGCAAGCCCCTCTGCCAGCTACCTAGGAACAGTTATAAATACAACACAATCCCTACAATCAAAGGGTATTCAAAAAAGACAAAACTGGATTTTTGGTGCATACTAAGAATGTATCTTTGACTGGAGAGTGGGGGAGGATGATGGATAGGGATAAGGGAGGGAAGAAAGCACTTAATTTGTATTTTCAGCAATAAAGCCCTGTTAGTAATTACATTTCCATAAAAGGCATTGGCTCTCTCTATGTCAGTTTTCCTTTAAAGTGTTTGTAAGCAAGGTGAGCAGAGGTTACAGCAGAGCACACCTAGAAGTCCGGTCGTGCAACGTGCCTGTTAATGGCCAGGAGCAACCGCACCGCGGGAGTACGGAGGGATCACCAGGGCCTCACCTTGGAAAAAAACTGTACAACCTTACAACCCAAACGGACTCATCTCAGTCGACAGACCCCAATTAGAGGAAGGCTGGACGCAAATACACATAAAGGACAGAGGCTCTCGTGATTGCTTACTTTTCATCCCAACCACGCCCGATTATTCACTGTTGCCCAAATACCAGGCTATTCCACACTCAGTACCTTTGCACACACTGTGACCTTTATGCAAATTGCCCTCTGTTTCTTGTTTGTTGGCTACATTTTATTTATTCTTCAAAGACATCTCCACCCCTGTGACCCCCCACTGTGGGCCCCTATCGTGGAAAATAGTTCAGAACCCTGTTCTGCTGCTTGGAACTGATACAGTACCAAGCCTTTCACGCTTCATGGCCGGGATTGCTTTCTCTGTCTGTCTTCCCCGTCTTCCTGGGGCTGCTTTGGGTCCTGTTTGTGTTTTCAAAGCCTAACACGGGGCAGGGCCCGTAGTAGGCAGCCCGTGGGCACCGCTGTCCTGGTGGCGAGTCGGGGAGCTGCCGCCACATGATTGTTAAGAAATAAAGTTTTATTGTCCTACCGGTACAGACACTCCCCTTTCACGCAGCACTGGGCCGCATTCTAGGCTTCGTACCCACAGACGTGCTGAGCCAACTCACTTGACAGCATATTACCGAATGCATAATTATCTGTGCCTTTTGTTTCTCTCCTTTACGAAGTCTCATCTGGGGGCAGTGATGATGCTTTGTAGGGGGACAAAGAGGAAAGATGTGACTCAGAAGGTCGGTCAGTCTTAGTAATGTTTGAGGAGGGAGGAGGGAGGTTCAACCGACTCTAGCGCAAGGGGGTTTGATCCGCTCTGGGGTTGCCTCTTCTTCTCCCTTGGGCCCCATAACTGAGAGAATAGGCAAGACGAAGGGAGATCCCAGCCTCCGTTGGCAGGTGTGATTGGATGAGACCCAAGAACCTTCACTTAGGTTGTAATTAGGAGCTCACAGAGTAGGTAACAACTTGATTGCTGCCTTCCTTCCCGTTATTCCTGGGAGAACCCCAGTGGAGTCTGTCTTTAGCAGTCTCTTTGGGTCTTTGATGAACAGAGCAGTTAGGCCCGAAAGAGCTGTGAAATGAATAAGAGAATATTGATGCCCCACTCTTTAATTGCCTTCTAAATCCATGGTAAATTTTCCAATGATTTTAAACTCTGAAAGAATAGCAGACTCATTGATTTCTATAATTCATTTATTTAGGGATTTCTATTATCAATGGAATTTGATTGATGGCTTTATGACAAATAGCTGTGTGCTCAGCATATACCAGCCCTCTGTAAGCTCACTCAGCCATAAACAATGTGTGATATAATTCTTGGGTCGTTTCGCTGAGTCCGTACTTTGCTATTTGGGGAAAAACTGGTTGAGATGCCTTAAGTGAATGAGGTAAAGTGAAGTTCCCATTTAGTTCCCTTGGCTAGGGATTAAAAAAAAAAAAGAAGAAGAAGAAGAACAAAGAAAGATATCTGTATGTAGACCCTGAGATTTCTCAAAGTCCTGTCCTGAGAGTCTATGGCATTTTACTCCAAGATTGCAAGCCCCCTCTCGTGATCCAGAGCACAACGGAGGCACTTGGACCACAGGAGGCTGGCGCCCTCTGTATGCTGTTGTAGGTGAGCCTATCATTCAGTTTTGTTTAGAGAGATGGTAGATAGGGATCATGTGCCTTCATCAAAAATTAAAATGGAGCCCCATAAACCATTTTAGTTTGTTTTCCTTATAAAAGACTTTGATTCACAACTTCTACATGGATGGAAATCAAATGCATTTTCTATTTTTAGAGAAAATGAGAAGTCATTATATAAGACTCCAGTTCTGAAAACTTGTTTGCCAGTGAGATATCCTTGACTCTAAATATTCCTTCCCATTATATAAATATAAAGACGGAAAATCGTGAAACCCATTTTTAAATACTCTTACTGCTCTTCCTGGTTATAAATCAATTAATGTCTATTAAAGGCAATTAGAAAAAATTTTTTAAAAATATACAGGAAATTAAAATTACCAAGTAAAACCACTAGCCAAAGATCACCATTATTATTAATATTTTAGTTGATTAGCTGTTGTAACTGAATCATTTTCTTTCTTGCCAAAGATCACTATTATTAATATTTTAGTTGATTAGCTGTTGTTAACTGAATCATTTTCTTCTTAGAACCCCCCAAGCAGGCAAGGTTATTAGGCAAGGGCTAATATTGGTCACAATGATGAGGGTCTCATATTTTTGCTATTTACCTAACATCTACCAGATAATGTAGAGATTGAATCCAGAAGTCGGGTCAGGGACACTGTGACAAGGTGGACAAGTGTGTGGCTACACTGGGTCCTAGACATTGCTCACCTCTCTTGAGTTGACACATGAAACCATCGCCACCATCCTCTGGAAGAGAGAAACAGGAAATTCCACTCTAGCCTCATTTTTAGCATCATAACTTATCAACTCACAGGTCAAAGTGTTAGCTATCTAAACCATGATGAACCTATGAACAAGTGGAACTGAGATAAAGAAATGTTACCTTTTTCGATAAGTAGCATGAAAATGTTTACTTGTGGAATGTGGTGATTAGTTGATTTTTTTTTTTTTGAGCACAGATCATGACAAGATTGAAAAGCATTGCAGTAATTTTAGGGAAAGATCAAATAAGCAAATATCTTGATGGACAGCATTCCTATTGTCATTTTATCTTTATTTTGCATTAGCTTCCCTGACTGGAAAAAAACCTTTCTTGAATAGTTACTAAAATGAGTTAACCATTTCATATTCAGCTCTTGGGATTTAAAAGACATGACATGAGTCACACATTGAAAAAATTTCTTTTAAGAATATTATCTGCCTTCTGTATGAGTAAAAAAATTATAGTCAACTAGTGTTTATAAAATATAAACCAAATTGTAAATATAAATATGCAAAATATAGTTTTTAAGGAAAAACTGAAGAAAATTAATACTAATTTTCTAATCATTGATGAATTTAACTCTATAAAAATTTAACTCTATAATAAATCATAATACAAATATTTGGGACTTTTAGTAGGCCCTTTTTCGTTATATTTTGAATTGTGGTAGACAATTATCCTCATAATGAGTAAAGCTATGCTTTATAATATTGAATTATATAACTGAAATGTTTGTGTCATTACAGTTAATTTTTAATTATAGTAAAAGAAAAAGTGACATCGGGATCCCTGAGTGGCTCAGCAGTTTAGTGCCTGCCTTCAGCCCAGGCGTGATCCTGGAGTCCCGGGATCGAGTCCCACATCAGGCTCCCTGCATGGAGCCTGCTTCTGCCTCTGCCTGTGTCTCTCTCTGCCTCTCTCTCTCTCTCTCTCTCTCATGAATAAATAAAATCTTAAAAGAAAAAAAGAAAAAGTGACATCAACACATCAAGATGAAGTTAATCCAATAAAATTTGTAGTGTTGTCCATGGAGTCTACACTAGTCCAACCCCTAGAGGAGCACCAAGAGATATGTAGCACTCTTTTATTTTTGGCCCTTCTTAGTTTCTTCTTTTTTTTGGAAAAAATGTAGAATTTTTTTTTCTGAATATCCATCACTACTGCTCAGTAAATTGGACATAAATGTAAAATTTCCTTCAATCTCTTTGCATTTTTTGTTTCAACCCATTCTTGGGGGGTAGTGTGTTTTTTTAGTTTGCCCTCAGTGTACAGTATCTTACAAGTTTTATTTAAGAACTAAAGCTTCAACGTTTCAAGGAGTAGCCTTTGATTATGTCCATCAGTGAATGAAGCCCTCATCGGTCTATTTATATGCTTTTTTATTCAATAAACATTGATCGTATAATATCACTCAGGGGTTGTGATTCTAAGCCAAGAAGTTTTAACTTTTTAAACCTATTAGGAGACTGTCTACTCAAATCCCTTACTGATCCTTGATGCTGTTCACTGAACTTCACTCAGTTTGGTTGTATTGTCATTGACAGGTGGTGACCAGCAAAGGCAGACACTTGGCTGCCTTAGACTTGGCTGCCTACAAACTTGATTTCTTCATTTGGTCCTTTTTGGGAGGGGGGAAATTGTGTATAAAAGTGGTTCATCAGGGATACCACGATTATCACTTTACCATCCAGAGACATTCCCGTTAGCCTTTCCCCTTTGCCCCATTCATTACAGCTGAAAAACAAACAAATCAACCCACTTTGTGTGTGTGTGTGTGTGTGTGTGCTCACGTGCATATAGCATGTTCGTATGGAACTTTGTCACAGTGTGCTCAAAAGTCCAAATGAATAATACACTAGTTTCTCTTTGAACTTGTGCTTATAAATTCCTACGTCCTCTCCTTGGCTAATATTTGGCTTTATTATGGAGATTTTCAAACACGCAAAAGTAGAAAGAAAAGGATGATAAACCACTGGGGGCCCATCTGATCAACAGTCTGCTTTGTTTCTTGTTACATCTGTTCCTGTTCCTGTTTTTCTTCCTGGGATATTTTAAAGCAAATCCCAAATATTATATAATTTATCCATAGATACTCAGCCTCCTTTCTAACAGATAAAGCAGTCTTTAAAAATAAACTCGACCAAATTTTGAGAATTTCTTTGTATCTGCTTCGTGCTTCACAGCCCATCTGAAACCCGTCCCTCGTAGATGACTAGCCAACCCTCATATACAAACCCTAACTCCTCTAGGTACTGCTTTGTTTAAAGTCTATGCAGAAGCTATCACCTCATCCCAGGCAGAAATCAAGCGGAGAGGCTTATTTCCAGAATCTCCCTTGGAGTCCCCCCAGTGTGAGTCACGCTGGCGAGCTGCCCTCTTCTCCTACCCTGGTACTTAGTGACAAACAGGCTCTAGGTTTCGGCCAACAGGTGCTTATTTCATCCTTGAGTTCCTTTGAAAGTCTTGGGTGGATGCCGTCTGGTCCTGGTGATTTATTTATATTTGGTTTTTAACTTAAGTCTAGGAAAATTCTATTTCCCACTGTTTGTTCTAATACCTCTGACTTGTCTGCTTCAAAGTGTTAAAAAAAAAAACAAAATTCAGCCGAGTAAATCTGAAGATCTAATTGGTTTATTAAGCGATTCATGAAACCGGCGTGTGGCTGGTGGAGGGATACTCCGGGGAGCTGTACAGAATGGAAGGTTTTTGTAGGTTTTTATTGGAAAGCAGGTGGGGCAAGCAGTTATTAGCGAGAGACAAGAAAGAATTGTTTTAGGCCCAGGATATCTTTTCAGGGAGAGGGGACCTGCAAGGTCTTTTATCATGTAGATGACTTCCCTAGTGCTGATCTGATAATTTCAGGCCCAGGGTTGCAAGGTCACCTGCCCAGGGATAGGTAGAAATTGTAATTAAATCTTGGGTAGCTTTCATGGAGGGAAATGACTCCATTTGGAGCTTGTTTTTGTTGTTGTTGTTGTTGTTGTTGTTTTTGCTTTGTGTGTGTGTGGTTTGGTTTTTTGTTTTTTTTGTTTTGTTTTGTTTTGTTGTTGTTGTTGTTGTTGTTGTTTTCCAAAAGCAAGATGGAAATGAGACTCTTTCTAAATTTTTTCCTCATTTACAGACTGAGGCAACTAGTTCACTGATTCTCCCTCACTTTTTCAGCCCCGATCGACCTTGGCTTCCTCTAGCTGTTGTACTTCCAGGGTTTGCGGTTCTGCCCTGGAGTTCCTTGTGCGGTGCTCTACTCATTTCTTCACGGACCATTTGTTTTTACTTTGCCTCTGACCTGCTCTACATTCCTGTTCCTCCAGAGTAGCAAGTTTTACATTTAAAACCATTCGCCTGGCCCTTTTAGGTTACCAGCCTGGCCTGAGAGGCTTTTGTCTAAGGGTTGTCTGTTTTGATCGGTGCTCACATTTTTCCCGGTCTTCCAACAAAGTGTTTTAACACAGTCTCCAGGGCTGCTTGCTGGTTCTGAAAACTTCTCCTATCCAAGCACGCATCTCTTCTCCTTCGCCCTCTCTCGCAAGAAGTGGCAAACTCACGAGATGGAATCTGAAGTTTTCTCTGTTCCACTTGAATGTCTGGATCCCAGGGGTGCTTGCAGTTCATCCGTGGATCTCCCACGGGATCCCTCTGGCTTCATTTCACAATCTGCTCCTGAGGATCAGGTGATCTGTGTCTGCTTCTGGAAAGTGCTTTCCAACTTTCTCCTGAAGCCCCTGACCTGCCTGCCGGTATTTCCCTCACACTGCTCCTAGGACTCTCGTCTCCATTCTTTCAATTAACTGAGCAGTGGGGAAAGGTAACTGGAAATTTGTTCCGAGTTTACGTGGAGCCAATTTGACATATGTCATTTTATCATTTATGTTTATCATTTAACCACACGGATAATATCTACAGATAAGTAAGATTTGGACTATATATTTATTTATTCATTTAAGATTTTATGTATTTATTCATGAGAGACACACAGAGAGAGGCAGAGACACAGGCAGAGGGAGAAGCAGGCTCCATGCAGGGAGCCCGAGGTAGGACTCGATCCCAGGTCCCTGGGGTCACGCCCTGAGCCGAAGGCAGACACACAGCCACTGAGCCACCTGGGCATCCCTAAACTTATATGTTGTTTAGATGATGCAGAGCAAGAGTTTCTAGTAGAAATGTGAAGTGAATTACACATAAAATTTATATTTATTTATTTATTTATTTATTTTTTGAATTACACATAAAATTTAAGAACTTCTGGTAACCACATTTAAAGAGGTAAAAAGTGGCAGTTGAGATTAATTTTAATAACATAGTTTATTTAGACCAAATACTGAAAATATAATGATTTCTGTATGTACCCGGGATACACATCGTTGAGATACTTTATGTATTTTGTACCACACTTTTGGCATCGAACGTGTGCTCAATAGGTCACAGTGCATTTCTACGTTAGCTCACCTTTCCTCAAACCGCGTGTGACAGTGGCTACCTTAGTGGACAGGCCAGCCTTATACTGGCTTAAACAACAGTCCCATAATGCTCTACGAATCATTCAGAATTTACACGCACAGATATCTATATATATTTAGTGGGGATTTTTTGCTTTTTGTGTTTTTTTTTTTTTTAACTCTCTACTTTACTCTTTTTTTACTTGTGTACCTGCAGCAGCACACGAGTAGGACCAACTCTGAAGGAGCCGCTTCACCCAGCAATGGGAAGCTGATGAATGTCTTTAACTGTACTGCTCTAACGTCCTCGGTATATTGCCTCTAATTAAAATACGATTATCTTACAACTTCTGAAATGACGACCTGGGATAATGGAATCAGAATGTGATGAGGGTGTCTTCACCAGGTGCTAAGATACGCTGCAAGGCCTGGCATTCCATCTCGAGTGTCCGATGACGTTGACATACCCTTTGGATCTCGGATGCATTTAGGGCTTCGTAGGAACTCCTTCAAGAGCTGCAGATTTGCAGGACTGGCGGGGTGGCCCTAACCAGGGGGTCCTCCGCGAGCAAGGCATCACAGCGCTGGCCCGCAGCAGGTGCACAGGGACAGCGGGCCGCGTGAGGGCCTGGGGGCTCCATGGTCCCTGTAGGGTTGCAGGTCCTGTCCCGGGTCACCTAGGTCATCCCCACGTGTGCACGTCCTTGCACGCTTGCCCAGCCACCCGCGGCACCATCACCTGCCTTCCTTTCACAGGACAGAAAGCAGGGTTGACCGGGGCGAGACCCCTCTGCCTAAGATCCCCCCTTGCCATCAAGGGGGACGCCCCAAGTATGTGCCGAGAACCGCGTTCTCTGCCTCCCTTACGAGCCCTGGGCGCCCACTTTGGAGGGCTCTTGGCTGGTGCTTGTCTTGCTCTCACATGTGACCTACGGCGACCCCTGAGGGCTCATCCCCTGAAGCTGCTCCCCCAGCCCAGCAGACGACCGTGGTCAGGCTCCACACCCTGTTAAGAAAATGATGTTCTCTGCAAGTGTGGGCGAGTGGCCTCTTCCTGACCCGCGGGCCCGTCACAGCTGGTCCTGTCCCTCTTGATCCCTGAGGATGTCTAGCGCAGTCTGCACGCCCTTTATGAGCTCCCCTCGGCGAGATTTAGTTTTCGAAGGAGACCGCCCAGCGCCCTGAGTTAGAGACCCCGACCCCAGCCTCCTCCCTTGAGCCCAGGGGCTGGCGGGGGGGGGGGGGGGGGACAAGGGCCCCAGCAAGAGCCGCTCCCGCAGGTGACCTGCTGCACGAGGCCGCGTGGGAAGCCTCTGCGGGAGGGGGGCCCGGGCCTTGGGGGCTCACTTAGGACCACTCGTAGATGTGGGAGGTTCTGCATGTTCATTCCCTGCTTGGGGCGAGGGGGGGGTGCGGGGGGGGGGGGGAGCAGAGACACAGAGACCTCGCTCCGGGAAACATCGCCAAGTCCAGGAGAAGTACCACCTGGACTCTGTCTCCACTCCCCGCTCTAGCTGCTGACCGGTGTGGAGGGGTTTCCTTTGTGTCTCGTTGCCTTGTCAACTGTTTGGCTGATTGACCTTGACTTTTTGACTATGATTACTCGTTCATTTTTTTGCGTCTAGTGGAACGAGAATTCACACGTGCTCCAACGGCCTATGGACTCAGTGTGGACCCCTTGGCCTCTGACCCTGCTCCTGACCACAACCCCTGTGTTTCTCTGTATGCCCAGCTGGAAACCCTGGTCACCTGAGCCCACATCTGTCATTTGGTGCAATCAGCTCCTTTTTAGCCTTCTTTGCCACTTTGCCATCCTCAGGACCCATAGGGCCACTGAAAGCCATCACCTTGGGGTGGGCCTGGGGAAAACAGATAGGCTGGTTGTACTAAGCACAGGCTTTCGGAAAGGCACCTGATATTTGCGGCTACGGAAGGACAAAAAGAGGAAGCAATGCGTGGAAATCACAGTGTCTCATATAAACACCTCTGCTGAGAGCAAAATTAAGGGTAAATTGTGTCTGACCTACAGCAAAGGCAACAGGGCTGCAGGTTTTAGGGGAAGTTGCTTGATAACATCATTCTAAAAGCAACCAAATCTCTGGAGTTGATACCAATAACCGGTGCTATTATGAGCTGATTTTCCAAACATTCTAAACAGAAACTTTTTCTTAAAACAAGTCTTTTTTTTTCTCTCCATTTTGCTAGCCTATAGATCACTTCTCCTCAGCTATCACTGAGCTTCACAGGCTTTAAGATCAAGATGCCCAGGCTGAAGGGTGCTCACACTCATTCTGACCCTTTCTCCTGCCTGGACTTTGCCTGTTTGACCCTATGGCTGACTCCCCCTTTCACTCAGTGCAAGCCCCAGGTCAGATGGAACACCTTTGGCCTATTGGGGATGATCTGGCCGTATGACTGGGTTCACAAGAATTAGGAGGGTGTTTTGTTTTGTTTTGTTTTGTTTTATGCTGTTCATTCAGGGCAGATATGACTGGTTTAAATTCCGGGTTTACTTCAATTTTTATTTCAAGGAGTAGGCAGACAGATGTCCTATGTCAGAATTACCAGGGGGTGCTTGTTACATATTTAAATTCCCAGGGCCATCCTGGATCAACCAAATCTGAATTGATAGTTCTGGAGCTCAGGACCTTATTCTAAACAACTTCTTTAGATCATTCTTATGAACACAAAATACTGAGATTCAGTTCTAGTTTCCAGAACTCATTTTTATAATCTAAGATACCTATGAGATATTTAGAAAATGTAGACAATCCCCCTTAGTGAACGTTCTTTTAGCACAACTCCACGAATGGGTTGTACATATTCAAGCAAGTGTACAGTGGTCCATTTGTGCACCTAATGAGTTGTGTTAACAAAAGCCATTCAGTGCCTGCAGATGTATGTTTAAGTCCTTCTCCTTATACGGCACTTGCCCTTATTTGGCAAAGAATATCATTAGGGTGTTATAGCTTCTTTATTATCTGGCAGTCATTCACTGGGTGAGCAAACATCCTGAAAGGGTGGGAATCTAATTTAAAAAAAAAAAAAGGTCAAATGAGATCTGTAATGTCAGAAAGCATCCCCAGGTAGCCTTTCCACTGACAGGACCAAGACCAAAGTGTGGTATATTACTAAATAAAAGTGAGACAACTGTGGAACGCATTTTTAAAAAACATTTTATTTATTTGTTCATGAGAGAGAGGCAGAGACACAGGCAGAGGGAGAAGCAGGCTTCCCGATGCGGGACTCAATCCCAGGACCCCGGGGTCATGACCTGAGCCCAAGGCAGGTGCTCAATCACTGAGCCATCCAGCTGCCCCTGTGGAAAGCATTTAAAGCTTTAAATGGAAAGTGTTTTAAAGCTTAACTAGATTTGAAGTCCATAAGTCATTATGACAAAAGACAAAGTGAGAACTGTCATGGTTGTGTCTGAATGTAGCCTGATGGGGTTTTAAAGTGGCCTGTGCACATTATATGTGGATTATGGACTGTATTGGTGAGTTAGCTGAACTTCCAATGGCCGTTGTAGACCACATAGAGATGAGCCCTGCTGGGAAGGTGTGACCCCACCCCCCACCCTTGGGGTTAGAGGGGTGCAGGAGGATAAATCAGAGCAGGCAGGGAGACCTTTTTGGAAGATGTAGGGGTGTGGAGGGTTAGCGGCCTTGCCCTTCTCTTTTGGAAACCATGTCTCCCTCTGTTTTTTACCACATTATACTGCCAACCGCTAGCCTATTGATCAAGGGGAGGATGGCTGACCCTAGCTGGATCAATTAGAAAACTTCTCAAGAATACGGAATCTGGGGCTGGAAGGCCCGAGAAGAGAAACCCTAGTGGACCACAGTGTGGAGTAGGGTGGAGCTGGAGAAGAAAGTTCAACAAACTCCCGTCGCTGACTACCCTGGCTCCCGACTCGCTTAGGCCTTTCGTTAAACCCTTTCTGGAACTTGTGAAGTTTAAGGTTTTTGACTTCACGCAACTGAAAGATCTGGGTGCGCAGTCTCTAGAGATAAGGCTACGAGCTAAGCACGCACACTGGCCCAAGATTCAGGGAGGCTGAAGGGGGAGACCCAGGGGGAGGTAGAGCAGTTGCGGGCTGGCTGCTGCCTCGTGCCCACGGGTGAGCGAGCTGCCAGCCGCGACGTAGCCGCGTGCTGCAATGGGGCTGCTGCTCCATTTCCACACTTCAGCTTTCCTGCGCAATGGGTGGAACCCAGAGCCAATTCAGGGAACTCAGCCTTAAGATTCTGTTCCTCTGGCACTGCCCTGAGAATCAAAACCTAAGTTATCTATTGTTGCGGGATACGGTATCCCCACACTTGGTAGCTGAGGATAAACAAGTGTGGGTTAAACTGGGTGGCTTGAAACAATAAACATTTATAGCATCTGCGGGTCGAGAATCTTGGAGCTGCTTCCTTGGGAGATGCTGGTGGAGACTGTCACAAGGTTGCCATCAAATATGGGCTGGCACAGTGGTCATCTGAAGGGTCAACTACGGAAGGATCCATTTCTGAGCTCTTGCTTGTGGCTCTTGGAAGGCCTTAGTCCCTTGCTACCTGGGCCTTTTCACAAGGCACCTGGCTTTTGCCAGACAGAGTGATCCCGGTAACCAAGGTAGAAACCACTTTTTCCTATAACTTAATATTGGGTGTGACATCCCATCACTCCTGCCATAGCCTATTAATCAGAACTTAATAAATCTAGTCAACACTCAAGGGGAAAGGATTAGGCAAAGGCATAAATACCAGGAGGTGGGGATCGTGGGGGCTATTTGAGGCTTCCCACCACAACCCTAGGTTGGTTTTCTTTTCTTATGCTAATTTGAATTGTGTTCTGTTATACAAATAAGTACATTTTGTTCTATAAATATGACTTCTGTCAGATAAATAAGCGAGTAAATGTTCCCTAATGTTATAGGATTGCAATAAGTCTAAGCAAGAGATCGGTTGCAGTAAGATTGCAACAATAAGGACAAGAGAGATTAATTCCGAAAAATACCGCTTTATATAATAAAAACTTTATTATTAGAATTGATCATCTTGGCAATGTTAAACACGGGGTCGAGTCAGAAAGATGGGTTTGCATTTTGGCCCTTGTGTTTATTAGATACCTGGAGTGGGGCAAGTTCTAATAAACCCATTGGAGTCGTGGTTTCCTCACCTACAAAAACGTACTTACCTCACGGCGGCGTTGTTGAGAGGATTCTATGCATAAGCATCACTCGGGGATCCCAGTAGGGAAAAGAGACCCCACCCAAGTCTAGTGATTGAGAAGAGTTTAATGGAGGGAATGTTCACAAAGATGTGGACAGGGCTGGGGAAAGAACAGGGGCTGGTGAAACACAATAGTTAGCACGTCTAGGCCTTAAGGGGCAAGGGCAGGAATCTGTAGCTGTGACGCTTGGTGGCCGGTTAGGGGTTTTCATAGCAGGACACCACTGAGCTGCTTTGACAGGGAAAAGGGGAATGATGCCCCGACCTCATTTTTCTCCCTTCCACCTATGGGCTGCTGGCTACTTGTATCTGTCAGCAGAACCCATCCAGAAGCCCAAAGGCAAGGGAGCCTAAGGATGCAGTCGGGAATGGCCAGCCTCGCAGAGCACGGAGAGGGGGGCCCAGGGTGGGGGGGGCACGCACAGGGTGGCTCTGCAGGGCACGTGGAATGATTCAGCCTGGCACGTGAAGCTCATGCGGGCTGAACACCATCATGTCAAAGAGTCGGTGCCCAGTTAATGGCAACTATCATTATAATTATTACAGCCTGCCGACGGGGTACCTAAATGGGGATAAACTGTGTAGAATGTGTGTGTGTGTGTGTGTGTGTGGCAGGGTGGGGGCGCGGGGGGATTTCCAAGAAGCTGAGTTAGAAATCTCCCCTGGAGGAGGAGGTCCGGTTATGCCAGCGTCAGGAAACCCAGGCCGAGCAGCGTTTATCGAGTTGCCCTGCACCGTCTACCCGGGCGGTTAGGAGGCCAGTCTCAGTCTGCGAGTCTGTCCACTGCAGCCCATCGAGGCGTCCTCTTCCCTTTGCAGTCATCTTGGAGTAACAGAACACTGCTCCCCAGAACATCTTCTAGCAACTCCTGGCATAAGCCTTCAGCACCCCCTCCGAGAGTCAGTCTTGCTCGGCAGGACCCCAAGAAGCTCTTGGAGCCCACGGCCCCCCAGCTGGCGGCCCGCTGCCCGGTGCATGGGACTGTGGACGGTGCACCCCCACGCGATGGGGCCGGGCTTCTGGGGTTTCCTAAGCGTCAGGGTGGCAGCCAGCAGCAGATGGAGCCGCTGCAGGGAGAGGGGGGCACTGGGGCCGGGGCCATGGGCAGCCTGGGCAATGGGGGGCAGGGGTGGGGGCCAGCGCTGGCTGCCACGGGGAGGGATGCCTGTGAAGTTGCAGGCTTCAGGCCTCATGTGCCCCCGGCCCCTCGCCGCAGCCTCTCCCAATCCAGCAGGCCTCGCTGGCCCCACCGTCCTGGACCGGACTGTGCCCTCGCAGCCCGTGGGTCGGATTTTCCCTCTGAGGCTAAACTGCAGCAAGTCCATTGTGCCTTTAAGGAAGAGATCTCCACGGTGCAGATGGTGTTTCAAACATATTTGTTTCTGTGTCATCTGCTCGGAACATAAATATCAATTCAGCGACTTCACTGTTGTAAGTGATAAGTTGAAACATCATCAGTTGTTTTTTGGTTAAATGACAGCAACAAAATGAAAATCACCATTAAAAAGGCTATATTTGCATATTTTCTTATGCTGTCAAAGAACACGGCACTAATGCAGCATACGGAGAATTCTTAAACAGAAACATTACAGTTTTCTAAATCTGAAGACGATCAAAAAAATAAATTCTGAAATTTGGTGTATGAAAAGAAACAGGGAACGGTTATTCTCTGGGCAGAACAATAAAAGCACTTTCTAGTGACATTTTTAATAGCATATTAATTCAAAATTGTACTTTTGAGAAGGAGTGATTCCATCTACATAAACACTAACTGCATTCTAAATGCTTGGCATTATCATAATGAGTAGAAATTAAATTAATAATGCCAGGATAGCTAAAATCTGAGGCAACCTTCTTGAATCTTTTGTATCTACATGAATTATTTCTCATTCCCATTGAGCTCTCATCCTGAACTTCGTTTGTTGTTTTAATTTTTCAACGATCGGAACAATTCTTCAATTTTAAGAGAGTGTCACTTTTGAAAGTTACCTTCAAAAGGCATTTGTAGTCATTTTGAGCCCGCCGATGGTTTCAACAGCCCAGGGGGCCTTCCTGGTCACCCACACTCCGGCGTGGGCACAGGGTCCCCCCCGCTCCAATGTCATGACGTTGCCACTAATGGTCCCGCTACACTACGGTCGCTTACCACAGCTTGTAACAAGGACGGTGGACCTAAATAGGTACTTGTTTTAATCCTAAATGAATAGAGGATGCCTTTCAATCTAAATTAGATCATCTGAGCAACATTTCATAAAATTAAGATCCTTAAGCCAGGGGGACAAGTTTTCTAATTCCATCCTGAAGAAGACCGTAAAAGCACTACAAAGGTCTGGTAAAGAGATTCCTTTACGGAGAGTTTCTTGGTTTCCTTTCTTGTCTTTCAAGCTTTCATCAGGATGGTTGGCAAGTCCAATCCTGCTGCTCGTAGCGCCTTAATGAGGCACAGGGCAGCAGGCGGTCTTGGTTTCAACAGGTATGTGCTATTTAGGGCTTCAGAGACTCCAAGTCAGACGTGGAAGTGGATGGTCTGCTGTAGGAGTATCTAGGGTAATTCACAGAGAGGACGTGTCTGCTAGGAAATGTAAACAGTATCCAGGACACTGAACAACATGCTATGCCTCACCCCCTCACCACTTGGCAAGCTCTGATTATTATTTTAGAAGGCCTCAGATCGCTTTGTTTCCTATAGCACACCTGAAAAAGATGACTAGGACGTGCAACTCATTATGATACAGCATCAAACCAGGCAGGTTGTGCTTCTCTCAGGGTTTTCCTTCACTGCCCAAGCACCCCGCTACCCAAATGCCATCGTGGTATAGCTTTTGGCTACAATAGCCATGGCCATCGCAGTGCCCAGATGAGACTTTTCAAAGGATGTGCAAAACATCCACCTTCGGCAAGCTGGTCTCCGTGCTCTCAGACCTGCTCCTCCTTGCACCTGCCCCCAGGTCTCCCTACTTCTCCAGAACGGTACCCAGAATGGAAAACACAAGGAAATGTTAAACTGTAAATGTCCACGATCAATTAGGAATTATTTATTCTGAGAGTCTCATTGGTTTTCAACCTGAAAATGGTAGTGATGTTTGTTTGGAAAAAAAAAAAAAAAGGACCCAGGGTACATTATTCATGGGTAGCTTGGTTTCATAGACCTCCTTGCAATTTGTTTTTAGAGCAAGTGTCTACACAGAGATCAAAAGTGCATTGCTAACTCTTTGCCTTGGTTCCCATGCCTCCGGTGTGGAGGTCCTTGCTGTAAGTCCCTTTATAGTTACCTAAGGCTGGCCTTGCCCCGAATTTGTAGCTCCTAATATAGTTCTGTCCCTATAGCCTCCTCTTGGAATAGTTCATTGGACCCAGGACAGATTTAAGTGGACTCAGTCCAGACAACAAATACAACCCAGTTAAATCTCGCTGGACATCCAGCTTACTTTTCTCATCCCAAGGAGGGAAAGAGTAATCAAATTTTAATAATAAATGTGCAAACACATAATAGCAGCGTATGCAATTAAGAAGAGTTTAATCTCCTATTGGATCTTACAGATTTTTTTTGCTCTAGTACATTTTGGGTCTGACAGATTCAGTGCCTTCTTCCTACTAATCATTTCTACTAACCATTAACAAAGCAGGTTCTTTTTACTTCTGTGTTTAAAACAGGCAGGAGTGGATCCCTGGGTGGCTCAGTGGTTTGGTGCCTGCCTTGGGTCCAGGGTGTGATCCTGGAGACCCGGGATCAAGTCCCATGTCGGGCTCCCTGCATGGAGCCTGCTCTTCCCTCTGCCTGTGTCTCTGCCTCTCTCTCTGTGTGTGTGTGTCTTTCATGAATAAATAAAAAAATCTTAAAAAAATAAAAAATAAATAAAACAGGCAGGAGCAGCGATGCAGCCCCTTCGGGTTAGGTCACATACCACAGCTTTTCCCCTCCTCTCTCTCACACTTGCCATGTGACAATGGTCGGTGGGCAACATCCAAAGGTACGCGCTCGCCTCACCGTGGCATGCTCTCCGGTTGCCTTTCCTGGCCGTGATTTATTCTGAATGCATCTTGTTCATGTACAGCTGACCTCATGGAAAGCAGGTTCATTTTACAGTTTCTACCTCAGTAGCTTTGGAAGTACTGTTCTTCGGTCGCTCACATTTTTCTCTTTTACTTGCATCCCTTCACATGAATGGCTAATGATAGAATCAAGACCCATGTCTTGAACAAATGAAATCAGACTAGGTGCCCCTTGTGGGAACAAGATTTGTGTTTGGGTTTTATCCCACATATCAGTTCACGTTTGGGCCACTCAGAGCTCCGCCGTGCAGAGTAAGCCATTAAATGAGTTTCCCTTCTTTAAAATCAGATCAGAACCAAGTCATATAAATAAGAAATAAAATGAGAGGCTGTTTCCATTGTATTTAAAGGAAATGTGTATGCTGCCTGGAGATTCCAGGAATGACTCAGTGTTCCCTCATTTTTTTTTTAATATTTTATTTTATTTTATTTTATTTTATTTTATTTTATTTTATTTTATTTTTTTGTTTCCTCATTTTCTTGGCAAGATTTTTTATGCATGTTTGTTCGGCGGTCAAGGTGGGCACAAGGCCTTGGGTTGCCTCGTTCCTGGCACTGAAAGGGCGGGCTGAGAGACGCAGGGGAAAACAAGTTTACGAAAGGACCTCGGAGTTCCAGCGCCTTTCAGAAGCAACAAGTCATTTTCAGACTGACAGCTTCTAATCCAATTGATTGTGAGATAAAATGCACCCAATCAGTGTCAGAGTCGCCTGAGTTAAAAAGAAAACAACCAACCAACCCTGGTATGTTTCAAGAGGTATTTAAGGTTCCCAAACTTTTCAGAAAGGAGATGCCCTTGAAAGCTCTCATAGCAATGAGTTAAGGGTCTCAGCTGGGGCTGCTGACATGTGGTAATGCCTGTAATCCATAGCACGCCAGCTCCTTACCAGCCTTTGCACCACCAGGGTGCTGCCTGGAAGCTGGTGCGGCCTACAGAGCATTGGGACGAAGAAAGGGGAAAAGAAATAGGACCTCAAGACCCTTTTAGCAGCGTCTGTCTGGTGAGCTGAGAAGCTGAGACTTTGAGGCCTCCTTTAGAGACCAGTAACTTTCAAACTTTGTCCAGATAAATCTTATTCAACTTCTGATTTATGCCATAATAACATAGCTATGTCCACGACTTGTGTGGCCAGCATTCCAGGTAGATGGGCAAAGCTCAGAGATGACTTTGATTTCATTCATTCACTCACTCATTCATTCATTCATTCATTCATCAAGTATTAATTGAGTAGCTACAGTGGTCCAAGAACTGTTCTAAGCACGGAGGTCATATAAACAAGGCAGTCTTCTTGATCTCATTTAGCTCAACATACTTTGGGGCAGAGAGGCCAGAGGTGGAACAAGGATGGAGAAACAAGTAAAACCTATACATGAACAAGTATCATGTCTGATAGGATATCACGTACAGGGAAGTCTGAAGTTATCTTGTTGACCCCCTTCCCCCGGCACCTCTACTTTAGGAGCTCTGTGGACAACTGAGGTCATCAGAAGTGGGAGAGTAAGGAGGAGAGGACGGCAGGAGGGAAAGCCAGAAACCCTTTTAATATATAAAGAAATATAATATATAAATATATATAAAATATAATATAAATATATATTATAAATGTATAATATATAATATATATTTATTTATATATAAAATAAATATATTTATAAATATATAAATATAATATATAAATACATATAAAATATATTATATATAAAATATATAATAAAGACAGCACAGTTTTAATATGTTGAAACGGGAGTTCTGGTGTGACTCATAGGTTGTCTCTGAGGATAATTCCCATAGAAAAATTTCAAACTATTGCAAAAAAAAAAAAAGAAAGAAAAATTTCAAACGAATTGGAGCAACAGCGGCATTATTGGAACAAGTATCTGGCTGGCCAACAGGTAACGCTGAAAGACGTACCATTTCTGACATGCTAGTAGAAAACAAGAAGTAATGGAAACAGCATGTTCCATATAGTGGAACCGAAAGCATCTTGGGTTGACCTGGATTCAAATTCTGACCACGGTCCATACCAGCTCTGTGACCTTGGCCAAATGATTTACAACCGTGTAAGTTACTTTATGGCCACTCCATCATAAAACTGCTGACAATACCTCTCTTCTTCTGCTGGGGGTGGGGTCTATTTGTTGCTTTTTCTCTAGTTCCTTTATGTGTAAGGTGAGCTTTTGAATTTGAGATCTTTCCAGTTTTTGAATGTATGCTTGTATTGCAATGTATTTCCCCCTCAGGACTGCTTTTGCTGCATCCCAAAGATTTTGAACGGTTGTATCTTCATTTTCATTAGTTTCCATGAATCTTTTTAATTCTTCCTTAATTTCCTGGTTGACCTTTTCATCTTTTAGCAGGATGGTCCTTAACCTCCACGTGTTTGTGGTCCTTCCATATTTCTTGTTGTGATTAAGTTCTAATTTCAAGGCATTATGGTCTGAGAATATACAGGGGACTATCCCGATCTTTTGGTATCGGTTCAGACCCGATTTGTGACCCAGTATGTGGTCTATTCTGGAGAAAGTTCCATGTGCACTTGAGAAGAATGTGTATTCAGTTGAGTTTGGATGTAAAGTTCTGTAGATATCTGTGAAATCCATCTGGTCCAGTGTATCATTTAAAGCTCTCGTTTCTTTGGAGATATTGTGCTTAGAAGACCTATCCAGGGTAGAAAGAGCTAGATTGAAGTCACCAAGTATAAGTGTATTATTATCAAGGTATTTCTTGAGTTTGGTTATTAATTGGTTTAAATATTTGGCAGCTCCCACATTCGGGGCATATATATTGAGGATTGTTAAGTCCTCTTGTTGGATAGATCCTTTGAGTATGAGATAGTGTCCCTCTTCATCTCTCACTATAGTCTTCGGGGTAAATTTTAATTTATCTGATATAAGGATGGCAACCCCTGCTTTCTTTTGAGGACCATTTGAATGGTAAATGGTTCTCCAACCTTTTATTTTCAGGTTGTAGGTGTCCTTCTGTCTAAAATGAGTCTCTTGTAGACAGCGAATAGATGGGTCCTGCTTTTTTATCCAGTCTGAAACCCTGCGCCTTTTGATGGGGTCATTAAGCCCGTTCACATTCAGAGTTACTATTGATAGATATGAGTTTAGTGTCATCATATCTATTCAGTCCTTGTTTTTGTGGATTGTTCCACTGAACTTCTTCTTAAAGGGGAATTTTAAGAGTCCCCCTTAAAATTTCTTGCAGAGCTGGTTTGGAGGTCACATATTCTTTCAGTTCCTGCCTGTCTTGGAAGCTCTTTATCTCTCCTTCCATTTTGAATGAAAGCCTTGCGGGGTAAAGTATTCTTGGTTGCATGTTCTTTTCATTTAGGACCCTGAATATATCCTGCCAGCCCTTTCTGGCCTGCCAGGTCTCTGTGGAGAGGTCTGCTGTTACCCTAATATTCCTCCCCATAAAAGTCAGGGACTTTTTTTCTCTTGCTGCTTTAAGGATCTTCTCCTTATCTTTGGAATTTGCAAGCTTCACTATTAAATGTCGAGGTGTTGAACGGTTTTTGTTGATTTTAGGGGGGGATCTCTCTATTTCCTGGATCTGAATGCCTGTTTCCCTTCCCAGATTCGGAAAGTTTTCAGCTAGGATTTGTTCAAATACATATTCTGGCCCTCTGTCCCTTTCTGCGCCCTCGGGAACCCCAATTAAACGTAGGTTTTTCTTCCTCAGGCTATCATTTATTTCCCTTAATCTATCCTCATGGTCTTTTAATTGCCTGTCTCTTTTTTCCTCAGTTTCCCTCTTTGCCATCAACTTGTCTTCTATGTCACTCACTCGTTCTTCCACCTCGTCAAGCCTCGTCGTTAGGACTTCTAGCTTGGATTGCATCTCATTTAATTGATTTTTAATTTCTGCCTGATTAGATCTAAATTCTGCAGTCATGAAGTCTCTTGAGTCCTTTATGGTTTTTTCTAGAGCCACCAGTAGCTGTAAAATAGTGCTTCTGAATTGGCTTTCTGACATTGAATTGTAATCCATATTTTGTAACTCTGTGGGAGAGTGGGCTGTTTCTGATTCTTTTTTTTGAGGGGTTTTCCTTCTAGTCATTTTGCTCAGTGCAGAGTGGCCAAAAACAAGTTGTATTGGGAAAAGGAGAAAAAGAGAGAGAAGGAAAGAAAAGAGAAAAAGAAAAAAGAGAAAGAAGAAAAAAATAGGGGAAAAAGAGAAGAAAAAGAAAGAAAGGAGAAAAAAGAAAAAAGGGGGGGTGGGGGAAGCAATCAGAAATCAAGAAGAAAGAAAAAAAAAAGCACAAAACAAAGCAAAACAAAAAAAAAACAAAAACAAAAACAAAAAAACAAAAAACAAAAAAAACCACGCGGGAGTATCTTCCGATTCTGTGTAGTTTAAGTCCCTTGACTTCCCCTGGACCTGGTCCGTCTCGCTGGTCTTCTGGGGGAGGGGCCTGCTGTGCTGATTCTCAGGTGTTGGCACTTGGGGGAGCTGCTCTGCCCCTGCCTGGTGCAGGGCTCGGTGGGGGTTGTTCACCCCGTGAGGCCCCGGGAGGAAGCCACAGTGGTGGGAGCAGCTCTGGGACCCTGGAGTCAGCCCCCGCAGTAGCTCCGGGGCTCTCCGTCTGCAGGGCCTGGGGGCTCCGGGGCGGGGCCGCTGATCTGCTCAGTTCCAGGCAGGAGCGTCCTTGCTGTCCTGGGCCCTCCCGGCCTCTGCCTGTCCCGGGGGAGGCCGGATCCTGGGCTGTGTCCCGGCGCCCTGTGCTCCGGGGCCTGCGCTGTTGGATTCGCTCCCGCCCCGCAGCCCCCTCCGCGGAGCCGCCGCCCGAGCCCCTCCGAGCTGTTCCCGGAGCCGCGCAGCCCCCTCCGCGCGGAGCTTCTTCCTCTGCGCGAGCCGCCGCCGCTGAGCTGTTCCCGGAGCCCCGCAGCCCCCTCCGCGGAGCTGCCGCCCGAGCCCCTCCGAGCTGTTCCCGGAGCCGCGCCGCCCCCTCCGCGGAGCTTCTTCCTCCGCCCGAGCCGCCGCCGCTGAGCTGTTCCCGGAGCCGCGCAGCCCCCTCCGCGGAGCCGCCGCCCGAGCCTCTCTGAGCTGTTCCCGGAGCCGCGCAGCCCCCTCCGCGCGGAGCTTCTTCCTCTGCGCGAGCCGCCGCCGCTGAGCTGTTCCCGGAGCCCCGCAGCCCCCTCCGCGGAGCTGCCGCCCGAGCCCCTCCGAGCTGTTCCCGGAGCCGCGCCGCCCCCTCCGCGCGGAGCTTCTTCCTCCGCCCGAGCCGCCGCCGCTGAGCTGTTCCCGGAGCCCCGCAGCCCCCTCCGCGGAGCCGCCGCCCGAGCCCCCCCCAGCTGCTCCGGGTCCCGCCGAGCGCTGCAGCCCTTAGGGAGCTCGGCGCATCTCCCGGGGCGCAGTTCCTCTGTTACTGTCCCAGGGAGCCCGAGGGCGTCCCCGCCTTTCTGGGGATCCTGCTCCAATTCCCGGGGAGCCCCTTTCCGCGGGGAAGGTCGGTGCAGCTCCTGCTCCTCCGGGACGGGGCTCTCCTGTCCTGGGGACACTCGCCCCGGCCTCAGCCCGGCTCCTCGGGGCCCCTCCCCCTTGGAGGCCTTTTGTGTCTTTATTTCTTTTTCCCCGTCTTCCTACCTTGATAGAAGCGCGAACTCTTCTCACTGGAGCGTTCCAGCTGGTCTCTCTTTAAATCTCAGGCCGAATTCGTAGGTTTTCAGGATGATTGGATGGTTTTCTAGGTAATTTGCTGAGGACAGGTGACCTGGAGACCCTGCTCTGCCGCCATCTTGCCCCTCCTCCCCCACTGCTGACAATACCGACAGGTCTCAGAGACTCATTGTAAGAAATAAGTGAAATAATAGTCAAAAAATGCCCCAAACAATACCTCTCCCAGAAAAGATGGGTAGGAAATTAATACATGCCGGTCTTGCTTTTTTTTTTTTTTTCCCTTTTTCTAAGATTTTATTTATTTATTTGAGAGAGAGCACGAGTAGGGGGGAGGGGCAGAGGGCGAGGGAGAGCAGATGCCCGGCCCGAGTTGAGACTCGATCCCAGGACCCTGAGATCATGGCCTGAGCCAAAGGCAGGTGCTTAGCTGACTGAGCCACCCGGGTGCTTTGTTTTTATCCTGAGTCATAAATGATAATTTTTTTTTTTTAATTATTTATCTATGATAGTCACACACACAGAGAGAGAGAGGGAGGGAGGGGCAGAGACAGAAGCAGGCTCCATGCACCGGAGCCCGATGTGGGATTCGATCCCGGGTCTCAGGATTGTGCCCTGGGCCAAAGGCAGGCGCCAAACCGCTGCGCCGCCCAGGGATCCCATAAATGATAATTTTATGTACACCAGGCGCTATCACGAGCAGTAAGCCAGAGTAGCGATTCTTAAAATCTTTTGACATAGTTAGAAAAAGTCGGCCCTCTGAAGGATGACTTCATTCCTCACCATGAATGGGGTCGAACAAGGGGTTACGTCTGAAATGGAAGGAGTTTTGGTTCTGTGTATTCAGGATCAATTCTGGCGTTAGTGTTCCTTTGAGTAGGGCCACTATTCAAGTTAGCTTTTGAGGTTTTTTTGATATTGTGAAACAACAACTCAATGAAGGATCAAAGGATGGAGAATTCCAGGTTGATTCATGAATTTTAAAGTGAGGATGTCTCAGAGTATGAGGCATGATGTGAGGCAGTGAGTGTCAGGGAGATGGAAACTCTAGAGAACAGAAAGGCCTTGATTTCAAAGAAAGGAAGCAAAAAAAAAAAAAAAAAAAAAAAAAAAAAGAAAGAAAGAAAATCAACAACTTAATCTCTCTAATGCCTCGGATCCTGACAGAGAAATTTGCCATGATGAAAAGAAGGAAGCAAAACACAGACGGCTGGACCAATTTTCCCTGCATGACCAGAGGCCTGCACACTGTCCCCCAGCAGGGCCCCCCGGGTCCGGGGACTTGGGGAAGGGCTCCTCACTCGCTGTGTTGCTGCCAAGGGGACAAACAGGCAGGGGTCACGAAGTCAACTGGTTTTGGGGCCGTAGCCGGTGCTTCCACCCACGACCTGCGGGGTGGGGCTCGCGCCTTCCTGCAGGGTCCTGGGTGTGCTGCAGGTGGCTGGCCTCCTGGGCGAAGTGATGACGGATGGCACCGAGGAAGGCGGCCCGGGCCCCGGGTCAGGGGTGTGATTCTCCGGTTCTCCACTTTCTGAAAAGGAGGCCCAGTCTGCCTGGTGTCGACTGACAGTCCTTCGCTTGCCAACGCAACCTGTCCCGAGTAGAGGATCCTGCTCTGGCCTGGGTTTTGGGGCGACTCCCGGCTCGTTCGCCCCCTTGCAGCCTTTCCTGCGGGTGGGAAGGGGGTGGCCACATGGGCAGAAGGGCGCGGTGGGCGCTGGCTCTCCCTGGGGGTTCGAGCAGCTTTGCGGGAGCCGGTTCCCGTGGCTGTGCCAGGCCGGGGCCCTTCTGCGGCACGGGGCCTGGGGGTTGGAGGGGGCCTCCGGTTCCCCGCTGAGCTGCAACCTGAGGTCTGATCCCAGAAAAGCGGTGCTCCCCTTTGTGGCCAAGCGGAGCGCGGAGGAGCGACGGGCCCCCGAGAAGAGGCAGCCCGCCAGCACTTGGCTGCCCCCCCGCTCTGGGGCGCCCTCTGTAGGAAGCATCTCCCCGGGCTTCTGGAAAAGCAGAGGCTCGGGCCCTGCCCAGGTGGGTCCCTTCCGGGCCGGCCAGGCCCCAGGGCAGCGCTTCTCACCTGGGGCTTCACAAGGTTCCTTCGGATGCTGGGTTCTAACCAGTTAAAGATGCTGGGTCACCCTCAGCCCGGCGGGGGGACGGAGGGGAGAGATTTCACAGGGAGTCCGGGGCCGAGGCCTGCAGCCGCTACAGAGTCAGGGTCCTTTGCCCTCGGGCCCGCGTGGCCGTGGCCAAGGGGAGCTACCCGCGTGAGGGTCGGGCACCCCTGGAGCTGGGCGCCAGGGCCCGGGGTGTAGATGGGACCTGGGCCGGGCGTGGGGAGGCACCTGCTGCCTGCAGCTCTGTGCCCTCGTGGGCACCCAGGGTGGCAGCACTGGGTCCCCGTTCCCACTCCTTTCTCAGCCCCCAACCCCCCTGCAGGGTAGGTTCTCCTTGGGCGACTCCCCTTCTCAGAGCTAAGCTGTCCCTTGGGGCTTGGGGCGTCTGCTCTGCTCGCAGGCCCGGCCCGCCCCCCCCCCCCCCCCCCCCCCGCCACGCAGCAGACGGCAGGTGCACTGGCCTCCGGGAAGCGGGCACAGCGGCCTCCGTTGCTTGCTCGGCCTCCCCAATGCCACCTGCCACCGCCGCTCCAGGACTACCCCCCCCGCCCCGAGGCAGGTCAGATGCCCCCGCGGCCCGGGACGGGGGAGCCCTTCCCGTCTTCTGCGTCTGGAGAGCACATCCAGTGCCTTGGCACCGGGCTCTTCAGCAGAAGACAAAGAACTAGGCTGCCCGTCTTGAGGCCAAGAAGTGTGCGGGAGAAGAGACGCACACGACTGAACTCTGATGGGAAACCCCTTCTCCGCCTCACCCAGAGGCCTGCACATCGTTGGCGGAGCTGTGCCCCGCCTCACCCCCAGCACCCCCGCCCCGCCGACCTGCCCCCTGCACCCGCCCGCCTCCGCGCACCTGCCGCCTTGCTGTGCTCGGGCTGGACACAAGCCTCCTCGCGAGGGGCTGTTTGAACGAACCATCTTGCCGTCACCACCCCTGTCGTCCCGCTTCAATTACGTGGCATCTCCGTCTCTCTCCCTCAGCTCTCCCTCCCTGGCTCCCCCCAGCCCCCCTAAAACCCGCAGTGTGCGCTCCCACGGCGTCTTACGTGAGATGCTGTTGGTCCGGAGGTTAAGGATACGAACAGGTGAAATCACGTCCAGCTAAGAATTATTTTTTCAAGGAAGTAGTAAGGACCACAGTGACCACAGTGCTTTCGACTGTTTCCTAAACAGCTCCCTTGCAGTGACGCGTAACAGAACCTGTTAGGAGAACAGACCGTCTTCACTGGGCTAGTTCATTCCAGGCCCTTGTACCGTGGCTGACCTCGGCCCAGGCCACGGCCGGCTGCTATCTGTGCACTGTCCAAGTCCTACAACAGTCTGGCAGTATTTTTTTTTTTTTGGTATTTTTAATTAGTCGATTTTATATTGTGTCCAGGGTTGATAGTTGGTTCAAGTGTTTTTGAAAAGTATATGATACGTTCTTGAGTGAATGAGAATAAGAAGAAGTATGTTCCTTCACGCCATTGCTATCTACTGTGGCTCAGTGTTAGACTAGTCATGCCAACGCCTGGCTCTGAACCAAACCACATGCCTCAGTTGATGCCAATGGATGGCCTCTTTCTCCCAGCAATCGAGGTGGGGAAGGACAGTCCCAGGAGAGTCTGGGGGATGACTCAGCTCAGAGGTCTGCACCGTCATGAGCTGGGTCTGACTTAAGTGCAAGGTGTTGGCGGAGGGACAGCGTGGGCACAGGTGTGTGGTGCACGCGACGGTGACCTGGCCAGGGTGCGGAGAGCAAGCGAAGGCTCTCACAGTGCGTGGAGGGAGAGCTGTTGAGGCACCTGTGGATCGAGGCAGACGCCAGTTAGGTGGAGGGACAGTTAAGGAGGAACGGTTGATCTGGCCCCCACCCCTGGGGACACACGCCGGAGGGCCACGGAGCACGAGGCCGGGTCCCTTGGCAGGGCTGTAGGAGCGCTGAGAACGGAGGGGCCGCTCCCGAGTCGCCTGGGAGGGCGTGGGAATCAGCGGTTTGGGGGCACAAAGGGGAAGGTGCAAAGGGGTCCTTTGAGACCCTGGGCTGAACTCTGAGGGCCCCGCTGGTCCCTGATGGAGACGGGCCGTTAAAGCTTCCTCCAGAACCGCACGTATGCGAGCCTAGGTGACTATGACACTTTGTGACTTGTCGTTTCGTGCGGATTCTGTTCATTAAGAATTATTTATCGTCTTATAAAAAACCTCGACTTACGTTCACCCAAGTTATCTGAGAGGCTCTCTGCCGACACGGCGCCGCTCCTCTCTCGGTGGTTTATGTTTCTGGCTTATCTGGGGTTTCTAATTTTAGTTAAATGTGATTTGTGCCGCACGTTTACTCGTAACTCTGTCTCCCGTGGTGACAGCTTAGGACATTATTCTGTGGTTCGTTCCGTAGCTGGGCTCCTGAGAAGGCCTGTGCTTTCGAGCCTTCGCTCTGTGGAGAAGAATCGAACTTGCAGCAGGGAAGGGCGGTAACGGAGGACGGAGGCTCGGTGATGCGGAGGACGGTGGCTGGGAATGGGACAAGGGGAGAGGGCCCACGAGGGGAGCCTGTAGCCCTCTCACAACACCTGCGGGTGGCTGGACTGTGCGGGTCAGGACGGCTGCCTCAAGCCGTCTGTGGCGGAGCCTCCCGGGGCTCAGGAGGGCCAGCAGTGGGGTCACTAGGTCCACAAGGCCACGTCTGGCATGGCGTGGGCACCCCGTAAACGACTGTTGAATAAATGGGAACAATTGGCAAGGCCCTAACTTTCTTCCTTCTTGCTCCTGCCCCCATCCCGCGCGACCCCCGATTTGGACGTCCCCTTAACTCTGAGTCCGGTGCTGGTGCCGAATCGAATTTGGTCTGGAGAATAAAGGAAGGCACCGTTTCCTTCACTTCCTATCTGATGCGACAGAAATCATGAGAAATAATTTAAAAAGTTAGAAGTAAATGAGGAACCGAAGTTAAGAGAACTCATCTAGCACGACTGGAGATAGGTATCAGCGAAGGTCACGTTCCCAGAGCAGGTGAGTTATAAAGTGGACTTTTGCCCAGAGCGAGGCTGGAAGGAGGCCCGAACCTGACCGGGGGGCTGCACACCACCCGGCCCTTCCTGACGCCGACGGCAAAGGGCCCGATTCCTTTGTATATCTGTGCGGACGTCAAGTAGCCTCACGGTACGTCACCCCTCATCCTGCACATCGTGCGAATGCTCACGCAAAGACAGCAATTAATTACACGACAAACTCTGGTCATCGATCCCCGGAGGAGTAAGCATGTAGGTGAGATGTCTGGTGTGACTGGGGAGCGGGGACAGTGGGTGCAGGAGCTGCGGAGCATGGGGAAGGGCGGGGGACCTGAAGCTAAACATTAGCAGAGAGTCTAATACGACTCTGAGATAATCTCTGTCGAATCTTAATAGTCCCCACTGACTTCTCCTCCAGGATTCGTGAAAGGGAAGACTTCAGTCCTGCAAAGTCCCTGCAATATTGACTCGCTCATCCTGGGCCTGGAAACACACACGGGAGGTTTAGCAGTATGTGCGCTCTCAGGCTAGACCCTCTTTTGAAATGAAAGAATGATCCCTCCTCTTGTTCAGACACGATGCCAGTGAACCCATTTGAAAAAAAAATTAGAGGAACCGCGTTCTTAACTCCCTCTTGCCTCATTTTTCCAGAACCAGCTTTCTTGTCTCCCCAAGAGACAATCGTCAGAGTGAGAGCTTGATGCCTCCCAACTCTAGCCAGAGGTTTCCATTCATATTTCACTCAACTGATGAAATACATTTTTTTCTTCTCAATTATTTGTTCAACAAATAGTTTATTGCATCCCTGAAAAACATTTCCATGTACTGAAAGTATACTCTGAGCAGGTCATCGTTCTAAGTCGCAACGTGGATGGTCTTGCTTACTTCTCACGGCGGTGATACGCAGCATAGGAAGACGTCTCTCTCCACTTAAAATATGCTGGATACCGAAATTAGGCAACTTGTCCAAGGCTGAGTGGTTAGCGAAGTGGGGCTTAGACTGGGGCCCCCTTCTGTCTTGCTTCAGAGGCCAAGTACCCATGCTCCTTGGAGGGATCCAGTCCCCGCTCACCACCCAGCCACCCGAATCATCTCGTTCTCTCTTTAATTCTTTGAATCAAACTTATAACTTTACAGCTGTGCCATTGTTTTTTGAATCGTGTTTAATTACTCATCACCTCTATCTCCTTTGCTAGAGCGCGAGCTTGAGAGCACAGGTCTGTTAGCGACTTCATGGCCCCGTAACAGCGGCTAGAACGACGCCTGCCGTGGTGTGGGAGCCCCGTAAATGATTGTTGAATAAATGGAAACAATTGGCAAGGCGCTTTCTTTTCTCCTTGTTGCTCCCAGGCTAATTGTGCGGACCATTAAGGAATAACCCAGAAAATGCTAAGATGGAATTAGGAAGACAAGACTGCCAAGGGAATCGTGGAGGCTTCACTGGTGAGCTGGTATTTGCTCTGCGTATTGTGGGGAAAAGAAGGGTATCCGGAGAGCAGCGAGAAGTGGATAAAATGTCAGAAGCAAGAAGTCAGAACTCGTACGGGGGATGGGGAAGACATCCTGACTGTCTGTGAGGACGTGCATCTACCGGGCCTGCAGGGTCACCGAGTGCTCTGCACCGACCACTGGCATAGCCTTTGGTCTCTCTCTCTCTCTTTTTTTTTTTTTAAAGATTTTATTTATTTGTTTATGATAGACACACAGAGAGAGAGAGAGGTAGAGACACAGGCAGAGGGAGAAGCAGGCTCCATGCAGGGAGCCTGATGCAGGATTTGATCCTGGGACTCCAGGATCACGCCCTGGGCCAAAGGCAGGCACTAAACCGCTGAGCCACCCGGGCATCCCTAGCCTTTGGTCTTTGATCGTGGTTCTTATCATGGTTCATTTACTCTCAGTCTCCTGCTAGGGGTGAGATCTCTGAGGTGAGGAACCAGGACCATCTGCTAGTGAGCTCCTTACGGGCAGGGACCCTGCCCTATTTATCTCTGTATTCCCATTGCTCAGCACCGTGCTGCTAATTGGTGGCCCGTGGTACATGTAGAAGGTAAAATCAATGTGCCATGAACGAATGGGTGAATGATAGGGCTTAATAGCAGTTTAATGAAAAAAGTGTTTTAAATCTAAGGTGAGGGCAAGCAGCAGAAATAGTTCACGTGGTCTCTGGTGGCAACGTCTGGTTTCTGAATATCTACAATTTTGGAACTAGAGATAGAAACGGTAAGAGAGATAGGATCGGCGATGTGAAATGACTTGTTCATGGTTCCACAACAAATTTGTGTTGAGAGTAGGAACTTGGATTTAGAGATCACGGCTCCCAGTTAAATCTGACTTTTCAAAAAAAAAAATAAATAAATAAATCTGACTTTTCACGAGTTGAACTCTGTTCTCCTCTGGGCAGGCTACATCGGTGTGATTCTGAGCTCGACGCTCAGAGACATGTATAGACAAAGTAGACTTTGTCCAAGAGGATGGACGAGGATGACACAGATGCTTAAGGGAAAGTGGAAACTGGTATCAGATGAGCATCAGATGAGAACATGAAGGATGTTTCACCTGGAGAAGGAAGTACTTGCAAAGGGGCTGTGGGGTGAGTGGAAAAATCATGATATCTCTTCTAATATTTTTAAATACATGTCATCACTCCTTTGCTCCAGAAAGGAAAAATAAAGCCATGGGTAAAAATCACAGAGAAATAAATTTCAACTCAATCTGAGAGGAAAAATAATGTCTCACCATTAGAATTGACCAAGAACGAAATTCCTAATTATAAGGACTATTCAAGTAGAGGCGGGATGCTCACCTGTCACTAGACTGGGAGTTCCTTTAAAGACCATGTTCTATTTGTATTTCCCTAAGACTTTGAATAGTGCCGGGCACATAGTATATGCTCATTTATGATTCGCTATGTATCTTTTAAAAGGAATTCCTTTATGGGGTAGATGAGCATGGAGGTGACTAGGAATGCACTGTATTATTAACTCCAAGGACTTTTCCAACACTTAGGTTTATGATTCTTTGATTTAAAAAAATCCTGCAAGATAGCATACCAAATATTTAGCAAAGCAAGTCATTTCATACCCTGATCAGGGAAAGGTCAGTGGAGTTGCTGTTTCTTTTAAACTCTACGAAGCTCTAGTGTTGCATTGCAGCTCTCCCTTTGGGAGGAAGGATTTGTTTGCCATTCACTACTGTCTTACGAAGGAGATCACTGCTAGTACATCTCTACACGTGGTGATCAAACTAAAGCTCCATGCACAATTTTATGGAGACATTTGCGCAATGGTTACGCCAATAGATTCACACTTTTCAGAGTGACTAACCTAGGAGACCAGGTTTTTCAGAGTCCTAAATCCTATTTATTTTGTCACCTTTTTAATAAATATCTTAAATATCATTTCAGGAAACTTATTTTTCACTGAATATTTTATACCCGGAATGTGTTGATTTGATATTTATGTGGGTTTTTTTTGGACACAGGAGTGTCGTTCCTTTTAGTCCATGTGGAAGTGATCAAAAGGAGGCAAAGAAAGTTCTAGATTTACTATATTAGCCACAGAAAGCTGGGGAGAACTAAGCGATCATAAGGCGATTTTTTGATTTGTTATTTACCTCTTATTTTTTGAGAGTTCTCATATTTTATTTCTTCCCAAAGTGATCATATCTATTTATATGCTCAAAAATCCCTATCAACTTTCCACTAAATTCTTTCAGATGCTATTGGATTAATTTGCTTTCTTATCTCAGCATATAAATAGGCTTCCAACGTATTTCTCTGTCCTTATGAAATATCATCATCACCGTATTCCACTTCAAATAATGGTGTAGCATTAACCATAAAGCCATTCCTAAGGAATGTGGTGGCAATTCTAACTCCTTTTTAAAGAACTCTATGCTATAAAATGTAGCACCGTGCTTCTGAGAATCTGTGGTGCTGGTGTTTCACTTTTAATGATGTTATTACATTTTTCTACAAGTTCTTAATTCCACTCACCTAAACGGAATAGATTTTGTGCTCTGTGTATTCCTGAGATGTAGCTTGTTCTGGACCCTTCAGATATATGCACTTGACAGCGAGATTCTAAGATGCTTTCCCAATAAAAACCAATATCTTCTTTCTCTCTCTTTTATGAGTTATAAAACACTTTCCCTACCCTTCTTCTTTGATTTAATTTATATGCCAGAGATTTTTCAGCTCTGGGGATGAAAATGGAAGACCAGGGAAGAAAGTTGATGAAATAGAGATGATTCAAAGATCTGAAATATTTTATCCTCACTCGATATAAAGTAAATTATTTTTTCTCTTTTCCAATAACCATCATTTCCCTTGATCTTGGAATCACTCAAAACCTAGCCACCGAGTCCTATATAAACTAATGCTCTGTCTCAAGATATGGGGAGAGATGAAATACTGGTGCCTGCACAGATTGTACCAGGTTGATTATATTTACACTTATGAGATACCGCAAATTTAAGAATGCCATTTTTTTCTCATCACTGAGTATTTATTATATATAACAAATACATGGGAAAGAAAAAACTATATTGTGTGATATAAATAGTTTATTTACATTACAGAAAAAACATCAAGACAATGTATACTATTTCAAATATATCCATACATAATCAAATATAGCTGTAGTACATGTTTTCATTGGTGTAGATTACCACAAATGCAAGGCAACATGTGTAGATCTCTTGTCTTATTCTTTTGTCTATAATACTGTATTGTGTAGTCCCAGATCTTGGTAGTCCAGCCACTGTGCAACATGCTCCCTTTAGATTAACCTCGTGGATGCTCTTGTTGTGTTGTCTGAACTGTAGTGCCCTGTATTTTGCTTCTGTCTGTGAATTCTGTTGCTTCTGGGGCATTTCCTAGAAGGTTGGAAAGTTTACAAATCTTAGTCCAGTGCTGTTACCTAAAGTTTGGTCCTACAATTACAGAGTGAAGTTGTGGATTAAGCAAACTGTTAAAATATTTCAGACAAAAGAATTTATTATCAGTAGATGCTGGGATTATTTTGGAAGATATATATATATTTAATATATATATTTAATAAATATATATTTATTTATTAATAAATTAATAAATATAAATATATATATATATATTTTTTCCTCCATCTCCTGGCCGTTGTCTTTAAGTGTCTTTTGGGGCGCACTGATGAACAGAGGCAGACGTTGAAGAGGAATACATTTACCTGGTCTTCAACCACTTACTCAATAAGGCACAAGAATGACTCAGCACAAGGCAATCAAGCAAATTGTGAGCTCATCCAATCTCACTTTAAATGTCTTCAACAATTTTATATTCTAAATGTCCTCAGGATGAATGTTAAATTGACATTTCAGTGCTACAAGTTTAAATCCTTTCCAACCAGAGGATGAGCCAACTGTTAATATCTGATACGTAATGAAAAGGGATACTGTTTTGGTTCAGCCAGATATCATTTTTATATATTAACCCCATAAGCTAGAGACATAAATTGGTACCAACTATTTAGCTTCTATAAAAAGCTAAATTCAGTCAAATTATCTGAAAAGCTCTCCTCTGGTGTCTTTTCTCTTGTAATAAAAGAATACTTTGATGATGCAAATAAGAACTACAATTCAAAGTTCACATAAAATCTTATTGTTGATGGGTTTCAGAGATTATATATTCATATATATCTTCACAAATGAATAAATACATGTTATCTATGTATCTATTTTTTTTTAAAGAGGTCAAAATAAACATGGAGCTGAAAGTCACATTCCCAGCAAGTGGGAGCTCTTGGAGACAAAAAAGATAGAAAATCCATCTTTTCAACAGGGCAACTCTTTTTCATTCCAGAGCAGGTCTCTAGATATCTATATTTATGTGACACATGCTGTATTTAGAAGGAGGGCAGATGTTTGACAAATCATAAAAACAAGGGGAAGCAATTAGAAAAAAAAAAGAAAGTGGGAGGAGGAGGAGAGAGAGAAAAGAGGAGAGACCAGGTGATGGAGAAATGAAAAGAAAATTGAAGAGAATGAAGGGACTTCTGCTTGGTACAATTTGTAATTCTTTTAGCAACGGGATATATTGGAATAGGTCTTCATGGGAAAGTGTGGTCAAGGTGGATGGAAAAGGGGAAGGTTTGGTGAGGGGCAGATGGCCTGGGTGGAAAATCTGGTTTTTGAGTAATACATTCTCAAGTGAATAGAATGAATCCACACTGGGGAAAGTGTGGCTTATTGACTAGCATGACTCCTGGAAATACTTTGGAAGACCTGGACATCCCAAGATAGATTTATAAAATGTATTACAATAATGCTGATTTAGACTCCTCCTCAAAAGGAAATAGAGAATAGGTTTTGTTCCTTTTTTTACGTGAAAATGAAAACGGCCATATGCCTTAAAAAAATGGCTTACTTCTACTTTGGAGCTCAGTTTAGGTCATTTTGAGCTTTAGAACACACAGCATGATGACCGGCCGAGGGGCAGGACTAGAGCAGTGGACAGGCTCTGACGCCAGGCAGCCCGGACTCTGTAGCTGCCCTTATTGCTCGGCTGTGTACACTTAACGATTTGCTAACTTCTCATACCTCAGAGTTTCTATTTTTCAAATGAGGATAACTGTTCTCTCTTCATATGTTAGTAAATGCGTATGTGTCTGTGTGTACACACATGTATGACACACACACACATAACATATATGCACACAGTGCTTGGTGAGGTCAGAGCCCAGTGTATCCCGTTGTTCTTGGAATGTATGGGAACAGAACTGTGATTAATAACAAACTTGAAAACATCTGCTAAAATGTCGAAAGTCCTGCATTTTTGTCAGTACATGAAGTAGCAAATCCAGTCGTTAGGAGATTAGAGGTCTTAAATAGGAACTTGGTTTTTCATGTGCTGACCGCGTGTACATATCAGAAGGCTCAAGACCCCTATGGTAATATGGCACCACTTCTTGTGTTTTAGATTCTTTTCTATCTTTCCTTTATACTCAGTATTTTTGGTTTCTTGAGTTATCTTTATGTTCCCTAGAATCTATTTTAATATAATCCATTGACTCACTTGGCATCTAAACGTGAGAGTCTAGTTGATGAGCTCAACTTGGCTTGGAGCAGCACAAAGCTCCAGTCGATGATATTCCCTTAAGCTTTTAGGCCCGGCAAGGATTTATGAACCATATTTTGTCTTTTTCAAGAGCAAATGCCACACTTGTCCTCAAAGAAGATAGTGCAATACAGCTACGGAGATGTATCATGGCCTTTATTTTCTAAAGATATGATACTTTCTTTTATTTTCTTGTCTTTAGAAAAATAATTTTGGAGGGAACATTCTGATTTACTGTAGAGCTGTGCAGATGAATGAAAGTTTAAATGTCTTGTGAATTTGGCAAAAGCCTTGAAAAACTTTCTCGGAATTTTTTTCTCAAGGAGAGTGAAATAAGGTCAGAGAGGAGTGTCTTCTTCAATAAGATTTCTGGTTAGACAGGATGTAATAATAACAGGTTTGGTTGTCATGAACTTACACACTGAGGAAGCTAAGCAAGTAAATACCTGGCCCTACTCCTTTGCTCCAAGCACCATGTCAGATATCACTAATTAGCCATGATTTTTCTCTCCTGTTGAAACTGGATGAGGTGCCTGGATCCCTCTCAACCTAGCTCTCCAGGAAACAATTGCCATTTGGTTGATATACACAGTCATTGTCATGTTTGTCGCATGTTTCCATATATCAAAGGTTTTCATGCACTACAACACAATCTTTTTTATTAAAGCTATTTTCTCTGAATTTTGTGATTAAAAGCTATATCGTTAACTTAAGATAAAAATGTACCTGTCGTTTACGCCAAATATGTTCAAAATGATTATATCGGAGAGTGATACTTGGAAATCCAAGTACCGTAAATGAAAGCTCTACTTTGACACTTTTCTAGGCCTTCTACACCATTCCTTCTGACCTCTTTCAGCACACTGATCTGGGTCTGGGTAAATAAGGCCACGCTGTCATCTAAATAGTCTGTTAGTAGTTCGAATGAAGACGGACTTTCTATAGCTAAAAGAGAAGAACTTATTTAAACAAAGATTGGCATCACAGAGTAGAGAAAAAAGATCTTTGCTTCAAAACTAAATAATCATCAAAATGCAACAATAAGGAAAATAATTTGTACCACTCCAGCATGAAAAATCGCTGCTATTCACAGGCTGTTAGGAGGAGGAAATAGGACTCCAGAGAATGGATGGCCGCAGAGCCCACAAAGGGCCTCAGGAGGAGAGTAATCTAAGTAAGGCGAGGAGGAACAGCACACTCCGGCATCGGGGTGGCCGACTGAGCACTGTTACTGACCTGGTGATGCAGAGGACCACCACACAGATGACGGCAATCTGAATGGTTCCAATCACAGCTGCGATTAAGACATACTGAAATCGCACGGGGCCGGGAACAACGTACAATACACTGTAGTCCTTTTTTTCACAGTGTTGTCCAGTATAACCAGCATCACACCTGGAAGAAATGAGAGTGTCCAGTTACCTGTAGCTGTTGGGCTCATTTTTTTTTTTTTTTTTTTTTGGGAGAGGTGCTCATTTTTATAGCTGGCTAGACCACTTTTATCTTCATTGTGAAATCTGGGCTGTTGGTTTCTTTTTTTCTTTTTTCTTTTTTTTTAATGTTACTCTGTAGATATAGGTTACCACTCTCTCTTTTCTTTTTTTTTTTTTTAATTTATTTTTTATTGGTGTTCAATTTGCCAACATATAGAATAACACCCAGTGCTCATCCCATCAAGCAACTCTCTATTTTCAACAAGATCCCTTTGTGTGTTGGGTTTCAAAGATATGAGGTGTTTCTTTTACACTTAAAATAAGATTTTGAAGACAGGAGGATTGCCACATAGTTTGTGATGATGATGATATAGAGAAGCAATGGATGTCCAGAAACCATCATTCTTTTTACTGTTTTTTTTTTTTTCAGGCAAGTTTCACATTTTATTTAACTTGTTCTTTAATCGACCTAAGCTGACATGATTACTTGACAGAAGGTTTGTTTCTGAGGATGTGGGGGTAAAATGGGGCTATTTATTTATCTTTGGATAAAGCGTTCTCTATGCTACTGTGAGGACAAATGTTGAAAAATATTTAGACCAGGACTATAATAAGTAATTTCTTTAATTCGTTGATCATAAAGTTGCCTACTTATGTTAGAGAGCTAAATTTCAGGAGGAAAAATAATAATCATGGTGTAGGCAATAGAGTTCCACAAAATAAACCCCTGTGCTATTCATCTGAGAATGAAGGCCACTTCTCACTTACTCAACCCTCATCAGAAAGCTCCAGGAGACCATCTGCGTGTTAAAATTAGCATTTGACAATGAAATGAAGAAACTGTTCACATAACAATACGAGCAAGGATCAGCTTGTCTTTGGCTTTATGCAATTATTTCAGTATTTCACTTGGAATTTCTGCATCCTGGGGCCTTTCCTTTTGCCTCGGAGGGTTCAATATGGGGGCCCTCCTAAAGATGACAGGGCAGCAGAAACAACCTCTTGGTTTTGTTCACTCTAGCTGGTTTCACTGGAACGTGCTAGTGTATTCAGTGAAGGAAAATATAAAAGGAAGACAGTTCTTGAGAGAAAGGGAGAGAGAGACAGAGAGAAGGAGGAGGGGGAGGAGGAAGAGAGAGAGAGAAACTCTTCGCTGTATAATAGACAACCTATTTCATCATAGGATACCTGTATATTCCTTTAATAAAAAATAAATTTGGTTTTTCACCTTGGCTTTACCATCTTTTTGCCAACTCAATAATTATGTTCTATTCATGAATACTCAGCAGATATTTATATTTATTACCTAAGTCCGGACAAGCAATTTCTTTGTGTCTCAACTGAGTTGGAATCTGGGGAGGCACGGCTAACAATTTCACTATACGAGGCCTGTGGATAACAGGTATGTGCCCAGCAAAACCAAGACTGATAATGCTTATTAGAAGGACTTTGGAAAAGATGACCTCACCAAAGCAATAATGTCCTCTTAGGGACAGTAAGTCCTCATCCATTCATCTCAGAAGGACTTAGTAAGCACTTGTCCTGTGCCAAGAGCTGCTCTATGTCCATGGGAAAGAGTGGGGAATGAAACAGGGGTCTGAGCCTTTACGAAGCTGGTAATGCTCAAGGTACAATTTAAAATTCTACAAGAGGAGTACACATAACGCTGTGTTACTTAGTACCCGGGTGTGTAAGGCACACATTTCATGGTCTTCGTGTGTGTGTGCAGGAGAGGCAGTGAAACGCCTTGCTGCCGATCACTGCGGGGGAATGCCATCCAATTCTTTACAAACACCCAGAATTTGGCCCTCTGTTTTCACTGCATACATTTTAAGAATTAAAGAGCGAAAACGTTACCTGCAAGACGGCTCCTGCATGTTGATAGAATGTTCGCACTTCCCATGCATGCAGAAACCATTGTAATGTTCTGGGCAGGGGATGTGGTGCTCTCTTGCACTTTCTTCTAGCTTGTTAGCATTCTCTGTGGATACAGATAAAAGCAGGCACCCCTTGTAAATACTTCCTCAGCCCAGTAAGATCAACCAGTACATTAAGAAGCAAAGCTATAGCAGGCAAAGATATTTAAAAGGGTAAGAACTAAAAGGCTCTGGTTCAGAAGAAAGAGGGAAGAAGAATTGAAAGACAGACATCTTCACAATTGTGTTTAGAGATGAAACTGCAAAATTACCCAGTGCTTTTCATGCTTTTATGCAATTTCTCCCATCTTTAATAGCCAGTGATGTGTCTGTGAGTTGTTAGACAGCTTTAATTTTCCTTGTGTAGGGACTGTGCATTGATCATAAAATAATTCAAGAAGAACTATCTTATTCTTTGAATTTCAAAGGCCAGCATAATGTCCCTGAGAGTAAATTGCTGTAATACCTTGATACTTTCTCAGTGTGGGAGCTTAAAAGTTAAAATATGGCTGTGTTCAGTTGTTAAACAGACGTTTTCCAAAACTAAATGCAAATTGCAACAAATGTATTCTTTCAGGCTTTTTTCATTTACTGTGAACAGGAATTCTACTAGCACCCATACATTTTCTTATTGCCAAAATAAAGCTATTGAAAGAGCAAACGTTATCTCAGAACCATTTGTGTAGATACTAACACAGTACGTACTGCATGCCCTAAGTTACGCCAGGGCCTGGGAGCTGGCCTGTGTGAACGACGGGATGTGAAAGTTAAATTTAGGATGAAGAGAGAGTTTGCCTTCTAAAGTGAACTCCTTCCTCCGTCATTAACAAGATTTGTTTCCTTATGTTTCTACAAAGACATTAAACTCTTTTTTTTCTGACCTTTAGCCCAAATACGTTGGCTTCACATTTGTCATGCTGTCTCTAAATAGTCTTTTGATGATGTTCATTTTATAATACAAAGTTTTCCTTTTTTGAGTCTTTTCCATAATCTGTGACCTGACCAGACTTTAAAATTCTTGCCTTAAAAAAAAAATTCTTGCCTAAGCACCTGAAAAACTTCATTTTCTTGACTTCAATCTGAGATACTTTTCAATCCCACAGTAATAGAAGTAATGGAAGCATTGGTAGTGGAAGATTAAAAATGCATTACTGTTTTTGTGAAATAGGTCATTTCCTATTATTTCACATACAGGTATAGCTTTTATTACAGTGCACCCTTACAGTTTCGTACTGGCAGTCATGGATGATGAGTATCTTCATCAGGAGAAAAAATACTTTTAATATGGATGAATCGGACAAATGCATTATTTATGTTTAAGCAGAGCTGTAAAATATCCATACCTTTTAAGATCTAGTTAGTCATCTGCAGAACTTTAAAATTTGAAGTATATTGTTAAATATGTTAAGTGAAAAAAATATGTTAAGTGCTTTCCCGTGTAGGGATATTTATGCACATTTGTATGATGCGTAATATTTCAAACCACGACTCAAATTAATAAAGGATTTATCATAAGTATGCTAGAGAGACTGGAGATGGCATTTAAATCATTCATCTGTTCTGTATTTCTGTCTCTGTACCTATTTAGGTGATATTTTGTGTATTTTATATTTGTTATACATTGTCATATTATATTTCTACTTTGATGAATTATCATTAAAATGAATGAACCACTTCCATGGAAAAGACTAAAACTATACAAAATTTTCTCTTTTGGCTTCTCTCATTCCTCCAAGCTACACTGGAATTTTCATGTCACGGTGTTTTTGGTAACAAATTACAGCTGTAGTGAGCAAACACGCATAAACTGAGATAAATAATGTTGGGTGAAATTTCCAACTTGGGAAATATATGACCAAAATAGAAGCAGGACAACCCTGCCTTTTTGATGCACCCTGGGATGGCGTGTGGTCATTCGTGAATCCACGGAGAAGACCTGGCTCATCTGTTGCTGCTGCCAGGAGGCCACAAGCTAGCGTGGTCAAACCGCGCACCTGCTGCTTAAAGATGACTTTGACAAAAAAAAAAAAAAAAAAAAAAAAGACGACTTTGACAGTGGCGTTTGCCAGCCGCACTGCTGATGTAATGAACCAGCACGGATTCTCACTCTTATTTCTGGATCTTCTCCTCATAACAAACTATTCAACACTTCTACTTAGTGTTTGTTAGTAACCCTCCAGGGCTTCTGCACACCTGCATGCAGGAGAATTTTCTGTAACTTCCCTGCATTCGGTTATGCATTGTGATCTCAGGCATAGTATTTTTCAAACACATCCTATTAGGACTATTTTTCTTTTTGTCAGTTGCAGAAGAAGATCAAAGAATTTCCTCGACTCAAAATCCATTTTTAGGCCACTGTATTTTTAACTCCATCTCTCACCCCATATTCTTTTTGTACCATATTCACGACTATGAACCAAAGTCTAAGGACAAAGTGAGAGCTTGTTTGAGGGAGGCTGTTGCCTTAGTGTGGTAATAACCAGATATTTTCACAAAGTTCATTATCTGGACAGGATGATCACGTGTGAGGGGAATAGTTTCCATCATAAAATCTGCTAGTTAGTTTACACCATTCCTTATGAGCTTGGAGTGCTCTGTTATGCTGTTCACAGGATACTGTCAAATAAGAAAGTTAGAGAGATTGAAAATAAATGAGTAGAAGAAATGATCCCTGAGCAAGAAAATGAGGAATCATCAATATATGTCAACAAATTTATAGTCAATCCAACCAAGTAAACCAGTTGATTGAAAACCTGAATATATAACCACTTCTAGTAATGCAATAGACATATTTTAGAAATGAGATTTGAGTATATTAAGAAGAATAGAGACACAGAAATCTAATATTCCAACCAAATATGTGTATGGACAACAGTATTTGTAACCCTGATGTTTATGCCTAGGTATTCAAGCAATCCTGAAGCATTTAAAGATTTAAAATAATCTAAAAATGATACTTTGGAACTTTGTATGTTTCCTATACTGGCTGATGATTTAGACATAGATTTCTTTGTCCTCCATTGAAAAAGAGGTTTAATGTAAGGGTCGTGCTCCTTTTACTAAAAGAGACAGTGACAATGGTAGAAACTTCTCATGTTTTTGTTTAAAATCTTCAACCAGTTTCCTACTTAAAGTTCACAAATGATTTATTCTGAAAGAGATCCTGACCCTTTTAAGGAACCATTTCTTAGTCAGAGCATCCTTTTTTTTTTTTTTAAGATTTTATTTATTTATGAGAGAGAGAGAGAGAGAGAGAGAGAGGCAGAGACCCAGGAAGAGAGAAAAGCAGGCTCCATGCAGGGAGCCTGATGTGGGACTCGATCCCGGGACCCCAGGATCACCCCCTGGGCTGAAGGCAGGTGCTAAACTGCTGAGCCACCCAGGGATCCCCAATGATTTCTGATATAATCTGAGTTAATTGCAGCAAAGCTAACATGGTTGTCTGTCCATTGCTAGTCAATGCTCCAGTCAAGAGCTCTAGCAGTGGGTTTCTCGAAAGCACAGCTACATATATTGTGTGTGGTGTGCGTGTGTGTGTGTGTGTGCGTGTGCGTGTGTGTGTGTGTGTGCGTGTGTGTGTGTGTGTGTGTCAGGGGAGCGGGGCAAGAAACAGAGGGAATGATGAATGGCAAGGTTTTACCTTACTATAAGTCAAGTAAGAGAGGGGGTAAAAAAGGGGCAGAGCAATTCAGAGACTTAATATAGTGCAGAGTGTGTGCGTGCGTGTTTACCATTATCCCTGCTTTATTCTTCCCTGAAAGCTGGGAATAAGATGTTGTTCAAAGAATTAATCTATCAAAGCAACACATTATGGATTGAAGCAGAAATACGACAGTGCAAAACTTGACTAAAATTACCCATGCATTCAAAGAAAGAATGTTTCCTTGGTCAAGGGTTAGCACTTGCAAAAGAAGGTTCTAAAAGTCATGTTCTCTATTCAAGTGCTCTCCGGAGTGGTGTTGCCCTGAGAAGCCAACCTGAACTTACAAATCTAGACTCCCCGTTGCAGAAATGGATGCACAAAACTTTTTGTGTTTATTGCTACTAAATACTCAGTCAACCCATTTCTCTTGTTTTGATGTCCTATTCTCTGAACAGTCTTCAAATAATTTGACTTCTATGTAGCCTACGTGGCACTACCTGTAGTACCACCTGGATTTCGCATCCATTTGACGGTTACACATGTCATATGAGTTGAATTGATTGGTTCTGACTTTCTGTGTGTGGTTTTGTTTTTTTTGTTTTTGTTTTTTTTTGTTGTTGTTGTTGTTTTTTTCCATAAGTCAGCTTTCTCCAGCCCACTGGGTTCTGGTGTTTTGTAAGATGAAATTCCTGCATCTACAGGCTAGTGGACCTGCCTGGCCCATGATGCCCTGCGGTCCTGGAGGCCTGTCAGGGGGCTATAGTCAGATGATATTTCGCTGAAGATGACCCTACTTTGCTTTAATCAGGCCTTTCTTTGGAATATTTACCTATCTCTTGTGCCACTGATTTCAGAGGAGTGGCCTGTTTCTGCGCAGATTTCAGAGTAGGTTGGAAAGATTCTAAACTAGAGGTAACGTGGAGGATTCAGTGGATGTTTTAGGGAGCCAGATTTCTAGTGCACATTTTTAAGCAACTAGAGCTGTTTAGTAAGAGAGTGAGTAGCATAGTGAAGTAGTGAGTTTCTGGTGGTGTTAAAAAAAACCCTTCTTACTATTGCTCGGATTTTGTAGAGTGTTACTGTGTGGTAGATTTGATTGTTTCAGACCTCTAGGTTCTTTGCACTTTGAGAGTAATATTTATCTTTACTGCTAATATTTACTTAAAATAAATTACCAACAAATATTTACCAATATTTATTGTAAAATATTGTTTTTGATATGATGGGAAAAAGAATTAGACAAATAGGAACATTATTTAGGTATAATAAATAAAGAAAACCACTTTGCCTTAATTATGGGGACATTTTACTTTATCAAAGGGTATAAAATATCTTCAGTATTTACAATGGTTATAATTTAGGCATTCTAGTATAAAGTGAGCTCTTTTATGCATTATCTCCCTTTGGTGGAAAATATGTTTGTGGATTAAATTCAGTTTTTAACATCATGCTTTAACATTGCTAATTATCTTTGACAAGCACAGGCACATGAGTAGTACCATTTCGTTTATTATATTTTTAACAAGCTTTTCCTGTGAGCACACAAAAATGTACCATACTTTTCCAGAAAACTAAAATCTTCCATTTTGAATATGTTTATATAATACTTCTATTTTTTTTCACATTTAATAATGCCACAAGGAAACCCCAGCACTGAAGTACTCATGTATTTGCACACCTGTCGTGATTACTCATTGATCTGTCCCCTACTTACTGCCATAGCTCCAAGGCCATTTGAAAAAGGTTTAACTAACAAAGAAAAATCATCTTTCTATTATATTTATATTGTACCTAGCATATTATGAATTTAGAAGTGAAATCATGATTGTTCCCGTTGTTGATCAGAGTTGGTTTCAGAGAGGATATATAATTCTTAGGATTTTCTCTCCTCATCTTATTAGGAATAAACATATGAGGTGGCAGTCAAGCCTTGTATCTAGCTTGAATTGCAATAGAAGTTTTTTAAAGACCAGAAAAGTGTTTCTATTGAACAGTTTCTGAATATAATGCAATAGGAGTTCTTGAAAATTAAAAAATTCCATAATAGCTTCACCTGCTGTCATAGTTTCTTGAAGGCACAGATGAGTAGATGAGAAGAGTCTTCCCTTTTTTCAAGCCTCCATAACAAAGATTCAAATAAGAATGCTAGCTAACAGTGACAGGCTAGTGGAAGGGACATGAAGGCATTTAAGGACACAATCAATTCTCAAGTTTTATAAAGAGCAGAGACTCAGTTACAATGTCCCTTATTATTTAATCTCTGTTATAGATTTGGAAAAAAAATAAATTCAAAACAGAAACTAAGTTCTTTGCTACAAATTCAACGTTTCTCCTACCAGTTGAAATTTTTTTTTTTCCCAGAAGGGTCATTGAAACTATTTGGATCCAAAATTTTGCCAGTTAGGTAGTGGTCTGGGTTGGGAGTAGGATGGGTAGAGATAGAGAGAAATTCTTTCTTACCCGACAATTGACCAGGCACAAATATAAGATGTGGAATGTGATTATCCATATTACCACTTGTGTATATAAATATTCCTATTGGACATAAAAATTAAAATAAAGCTGAAGAAAACTAATTTTCATGTTATACATTCTCAGGCAAGGCCTTAATGACATTATTCAAGAAATGCTTGAATTTAAATTGGAAAAAGTACTAGCATCTGAAATAGAAATAGTAATTTGGGGATTGGAGTGATTGAAATGCAACAATATTGCACGATTATTTGCATGAGGTTTTATTATCTCAGTTTCTACTGGTAATATATTTACATAGATAAAAGCTGAGAAATCTGTACAATCTTGGGAAAGAAACTTGTATGTAAACATTTTAACTTATGATATCCAAATACAGTTATTGTAATTCCAGGACTTGGCATCATAAGGCTAAATCACAGATTTAGCTGTAAATTCTGGACCTCCAAGAAATATATATATATATATATATATATATATATATATATATATAGACTATATATATATATATATATATGGACTATATATATATGTAAAATATAAAATGAATATATATATGTATATATCTGTTTATTATTAAAAGAAAAATAGGCAGATTTTTAGCCATTTGCTCTATCTTGTGCCCCGAAATGCCCTTCCTGGCTTTGGATGGCAGCACCCTCCAAAGTGTGAAGGGAGCAGGCTACTGGGAGAAATTGTACTCAGCCTCTAATGGGCATTTTCAAACTTCACCATTCAGTCAAGAGCCTATTAACTCTCAGCAAGTGGGTAACTCCTATAGGTTTAGAAGATTTAGCTTGAAGATCTTTTAAAAATATAGTATTTTAGGGAACTTTAGATGTCTTTGACAACACTTCATAAATATCAGGCCTTGAGAAGAGGTAGGGATCATTAACCTCTCAGGAGTCCAGAGCTGGAGTTGCTGTAAGCTTATCTGGGGCAATTTGCTAGAGCTCTCCCCACTGAGCTTTGGCTGCAGCAACGCTCCTTACTTCCAAGCTGCTCTTCGGAGACAAAGTTTACTACAAACTTTAGAGAAAGAAAAAAAAGTATGGGAGGCCATTTTATGTCAAGAATACCCTTCTTTCTTTGGTCTTAAACTAAATCTATGCATTTCTGGACAAATTTATTTGCTCAGTGGCTAACTGGGCATCCTTTCTTAGTGAGCCTGTTTGGTGACAAGGGGGAAAATCACAGAGCAAGTGACAGAGGGTTCAGCTCCTGACCACTTCTGCCTTCTGGGCTATGTGAGTCAAGCTATTTTTTCCCTTCATGGACTACATTTGCAGAAATGGTTAAATAGTTCAGATTAACCTTCCCAAGTGACACATTTGTTTTCCTCTATGACTCTGAAGTTATTTGCCAACAGAGAGTAAGGAGGATTTAGGTTGGAACATTCACTTAAATGCAGCAGAAATAAAGGTTTTAACCATGTAAATAGGACCAAAAATGGCTTTTGGTAATTTGTTATATGAATATTTCTTGCGTACCTACTATGTGTCTGGCACTGTGCTATATACTGTATCTATTGGTTGTCTCCCTATGATTTTGTTGTCTTCTAAACATAGCCAAGAAAATAGATTTGCAAGACAAGCTGATGATAAATATATCTACATTTACTGGAGAATCTACAACATGCCCAACATTGTGTTAATACTTTATATGATAAAAATGTATTTATTATGGCTCTTTAAGGTAGATTTCTAAAAATCCCATTTTGTATAAATGAATAAATGTGAGCTCAAATAGGTTGAATTTTTTATAAATTTGCATAATCGATAACCAGAACCAGGGGTCAAAGCCAGTTCTTGCCAGTATAATGCACAGATCATGCAGTTAAGAACTCATGAAGACAGAAGACAATATCTGCCTCCATATCTTATTTATTATTTGCTTTTTGTGATTCCTGACTCTTTATCCCACATGGATCCTACTGTTGCTCTGAAAACCAGTTCTTTTCTTTTTTCGTCCTTCTATCCTTGGAGAGATACTTTTTCCAAGGCCAAACCATCATGAATCCCAACCTTTCCGTTCTCCTTCCTTTCCTTTATCTTCAATTCTCTTCACTCCTTGCTCTTTGCCACTAGCATTTAAACATTTTTGAATGTTTTCCTTCTTAAAATAAAAAATTATAAACTTCTCTTAATGCATGTCCTTTCGTAGGCCTTTTTGTCTCCCTTTTCTTCATAAGAAGCTAAACTTCATAAAAATGTTATCTCTATTCCTATTCTTTACTTCCTGCACTAACTCCCGTTCACTATTTACCCACTGCTCTCTGGTAATCCCTCAGAGAAACTGCTGTAATCATGGTCAACCCACAACATCTTTATTGATAAAACTAGTAGTCTCTTCTCTGACTTCAAATGTCCCAATCTCTCAGTAATTTGATACATGTGACCACTTCCACTTTTTTGAAGTTTTCTCCTCCCTAGACTTCTGTACTGTGTACCTCTTGTTTTTGTGGTTATTTTTTTCCTAGACTATTTTGTAGGCTTCTCTTTTCAACTGATTCTTCAAGTGTTGATGCCTTCCTAAAGTTCTTCTCTTTTTATACTTTAATCATTCTCCCTGAAGGGATCCCTATGAACTTAGGGCTTCTGTTATCACCTAAATGCCTCTGATTTCCAAATTCTGATTAGTCAGCCTAGATCACCTTTTCTGAGTACTTAAAAGGCTAACCTGTATTGTGAGAGGACAAGAAAGGACAAACATTATGGGATGTTCCTATTTAAGGGAACTCTCTTTTATAGGAACATTTTGTGGGACTGTCCCAGCAGACTCCATTCTGGGAAATGTTGCATTGGACAATGGCATCTTTAGATTTTTCACATAACGACACACATAGAAAATGATAACATTTGGTTTTAGGTAAAAGAAGACCACCAGCCTGAGGGCTCTAGCCACCCAAGCTCCCCAAAAGCTAAGGTGGACTGATGAGCTAACATACCTGTTACTCATTCAGGGCACCTGAGAAAGCTTTGCATTAGACTATACTTTCTCTTAGGGTAAAGACTGTACTGTTTACTGTAACATCTTCAGGATATAGAACAAGGACTGGCACAAAGTGAGTATTCAACAGTTAGTATGAACAAATGAAAAAATATAGGCATGGATAACATATGTGGAAGCCACAGGTACCTTGGTGTGGCCACTTTCAAAAGATTCGTACCTCTTAGTTGTGTGCATCAAAGAGCCAGTTGCACCTAGGTAATGTGTCCTTAAAGTCACAGACAATCCCTACTCTAAATGACAAGGTAAGGGGATGCCTGGGTGGCTCGATCAATTAAATATCTGACTCTTGATCTCAGCTCAGGTCTTGATCTCAGGGTCGTGAAGTTAAGCCTGCATTGGGCTCCATGCTGGACATGGAGCCTACTTAAAAAAATGGGGGCACTTGGGTGGTTCAGTCAGTTGAGCATCTGACTCTTTGGCTCTGGTCATGATGTCAGGGACTTAGGGTTGAGCCTTGCGTCTGGCTCCATGCTTGGTGAGGAGTCTGCTTGAGGTTGTCTCACACTCACCCTCTTCCTCTGTCCTCCCTCAATCAATCAATCAACCTTTAAAAAATGAGATGTAAGGTTCAATATGGTGGAGAACTCTAGAATACTCACTAGAATGTATGTATTCAGTATGTCAGGAGTAGATGCACAAATAAAAGCTGTATTTGCTGTGCGTCTTCAGTCTTTCTCAGCGAAAAGCAAAAGGTTGGAGAGCAAAAATGTGTTGCTAACCATAAAAGACAAGAAAGACACCTATAAATAACTCGAATATAGGTGGGTTGATGAGTTTGCACATTTCTCTGGTATGATGTCATGGCCCAAAAAGGGTAATTAGAAAATTTATAGTGTAGATTTGGATTCATTTACAAAGTTGGAGTACTGCCATATGTTAGTATCTGACCAAATTAATGTAAGTGATTCTCATTGAAAGGGTTAGAAGGTACACCATCTTTTCTAATATTCAATGATGAAACAAAATAATTTTAAGAAACAAAAAAGGTAGCTTATTGTGTTATGAGTATTTTTGAAAGTTGGCTTAATATTTCACATTAATATTCTTTTTTTTTTCACATTAATATTCTAAATAAAACTGACAATAAAAAAGTCATGGAGTCAATTCCAAGCAGAACTTTACAGTTTTCCAAGAAGTAATTTCTGAACATAGCATATAGCCCCTGAACAGGTTAATGGCATTAAAAAGTTATTCTGTTTTGATAGTTTTCTCAATTATATCTTGGTATATATCTACAAATCAAGTATCTTTGTGTTTAAGCAGACTAAGACAGCTAATAAAAGTGGTATTGTTTCCTAAAATAAAACTTTTAATGATGCGATAATCCATCATAGATTTCCATGTAGTTTCTCCATTTAGCTTGTTAAAATAGAGACTTAATACAAATGAACAAGTATTCCTCATGCCCAGTATTTTATATATATATATATATATATATATATATATACACACACACATAATTTTTACCCTCAGTAAAACTTTTCGTCTAATGATTTTTGGTAATACAGAAGCCACATATTTTATTAGTTACTGCACTGCATTGAATAATGTACCCCCCCTCCAAACTCACACCCAGCTGGAACTTCAGAATGTGATCTTATTTGGAAATAATTAGTTCAGATGAGTTCATACTGAATAAACCATACCGAACCCTGAATCCAATGACTGTTCTTATAAGAAGGCTACACGAAGGCACACAGTGGAGTCACGTGAAGATGGAAGCAGAGATCGGAGTAATACCACGACAAGCCAGGGAATACAGGAGCCACCAGGAGCTGGAAGGGTCAAGGAAGAATTTCTCTTCTCTTTGAGCCTTTGGAGGGAGTGTGGCCCTGCCAACACCTTTATTAGTCTTTTAGTCTCCAGAACTATGAGATGAAAAACTTCTGTTGTTTTAAGTCACCCAGTTGGGGGTAATTTATTCTGACAGCTCTAGCAAACTAATACAATTACAGTTTAGCAATCAAACCCTTACACTAATGAAATTTCTATTTCATTTTTGTGCCAGAAATTTCTATTTCTATTTTTCTAATAACCTATACAGAATCAGTGAAAATGAGCTGAAAGATTGGTTTCAGCTCCTACATGACTTGGACAGTCTCAGTTTATGTTTATTTTTTCAGCATAATTTTACTCTCAAAAGTTTTTGAGTTTATGTAATAAATCATATGGTTACCTTAGTTTAAGTTTATGTTGAAATATCTGTGGTTCATTGAATTCACAGCACAAAAACTGTGTTTTAAAGGTGCTGATATGTCAAAGGATGCTAATAGCCTCAGTAAAGAAGAATTTTTGAGAGGAAAGTAGAACTTCATGGAAGGTTCTTTTGGTTCTGATTGATTAATTCATCTTGTAAGAAAGGCAGTTATTTTGCATAATCAGTTTGTCATGCAACAAATCATGTTGTATTGCCATACAACAAATGACCAAGAATCAAACTGACACCAATGACCTTTCAACAAAATGATTCCAGGTCATATGCGGTGTATGATCTCCCACACTACCTCTATTTGCATTTTCAGGATGCCTGAATAGGTAATGCTTTATGGAATTGACTCATTAAGAAAATGCTAGTTTATTTAGCAGGAAGGATGGGAGTTTATAGTACACCATTAAGAAAATTTGAACATTAAATGTTTTTTGAAGTGTTATCCCTCAGTAAAATGCAAATCTTTTAAATCTAGGACAATTCATTCCTCAAATATTCTAAATAGCTATGGGTTCACGCCTTCTTTCTCTCTCTCTTCTTTCCAATTTTGAATAACTGATTTGCTTCTGATACTTCCTTAATTTCTCGTCAGTGATAACTTTGAGTATAAGAAACTGCTCTAGAAATAGTTAAGGATGAGGTGTGGATCTTGGTTTCTTTCCACTTGGACAGCATTTAGGGCTTAAAATTAGTTATTAACTAAATGGTACTTTGTGGTCTTAAGTGTTAGTTTACCTTTTAACAGGTCTAACACACTCCCAGTGTATACTTTGCACTCTCCAAGTACATGGTTAGCCACTCAAGAAATCAATAGGGGTTATAAAACATGTACAAATTTGAATTTGGAGAAAGTCAAACACTTATTCTATCCATTAGAAATAAAACAGCTGACATTTAGAATTAGAGCTTATAAGGAACCATTTATTTTGAAATAGAAAAAGCACAAGATGACTATGTCCAGAAATGGGAGTGGAGTATAGCATAGATAATTCAAACAAAGCACCTCACTTTTTCTGCAATGATTGCCGTCAGTATCAACCTACAACCTTTGGCTGTTAATATGATTACGTAGAACTTTGGATCCACAGTAGATGAGAAACATATTTTTCTCTTATGATGTTTTGAAATTTACTAGACCTCGGTCCTGTCTATGTCTAATTAATTCACCAATTTATTTATTCAATTAAAAATATTGACCGATCTCCTCCTATATGCCAATTGCTACAAGTGGTGAGTCAAACAGACAAAATTTGTCTCCTGAAGGGCATATATAGTAGAGAGAGATGGGCAGTCTGCACAATGAAAAACAAATACCCAACATCTCCATTAGAAATGTTACAGGGAAAAATAGAGTATTTAGATATAGCAGACTAGGGTGGAAGATCTACTTTAGAGAGTGAGGGAAGGCATATTGAAGAAGGACAGATGAGTAAGAGCCTGCTAGGAGAAGAGCCATGGGAAGACTCTCTGGCCTGAGAGAATGACACAAATGGAAAAAGACTCTAATGTAGGAAAGAAGTGTTCCAGGAACCACATTGTGGCTAGAGTAGGGGGTGTCAGGTGGAGTAGACAGAGGGCCAGGATGAATCAGAGAATAGGTGAGTTCCTTTTTATGTGAAACTTTGTAGGTCATGTTAAGGAGTACCAACTTAAAGTGCAGTGGGCAACCATTTGGATAGTTTTGAGCAGATCTGACCGATAAAAATAATGTATCATAGAGGGAAAAGGGAAAGGACAGAGAACAAATAGGATACCATTGCAGTAGTGTGGGTGAAAGAGAATGTTCAAGTCTTGGACTTGGGTAGCAGCAATGAAGGGAGAAAACGAAACAACAGAATTTCTATTGCACATAAATCTTAAAGGTAGACTTAATATGACTTGTTTGTGTGTTGTAACATGGGAGGAATGAATCAAGGATGCCTCGGCTTTGGCTTGAAAATCTGGGTAGTGTTTTTTTGTGTAATGGAGAAGACTGGAGGAGAATCAGTTAAGCTCTGATGTATAAACAGAATCGATCTCTGATTATGATTTTTGAAAATTCTATGTTTATGTTTGGGTATGTATACAACACAACTGATGTTAACTGGAATAAATTCATATTTTAGTAAGAAAACTATTAAGGGCTGAAACGGTGAAATGCCTATTAATAATATTAAGCAAATTTATGATTATTAAATGGAAATCTTTAGTAGGAGAAAGGACATCTAAAGTAGGAGGAAGGACATTTATAATGGTCTACAGGGGACCTGAAGATGTAAATTTAAAGGCAAGATAAAAAATATCATGACATGAAAGGGAAAAATTAGACTGTGAAAAAAACATCACTGAGGCGTGCTTTTAAGCAAAGCACTTTTCTACTTTTCTCTCTTTTTGAAAAAATCATCACAAGGAAACATAAATTATTTAAAGATGAGAAGTTTGTAGATTTGCCGTCTTCAATTTCCATTATATAAAATAGGTTCTATTTTGGCCAAAAGATTATTGGATTATTATTTCATTTTGTTTAATGATTTACATTTCTGAAAGTTTTTCTGTAGCTCACCCTTAAACATTAGGTAATGGACATGAATGTGTGTGTGCATGTGTATTTTTTTGCCTTACTATATTAGGAAGTAGAACCCAGAAATAGTCAATTATTCCCTAACGTATAGTAGCTCAAAGGCAGAAAACTAGCAGAGGCCATGTGTTTTCATTTTTTTAAATGAACTTTTTTTTTTAGAATAGTTTACATTTATAGAAGAGTTACAAATATGTACAAAGAATTCTCATATACACATAACCCCATATTTCTGTGTGTTTTCCTTTTTAATCTGGTGTTTTCTTTACAATTTTTCAATAGTAAAGGATTGTCTTAGAGTTGTACATGTAGAGTTAGGAGAAAAAATGAAAGAGGCAGTCATCTGGATAATTTCAGGCCTGAAAACAATTTTGTCTGAAAGATATAGATAATTGAGACAGAAATGTTTCTTTGGCCTGGAGAGATCCCTATGATTGCCTTCCTCCTCCACTTGAATTTGTAGGTATAGCTATGACTATAGGTGTTCACTTACTAATAGGAAACTGTGTATCATTTAATGTGAAGAATGTGGGGTGTTTTTGAGAGGGCTAACTTGCTTAGTTTCTATATTTTTTTTCTTATAAATCAAGTATATTGGGTATTTTTCATTATAAAAGCAATTCGCATTGATTTAAGAAAAGTAGGAAATATAGAAAGTAAAAGAAGGATAGAAAGCGGGATCCCTGGGTGGCGCAGTGCTTTGGCGCCTGCCTTTGGCCCAGGGCGCGATCCTGGAGACCCGGGATCGAATCCCACGTCGGGCTCCCGGTGCATGGAGCCTGCTTCTCCCTCTGCCTGTGTCTCTGCCTCTCTCTCTCTGTGTGTAACTATCATAAAAAAAAAAAAAAAAAAAAAAAAAGGATAGAAAGTCCTCATTGTTGACAACCTAAAGAAAAACACTGTCAACATTTATTTCCTTCTAGTCTTTTTACTACACATAGAGTTTGAGTCTCTTTACTTGGATTAGACAATACATGGGATATTCTTTTTATTTTAAGCTTTATATCAGGCTGTGTCTAAAAGCTGATAGCAAATAAGCAGGACAGCTCATTTATTCAGTATGGTATCTGCTAAGTAGGCCCTTCAGACTATCTGGACAAGAATTGTACTAATTAAAAGCCCACAGCTTGTGTTAGTTGACTTTAGCTCAAGCCATGATCTCAGAGTCCTGGGATTGAGCCCCACATAAGTTTTCCCTTCAAGCAGGTAGTCTACTTGTCTCTGTTTCCCTTTGCTCCTCCCTCTACTCCTCCCTCCACTTGTGCTCTGTCTCTCTCTCTCAAATAAATAAAATCTATCTCTCTCTATGTACACACACACATATATATAATTTACTCTTAGTCAATTAGCTTAGATTTAAAACTTTTTATTACTTACTAACAACCTCTCCTAGTAGAAATGTGAAATCATACTTCCCTTAGCTTATTAAAGCTTCAATACTGATGGTCTTCATGCTCTCATACTGTTTTTTAAAAAACAGATTCTCTAGTTCTCGAACTTGACTGAGTATACACTCCATGCTCTTGGAGCTCCACAATCTTTTCGATCATAGTTGCCAGTGCCAGGGATGAACTAATTGTTTTTGAGGGTTAGAACTTCTTTCACATCTCTATTTTTGATTGGTCTCAGGTCACTGGAAGCACTACCATGGTGTCCCTACTGTGCTCAGACATGACAAGACTGTCTTTTCAGAGCCTGGCCCAGCTTAAACACATACAGTGTGGGAATCTTTGAGAATCAGAATAATGAATCTTCCACACCAATTAAAGATCAGTTTATACAGCGAAGATGAAGGAACAGCTTTGCAGAGTCTCAAGATCCCATCTGTCTTTGTGCTAAGCAAAGTTGGGCCCATACAAACCCTTTATCATCTTTTTCAAGCTAGGTCATTCCAAAGAAATTAGGAGCAAAGTACGAGCATGAAGCAAGTCACATACCCCTCTGTGGGTCAGTTTCCTCATTTGTAAAATGGGGGTGATAATGGCGTTTATGGGGTTATTGGGAAGAACAAATGGGAATATCCACATAAAATCCTCTGAACAATAGCTGGCAAACAATAAGCACTTAATAAACATTTTAGTTATTATTAGTGATTGTCCTCACATGTCCTTATAGTCATGTTTTAAAATGTATCTAAAGGGACTAAACAAGAATGAAGCAATAGTCCAAACAAGAATGAGGCAATAGACCTAGAGATATTTTCTGTATCCTTGCAAGTCACTTTGCTTTCATTTTCACTGGTATGCACATCTGTGGAGAAACTCCCTGGCTCACATTTACAAGAGATTATTCAGCAGAGGGAAAAATGCAGACATTGGAGCAGAGAGAGCCCAAATCTCAGCATGGACATTTAGTATAATTAATTGTCTTTTGGCAAGTGATTTCACTCCTCAAGGCTTCTGTTTCCTCATCAAGCAAGAAGGAAACGGAAAAGCAAAATGGCAGACACAACATGATATGATGCTGGGTAAGGAGAAAGGCCAAACAGCATGTGGAAGAACTTATGTAGAGACCCAGGATGAAGGTGGGGAGTGAGGGGCCTCTACTTCTTCATTTTCAAAACAGTTGAAATGATGGTCCTACCTATGAACACTTGTGGGGCAATAAGATCATGGGCTTGGGAGATTGACTTAATAGTTCAATTTTGGTTCCCTGCACCACACTCCCCAACTCTGTGACCACAACCAAGTTATTTAACCGTTATGCATGGCTGTGAAACATTTAAAGCAACACCTAACACACAGTAAGTACCTAGTGGATTATAGGTATTTTTAACCAATATGTGTAATGAGTAAATGAGCTTTTAAATGTAAAGAAGGATTTATTAATTAAGCACAGCACCTGGCACATAGTAAGTCCTTAATTAAGCACAGCGCCTGGCACATAGTAAGTCCTCAATAAATGAAAGTGACTGTCATAATCATCACCATCCCCAGAGGAAGATTATCAAAGCTGAAACATGAAGAATAAATAAGAATCAGACAAATGAGAGGAGCATGTGAGTGTCCCATGTTGGAACAATATATACAAAAACGCAGATGGCAGATAGAGCATGGTTAGTAGGGAGACTGGCAGTTTCTGGAGCATAGGGGAAGGAAATGAGGGTAGAGGGTATGGTCTGAGGAGTGCAGAACATGCCATAAAAGCTACTATCCCATCCCGCTATAAAGTAGACACCCACCTACTGGCACATGCAAATATGTGTAGTGTTCCCACTCATAGAGAGGCTGCCTCTCTGTCAGGAACTGTAGTTTCACTGTCATGGTGGTCTTTGCCAGCCTTTGGGGATATGCTGTTGCTGGTGTTTTATGGAAGTGATTCAATTATATTCAGTAGTAGATACTTGTAAGAGCTCTGAGTAGATGAAGGAACCCTCGATAAAAGCCAGGGAGTAGGATTATAGAGTCAGTAAAGGTATACTTCATTTTGACAATCTACAAAGGAGACAAAGCCATGGTGTCTCTAAGTCTAATAAAATAATCTCTCTTCCATGAAGTTCTATAAAAGAAATGGAATTATCTCTTGGCAAAACAAAAAAATATAAGAGATTTAAGTCATTTTTCAAACTAAAGGCAGTATTAATAGTGTAATTTGAATCACTTATTAATAACAGATCTTATGACTTGAAATGTATTCTTATGTCTTAGATACAAGAGTTGCTGACTCAATATGATCTATTCTGATGGAAACAAGCTTGTTACAAGAAGATAACATCCATGTTCCACTTTTTAAAAATAACTTTATGTTTTTATATTTGATGGAATGATGAGACTCTGTAATACGCTGGAAAAAAACATGCATAATATTCATTCATTGTGGCAGTATATCATAATTACTCAGCTTCTTTTTATCATTAATAATGGAAGATTGTGAATAAAAACATACTAATATCCACCAGATGTTCGGAAAAACATAAATATCTCCAAATGTCAGCACATTTCAGCAAAAAGTCAACAAAATTTTGTCTACTTCTTTTTCCTTTTTTAGTTTTCTGAACATGTTCTTTGATTTGATATTTTTAATCCTCATAAAGGATTTGCTTTTGGTTTCCTTAATATCTGCCGCAAGAGACTGACTGCATAGTTCAAATGTAGCCAACATGCATCCTGCTACCCTTTTCCCTGTTACTCTATATGCCAAGAGGCAGGCTGGTGTAAGGAGAAGAGATTAGCCAGCTTTGCAGTATCAGTTTACACGTTTTTTTTTGACTTCTTACTGGTGAGGTGACCTTGGGGAAATCGCTTAAACTTTCTGAGCCTAAATTTGTCTTTACAATGGTGATAATAATTCCTTCATTGGAGAGTCCTTTCAGAGAAGCACTAATGAAATGCCAAGCAATCAGCCATATTCAATAAAAGGTAGCAATTATATTATCCATTTGAAGACCATTCTGATTTCTTGGGTTCCTTTGACTATTGCATTTTCCCTTTTCTTCCACATTGACACCTTACACTTATTAAAACTTCTTTTTTTTCCCCTAGTGTTTCCCTTCAGTAATCATTCTAGAAGCTTATTTCCTTAGCCCCAGCACCCTTGTAAATATGCAGGGCGAGGATGAGGGCAGGCTTTGTTAAACTTTTTAGCACCCAAGATGCAATTGTGATGCAGGCGCGACCTGACACATAGCAGGTAGCTCCTCCTATTAGGGAAACACAATTCCCAGGTGGACTCCATAAAATGGCCAGTAAAAGTTGCATAAGATAATTTACTAAGTTTTTTTTCCCTGTCATGAATTCTATAGCCTTAACTTGGAAAGGGACAAATGACCTACTGTAAAAATCACACCTGGGTACCTAGTGCCCGTGAACGGGCTGCCTGTTTGGATGGATGAGGCTAGTTAACTTTTCCAGAAGCAAGGAGCCCCCAAACAGTGCAGAAAAAAATATGCTTTGTAGAGTGGTATCCTGGTGTCCTGGAAGGATAATTCATTTAATATAAAGGAGTCACTTATCCCCATCTGGTAGTTTACATACTCTGGTTTACCAGAGGGATTTTTCCGAAGTAAACTATTTTGTACTAAGGCAATGGAACAAATATGAAATAGGAAAGAGGTAAAAATTAGAAGTCTTTGCTTTTCTGGCACAACCTTTAAGATTTCACATGAAAAACAATCCCTGGCATAGAGGTTAAGTGGAGAAGACGTCACGAGGCCCTTTATTTCTTTGTCAATATTTAGAAGGAAGCAAATACTTGATAGGAAGTTGTCTCTCTTTTTTCATTCTTTTTCTTTCATCTGTGAATCCCTTTTCTTCTAGCTTGTTCATTTCTATTACTCATCAAGTATTGTGGGATTTGATTTCATTTTGGTTTGAATTTGGCCACGTGGTCTATGACCTGAGGTGCCACAAACGTACGAAGAGGTAGTGAAGATGCTTTTCTCCATGTCTTGACTCATTGCTACTCTATCAGTTTATTTTATTTTGATATAGAAATTAGCTGATACTCTACAAAGTCTCCCTTCCCTGGAAATTCAGAGAGCAGCTTATTTATATGTAGATGTAGCTATATGACATTTTCAAATGCCATACATTTGCATATGAAGGTCTCTTTCTTCCCCTTTTAGTAAACAGTCTTTGCTATTACTTCCAAAGCAATGTTTAGAATTATATTTTCTATACAGGTCCTTCCTTAAAATGTTTTTTAAATGCCCAATAGAGATAAAAAAATAAACCCTCAAGCTGAAAAACATTTTTAGGGGTGAAAATTTATATATATATCTTTTAGCAACTTCTGTTTCTGCAGTTTTACACTAAAAGTCGTATAAAATGATAAAGATATTAATATGGTCAAAATCTCCCAAGAACAAAAGTGACATTAATTTGATATGGAGCTTCCTTTAAAAATTTACATAGTTTTGTTTCTAGAAAGATGACTGTCAGTCTTATTTTATTCAACAAATAATTATTTAGTGTCTACTATACACCAGGCATTTGTTCCAGACACTGTTTTTACAGAACAAGAAAAATTCTCTGCCTTCGTGGAGTTTATATTGTTCCAAAAGAAGACAGAAAACAAAAAGGTAAAAACACATACACAATTCTGTTCTCCCTCAACACCGTGAAGAAAAGCAAACATAATATTGGCAGAGAGAATGCATAGGGTGCAGGTGGACATCAAGTAGGGTGGTCAAGCAGGCTTTCTCCTGAATGGCATGAAGGGTCCTGCTAGGGGAAGATACGAGGGAAAGGCATCTCTGAGAGCATAGAAAAAGCTAGGTTAGACATAACTGTCCAGAAAAAAACAAAACACAATAAAACAAAAGACAAGTTTTCCAATAAGAAGGGGGTTTTTAAATACAACTCTCAGAGTGAAATGATCATTTACTTGACTTTCAAGTTTTAAGAAATGTGAAGAAGGAAGAAAGGAAACAAAGGAGAGAGTCTCGTGAATGTTTCCACGGTTTCCACCTGCTTCCAGAGCTCCCTGTTTCAGGCTCCCTGGGGATTGATTCTTGGTCATCTGCTTTTCACAGTATCTGAGTTCCCTGACACCCTCAGACTCAACTTCTCCTTGAGGATTATTGCTTCATTATTTTAAATTCTATTTCTCTCCAGACCTCCAGCCTCATATGCTTACTTAGATGTTGATGCCCTTGAGCAAAGCAGGGGAAAAACCAATGAAGTAGTCTCCTCTTCCTCATACTGAGGAAACTTCCCATCAGTTCTCCCCTTCTCTTGGCATTCATATCTGATCAGTTCACAAATTTGGTGACCTTTCATCTCCTGAATCCACACAAAGTCTGTTTCTTCTCTATTGCAGTCACCATCTGCAACATTCAAACCTCACTGTCCTCTGTTTGGTTAATACCATATTCCATATCCCTGTTACCATAGTCCATATTCCATAATACCATATTCCATATCCAACATCATCTTGCTTAGGATTCTTCCTCTCTAGCTTATTCCTCACTTTGCTGCCAGTATTTTTTTTTTAATAAAGAATATGACATCATTTAAGATACCTCACTGTACCTCTATTGAACAGAGGACAAATTTTTCCTTTCCTTGCTAATGAGAAAAGAGACTTGTTTGAAGCTCCAAACCACTATTCCAATTTTAGTCCATTTATTTCTCCTTCTTATCTATGCTTTAGTCACCCCAAACTATTTGCGTTCCCTAAAAATGCCTGCTTATCAAAGCCTTTTTGCCTTTATCAGTGCTGTTCCCTATGTTTATAATCATCTTTTGTCTCCTCTGCCAGGTGAACCCAAGGCAACCACCTTCTCCGTGACACCCCTGACTTGTATTGCCAGTCATCGTTACTCCATCAGCTTGAACGTCTACTCTATTACATACGCATCTCCAGGCTATACTTATTTCTAGAAAGGACTAATTATGCCTCTTCCCCAGGCAGGTTGTGAGAAGATAAGTCAGTGTGTTGTATATATATAATAGATGACACAAGGTAAAAAAAAAAAAAAAAAAGAATATAATTTTCTGTTATTTTGTTTCTACTTTAATACTCCTAATGCTTTATTTTCTATTTGTTGTAGAAAAAGTTATTTGAACAGTCATCATTTAGTATAAGAGTGCTTATTAGAGTAAGAGCCTCTCTGAATTTAATGTTAGAGAGAGACTTGGGTGTAGTCTGCCTCTGAGTCCTTGTTTCCAAAAAGAAGAAAAGAAGGAAAGAAAGAAAGAAGAAAACATTACCAGTAACAGTGAGGAACAGATTGCCCCTCATACGATGCTCACCAATTAAAATTCTGAATCCAAATAATTGACTAATAACAATCTCTTTAAGACGTGAGCAGATTTCGTGGGTCTCACGTTGTTTTGTTGTAACTCCTCTCTGAAGTCCTGGATACCACCATCCAGAGAACCAGGGTACTTTACTTCAAGGGTGTCACGGTTAAACTTATGTCACTTGATAGTGTCTGCAAATCTGCAAATAACTGGCACTGTTCTAAGCTTAGAATTTATTTTGATGAAAAAAAAAGAATTTATTTTGATGAACTTGGGGCACTGTTGTTGACTGTAGCAGGATGATTCTGAAGAGACACTGTACTAATCTGCTAATCATTTTAGGATTTCATCCTATTTATGCAAATTCGGGGGGAAGTCATTGTTTAGCAAGGACTGAACACTTCAGTCTGTGGCTTTTTTATATGTCATCACTGTCTAGGTTATAGATGAGACTCTTACCTGGGAGACATTGAGATCACCTATATAAGACCTGTGATTTTCACGTAAGAACACTAAGGCTAGCTGTCAAAAAAAAGAAAAGAAAGAAAAGAAAAGAAAAGAAAAGAAAAGAAAAGAAAAGAAAAGAAAAGAAAAGAAAAGAAAAGAAGAAAAGAAAAGAAAAGAAAAGAAAAGAAAAGAAAAGAAAAGAAAAGAAAACTAACCACTTGCAACAAAGTGGATGGAACTAGAAGGTATTATGCTAGGCAAAATTAGTCAGTCAAAGGAAGACAGTTATCAGTTATTTCATTCACATGTGGAAGTTAAGGAACAAGACAGAGGATCGCAGCCAAAGGCAGGGAAGAATAAAATAAGACAAAATCAAAGAGAGACAAACCATAAGAGACTCTGAACTCTAGGAGAGGATGGGGGGATGGAGTAACTGGGTGACGGGCACTAAGGAGGGCACGTGGTGGGATGAGCAATGGGGGTTACATGCAACTGATGAATCACTGACCTCTACCTCTGAAACTAATAATACACTGTCTGTTAATTAATTGAATTCAATAATAAAAACAAACAACAACAACAAAAAGAACACTAAGGCCCAGGGAGGTTATGATCAGATGCAGGAGCTGCCACAGGTCTCCCTGGGCCCTATAATGGCAATGACTAGAATCAAGGATGCAGTAAATCTCAATCCTGCAATTTTCCCACCTGGAAAATTGGTGGAAATGCCTCCCTTATTCAAAGATACCATAATCCATTTTACGGGTGTTAGCAGAGGACACAGATAAAAGAGGGGAAAAAAGGGTGAGTTATACTAGCTTTAAAATTATATTAGATGTGAAAGAAAAGAAATGTTAAAACTTACTTAAGATCAGTAAAAAATCTGACTTGCCCATTTTAGGGATTATGACTTTCATATTAAGAATAAAGGATGAGATGTACCATCACAGGGTTTAAGTTTCTGATGCTGAATCCTATTTTCCTATCAAAATTTTAATTTAATTGTAATTTTTTCAAAGAAAATAATGGTTGCATTTTGATGGTTTTATCAGAAAAGTTTTGCATTGACTTCTTAATTTAAAAAGGTTTGTTTTTAACCTCTTGGAAATCATGTCCCAAGACAGGAATATTGTGGTGTTTTTAATGAAAGTTATTTACTGCAAGTTAGATGGCAGTAGAACTTGCACCAGACACAAAAATCCCAGATGTACACATTTTCCATTAAGCTTGGGGAGACACTGAGCATTGTTAATTTGCTGGTGAGAACTCTGGCCCTATAGCAAGATTTCACTGCCTCTTATATATCTGACAGTTTCAAAAACATCCTCTACCCTAATGCTCTAAAAACACAATGTGAAAGGGAAATGACTAGTAATAGACATTGGTAGTCGGGATAATATGACAAATTGGATGAACTGACAGGTGGGTGATGAATAATTTTAACATGACCCTAAAAATAGTGAAGGGATGTTTGCACATCGACACTTCTTTAAAGGCAGATGGATATGCATGACCTGCGTTTTCAGACAGGTGTCAGGAATATTGATGGCTGGTATGGGAATGATCATTTTCTTGGCACTGTTGCAGTATACAGTTTGCATGATTAATGATGCATCTTAGTCTTTTTTTTTTTTTTTTTTTTTTTTTTTGCTTCTAGGGGCAGAAAGGGATATGAACTTTTGTCACCCCAAGGGATGTAAGAATTTTGCCTGAAGGGTAAGGCAGGAGAGCTTCATTCACCTAAAAGCACCAATTTATTTGTTGGGGGGGGTGAAGACATAGTAAGATAGACGAGTGATCTTGGCATCCGAGATGACGGTTCCTGGTGGGATGATCACAAGGCGCTTCTCACGGACAGGGCTCTACCTCAGGGCAAAGAAGCCTCGCACAGCTGTGGAATGTGGAGTGTGGGTAAGCCCGGGCTCTGGCAAAAGCTCTGGAAGTGAGCTGTGGCTCTGGGATGCATCGGATCACATGCAGCGCGAGTGAGGATCCAGGACCACTCAAAGAACACAGCCGAAGGCCGAGGCAGGAAGTAAGAGGGGAGATCATCTTCTGAATGTTTGAATTCATTTCAGGTTTTCGGAGACAATTTTCTGATCCAGATCAATTCAATATTGTTCCTAAATCCTGAACCCAGTGAGAAAGAGCTTTTCTTTTCCAAGAATAATACTGTTTGCTCAGGTTTTTAAAATGTCACATAGAACAGTGAATGAACTATGCTATTTCAAGCCTCAAAATTAAATACAAAGTCTTATAATAGTTTGTAGATGCATTCTGCTAAACCCTCAGTAGCCTATCTACTAAAAATATCATGGTAAGTAATGGTAAATATAAACGACGGAGGCAAACTATGAAAGCTTTTTTTCTTTATCTTTTTAAAGGGAAAAGGGCAACCATGGGAATCAAGACCCAACGCGGTGGGGGGGGGGGCGGCGACTTGTTTATTAAAAGAAAGCATTTTTTTTTCTACTGAGAGTTATTAGCTAATAGATTTATGTGATTAAGAAAGAAGGCAGTTTATATCTACAAAGAAATTTAAATACAGAATAGAGGCTCATTTATATGAGAGGAAGGGAAAGGGTGAGAATTTATTCTTCATGAACACAGTGGACTGGATGGTTTATTTATTTATTTTTTTGTTTATAAGAGAGATGACAAGAATTACAACTTAAAACCCCTCCTTTGCCTTTCTAGAAATATTTATGTATTTATTGATGAGACTCTTAGTAGGTGAAACTCAGTCAAAACGTGAGAATGATGGAGCGTGTCTTATCTGGAATAGGCCCTTAACATTTCTAACTCATGATTTTAATTGGCATACTGCTACATTCAAATTCTGTAATAGAGTTCTCTTAACAGGGCTAAATAACATTACCTTAGAATAGTACAATTTTTACTCAAATTCTGAAACATTCTATACATATTGAGTACAATGAGCTCTTCCATTACCTAGGCACACATCAAGTGTTCGGAAAAAAAAAAATCATTGTAACAATATGAATGGTTGCTCCAAATAGCCCTTGTGCATTTGGAAAATGGGAGTTGGAATAAGGCGTAAGCCAATCAGCCGGGATCAGAACTACCTGGGGCATAATTCAAAGCTCTAGACATAGTCAAAAGAAGATTGAGTCAAACAGCCTTGTTATTTTTTTATATCACTCAATTAATAGATCCATATGCAGAAATAGAAAAAAATGGGAAATCTAGAAGCTAATAATCTTCTGTTTAAATTTTGTTAAAATTAGATCAGATCATGTTATCCAAATTAAACAATTATTTCAACCTGAAAAATAATTAAAACTTTGATGACAATATGAAAAACATGTTAGAATAGGTTTTCATATTCCAATGATAATTTTTTATAACTGCATAGTGAGTCATATCTCACAAAAGGGCTTTCTTATCTAAAACATGTGAAAGAGGCAGGAAATATACAACCTTCATTTTAGAGATTCTCAGAGAGGCTAGAAGACTCTCCCAGATTATGTAACATTTGTGAATTGAGCAGCTGAGTTTAGAATTTAGGTCTTCTGATATCCTGTCCAGGGTGTTTTCCACAAAATCAAAACATTTCAGTAGGGAATTATTAACCGAATCACTTCCAATAAATTGATTTCAATAAACGGATACTTCTAGGTTATTTTGTTTGTCCATTCTAGAAAGATTTTCTTCACCTCTCTTTCTTTTAATGATTAACTTTTGGCATAAAGCGAGTATAGATGAAAACAAAAAAACAAAAAAACAAAAAAAACCCCAAACTGTTCCATCTTTCAGAGAGAGTCTGTTTCCCAAAAGAACATCATACATTCTTAAAAAACATTAACACAAATCTCTCAGTCAATTTACTTACTAACTCCTCTTCCTTAGGTAGGGTTCTGTGTGGTATAAAGGCCAATGGTGCACATACTATATGGATTGGTAGTAGGATAATCTAAGACAGAAAATAACATTGCTCTGAAAGTTATTCATTTGTTTCAATACTAAAGTAATTACTGTAGCAAGGACTTGCTCATTTATCATTTCCTGTTGTCTCTGCTATTTTTTCAAGTTGTCTTTTTAAACAAATATCCTCATTGTCCTTGTTACCAAACCAATAACTTTATTTTACTAGGGAGACAGCAAATGGGATATGGTGGGGTTTCCTCCCCATTCCAAGGAAGGTCTGTGTCCGGGAGCTTCTAAACTGTGCTGCCCCTTAGTGTCCTTCCCTGAGGGGTGCGGCACCGTTGGGCTGCCCACTGGGTGACATGGGAGAGACAGCTTCAGGTCCCCTCACCGTTTCAGTGACGGAGGTTTGCATGCACACCTGCCATCTCATGTCACACCACGCATTTTTTTTCCGCCAACAGCACAATTTTAGTCTTAAGAACTGCTGCTGGAAACTTTAAGAGATTTTAGCCAGTTGCTTTTAAACAGATTATTATGAACCAAGGTTCACAGATATTTATTCTGTGAAAATGCCTGATAATAAAAAGAAGCTTGGAAATAGTTGCTTTTTGCTTCTCAGAGAATATCATTAAAGATTTTCTTTTTTTTTTTTTAAGATTTTATTTATTTATTCATAAGAGACACAGGGAGAGGCAGAAGCAAGGCTCCCTGTGGGGAGCCTGACATGGGACTCGATCTCAGGACTCCATAATCACAACTTAAGCCAAAGGCAGACGCTCAACCACTGAGCCACTCAGGTGCCTCATTAAAGAGCTTTCAGACAGGTCAGCAATTTGGTCAAAATCTGTAAGGAACAGCTAATGTGAACTAAAAGGTGACACAGCTTTGAACAGCAGAGCAGGGACCCAGGTTGTTAGAATATTAGTTAAGAATAGTGAATATAAGATGAGGGGCCCACTTATGGCTCAGACTTTCCTCAGTCACTTCTGATAACTAAGAATATGACTTCCTTTTTAGCTAGACGAACTTTTATTATTCCGATAGGTCTTTTCAGAGATAGATATTCATGCTTATTTGTGAAACTTTTCTATTAATGGAATAAATGTTATTTTAGAAAAAAAGAATGTGTGTGTTTGAAGCAGTGAGATAAAAGTTTGTACTAAGCCAATGATCCTTGGTCTGGGATTTTATCTCCTTTTGGAGGAGAACTGAAAAATGCTCTGGACTTCGTAGTGTCATTTAATTTCTCGAACCCATGTCATATGTGCTTTACCATAATTTCTAACACCATAAAGCAGGGTTTTCAAATGTGTGCACTATTGGCATTTTGGCTAGATAATTCTTTGCTGTGGAGCCCTGTCCTCTCATGGTGGGATGTTTAGTAGCACCGCTGGCCTCCACCCACTAGATGCAAACAGTACCTCCTCTCTCCCAGACAATCAAAAATGTCTCCAGACATTGTCATATGTCGCCCTTTTTGAGAACCTCTGTCATAAGGTAATGGTCAACAACTTTCCCTCAAGTTCATGATTTCTGAACTAAAGCTATATACTTGGTTGTAGAATCTGAAATCCAGAAAAAAAAATATTATCATCAAGTTTTACTCATGGGAAAATTTAGGTTCCGAGAGGCTAACTACCTATTTAAGTTTCAAGTTCTCTTGTGCGAGAGATGAGACTAAGCCACAAGTTTCTGCATTGCTATTCCAGTCTCTTTCTTCCATAAAATGATATTTGTAAGTCATGTGCTCTGAAATTCAATTGGAATTAAGAAATAAATATGATTACTCATATCCTTGGAGCATAGTTTTGTGGAGCATTCAAAACAGTAGATAACAAACATAATTTCTAGTCGATTTTGGAATAAAAAAACGAAGTAATCTTATTCCAGTGGGATCATTTTCCTGATGATGATGATAATCATGATTGTAATAATATATAATGATTATACATGAGGATTACAATGGTTTTCTTAGGGTAGCATCACAATTAGCTGTGTTTCCAAAGCATGTACCAATTCAAGGCCAAAGTGAACAGCTAAGAAACATGCTAAATTGTAGAAGGCAACCAGCTTGAAAGTGAGAATACTTGATCCTCTACGGAGATAACTGAGAGTTAACCGTTGCTTATCACTGCTGATGGGGCGTTTCAGCTACTATTGATCGTCCCACTACTTATGGATGACAACGGGGATACTTTCCTAAATCGACCACATAGGCAAGCTCCTCTGGACTACCTGTTGGGTCCTCCTCATGCTTTCAAGCTATGTTTCATTAAAAAGTCAGAAACCAGACCGAAGGTACATGTGCCAACTGTGGGGAAGGATGAGCTGCTAGGGATGTGGGGACGGGAGTGGGATTTGCTCAGAGATTATTTCAGACAACTGGAAACCTCCAACTTCCCTGGGGCTCTTTAAATAACAGAAAAATAAATAGGAAAAAAACCCAGTGGTGCAAGATTTGTAAAATAATTGTGACAGTACATGAACAGTCAATCTGCAGAAGTGAATTTGGATGTGTACTGCCTGACAAAACACTAATTGCTTGTTGGTTTAAACTCTGTAGACTAATAACATGCTCTTTCTGGAATACTTAATTTCTGGAGGACAAATGGAGCTTGTTTTTTAAGCTTCATTTTCTGAGTGATTTCTAAACATTTATTTAAAAAATTTTTAATTAGACATTTATTTCCATTATTAAATGAATTTTTTAACAAAATACTCTTGGGAGTAGTTTTTGATGTATGGCACACACAGCTCTGAATCTTAGAAAATGTAAAAGAAAGTGGAGAAGCAGTGGATTTTTTTTGTGTGTGTGTGTGTGTCCTGGAATATATTTAACAGGAATTATTATGTAACAGTATCAAACACTGATAATGCATCCACCAGATGGAGAGTTGCAGAACTCTCCATCTCATTCTGTGTTGGATAATTAATAAATCCATCCTATTTGTTTTATGAAATTAAACACAAATCACCATAAATGACATTTGTTAGCATAAATGCTACAGATTATCGTAGTAAACCCCCAAAATACCAAACTTCGCTTTCTAAGATTTATTCATTCTTCTTTGTTATTGGTCAGATGTCTCTGGATTAATATGTTAAAGAATGGGCTTAAAAGTTAACTTTGTGTAAAAATTTTTGTATGTTTTACAGTGAAGAAGGACCTACCAATCCAATATGGCTAATGCTGATACTCTGTACTAATATTATCATTTCTAGGGTTATTCAGGGAGATCCCAGAGGATTCAGAAGTAAGGAGAACAAGATTGCTCTGTACTTTTCCAGAGCACCAGAACGCCTTAAAGTCATGAAATGCTTCTGAGAGAACAGGCCTAACTTGATCCTGATTAAATTTATTGCACCTGGAAAAGAGGTAGATTAGACAAGCATTAGCCAGAAATGTAAACTCAGACAAAGAAGAATAACAAAGGGCAACAGTGTTAGGTAAGATCTGATCCTGGGAGAGGATGTGCTGGCTGAAGGTACGTCTCCTGATTTGAGGGTAGGGGTATTTTTATTGAGTAGACATTTGCATCTTAGCTTGATACCTTAAACATTTGAAAAATAGGTCTTCTATTCAGGCTCCCTAAGTGACCTCATTATGATTGGACTTCTCAGAGAATTCAACTCTAGCTGAACCACAGCTTACTCTTGATGTGCTGAAAATTTAGATTTCTAAGTCTACAAGTCCAAGAGCTTTATAATGAATTCAGTCAATGTCCAATTCCTGCCCTGTCCTGTCCCCGTTGTCTCTCTCCACTGAATCACCAAGTCCATGACATGCTGCCATTGTTGGTTATCTATCCTTGACTAGCTTATCTTTCTGCCCCCAATTTCCAACCATTTCCCAAAGCTCATCAGGAACTCTGCTCTACGGTCAGCAAATTCCTCCTCCCATCTTCAGAAGTTTCGCTGAAATTCTCATCTCTCTTCTTAACATCCTGAAGTACCAGCTTTCTCCTAAAATACCACATCCCTCGAGTCTTCTCACAAGGTGGCCATATGTAGGATCCTCCTCTCCTGTATCTCAGGACTCAGAGGTGAGGGTAGGTGTTGACCTTCTTGGTCCTTATTACTGTTTTCAGGTTCCGGAGCCACCTCTCCCCTCAAGCCTTATCACCAATTTCCATACATTGTTATACCTGGAGTTTGGCTCACAAGTCAGATTCTCTTGATTACATCTGAGTTCAAACTAAAAGTCTAAGCAATTTCTAAATGAACAGTTAGAGAGAACAAGCTGTGACCCATGAAACAAGTAACAGTCAGTGTTTAGAAACACAATTTTTCCGAGAGATTTTAGTTTCACAGATACTTAAAAATATTTTTAGTTGATTATATTTGTACACAGTCTCAAATCATCAAGATGTGAGAACTGAATTTTTAATGTGCTCGATAATGTGGGTTCATATATTTGAAGCATATCAGACTCATTAACAAAAGCAGCAATCAAAGTGCTCTGGATATCTCCTTTTTTTTTAACTGCTTGAATTCTATTTATTAGTTTTATGGAAAACAGTGTGTCTTGAGATTATAGAGAGCATTTGGACATAAGCTACTCTTCTTTGAACTTCTCACTCTGCCAATACTTATACCACTTCTCCTAGGAATGGAAATAACAAGCTTGAGGGGAAAAAGGTAAATTAAGGTGGAGAATTATGTTACTTTCACTAGTGATAGCCAGACGTTTGAGTTCCACCAGTTTTTCCTCTTTGCCTTCTGTACTAAACAAAACAAATCTAATCAAGGAAAGAATTCTTCCTCGATGATTAGTTTCTGCTGTAAGCATCTGTCCTGACCTTGATGCTCTGACTCTTCATGGTGTACGTGTGTGCACGTGTGCAGACTGATGTTTCATAAACACTAAGTTTTCTGAGTGGAAACAATGTTTTGTATAACAGATATTAATTCTTATATGCCACATTCCTGTTATTTTTGCTTGATGCCTTCCCATCACTCTGATCACGGATTATGCAGGTTTCTTTTAAAAAATGAACGTATAGGTCCTTCATACACATACCCTGGGATATAAATGACCAATTTTACAGGTGAAGTGGAAAACAAATCTAAGTGATACCATGATCTGGAAGTTCGTTCTTTCTTTCTTTCTTTCTTTCTTTCTTTCTTTCTTTCTTTCTTTCTTTCTTTTCTTTTCTTTTCTTTCTTTTATTCTTTCTTTCTTTCTTTTTTTTTGGAAGTCCTTTCATATCTTATATCCTCCTACTAAATTTCTATTTGAATCTCATGTTTTCATAATCTGGTAGTCATGTTATTTTATTTATTTTATTTTTATATCTTATTTGTTTATTTATTTATTTTTTGGTCGTGTTATTTTAAAGTGATCAAACTGTACTGTACATAAAATCGTGTCAACTGGAGGAAAACTGACAAGTTAGCTATGTGAAAACTTAGACACATCAGTGTGCTGAATACTTATAAATGGTAAGTGCTCAATAAATACTTCTTTATAGATGAATTAAAAAGTCAACCAGAATCTCCTGAAGCAAGTTCTTCTATGTCTTGAGTTGGAAAAAAAAATAAACCTCTTGTAATTGTAGGAGTTCATAAATGAAAATATTTGCACAAAAACTCTGAATAAGTATCAGAGTTGGACAGACTGTAGCCCATACAATGAGTTATATTTCCCATAAATTTTCAATTGTCAGACCAAAAGGAAAATAATTACAACAGCTGGCTAATATTTTACATAATGTCTTTTAATTCAAACTCTAACCCTGGGGAAGTAGGCTTATTATGTCTACTGAACACATGAAGAAATAAGGCTCAGAAAGGTCAATTAATTGGCTCAAGGTTAGATACTCAACAGCATGGCCAGTGTTTAAACTCAGCCCTGTCTGATTTTTAGTGACCTTAACCACTAAACTGGCTGCCACATCTTCATGAGAGAGAAAGGTAGATGAGTAACACCTCAAGGTGAACAATTTGTTGCAGGAAGGAGCATTTCCAATAGGAAAAAGTGCACATAAATGATGCAGGATGCATTTATGAACTGGGGCATAAACACAAAGTTTTCCAGAGTGTACCAGGGCCAAAGGCAACCCTTCAGTAGGAAACCTTCATCTGTATTGCAAATACTATTTCTGTGTTTATCTATAACCATGAACATAACATAATATTACAGATGACTGGCTACATGATTTTATGGGGAAAACAATGAAAGCACAGAAGTTCAAGAGAGCAGGAAAAACTGTGAGTTAGAGTTCATAGAAAGCTTTATGAATTTTGCAGCACTCTAATGTAAATCCCAGAGGGGAAAATACTTGAATTGAGACGCTTTCCCTCAGAAATCTTGAGAAAATCTTGACATCTTAATTCATTTCCTGAGCTTAAATATTGTAGGCTAGTCCGGTGGCACTGTAATAGCTTGGGCAAACATTTTTATTTATTTCACTGTTGATACCAATATTTGTGCTACAAGCTGCTGCCTACATTTGCTGCTATTTATTTCTTTCCTACAGATCAAATTATTGGCCTAGACATAACATGCTTTCCGGTGAAGTGTTCCTTGTGTTCATGAGCAAATGGAAAAAAAGCTTCCATTTTAAATGCAGATTTTTTTCCACATGACTGAATTAATTCATGTTATAAATATGATATGTAACCACTTGATATTCATGTCGATACATATATAGTGGAAGAGAAATCAAGGCAAGCAGTAGACAAATCAAGCAAGTGCTATATTTGCATGGGTGGTGGTCAATGTGCCAAAATACCATGTCCGGTTCTGGGTTAAGCACTTGGCTTTTCGGAGCTCCAGTTTTACTTCCCCTAGTATTTGTGACCCTGTTTTATTGGATTGACATGAGAGCAAATAAGGTAATGTGAGTGGATCTTTGTAAACCTACACATACGTTTTCTATTAATGTAGGATTACTTGGTAGCAAACACTGTTCGTTCTCTTTGGTTTCTCTTGTCTGCGTGGGGAAACAGAAAACAGAACAGTAAAATCTAAGACTCAAAGTGCACTTGTAGGATGCTTGGGAGAGATAGACAAATCAAAAAGAGAGGAGTAACTCTTTGGAGCATTTTACAGCAATGCAGACGATTTGGTGAAACATTTTTGAGTCCGGAACTCTCAAGGGGTTAACCACTAAGGTGCAGAGTGGGGCCCAAGGTCTCAAAGAATGTTAGGCAGTGACACTTCTCCCCTGGTCCTATACCATTCGCACTCTGCTGGGTTCTGGAATTAGAGATGATGGTTTGAACCTTAGCTCTATCACATACTCCTTTTTTAGTTAATCTCCTTGAACCTCCATTTCTCACCTGTCAAATGCATATAATATCTTCCTCACATTTCTGTCACCAAGACTGAAGGAGACAATATATGTGAAAAGCCTCTGTAAATTGCGAAGGCTTCTACAGAGAACAGGTTATCATGACAATTCACTTAGACTAGATACCCTTTCAAGATGTCAGTTTCCTCTTAGTGTGAACAAATGAATCAACGGATAATGCAATGTATGGAATTTGGTTTAAATGTATATTTTCAGTTTCTCTCTTTCATCTTTTAGACCTGAGCTTAATTATCTAAATTATTGCTCAAAGATAAGGAATAGGTTTCTAAAGAGAAAATTTCCTAAAAATTTAAGACTCCCTAAATGTTACAAAAAATGGCAAATGGCCACAGTATAATGCAAATAAGAAGACACATAGACTCCAAGCACGCTTGTACGTAGACTCAGAGCTGACTGGCTCCCTCTCAAGGCTGGAGACCACTCAGGGTTAACTTTTCTCATTAACTGCTAACAAAAGCAGGGGAAATTTCTTTTCCCCATAAACATACTATAATTTAGCAAATTTTTTATCTTTATTCCGGCTTTCTGACTGTTCTGTTAATCCAGTTCCTGTTAAACCTGTAGATACATGAGAAAGATAAGCTGAACACATTCTCCCTAATAGCCATTTCCCTTAGTACTCTGTGGTTTTTATTTTTTTTTTCCAATTTGGAAATATACATAAATATAACTCATTATGTAATCTGCCACAGAAAGACTACCATTGACTTATACGTATTCTAATGCGATGCTCTGGAATCTTATAAAAAATGTTATGAAAAATCCCCAGCCATGTGAAAAGCCCCTTGGCATATTTTATAAAATCGTATTGAAGATATTTATCCATTCTGTGTTTTCCAGTGATGAGAAGATCTATGCCAAAAATTTCTTTTTAGAGTTTAGCATTAGAGAAATTATGTGTTTGGTTTCTGAACTAATTATTTATTTATTTTTAATCAGGCAGGCAATGAAAACCTAAACTCCATTTTGATAGAGACCTAGAATGATGTATTTACGTTTGCAAAGCCCAGTGGAGTGCATATAGAAGGCATTCTAAATATTTGCTGAATGAATTGATCCAATCATATTTTCTCTTTTTACATTGGTTGCAAGGAAGCTTAGGGCTAAATGCAGTAGCTATAATAGTCCCTGTTGCTGATATATTTATTCTCCTCTACAGTTCTGCTTTATGTTTACACTCTCTCTTTAAACAATCTCTTTGAATATATTTTAATTATAAGCCACCACAAATCCTTTTGGAAACTGGTGCAAAATGTCATAAAAGAAAATCATTTATTTTCTAGATGATAAAAGACAAAATCGTTTAAATTCATTGGTTTGTTTTGCTTTTCGTGTGTGTGTGTTTATGTGCATGTGTATATTTTACATCTAACATTTTATAGAATTAAGTAAATTTTCATTGGGAAAAATATGTAGCTACTTTTTCTGAGGCATGATCAGACTTTTAGACAAAAAAAAAAAAAAACAACATAATCAGAAAATACACATACCAGATTAAAAAAAAAAAGAAAAGGTTGGACTTCATTTTTTTTCATTCCAAGACATGAGGGGAACTTTTTTAAAAAAGAAAATGTTGCAGATTTCAAGAGGCGTAAAACATTTGCTATTTATAAAATATGCTACTTACAAAAACTTCCAGAAGGGAAGTTTAATATTAGCATTTTGAAACAATGGAAATCCCTGAAAGCTCCAGCTCTGTGGTTTTTATAAAATTTTGTTCTCTGAGCCTTTCTGCAAGTGAAGAGAAAGACCTACATCTAAGCTCGAGTCTTTGATGAAGGCAGGATGACATTAAGTAGCCTGTTCAGCTTATCAGACAGAAAGTCTGTCAATCAGCCTTGAAACAGAGATCTGAAGCTCTCGACTCAGGCTAACGCCTTGGGTCTCATTAAAGGAGAGAGGGCCAAAGAGAGACCCAAGTCAGGCACAACAGAAAGTAATGCTGGCTGGCATGATCTGGGAAATTCCTTGGTTTCCTAGAGTCCATTTCAGGTGTATCTTGGAACTCATGGCTCTGCACAAGTCCAGGCACCCTGCAGTCTACCTCCCCTTAGTCTGGTTGGGGCATGGCTCTCTTTCGTTTTGCTTTTGTGTGAATCGGCCCTTGCTTGCCCTTCCTGAGGTCTCTATTTTATAAATGATATTGAATATGAGACGCAGCACATTTATTTTTAGATTTAGGCCCTCTTTAAATTAATTCTCATTTTTTTGTAATCAGAAATGTGTGTTTTTGTACTAACAGCTTTAAGGTAAGCTCAAAGGGGAAACATGAGGGTGTCATTAAAGGTTTTTAACCTCTAGTATTAACAACATCTAAGAAAAAAATGAGAGTGTGTTAAGACCAGTACTTCCCTCCAGTGGAAGCATCCATGGATGTTTGTCTAACAAGGGAAGTGACTGTGACATTAAGTGAGCTTGTGAGCACATAGCAAACTTCTAGGAATGTGAGTCACACAGTTTCTATTTTACCTCCTTGGGGAGGTTTGAAAATGTGAAACAGAAATTAAGAGGACAGTGACAAACTGAGTCTCCATTTGGTTCCTTTTATGTTTCCAAAGTTTGTATCCCAAAATTTATCATAATGCAAATACTATTGAGAGCCTGGAAATATTGAGGGGTGTGGCTATTCTTTAAATAATGTCTAATGAGGGGTATACTTTGTATTTTCATAAGATTACCAATGAAGATAAAGACATCTAAATTAACTTCCATGGAGTTTTAAAGTATGTAATCAGTGCTTAATGACAAATTGCAAGCTTCAATTGACATTACCTTTTCCTCTCTTAAGTCTGGATTTCAACAAACACATATTTTTAAACTTTCCTTTTTTTTTTTCAAAGATTCCATTCATTTATTCATGAGACACACACACACACACACACACACACACACACAGAGGCAGAGACACAGACAGAGGAGAAGCAGGCTCCATGCAGGGGGCCCGACGTGGGACTCGATCCTGGGTCTCCAGGGTCAGGCCCTGGGCCAAAGGTGGTGCTAAATCGCTGAGCCACCTGAGCTGCCCTAAACTTTACTTTTATCTTAAAAGTTTTTCTATGGAGTTTACTAGATATATCTAATGTCAAACTAGTAGACTTAGGACAACACTGAGGGTCTAAACAGTTCATTTGCATTGATTTAAAAACACACTCTCTTTCCTTCTCATGTTCAATAAAGTAATAAGATAGGAAATAATGGCAACTAAAAGCACTGACCCTGAAGGTCAGAAATTATGTTTGAAACAAAATTCAGATACAAATTGTTTTGGAATAAAAACTCAATTTCCAAACATTGTAATGGGCAAACCGTAAATAGGTAATATGAATGCCAATGAAAACAGTTATAACTGTTTAACAGTCAAAAACATTCCTTTAAAAAACAAAAACAAAAGCTCTACATATCATTATCAACATCAATAATTTTATCTTTATAATACTAAATTTTAGTAAAATTTAGTAATTTATTAAAGTCATATTTGCATACCCATAGATAATTTCTCACCCTATAAGCATTATATTAGATATAATTAGTTCTTAAAATAATATTCTATAGTTTCTAAATAAAATTTACTTCTTTAAAAAGATTTTATTTATTTATTTGAGAGAGACAGAGAGCACAAGGCGAGGGAGAAGGAGGCCCCTGCTTAGCCGGGAGCCTGCTCAATCCCATGACCCTGGATCATGACCTGAGCCAAAGGCAGATGGTTAACTGACTGAGCCACTCAGACACCCCTAAAATTTACATTTTTGTATAAATGCTTGATAAAATTCTGCAAAAGTCAGGAACTACACTGTACTTGTAAAATAAATCATTATTTTAAGAATAAGTTACACATACCTTTTAAACTTTCCACTTAGAGAGATAGCCTGTATTATTATTTGTAGCTGTCCTTTCCAGCTCTTTTAGAAACCAGCAAACTTTTTTATTGTTGACTTTAATGAAAATTCAAAGAACGTTTGCATTCATTATAATATACTGCCAAAACTGCATTAATTTCCAGTGATGCCCATTAATTTGATAAATGTTTTGTCATTTGTACCATTTGCTCTGTCAAAACAAGTTAGTTATATCTTACTGACATTTTTGACAATTGCTTTAACTCTGGCAAAAAAAAAAAAGTATTTTATTTGCTTCAACAAAAATTCACCATTGCCTATTGAAAGTTTGAAGAAAGCAAGAGGAGATTAGCACATGTCAGAAGTCTTGCAAGATTCTACTGAGGATCAATGGTAAAAAAATGATTCCCCCAGGACTCTTTTATGGAAGTGCTCACACTCTATAGTAGAAAGTATTATATGTACCTGCATAATCTGTTCTTGCAAAATGCCCATCTTCAGATTTAGTAGTTGTAGTTGTGTTATCTGTGTTAAAAAATAACAAGATTGATTAATTACTTCCTAAGCACCTAACGTCAAATTTATATTATTCCTCCAATAGTACCTTCACATTGATTAAGAAAGTTTTACAACTATAGTTCTAACCTACCTTTACGCAAAGACAGATTTACATCAATTTTTTGAGAGCGAAAAATAGAATGATATCAGCTTTCTAGAGTTTGCGACAAAGAGAAGGTTCACAATTATAACTGAGATAAGGTGGATAAAAGAATAACAAGTCAAAAACCAAGAAAATGTTTGTTTCTGAATAAGAAATGAAACAGAACATCTCAGTAATCCTGCTTTAAAAAATGTACTTGAAATATTTCTATTGAATCAATACATAAACATGATGTGATTTGTTTTTAATTTTAGAGTTTTCTAATAAATCCTCAGACTCTTTGCTAAAGATGATTTTGACTTTTTTTTTCCTATGCAAGGAAATGTCTGCTGAATATTGGCTCTGTGTTACAGCATTGTGAGGATACAGTCCCTTTATGTAGAAAAAGATATGGGCTGTTGCCGATAGGCCCTCAAACGTCTACAATCACCATAAATGCCGCAGTAGACTCTACTAACCATTATAAATAAGAACTGTCTCCAGAAATGAAACAGCTTGCCTAATAAGGAGTTATCTTCACTTTTCATTTCTATACTAAGACTAAAAACATTCTTTGAAATGAATTTTGGTACAAACATTACCTTGACATCGACCCAACGACATGACTTCAATTTTCTCCTGTTTCTGACATGATGCTTCTTTGATTTGACATGCATTATCATAAGATTTCCCATCAGAAGCACAGAGGGGATTGAAGTTGGTTTGAGAACAGTCGATGTTGCACACACACCTAAAGGAAGAGAGAAATAAAAATGGTTGAAGGGGTTTAATTATATGGTGATGGATACTGACTAGACTTATGACGGTGATCACTTTGAAGTGTATACAAATATCGATTTATAATGTCATAGACCTGAAACTTATGCAATGTTATATACCAATTTACTTCAATTAAAAACAAAAGGTAACATCGGGATGCCTGGGTGGCTCGGCGGTTGAGCACCCGCCTTCGGCCCAGGGCGTGCGTGATCCTGGGGTCCTGGGATCGAGTCCCACGTCTGGCTCCCTGCATGCAGCCTGCTTCTCCCTCTGCCTGTCCCTGCCTCTCTCTCTCTCTCTCTGTGTCTTTCATGAATAAATAAACAAAAATCTTTAAAAAAAAATGTAACATCAATAGCGTTGCTATCACGTTATACCTAAAACACAAAGTGGAAGGTTTGCTAGGTTGGCAGTATACAGGTTGGCAAAACTGAATTGCCTCTTTCCAGGGAAGCTCCTTTACTTTTCTACCTGAGATGAAAAGAAGCACAGAACTAATTGAAAATAATTCAAAAGATTGAGAAATGGGTTAAAAAAAAAAACGGAAAAGGAAAAACTCAGAAAATAATCATCAATAAATCTCTGCCATTGGAACTTTTAAAACATGTACATACGCTTGCATTGCTGATGCCCGCAGAATTTGAATAGACTGAGGTGGCCATGAAAGAGTCTGCTTTACAATTTCCTCAAATGGGCCTTTACTGTGTTACTTCTTTTCTCAGGATATTTGAACGGTGAAAGCATGAGGAAAATGATTCAGAGGACATTTATAAGAAAGCAAAGAGATTATTTGGAGTGGAATCAGGAGTTCTATTTCTTCAGCTGCACGAGGATACCCAGGATATGTGCTAAGCAGGAATCTTTGGTCCTTAACATTTTGGGAGGGGCGGGGTTTGAGAATCAAATGAAAGGTATGGCTCTCTCCTCAGAAATACTCATACTCACACAGAACAACTTTCTTTTTTAAGATGTTATTTATTTATTTGAGAGAGAGAGCCCACGAGTGTTGGGGGGAAGAGGGGCAGAAGGAGAAGTAAAATTGCCTTTGAGCAGGGAGCTCGATGTGGGGACTCCACCCCAGGACTTGGAGATCATGAGCTGAGCCAAAGGCAGATGACCAACGAGCTGAGCCACTTAGGCACCCACAAAACCAGTTTTTGCATAAAATTTCAGAGTGCTTGTGGGCCCCTTAATGTCTGTCCCGTGAACCCCTTTCCCAGATGCATACTATTTTTTCTAATTCTGGCCTTAAGTAATAAATACAGCTGATTAGCCTCATGACTTTTTCTTTAATATACATAAAAAATGTGAATTAATTAGAATTAGGTTACCTGAAGTAGAAGAATTAGACATCTTAAAGCAAGCTTTAGATGACTTTTCCTATGTTCTTATAATTCTCTGTATTTTATAATCTACTTTGTTACTCAGAATATTTTTTATGTGTGTAAATATGTTATTGCCTTAGAATATAAACCCGTATTTTAAATTTCTATTAATATTTACATTATTTTTCTAAATAGATTATACGCTTCTCAAAAGTGGTGAAGCACACATTTTACTTCTGTAGATTTACTTAGAGCTGGGCATATAATATAATGATTACAATAATAACTAGTGTACTACATGCTGGGTTCTTCCCATGCATTGCTTTATTTAATCTTTATAATAGCCATTTTATAGACTAATGATAGAGCAATTATAAGGTCAGAGAGCTAGTAAACTGTGGAGCAAGGACCACCTACGGATGTGTTAAAGTAACATACAGCCCCTTTCCTCTCTACCTAGGCTAATACCATAGGCATTAGAGTTTCCTCGAAAACTTTTAAATATAGCAATTTACTAGCAGGTTTCTGGGCCCCAGTGACTCTGGGGGTAGAGCCTAGCATGCTGCCTTCTTAGGCAGCCAGCCTGGCACCAGATTCACTTCCTGGGAATCGCTGCTTGATCCATTTGTCGATTAAGTGAGAGAGGGTTCGTGTACACACCCATGCTTCCCAGACTGCAGTCCTCACACTAACTGTATCAGAATCACCTAGGTCTCTGTTAAAAGTGCTGGCAGAAATTGTGCCAATGCACTTAATTTTGAGAGGGCGGGGGTAAGAGAATTGCTTTGGGAACACTTGGTTATTTTTACTGTTACATACTTAGGAACAAATAGCTCGGACAGACGGTAACCATGTCCAAATGCTTAAGTCATCGAGGAGTGGTGGTTCCTAACCTCAGCCCACGTGTGGCTACTGAGCTCCCAACTGTTGCTACCTGGGCTGATCCTTGGCATCTGAAAGATCTGAAGTTGCAAGCCGCCTACATGTTCAAAAGCTTATAGTCCTTTTCACCGCGCATCTGGGGAAGTGACTTTGTAGATCAGCCTTGTTCTCCTTAACCATTTGTAGTAAATAAAGAGATGAGGGGACGGACGTTGTATGGTTTTTTTTTTTTTTTAAAGTTGGTTCTATGTACCTTCAAGCCAGTTTACTGTTGTTGTGTTAGAGACTCTGGGGATTATCTCCTTGCAAGATACCAACATAATTATCTGTTACTAGCAGCGGAACACAGAAAAAGTTGTGTTTTCTCATCTATCTAAAGAGTAAATTATATATGATACAAGGGCTCTGCAGGTATCTTCAAATTATGTTTTGTATCTGAGTTTATTAAACTTCATTAGGTAGGAAACCATGCAGGACTCCAGGACCGTAGTCTCAAGCTTTATGCTTTATATGCCGTTACTCCTTTCGTGATTCTGTCTCTATGAGGTATCTACTAGTATTATCTCCACCTTACAGATGAGAAAATTGAAGCTTGGAGAAGTCACAAAACTTGTGTGGGGAAGAACCTAAATTCCTAAATAGGCAATTTGATACCAGAACCTGTGCTGTTCTACATACTGTTCAGTACAATGAAAAACAAGACAGACGCACATTCCTACTATTAATTAATTAAAGGAATACCTTGGATGAATAGGACTTGAAAAAATAAGACTATGTCTACTCTTGTAGTTAGCATGATTTTATGAATCTAAGTCACGGTGACTCTTAGTCTCTGTCTTCCCAGGCAAGTGATCCAGACTTTTTAGCAAGATTGGGATGTATCAGTGAACATTCATTTGAAGACATTCTGAACTAACACCTGATTATTAGAATGAATAACAAATTGACATGTAGTAAGCTAATCAGGCTACTTAAGACATCAATTGTTTAGACTATTTTATCCTTAACAAAATTCTGCATAAAGTTGTTTCTATTTTCTATAAAAATACATGTTTAGACACACACACACACACACACACACACACACACACACACACTCCAACTGACTCTAAGCTTTAGCACCAAATCTTTTGCAAGTTTCTCCTTCGAACCTTTTAAAGAGCCTGGAATTTTTGAAATTTCAGATTCATGGGGCAGAGAGATTTTTGTGTATTATGAGTAAATAAATTTGTGTGTGTGTTTGTGGACAGTGGGCTCTGGGGTGGCATTTACTGCATTCTTAATGTGCCTATTCATTAGTTCATACCTTCACTATGAAGGCAACCTTCTTAAGGCAATATGTCTTTTTTACCGTTGAATTCCTGGAGCCTAGTAGAGGGCACCATAGCAAGTCATCAATAAATAATTGGTAATTGGAGAAAGAACCGGGATATGCTCATCTAAACCCTCCCCTAACTCTGTGTTACTTGGCACCTCAAGAAGGCCACCTTCCTCCTCTACTTTGCGTCCCACAAAGGAGCCATAGCACGAGCCCTTAGCTACCTCAACGGCATCAGAGTAGTTGTGAAAGGGACATGTTTCACCATGCAGGTGGCTCCTTACACTTTGTGGTATTTGGGTGCAGTTTTTAAGAGCCAATATATAATTTAAACATGGTAGTGACTTGTCAGTTTATTGCTGTTTTAAACCATTGAAAAATACAGGGCACCAATAAAAAGGTGACAGAAATATCAGCCGGTGTAATGGTGAAATTGCAGGTCACTCTGTGCTTTAGCAGCTTATGTAAATTAATCCACGGTTTTTCTTTCTACAGAAATGAAAGGCAGATATTTTTAAAAACAGAAACTATCCCTTCTTCACTGCTTTTGGCGAATAATTGCATTATTATTCATTCTGAGAGGAGTAACTAGTTAATTACAGCATGTCACAAATACTTTATGTGAGCTGAGGATTTGTAAGGCTGAGGGCTGCATGGATGCCTTTAAGGGTTTTTGTGTGTGTGTTTTCTTCCCTTTTCTTCTTTTTTCCAACCTATCTGTCTTTTGACATTTTGACACTGCGATTATATAGATCTCTTTTCTTCTAGGCTACAAAGAAAAAGAATCAGCCCTACTTGAAAATAATAATTTTAGGGGTCTCTATGTGGGAAATACTACTCTCTGAAATCCGTCAGAGAAAATGAACATTGACTGAAAACCTTAGTTCTCTGAATTGTAATAAAGAAGAGAGGCGTCCAATAATTTAAAAAGACCACTTGATGGAGTGAACCGAAATTATAGGAAGTAAGAGGTGGTATCCATGATGGCTCACATGCACTTATAATTATCTCATGAATATTTTGGGGGGGGGCTTGGCATTAATTTAGTTCCCTGCCTCTCTTGAAATGGCTCTTCCTAAGGGGTTCTGCAGTGAGTGAAGGAAACCTTTCCCTTATATTTAGGAATGCCTCATTGTCCTCCAGAGTGTGAGGATGCAAAAGCTGCCAGGTAGCAAATTACTTATTCATGTGGCTGGTTGGTGGCTGCCCTCGAATCTCACTAGATTTTGTTTCATCTATTAAACATGCCTGTCACTTGTTCCTCTCCCAAGGTCCTTGACTTGTCTATTCCAAATTTTGTCCATACAACATCTCTAATCAGTTTTAAAGCACCCAACTGTACTGCAGCGAGGATGGCTTTCTGGGTTGTTTTGAACCTTGACTGGTTTGTTTCCCTCGAGCCCGTCTGTCGCTGGGGCCGTTATGCAGACCCTCTCTGGCCCGGCCAGAAAATGAGGTCAGAGCTACTGTCTGTGCTCTCTCCATCAGAACTGTAATGGAGGAGCTGCATTATACTAATAACAGCGAAAACAGTGTGCATTTTTCATTCAAGACTCTTGAGATACTTTCAGCCTATTTACTCATTAACTCTCGTGGAACTCCTCTTGATGGAGCCTGATTATAATTATTTTGTCTATAAAGAAACTACAATTCAGGAATGACAGGGCTGTGAGGGAAAAAGTGAAATAAGAGACGTGAACATCCATTGAAAACAAAAACTCTCTAGACAAAGTCTGGAAAAGCACTGACTGGGAAGTAAAACTACTCAGTCTACCATATTGTTACTCCGTCGACATATGTGAATTTGGGCCCATACATTTTTGTTATTTGTTTGTTTCTGTTTTTAAATTTGAGAAGGGCTATCCTTTTAGCTTTGAAATCTAGGAGGAAGGGATAATGCTCTTCTCCAGACATACTACCAAGGACTACAGTTAAGTTTTCCAAGGGTGATCAGGATTATTTTGTACAAGGAAAAAGCTTAGTTGCCAACAATATCTATCTCTTTATAAGGCGATAAGGTATAGAAGTTATTCTATTAGATGGAAGGTCTTGGGAATATTGGGAAAAGGCCTCGGGCAATAAAGAGTCAACCAATGAGTGTGTGAATGAAGAAAAACTAAGCTGAGAGACCCCCTCCCTGGGGTGGTGTCAGGACTTTCAAAAACAGAATCATATACTGAAAAAGTGGAACAATTTCTAGGTAAAAGGCTGATGACCATGTATGGAAATAACGTCTAATACAATAGAGGTAGTTGGGGAACGTGACTAGAACCTGGAATTCAGTATCGGATAGACCTGTGTTTAACGGGGGCTTGATCCTTTACTAGCTGTACGGCATTGATCTCGTTATTTAACTTCCCTGAGCCTGTGAAAATGGAGATACTAACTCTGGATTGTGGGGATTAAGTGGAATAAGGCACATAAATTCCTTAATAAAGTTTCTGAGAAGTTGTAATTACCTAATACATATTGGTCATCATTAACTCTTGGCTTAGTGGTTTCTAATCTTGGTTGCAAAGAAAAGTCTTCTGTGGAATATTTCAACCTTGGCCGGCAACCCAGGGAGGTCTTGCGTGAGGCTGCAGTAACTAACTAGAGTTGTCAAAGATGCAGCAGGGGATTCTGATGTGCAGATGTGAGGAGCTGCAATTACAGAAAATACTCTTTCTCACCCTCTAAGACTAAGAGATTTTTCTAATTTAGTGTACGTAGCATTCCTGTGAGAAATGCTGATGCACTGGGTCTGAGGTAAGACTCAGAAATCAGCATTTTTAGCGACTTCCTTAGCTCTTTCTAAGGCAAATAGCTTGAAGAGCCTATTGAGAAACACCAACTATTTTGGCTCCCAAACACCCTTTTCTCTCTCCCCTTCATTCCATCAGAAGGAACTTAATACTCTTGTTTAACATACATGACTCAGCGACCTGTATGAAAAGGCTTTCCTCCACATGCTACGGGTGATCCACGCCTGGTGTCAGGTGACAGGGACAGGTGCTTAAATGCACTGCTACAAAACCAGCATCCATGCAGCAGTCAGCAGGAGTGACTCACCAAGCAAAACCAAGGAAGGGTGGTGGGAAAGGACGTGACGCTATGGAGAGGCTCCCTTGTGCCCGGCGCGGAGCTCCAACTTTCACAACACACCTAGGCTGTAATAATGCTCATGACACGGGGCGCAAAAGGAGGAAACTGAACAATCTCCAAAGGTGAGTGGGGTTCAACAGATCTGTGATGGGGCAGACGAAGTGGGGCGGTGAGGAGGCAGGCCCGCACAGGGGCTGGGGAGCTACAGATACATGGGTCTGGCCGGAATGGATTCTTCCCAACCAAAGGGGCAGGATGCGACCCTCTGGACAGGTTTAAAGGGGCTCAAGGCCATCGAAGGAGCGGCCTTTATCTTCTAACCAATGCAGAGTCCTGAAAGGTCTTTGAGCACAGGGTGATGAGAAGGTCAACAGGACGGAAGGGCTGTTTGGGGGCGACTGCACTCACAGGGGGTGCAGGCAGAGGGACTAAGCACCAGGCCAGCACTGTAAGCTCAGGGGCTTGCAGGGAAACCCGGGGCGGCGGGGTGCTCACGGCTCCCTAGTTAAGGCCCGGCGTGGTGAGGCTCCAAGCACACACGTCACCGCCGTGCCCTTCCTGCTCTACCCTTTCCTGCTTTTTTCCTGACCTGCGCTGTGTTCCAGAGAGGAAACCAGAGCAGCTGCGTGGGACTCAGGAAGACACGATTTCCTGGTGGGAGCGTTTCTGCGGTTGGGCCCGGGGCAGGGGTCCACCGGGGAGCCGCACGGTGGGTGTAGGCACCCTCACCCGCAGGGGAAGGAGGATTCCTGCTCTGAATGTGCACACCGCCTGACTCCAGGAGCGACTAGGCGGCCGCAACAACACAGGCAGCAGGCAGCTACTAACGCCTGCCACCCTGCCAGCCAGCAGGGCCCCCTCCAAGGCAGCGAGTGGGCCCTTGCCCCTTTCTGACGTGGACACTACAGCTGAAGCGGGGCTTAACTGCAGCTCCATTTCCACGTATCCTTGCTTGCATTTCTCTCAGGATTATTTTTCTCTTTTTGAAGCAGCTGCATTTACATCTTAAAATAATCAAAGTAAACAATTCTTCTTACTCATATACATTTTTAAAAGTATCTTGAAGCAAAAATCCCTCATTAGCATTACGTGGTGTAAGCTCTTGCTCGTTAAGCTGGAAAACGTATTCAATAACCAAGGGTGACTCTGTGACTGCTAAGAAGTGCGGTCGCTCTGACCGGTCAGCTCTCACTGCACAGCAAAGCCAGAAAGCATGGAAATCCCAGAATAAGAGGTTGGAAGTTAAAACAATACAATGAACCCGGTACTTGATTAGAGGAGATGTACTGAATTCCCGCTTGCCCCTTTCGGGCAGGATCATATTGCATGTTCTGGCACTTTCCTGCGGGCCCAGCTGTGGGATTCCTACGCTCACTTCCACTAGCAACATGTTTATATTTTGCACACTGGCCTTCTGGTAGGCTTTCATCTGACCAAGGACTTTCAGGAATAATATGTATGAATATCATTACAGACTAGATTTTTCCACAAAACTACAATTTAATATAATACCCTTGGATTCCATCCATGAGATATAAAAAGAAGTCGATGAATAATCGTTCTGCACTGTGATAAAACTGCTAGTTTGAAAATATTATCCAACACACTGTTCAGGTGGTTTTCATGGTGATGGTTTCAGGTGCTAGCATGAACTCATTCTGTTTATAATTAAAATTTGCATTAAATGATCCCCCTTATGCTTACGTCATCCTTTAAATTATATGGACTCTAATAAATGAAAAATAAATTTGCTTTTAAAATAACATTAAATGGATATTATACCATGATAGCAAAAATTTCATTATTTAAATAATGAAAAAATACAATAAAAATATTCATAATGGGGCATCTGGGTGGCTCAGTTGATTATTAAGTGTCTGCCTTTGGCTTAGGTCATGATCTCGGGTCCTGGGATTAAGCTGAGAGTAGGGCTCTCTGCTCAGTGCGGAGTCTGCTTCTCCCTCTTCCTCTGCCCCTCCCCCTGGCTCATGCCCTGTCTCTCTTTCTCTCTCAAATAAATAAATAAAATCTTTAAAAAAATTATTCATAGGGATGCTATGTTATAACCCTACAAAGGGAAGGTGGAAAATAGGACCGAGGAAGGAGGATGCTCTAACTTTATATATAACGTTAAGGTTCTTAAGAAACTACCAAAAGCAAATATGATAAAATGTTTGTATTTGTTGAAACTAGGTGGTGGATGTCCAAGAGTTATATTATTTTTGATAGTCTCAAAATGTAATAAAAATAAAAATATCAGATTCGACATTTTGGTTAAAATGATTAAATTACCAAGCTTGGTGAATATTTTTTTTTTAGCATTGATTTGATCTGTATAATTCATTTCTAAATTGTTTAAACAAAATTAAAAATATATGTGTGTGTGTGTGTGTGTGTGTGTGTGTGTGTGCCTGCCTGAGTATGGAGAATTCCCAGCGGAACAAAATCACACGTCTTTGTAAATAACTATTTAAAATTGATTTTATGTTCGTATAAAAATGACTTTCAAGAGGAGTTTATTCTATGAAGGGACTCATCTCTGTGTTTCTTCCTCTCTCTCATCTTGCTTGTTCGCCCACTGAAATGTTAAACTCGTGAACACATGGTGGCATTTTCGTTAACAGACCCAAGCCAGCATTCTTCATTGACTTCCTGCAGCACTGCCGGTGAGTTTTGATTGCTCTGAAGCAGGGCTGTATGGCAGTGTTGTCGGCCAGGAATAGTCATGAGCTATTCTGAAACCTTTGGGGATGAAGGGATTCTAAGTTAGAAATGTTTGAACATTTTGCCTTGAAATAAGCATGCTTTAGTTTCTCAAAAAATATTACGCTTAAAAGGTAAGAAGGAGAAGGAGGTGTGACCACCTCCCTGCTGCCAACTCCTGGGGGGAGAGAGAGGTCCTGTTGTTGAAGGAGCTGGGAGGGTTGTAGCCATTACTGTCACTCTTTTTTCATTTCTGTTTTATTTTTCCCCCCTCTTGGGCACATTCATTTTCATTTATCACACATTTCATTTCATTCAGTCTAATCCCATCAGTGCAGTTGAGCACCTACTTGGTGCTAAGTACTGGGCTACACGTCAGAGACACCAAGATGGCTCAGGTGATCTCTGGTAGCAGATCTCTGTGATCTCTGGTAGCAGAGATCACAACTAAAGGAGAAAAACAAGTATCTATAAAATGGTGTCATCGGAGCTAGACTTTGTTGGAGTGAACAACATGATTTGAGAGCACTGAGGAGGAATAATGACTTCTTCCTAGAGGCGCTAGAGAAGCTTCATAGAGAATGTGACTCTTGAACTGGAAGTTTAAGGGGGAGTAGAATTCCTGCAAGTGCTTTCCATGATGACTCATAGCAAAAGGAGTTTGAAATCCATTACTCCACTGAGGATACCTCCCTAGCAATTCATTTCTCATTCTCATCCCTCGTTTGATTCCTCTCCTGCGTGTTCATTTATATGGCAAGCGATATAGCAGAACATTTTTCTTCTTCCCTAAAACTCTTGTGTCACATTCCATGTCAGAAATGACAGAAAGCGTGTCCTATTTATGGGTCCAGAGTCACAGAGGCTTCTGGAAGTCAGGCCAGGCCATTGAAAGAACCCAACTCAGGAATCAGGGCTCCATGGTCTTGGTTTGGAGATTCTCATTCTCCAGATGCTGGAACTCTGGCTGCAGGATCCTGAAGGACAAGCTGACCCAGTAAGATGATGTCCAGGGTGGTCAGCTCTAAAATTCTGACCCTTTGTTTCTTGATACTCATATTTTTAATTATTTCTATTTATCTAGCACATTCTTGCCTTCCCATCATCCTACAGTTTTCGCTGCTTCCTAGTCTCTGCTAAATCCTCTACTGAATGAGTTTGACATTCATGCTTCTTTCCTAGGGCTGATGCTCCCGATGCTGGGTTGTTTACTCTTTCATCATCTACAGCCTTACTCACTTGCCCTCCAGCCTGTCCTGTGTTCCACATCTCTGCAGCTGAGTGGGAAGAACATGGACTCGTGAATCGTGTAATTAGAGCCTCCGCCCACTGTTTGTATCTAAGAAATGCTTGATGAATAAATGATAGACTTGAATTAAAATCTTAATTCTGCAAGTTGCTTGACACATCCATAAAAGGTGGAAAATAACTCCTGTCTTATAATACCTACTTCAAAAGGTTTCTCTGAAAGTATAAATCAGAAAAAAATGGAAGCAACTTCACGGGATATTTGTTGCATAGCAGGTTCTGTAGCTTCCCTTGCTCATGGAGAGTTCATTCTCCATTTTGTGTTAAATTGGTCTAGTCCTTGCCAGGCTGACCACCAAACTACAATATTTTTCCACTTATACTTAATTGATCAACTGCAGATAAGCTTTGACCTGATGTGGATGAAAGAACTATTTGCCACACATATTTATCTACACTCTATAAATTGAAGCTTTTTTCCTGTCATATTTGGAAGTACTAAAAAGATTAATCTATGTCTCTCTCTCTCTCTTTTTTTTTTTTTTTTTTTGGTTAAAAAAGAAAGAAGCTATTAATAGCATTTCTAATGCACTTTATTTTATTTTTGGGGGATAGAGGTGAGAGCGACAGGGAGAGAGAACAAGAGAGAGAGGAGAGAGGGCAAGCAATCTTAAGCAGTCTCCATGCTTAGCACAGAGTCTGACACAGGGCTTGATCTTAAGACCTCGGGATCGTGACCTAAGCCGAAATCTAGAATCAGATGCTCAATCGAGACACCCAGGAGCCCTTAATGTATTTTATTTTAAAGATGAGATACTTGGCCTTGTCCTCTTGATTTTAATATCTTTAAATTTCATGTAGCTTTCAAAAAGTAGAAAGTTATTTACCTGAAATATTTTAAACTTATTTATCTGAATTTCCAGAAATATTATAAATTCTCATAAAATTTTAGAATATCATTATATTAAAGAATATTAAAAATAAGTTTGTTTCACTCCTACTTTTTCTCTAGACCTTGTTATCTCTGTCCTGTTCTTCTTTACCTTTTTCTCTTTACTGCTTGCTCTCTCTCCAAAGTGTACTTCTAAGTACTTAGGAAAACATTTCCTGCCATTGATGGACCTCACCATCTAACAGAGAAGCTTACTGTTCCAAACATGGAAAGGTTCAAAATTCCTGCTAATAATGTAGGGAAACATTTTTAAAAATATGTTATCTATTAAGATGATGTAAATGTATTTATTTGCAAAGACAAAATAAATGAAATGGAAGAGAGCTAAATCTACTTGCTTTTAAACACAGTAGACACAAACTCAATTTATAGATTTTAGATAAATATACAGAGCAACATGCAAAAATTCACATTGAATTCTTTTGCTTTCATTCATTTTTTTTCATGCTGGAGTTATTATTGCTAATGGTGATATTCTTTTTATTCTAATTATAATGTCTGCATTTCTGTTCTTAAGTACAGGTGTGCAAAATGGTCCTGTTCTTGGTTTCATCTTGGAAGGCTTTTTAAGCTGCATAATCAAATGTGGACTTTCTTTGAGCACTAGCAAATGGCCACTACAGGAACACAATATATTTCTCAAAAGAGGATTTTGAATTACTTCTAAGAGGAGAAATTCTTTTAATGAAATCCAATAAGCTATTGGCTATAACAAGCACTAGAGTTATCATAAGTGTAATTACTGAAACTTGGAAACAGATTATTTTAACTTTGTTGTGACTATGTATTACATATAGCATATATTAGGGATCTGATTTATCCTTACCTGTGCTATATATCCATTTCATAAATTGTCAATCTTCCATTGTAAGCAAGTTATATTACAATCTCTTTGAATTCAGAACAATACTTCCTCTTATCACATAATATCTTTTATTTTTTTCAAAACAAGTACCTTGAAGTGCCACACTATAACAGGATATCATAAAATATAATCATTTCTATTTAAATAAATCAGCCTATAGTTGATTATAGCTTAAAATCATTGAATACATGTATTCTATGCCTTTTTCACTTACAAATGATCTACCGAGATTTGACAGTTGTCAGGCAGGCCAACCTGAGGCTTGCTGAGACTGTTATCAGATATATATCAAGGCATCAATGGGACCAGTGCCAACAATCCATACAGGATGCTCTCATTACTCATCCAGATGTTGTATCAGTCAGGGGCCCCTTCAACATGAGCTGGAGTTCAAGCTTATATTTTCCTTGATAAATTTTTAACCCTAAATAAATGAACTGTTCTGTTCTCTAATTTGGAATTTTTCTAATATCAAAAAACCATTTTTTTAAAAATTTTTATTTATTTATGATAGTCACACAGAGAGAGAGAGAGAGGCAGAGACACAGGCAGAGGGAGAAGCAGGCTCCATGCACTGGGAGCCCGACGTGGGATTCAATCCCGGGTCTCCAGGATCGCGCCCTGGGCCAAAGGCAGGCGCCAAACCGCTGCGCCACCCAGGGATCCCCAAAAAACCATTTTTTAAATATGAAGTTCTAATCAAGGTAACACAATATAATTAAAAATACATAAAACTTCTAGAAAGAAATGGGAATGATTTTAGCTTTTATACTCATACTCACATAGATCAGAGAGTAACTTGGATCATACAAAGTTCAAAATATTGTACTGAGAAAAATGATGAGTATATAAACTGGAATACTAAGGTTTTATACTAAAATTAGTAAGAGTATATACAAATGAAAAATTCTCTTTTCTGAACATAGATAAAAAATTAGGGGCTAATTCAGAATTAGGACATTAAGATGCTCAGAATCAAAAAACAGCTAAAGATATGTACTCTGCACTGTAAGTCACTAGGGAAATGCAAAGGCCTCTGGATTGCTCTATTTCTCCTCTGCCTCCCTTGACTCCCTTCACAGCACAGCCCAGGTGATACTTTTAAAATGCAAATGAGATCAAATCATTTCCTTGCTCAAAACCCAGCAAAGCCTTCCCATCAACCTTAGAATAAAACCTATGGTTTTTACCATGGTTGATGAGGCCCTGCATAATCTGCCTTTGGCTACCTCTCCAATTTCCCTTCTTGTCAATCTTCTCCACCCTTTTCATGTTCCAACCACAATGGATTTTTACTGCTTCCTAAACACACTATATGTGTTTCTGCCACCAGGATATTTCACTTGCTGTTCCCTCTGCTTGGCATGTTCTAAACATGACCTTTTCAGAGAAGCCTTCTTCAGCTACCCATCAAAATCAGCACACTTCCATCTCTGAATCCTGACATTATATTGCATGTTTAAATTGTCTGTTTTCTCCACTTTGTTGCATATTATGTGTAAAAAGTGACTCTGATTTGTCTACCGGTATTTTTTTCAGGCCTAGAACAATATCTGACACACAAGAGGCACTCAGTAAATACTGCTGAATAAATGAATAAATAAAAAAAACCACTTCTGACTTTAAAATGTTTATACCTTAGTGATCTAGACAAAATTTTGATTTGAATTATATGATTAATTACATCAATGCATATTATTTTGCATCAATTATCAAGAAAAGTAGTTCTCATTCTTATACACAATATTTATTAATTTCTGTTAAAGATTAAGCTCTTAGTGGATAGCAGTAAATATTTGCTAAACAAATAGAGTGCCACTATGTACAAGTTATTATTAGGCATTGGCATTTAACTATTTTTTTAAAAAAGGCCAAACATCCCTGTTAGGTGGATTAAGTTATTTTTAACATGTTGATGGATTTCATGTCCCAAGGATCATTCTTCAGTGGGGTAAAGGTCCTCACAGTTTGACAGCCTTACGCTTCATGCAGTGCATACAATTAGTTTTTTCATTACCTATGTATATTTTTGGCAATGAAATCCATTTTATATGATTTCAATATTTTTTTTTATTGCAATGCTTAAAATGGTGTGGACTCCCCATCTGTCAGAATTTTCTTATTCTGAACAAAAATTCAAATCAACCTTCCTTTTTTAAATGATTATTTAATTTGTGCCAACTTTTGTTGTTACTATCCTTAACAGCACCTACCCTTTATAGTAGGAGTCAGTGTTTACTGCCGAGGTAGAGAATGATTGAAGGATACTGTCTGCTATACGGCTTTGACCATCAAGCAGTTTCTTCACCTTGAAGTGATTGGATTTATTTGTCTAATTTCAGTAATTTGGTCATTTGATCATTCTGATCTGAATCACAATTATACTTCTACCAACAGATCTATTTCATTTTAAAGATACTGCAGCAACTACTGAAAACTAAATAGACATGGGTCTGTACTGGTTGAAAATGCTCTCTGTAGGTTCAAAAATTTAGATAGAACAAGGAGAAAAATGTGTATTAACATATTGCTTATGTTATATGCAACTATTACTAAATCATGAATAGGAATCAGGAGGGGTGTTAAATGCATAAATATCTTGGATTGAAAGACTGCATTTCACAGACTTTTTTTTTTTTTTTTTTGGACTACGGTTTCTAGAGACTACTAGTTAGAGGGTCTACTTTGCAGTAAACGTGGGTAATAAGCAAGCAAATGCAAAGCAGATAATTCTTCCCTTTGCTTAGCAAGATTTCTTAAGCAACAGCAATGGTCTACTTTCCGGATCCACATGTTCTGCCTAGACAGACAGCACAGTGCTAGGGTGGTTTTTAGTTAATATTAGGGATTGGACTATATGTTGCTATCTAAAGTTACATTTACAAAAATGATTTAAAAAGTTAAATCCACGGGAGCCTGGGTGGTTCAGCCGGTTATGAATCTGCCCTCAGCTCAGGTCGTGATCCCGGGGTCCTGGGATCGAACCCTGCACAGGGCTCCCTGCTGAGCGGGGAGCCTGCTTCTCCCTCTCCCTGCCCCCTGCTCGAGCTCTGTCTCTCAAAAAAAGAAAAAATTTTAAAGTTAAATCCGAAAATTATAACTGTGACTTATTGGAATAGGACTGTTGACAGAGGGACATGAAATATGTTTGAATGGTGTTCCGGAGGCTGTCATCAGAGTTTTCTTGCCAGGCTGGGAAGGACTAAAAACTGGTTACAGGTTTCAGATATTAATTCTGAAGGTAGTTCATTTGGCTACATATTCTGCAACATGGGCGTCGTTTTGACAGAATATATGTCAAAGGCTGAAGCTGTGGCGAAATTGCACAATTTATAGTCTACTTTCTTTAAAGGCTAAAGGATGATCGTGTTTTTGATAAAACGTTCTTAAATCGCAGGAAACACAAGCCTATTAAATACGCCTTGTAGGAATCTTACCTAAGCAACCTATCCCGAATAAAATGCCGCCTGCTATATTTTTAAAAGAATAATCTAAATGCAGGAAACAATGGTCATTTAATAAGCAGATCCAAACATATGAATAGTAAGTGTGACATTTAGAAGGCCGCTCCTTTCCGTGGAAGGTACACAGTATTTAACTTGGTATCACTTTCAGGAAGTGGTACGAGAGCTGTCAGGTAGCTTGAGAGACTGGGGTCCGTCCTCTTTCCCTTGAAGCATAATGCCAGTGTCACCAAGTGTTGGTGTTGTCTCACTATATCACACACAGTGTCATAGTTCAAGCAATCACTGTGTCAGCCTAACCCAATGGCAGTGTACACTTGCAGGCATAGATGATGAAAAGCTTCACAGGACAAGACACTGAAAATGAATGTTGGCAGTGTGGAGGGTCGATACAGAGACGAACCAATGTATCTACACCATGTCGAGTCACACAGGAGGAGAACCACTTTTTAACCTAGAAGTTCTAAATGGAGAATTTAAACAGAGGATGATGATGGTCCCAAGTTTGGAGTGGTGGCCATATCATAAAAAAAAAAAAAAAAAACCTTGCATATGGACCAACGATGATAGAATCCTTTATTTTTTTTTTTTAAAGATTTATTCTTTCTTTCTTTCTTTATGATAGACAGAGAGAGAGAGAGAGGCAGAGACACAGGAGGAGGGAGCAGCAGGCTCCATGCAGGGAGCCCGACGCGGACTTGATCCCGGGTCTCCAGGATTGCGCCCTGGGCCAAAGGCAGGCACTAAACCGCTGAGCCACCCAGGGATCCCCGATAAAATCCTTTAAATTGAGAGGTATGATTAACTTAACTCTGTTAACAAATTATTAGAAATAAGCAACGAGGTATTAGACTATAGGGAACTGCATGGGACGATTCTCACTTCCATTCCACATAATCTAGTGAATATACGTCTGCCTTTGTTTATTAACAATTCATAATTAGATTAGATTTGGTCAAGGGCCATTTACTCTTTCAAACCTTTTGAACACTACAGTTTGCCCACAGTAACCCAAAACGCTTTGACAACTATCTGCATAAAGAACTCAATCAAATAAGTAATAGGGTTTTAATCCCATGCCTTATCGACTGGAACATGAACTGTGTGTGAATCACTGATCCTCCCAGCTGGAGCCTACTCTCAGTTGGGGAAATGTACCTAGGACCCTGTGGGTCCGCCTCACAGCCTTTCACACTTTTTGCACTTTTGTTCTTTTACCAGCTGGTTACTAGAGGTTCAGTAAAATTGGACGTGTCTCTAGTTCACCCAGCGAGTGGGATTCAGAATCTAAAAGTTGCTTCCCTTAACTGAAGGAAAAAAAAAAAAAAAGAAACTAGGTTATACATTTTTTAACATTAACATTACCAAATATTGCGTCTTCTGCTGGGTAATAATAAGGCAGCATGGCAGAAAGCTATAAAAGAAAAATGACAAAAGGCAGACTCTTGATGGACTCATTTGTTTAGTCATTTACTCAATAGATTTGTGCTGAACATCTAACTTGTGGCAGCATTTTTAAAAATTTTGTTGTGTTCTTGTTTTTTTTTTCTTTTTTTTTTTGATACAAAGGTAACATCCCTCTACCTACAGTTAAGAGCAAGGGACAAAAAATTAATAAGAGAGTGCCGTTCGAGAGGTATAGGAAAGGTTGAGAGAGGAACTAAGCTTGGACGTGGAGCATCAAGACTTCTTCGAAGAGGAATGGAAGTTGAGGAGCACTTAGTTGGGCACAGCAGTGGAAGACACATCTGCAAGCTGGAGGGAAGATCTTGTGCCCAGGGACAGAGGCCTGAAGCCTCTGCTCAAGGAGCTGCAGGTGGCTTGGCAGACCTGGAGGTCCTGGCCTGGGTACCAGGTAAGAAGTAGAGTGACGCTGAAGAGGTGGGCAGATCCATGACTGGCTGGGACTTTGAAGTTCACAGGGAAGGCTCACAGAGCTTTGCAGAACGGAAGCAGAAAAGTAACAGGGGGAACAGGAGTGGGTTGGAAAGATGGGGCCTGGGAGCAAAAGCCATGCATCCATATAGAGGACAAGCGGTGAGGCCTGAATGACCTGATGACCCCTGGTAGCAGCTCACCCTTCTTCTTTTCACTTTGCATGTTACTGTTCTTTCCTGGTTTTCTCGTACTTCTCGCCACCCCCCCAGCCTGTTTCACTTCTCCTTTTCTCTCTCACACCCTGCAGGGTGGTGTCCTTCAAAGCTCCGTCCTATCTTCCTCTTCCTTCTCTTTTTTACAGTGTTTGTCTAGGAAATCTCTTCTGGTCACCACCTGACAAGTTCAAATTTATTTTTCCAGCCCGGAATCCACTAGAATCCAAGCCCCGAAATCCAGCCACCTGCTTGATATTCCCATGTAGGAGTCTCACAGGCACCATCAACTATTATTAAAAATTAGACGTTTGTTCTTTTTCCAGAAATTTGCTTCTACTTCAGTTTTCCTACCTCCATCAACCACGTGGGCAAGCCAGAGCCAAGGAGGCAGGGTTGGTGCTTCCTCTCTCTCTTACCTCTCAGCAGATCTACTCCTCACTCTCCCCACTGCTCCCTAAACCGGCAGTTTATCTGAGATAACAAACCTCTGCTTGTTGGCAGAAAGCAAGGGAGTAGGGGGGCGCGGGGGGCGGTGGTGGTGCTTCACTCTTAAGATTCTGTGAAGACGATAGGTTTTGTTGAAGTCTGAAAAAACAGAAGCCCTGTTAAGAGGCAAAGTTTGGTCCTCTGAGCCTCAGATCACTACTCTTTGTCAATAAACAGATATTCTTTCTATTTGGTAAAGTCATTAAAAATAGCCAGAAAAAAATTCTACATATTTTAGATTTTTTTCTCTGAAAAAAAAATGAAAGTGGGTCAACATTTTCCGTTTGCTTATAAGCTTTAGCTTCTCCTTATTACAGTTTTTTTTAACCTCACAGATTAAGATATCATAAATAACCTCTTCCTGATTCTCCGATCTTCTCCGTTTTGCAAACAGTTTTTGTTTATTCACACTCTGAGCATTTAATCTAGTGTATTTGTCTTTCTCTCATTTTATTTTATTCAATCATTATTTAAAAGGGGATTTGATTGTCTTTGTCCAACTGCATTGGCATCCTGAACATGTCAATGTCAGAGGGGGATTAGCTGGGAATGACATTAGATCCTCTCTTTCCTTTCTCCCTCTCTTGCCTTCCCTCACTCAAGTCCCCTGATGATTTTTCTCTGTGAAACTTTGATCCAATTATAGTTACGGTTTTTCCATTAAATTAGACAAATTATATTTTTGGTTTATTTGCAGTATTCTTTCAAGGTAGCAAAATTAACTTTGCTACGTGTATAAAGTAGCCAGGATATGTGAGATCTTAATTCACTGTACCTATGGCATCAAACCAGTTCCTTCTAACCACAGCAACAGCAATATCATTACATAATATTATTACTCTCTACTAAACATCCTCACATAACATCTACCATAATTCTTGCTATTTATTTTAAGGCAAAACATTCTAGAAAATAATTCTTCTGGAAGGGAAAATCTGGTGAAATTATTATGCTAACATTTATTTTATTTATAGCAACGTTTATTGTTATAAATGTAAAAAAGTAAATAAATATCAAGAAGTCTAATATTTTACTACTTGTCACTATTTGGATGGTTACTAGCACTATCGCAAAATATTATGTTGAACAAGTATTTTTTTTATATTAATGATCATTTGCCAACTGTTTGATTTCAATAAAAGGAGAGCCGTTAAAGTGGATGATGCCATTTTTTTTTTACATTTATTATTGGAACTCTTAAACGTAAAAGGTATTAATTGATTACTGAACACAGAATCACTGAGAAGTATTAGGAATATCTTCACCTAGATATGCTGTGTAGAATTTGTCTTTTCAGCTCACAGTGCCCTCAGATGTTGAAATAATGGGTACTCTGATCTAACTTTCGCTAAACAATTTAAATAACAAAAAATAAAAGCACATTGCATACCAGGAAATTAACTTTGACAATTCTGAGCTTAAGGAAGGAAAAGATAACTCTACCATAATGGCTGTGCATTTAGAAAAAAAAATGTTAGTGTAAAAATAGCTTTCAAAATTTGTTTTCAGAATTGCTTCCTTCCTCTGAAATGATGATTATAACATGCACAAGATATTGCATTTATAAATATTGTCTTTTTTTATCTTTAGGGTTCTTGTATTTTGTATTGGCTTTTCATGATGGTTTATCTATACTAAAGTTTGCACATTTTCTTTACTGGGAATACAAAGCATTTAGAAGTTGCTAGATGGCAATTCAAGAGGACAGAAAAGGTTAGTCAAGTAATTAGAATAATACATCAATAAATATGCTCAAAATGATGAGAACACCGCATGGAGAATTGGTTTTGCATGATGAGAATTATTTTAAAGGCCTTCAGGTTTCATGATATGAAGAAACTAACTGTAATACTATTTTTGTTTGCTCACATAGAGAAAGTGTTCTGTTTTAGAAATGTGTCTGAGCTGATACACACTAAAATAGTAGGTTTCATCTATGCTTCTAGGAAACGACTCTGTTGGGAGCTCAACCAAGATGTTTTGTCACTAAAATAAAATAATAACAGTTTTTTTTTCCAATTCTCTGAGAAAAACAGAACATTTTTTTTTTCTGATTTGTAAGTTTTTCTCCTCCATTTTTTTTTAATTTCATTGGTTCTTCAATTTGTAATTGGCATGTGCTGTTTGTTATATGATGATGAATGAACCAAGAACACAAAGAAAGGAAACAAATCTTATTTGTGTTAATTCTTAGATATATGTTATGAATCATTATTCTTTATATGTAGAGACTCGCATACATCTGAAAAGAGTCACATTTCCACAGGTGTATTTCCTCCTCATTCTTTCATTCTCTCAATTCAATTAAAATACCATTATTTCATGGAAATCTGCAAAGAATGTCATAAGGTTCAGGTGCTTAAGTACTTAAGCACAACTGAGAACACTGAATTAAAATGCTAAATTTATTTTTTATTTTATTTTTTCTAAACTGTGAATTGTAATCCAGAGATTCTCAGCTATATTTGAGAATCATGAAGTATGATGATAGTACTTTATATTGTTTGGGCTCAACATTTTCTCTGAAATAGCAAAGAAAACACAAAGAAGATAGGAAACACAGTAACTCATGTCTGTGATGGGGAAGTTATTTTCAAAAAGCTTTATATTAAGTGACACGGTTAATGGCTGCACATCTAATCTAACTCAAGACCTTGAAGATGGTCTCTGGTTTGCATTCCATTAAAAGTTTTTAATAAGATTCCAACAAAAAAATAATAATAAAAAGCATTCCATTTCACCTTTGCTTCCCCTTAACAATTCAGAGTATCAATTATAACATAACCTTCATTTGACTTGCAACCATCCCTGTGCTCTCAACAGCATATTAAATTGTATGTGAACACTTTAAGGGCAAAGAAAATGTCTTGTTTTACTTTTTAACTTTTGTTCCATTTTAAACTGACCTCTCCAAAGCGTAACATTCAACTGTATCTATTAAGTAGTATTTATAGGCATTTGTCTTCTTTCTTATTTTCCAAGCTTTTTGAATAGTTAAAAAGTATTTTTAAAAGTTTCAGAATATGTGATCCTAATTCACATCTTACAGGGAGATTGCATCTCTCCAAACACAGGTGTTGTCTTTTCTTTTTAACTTATCACACTAATACTATTCTGGGATTGGAACAGTTGCTTAGTGAATTTCCTTTTATTTTACCAGTCACTGGCCTAGGAGGGTTGATCACAGGACTCTTAGAAGAAATAGGCTGAAGCAGAATGTCAAAGAAAGAAGAAGGAATTTTGATTATTTAAAGTCCCAGACCCTGACATCCCTTTGAAGGAGTGTAGAAATTAAGGAAACAGAGTAAAATTTGAAAAGAAAGGAAAATGAAAATATATAGGAAAAGCTGAAGGATAAAACAGATGAAACACTTCTGGTACCCACAGAACTATCATCTTTAAAACCAGACTCAGCAGTTCCTATCTTCTGTTGATCAGTGAACAAATACACCATTAATCTGCTTTCACAATACTGTTCCTCAAAGCCTGGTCTGCAAAGAGAAAGAAATGAGGGCCTCTGGGAGTTTGATGCAAGTGGGCAGGGTCTGCCCCTGTAGAAGCAATGGCATGAGGCATGGGGACTCCAGACGGCTCGGCTGGGATAGTTTGCCTGGAGGATATCACTGTGCCAGGAATATTTTTTTAAATTTAAGTTGAAACTGAGTTTCTCATTTATTATCAGTGGACCATCTAAACCATTTGAATCTGGTGAAAAGAGCTTCAATATAACTCTAGAGTAACACCCAAAGAAAGGGCAAAGCCCTTGTACTATACAAATAAAAGTTCATGTCACAACAAGAAACATATCAAATTGATTCATACTCTATTTCCCTTTTTGTTGTTTTTTTTTTTTTTAAAGGGAAGATTTAATTAATGGCATCTTGCCTATGTATGCCATTGATTTTAATTAATTGATTTTAATGACACTGCTAGCTCTTTCCCCCCTAAAATTCAGTATTTTACTTATATATTAAGTTAACCGATTTAAGGAGGACACAAACAAAAACAAAGCAAACATATATTCCAGAGTACCTATAATTTGTGGGCTGAATTTGGTGACTGCAACTGGGAAGCAAAGTTTAGGAACCACACGAAGAGAAGCATGGTGGGAATTGGGATCAAAGAGGCAGTTACTCAAGAGGGCCTGGAATTTTGTTAATAAGCAAGGATTTGGATGACCCTAAAGATTTTTTAGGTACTGATTTTATGGTAACTAACTTATGTTGAATTTTCCCAATGTCATGAGTATGAAAAACAAAGAAGATGTTGGGCACTTTTTTTTTTTTTTTTTTTTTTGTATTCCCTGCCTTTTCCCCCTTGTACATCTGACTGGTAAACTGATGACTATATATCCTATTCCAATGTCCAACGCTCAGGCTTTTTATCTAAAATGACCAGTCTTTCCACCTTTAAGACACTTTGAATAGATTGAGTACACAAAAGTCGACATCACGGATATGCCCAGCATCTCTCTATACCACTCCTCACCTGTAGCATTTGTGTGCGCAGGGATGGGGGACCAACACCAGGTACTTCTGCCTAACTATATTCTAGGAACTGTAGTTTCTGCTTTCACTTCAAGAGAGAGAAGTGATAATGAGAAAGAGGAGGGGAACAGCAGCATTTTTGGCTTTCTTCAAAAGTAGCATTATCTATATAGGAAAGGCTGCCAGGTTTCTGACTGGTTTCAGACTGGAGGTAGAAATAGGCAGTCTTTGTTTCTGCAGGCAAAGAATTAGTGGGTGCCGACTACATCTTTAAATCCAGGGTTTTTTTGGCCTTATAGTTTGTAAAATACCTGCAGGTTTTGGTAGTTTTTTGTTTGTTTGCTTTGTTGTTGTTTTTTAAATATTATCTATCATCTATCTATCTATCTATCTATCTATCTATCTATCTATCTATCATCTACCTATCTATCATCTATCACCTATCATCTATCACTTATATTTCTAGTTGTTTTTTTCTAGGAAAAAGTTTCATTAGGTTTGCTAGCCAGACTCAGTATTAAACTGGGAGATCTTTCCCTTCACCATACCCCTAATCTGCTTTTTAGAAATGTTTCTGTTATCCTTAGATTACCTGAATTTGAGACAGACTTGTTGAAGGAAGGTTTAGCAACTCACATTGATTAAAGATAATCACAAGTTTCAAAGTGACTAAAAGTTATGTTAAAGAAAGATTAACACTAGAGTCTTTTCTCTGAAATTCTGTGTAAGAACACTGGGGGTGGGGGGTTGGGGCCACAGCTGGACCAGTTCACAGATATATTTGCGACAAATCTCCCTATGCACTTATTTATTATTGTGAAAGCCCAACAGTCCTATATTTCTTTATTCATGAAATAATTTTGAATGTATTTTCAGTACATGAGGGTTTTTTTTATAGTTGATTTGTCATAAATATTGAAAGGGAATTATATTTTACGGATACTTTCTGCTCTTCATTTTGTTACAAGTTGCATTAAGTCAACACAAGCTGTATTAAGCCAACACATTATTTCAATTTAAATATAGCATAACATTGTAGTCTGTAAAAAATTCATGAGTGCCCTTCAGTGTTTTGTTATTTTTGTTTTGTTTTTTAAATTTATAGGCTCTTGTCTTTTTACAAGTAAAATAAAAAGAAGCTATGAAATTTATCAAATTAAATGGAATGCTTTCTCCCGTTAGTGTCATACGCCATAGAGCTGGGTCAGGCATGTAGAACACTGGTAGTTCTTGAGTGGAATTCTAAAAGCTATTCTACAATAAAATTTTTAAAATTTGAGGTAGAATTAAATTGTTGTAAATTGCGTATAGCAGACATATTTTCCAATACCGAAGACATGTTTTAAAATACTTGCTCTAAACATAGGGCCAATGTTTCCTGTGTGTTTTCGTTTTTGTTTTTTTTTTACCTTAAGGATAAGAAAGACGGATGCCAGAGTTTACTTTTCCAAGCACTTAATTTAGAGTTTAGCCTCAGCTTTATTTAACAGTTGTCTAATGTCTTCTACAAACACATCTTAAATTCAGTGTCTACCTCTCTGTCAGTGACCATTTGAGAGGCTGCAGCATGAAAAATAAGCAGATACTGGACTTGAGAAGAAGAATGTTGCCACCTTTTTGTGCACAGTTTTCTAAATGAAGCTCATTGCGCGAGTAATTTCCTATAACCGCGGGGTGGGGAGGGGGGGCTAGAGCTGACTGGTCAACTGGGTGAAAATTAATGAGGAAAGGCACATACAAAGAGGGAAGGAATGAGGTATACCATTGCCTAATGTAAAGGAGATAGACTAATGTCTCCATGTGGGGAGGTGATCAGAAGTTTACTCAGTCAGGACTAAATAATTTATCTGGAGAAAATGCACTGGCAGTGAGTGAGAAATCCATACTTTAAGCTACATCGGGTGTTGTGTTGGTGACTGAGAAAGTGCCTACGGTTGTTTTGCTTGAATGATGTTCCCTTTTCTAGGGCTGTTAATGGTGGCTCAGTTTTAATTTAAAGCATTTCTACTGAGCTTTTGAATTATTGAGTAGGGGATAATGATAGGCCCACAACCAAGTTGTGAACTTACTGGTTAAGTTGGTGCTGGGAAACCTCTTATCTGAAGAAGAAATGCAACATATAGGAAAGCCTTTCACTGTAATATAGGATTTTTGTTGGAAAAAAAAAAAAAAGCATGCTTGGGACACCTGAGTAGTCAGTTGGTTAAGCCTCCAACTCTTGACTTTGGCTTAGGTTATGGTCTCAGGGTGGTGAGACAGGAGTCCTGAAAAGGGCTCAGTCCTCAGTGAGGAGTCTGCTGGAAATTCTCTCTCTTTCCCACTTTCTCTGCTCCTCCCCCTTTCCTTCTCTCTCTCTTAAATAAATAAATAAATAAATAAATAAATAAATAAATAATAGAAAAAAGAAAAAAAAGCATGCTGGATGAGGAAGATATAGAAAACAGCACAGTTCAAATCTAAGAAGTTGGTGAAACTCTTAGCCATTGGTTATAAAGGGTAGAAATGTGTTTTTTTGTGTAATGAAAAGCAAAATTTCTGCTTCAGCATATTAGCATGGTATAAAATTCAGTACTTGCGCTTTCTATAGGAAAAGATCTCAAGACGTGCCACAGTGATAGAAATTCTGTCTGGAAGCAATACTTTGACTTCTGGCATATGTCTTTTTAAATTGGGAGATTTAGAAATGCATAAACAGATTTCCCAGGACTTCCTTCCTATCTAGGTGTGGTAGTAGTCTGAAACAAAGCAGGATGCGGGATGGGTGCTGGCTCGTGGGGGGGCGGGATGCGCAGCCCCCGTGGAATGTATGAGTGCAGCGCACCGATGCAGCTCGGCTGCTTTTTGTAGCTTTGTACAAAAATTAAAAACACATACTCGGCTGAACTATTTAACCAACACTTCTATTTCTACACTGCAGAGTTGAACTGTTGCTTGGTTTTTCATACATTCTCACATGAAACGTGATGAAAATACAGTGCATTTATCGCTAAAATGCTGGTTAAGAAATTCTGGTTTAAGAGAAATAAACACAGTTTGCGAACTTCTGCCCCCCGCCTCCTCCCCCCGAGCCCCTGCATGGCTCGCACTTTTGCTTGGTTCACATTATCCTAAATCTGAAACAATAAATACCACTCCTGTCTTGATCACACATCAGCCACTAGACATTCTATTGTAAGGAAGTAGACCGCTAGGAGGACCCGTCACGTTGCGGCCAGAATTTTCCTTGGAGTTGATGGTTAGGAAACACCATACTTTATTCTGTTTGGGTGTCAGAGGAGAAGGGAAGGCTCAAGTGTGGAGACAAAGGTGAAGAAAGGCCTAGCCCTACAGTGGCTCCGGGTGGGCACTTCGCTGCTCTAACAGATGACCATGTGTCGATGGGCATTAATATTTGATGTGCATCAGAATATTATCTGTCATGTGGACTTTCACAACATTGTGAGGGAGCCGGTTGCTCTAGATGAGGATTTATATAACCAAGTGCAGTGGCTTTTACTTGGTGAAATCAGCACACATCCTGTTCTTGCAACGTCAAAAGGGATGCTTCTGTTTATACTGAATAAACAGGCAGAGGCTGGGTCCAGCCTTTTTTAAAAAACACTGTATTATCTTGAGTGCATAAACAAGACTGACAAAATAGTTTTTCTTAAATGGCACACTGATGCATTTTGTAGTCTGCTCTGGGAAACAAAGACTTAGCTTCTGTCATTATAAAAGACCCTTGAAACAGATCTGGAAGTGAAAGCTTATGCATTATGGGATAGACCAATGAAGAAAACTGAAGAAAATGCTTAGATCTACAAAGGCTTCTGCTCATTTTTATTTCCTTTTTCTGAAAATTGAATACAAGCTCTTGGAAGCATTATTTGCTCACACAATGCCTGACCACATGTGCGAACCATTAAAAGGGCGTAGTTCCCCCCGCCATTTGATGTAGTCCAAAATAAAAATGTAAATGCTAATGGAACAAGTTTCTCCAGATATGCTCCAGCTGTCCTTTGTATCATTAATTCTCTTTTCAAGTACAATGATTCATTCATAACAATTACCTAAATAAGACTTTTTAGAGGTCAGAAAGGACCCATGCATAGGTGGGAAGACAGTCCATGACAAGGGGGTAAAAAAAGAAAGCAGTGTTTGTGGTTTGTGGAAAGATAAGCATCTGAAATCACAAAGGCAGTCAGTCATAAGATCTTGCAACATTTGAGGAATACATTAAGGTCAATTTCTCTTATTGATTGCTTTTCACAAAGACCACTCATGAGAATATAAATCAAGCTGCCACATCATTTATTCATTCATCTGTTCACTCAAGCTTGCTCTGTGTGGCATATTACATAGGACAAAGGAGTACCAGAGTATGTATCAGGAAGGAGCCCTGTCCTTGAGGAGATTACCGTCTGGTACAGTGCTGAAGATAATATGCACAGAAATCACTATAGAATATGAGGGAGAAAGGAGCAAGCCAAAAGAGAAAAATGATATGAATGATATGGTCGGCAGCCCCTAACAAGGTCCTTAATGCCCCCAGCCACCTGGTATTTATTTCCTTGTGTGATCCCCTCCCTCTGAGTGTGGGGCTGGACCTGGTAACTCCTCTTAGCAAAAGTGATGGGCAGGGCTGGTTTCATGGATATATGACCTGTCCACACAGGGCCCTGCCCTTGGTTTAATGGTCTGTTGTCATGGACTTGAAGTTCTATCTTTGAATTTCATAAGTGAAATTCAGTGACACAGCGGAACTTGTACATGAGCAGAAGAGTGAGATTGAGTATGCGTGTGTGTCTTCTCCTTTTCTGGCCATCCTATTCCCATGCACCTGTTCATGATGCTCTATGAACATGGGATTCCTTTGAAGCCTTGATTCATGGGAGTTCAGTGAGCCTCAAAGCAAGGACAAAGTAAGCAGCTTACTTCTACAATTGAGTAAATGGAGTCCTGACAGCCTGACATGACGTTCAAACAAGAACTGGCTTAGAGTCCAGAAGAAGGCAATAGCATCTTAAAAAGCATGAATGACCAAGGAACTCAATCATACGTATTTTTCATATATATTTTTTCACTTTATTTCTCTCAATTAACTGACCATTTGCACTAAAAATTATGACTTAGCAGGAAAAAGAAAGGACAACCCATAGTTTCTTGTCCCTTTGGTCCTTCTTACTTACAAGGAATCAAAGGCAGGTAGTCTTGGTAGAATGTGTGAACAGTTGTAAATGTATTAAAAATGGTTGAGTTAGTTTCGTGCAGCTGTTTCCACTGTCCCGGTACGAATGAAATCAATGTGCATATATGAGCTACAAGGTATGGTTGTATAATTTTAGTGACTCTATATACAAATTAAGAGCTCTTATATTTGCGTTTAAACTTGGATTTGTACAATTTAAAAAATTAACTGTAAAACACATACTAATAATTTAAGATTTTAATCCTTTTCTATGCAGAATGACATAGCAAATAAAAATTACTATGACAACTCAAGAAAGAGAGACTAATGGAAGAAAGGAAGAATGCTTTTAATAGAACTTTTCTCTGCTTTTTCAACCAGGGACATTGCATTTTCCTTTTGCATCGGGCCTTGCGAAGGGCAGACATGATGATAGCCTATCACTTCTAAAATAAGGTTATTGAAATATTCTGGCTTTAGTGATGGAGGACGTGGCATTGCAGGTAGAAGAGTCTATGTAATCTAGGCTAGGGCAACATTTCTCAAATCTTTTGATCACAAGACCTTTAGAGTCTTAAAAATTTTTGAGGGCCTGAAAGAATTTTTATTTAGGAAAATGATAGCTATCGATACTTACCATAATAGAAACTAAAGGTGAGGCATTTAAAAATTTGTATTTAATAATTCATTTAAAAACAATCATAGACTTATTGCATGTTAGCATAAATAACATTTTAATAAAACGATATATTTTCTAAGAATAACTTTCGTGAGAGGAATGGCAATGTGCTCATTATTGAAAATCCTTTAGTGTTTAACTTAACAAAAGAAAGCTAGATTCTAATTGAATCTGTTGAATAGTACATATTAAGTAGCCTGTAGAAAACCCCACTGTGCCTGTGTGTGAAAATCAACATGAAAAAGGCAAATACTATCCTTGTCCCTGGACCACACCTTAGGAACAACTGATCTAAGGCATGGAGATAGGAGAGTTGAGAGTACTTATTGGTTCAAGTATGCTATAAAAGGAAAAAAAAAAATCTCACGAAGATACATCTCAGGAGGCTTGAGTATCAACTCAATATTTTATTCAGTAGAAGGTTTGGCAGAAATTCTTTGTTGTTAATCCAAAAGCTACTCCTGTTCTCCTTCTTATTAAGGAATTCTTGATTCTAATCGGATTTTGGAAACTCACGTTTTGGGAGGGGGTGCATGTTGATTGGTATCCCTTTCCCATGATTGTTAGAAGCCCAAATATGTGACACGAAGTGGCAGTGAAAAGAAGTCGGCCATTGCAGGTGGTGATAGCAATGTGGAAGTTTCTTTCAGACAGAAGCTTGCTCCTTTCTGCCCTTGGATGCTGCGCTGTAAAACTATGATGCCTGAGCTTGCTGTGACCATCCTGTTTAATGATGAAGAAGGCCAAGGGGATCTGAGACAGCGGACTCAGGGTCTGGATATTGTTAAGCCAGTGAATTGTTGACGATTTTGAAACTATGAATTGACAAGCCCATTGATGCTTATGAAGATTGATCACCATGGATTGGATTTGAGGCACCAACTAGGTGGCTACTAACATAGTCCAAGTAAAGGTAATACACGTCTGAAATATACTGGTATTAACAGAAACAAAAGAGAATAGAACAGATGTGAAAGAATGGTGGCAATAAAATCTGTAGGACTCGGCAGATGAGTAGATGGACATTGATTGGTGTGTGTGAAGGGAGAATGGAAAGGAAGTTTTTGCTTGCCTGCAAAATAGTAAGCGGTACCTAGAAGAACAGTACTGCCAGAAACACTGCAGGTGTAACAGGTTTGGGGGGGAAGATGATGAATTAAATTTGGACAGATAGAGTGCAGGAGGTACCTAAAATACACGGCACATGGTTGGCGCTCAATAAATGTTTGTCATGCTATAGGAAGGAATTGATCTGATATCTATAGGGTTCGTTTCCTCATATCCTTCATCCTTTTACTGATGTGTTGCCTTCTTACTAAAGCCTTCCTTGAACACTCTACCTACAGTTACAATATTCACTCTCCACTTCCTTAACATGAGTCCTATATGTCCTTATAAGTTCCATGTTACTTTTATCTTTTATGCTTTTTTTAACCTGTGCACTTAATTTGAATAAACTACATATGTTTATTTATTTACCATGTTTTCCTAATTGAAGCTCAATAATGAAACTTGTTTTATTCACTTCTGAGACTCTAGCACCTAGTCCAACACCTGACACATAGTAGATAATAAATATATGTTAAATGAATAAACGAATGCTCAGACCACGAGAGTCAGAGCTGTAAAATATTTGTCCATCATGTACCTAAAGGTGCAACTGAAGCCTTGGGACTAGATGAATGTACTATAAATGGATATAAAACTCACAAAGATAATATCAGATTTTTACTGAGTACCAAGGATTGTCCTAAGAGTTTTATACATGTCTTAGCATAAATATATATATATATATTTATTTATATATATATATAGTATTTATATATATATAAATAGTAGTATAGTATAGTGTGTATATATATAGTATTGTATCTTAGCATATATTATATATATATATAATATATATAGTATTTTTAAAATATTTTATTTATTCATGAGAGACACACAGAGAGAGGTAGAGACATAGAGGGAAAAGCAGGCTCCCTGCAGGGATCCTGATGCTGGTCTCCATCCTAGGACCCTGGGATCATGGCCTCAGCCAAAGGCAGACGCTCAACCACTGAGCTACCCAGGCGTCCCTATGTCTTAGCATTAACACTTAAAAACATTCTGTGTGTAGCCAGTTCTCCCACTTTACAGATCAGAAAGTTTAGGCAACTCAACTCACATCACAAAGCAGGGCCTTCACGTAAAAGACCAGAATAAGCTCTTTTGGAGAAACTTTCACAGAAACTTCACCTCTAACAGATACAATTTTAAATCGTATTCAACTGTGGTATGTAGTTCTCAAAGAAAATGATCTGGAGTTGTTTGTTCCTGCTTTCTGGTTTTGTAACAGGTAGAAGTGACCCCTTGGTAAACTTCCAGGAAAAATAGTGCCTAACTGACATCAGAAGAGTATTCAGATAACTATACATACTTGGCCACATCTCTTCTGAAGCCTGAATAAAGCAATGGTCAAGATTGATCAAATAAAAAATTAACATTCAGAAATAAAATTAGTCGGCCTATCAAAGAGGCAAAGCACCTGTAGCCCACTGCTTTCTACCCAGCACTGTAGTGAAGTGACCTGGAGCGCCTTACAGAATGAATACTACTAGCAGCGTAGGAGAGATCACACTGCCCTCCAAGCCAAGTGTTGGCTCTAAGTTGAAGTTCCCTGACTTGGAAGGTCAGTCCTGACATCCTTTCCCTTAATGCCTCAGAGGTGTTCTTCACAAAGAAAATGACTTCATGCTTATTTCATCCGGAACAGACTCAGTGCAAGGATGGTTTTCCTCCTTCTATAAAAAAGCAGGCTAATAGTGGAGATGAGGACTCTTGGCTTTGCAACATGTTTTTACATTTTGTTCATGGGCATAAGATGGAAAAACAAGATGAAAACGATTCTTTTATTGAACATTCAATTAAAAAGTGTCATGACTTCACCATTAGTTTGTATAAATCCTAGAAATGAGTTTTAAACGAGACTGTGTTATTATGTTGAGGAAAAGAATGGAAGTGTATAACCTTGGGCAGATCGTTTAACTTCTCTCTGCTTTACATTTACAGGCAGTAATACAAAGAGACAGGATTATATGATCTCTAAGGTCCCATCCAGCCAGATTTAACGCACTATGATTATTTGAGAAGCAATTTAGTGTGGTAGTGAGGAGCCGGGGCTCCGGAACCAGATTGCCTACATTTAGATTCTGCTTCATTCCCCGTATTAGCAATAATATACAGCACAGGGTTAATCATGGCCCTATAAGCCTCAGTTTCCTCACTGGTGAAGTGAGGATAACAAGACTCATAGGATCTTATTGCATATTAAACATTAATCACCTTTGTAAACTATTTAGAATTGGATTTAATATGAAATCAATAAACAGTAGTGTGAACAATTGCTATTTACTTTATATTGTAAATTAAACTCTTTTTTCCCCCTTTTAACCACTACAACAAATGACTTTCCTAAGAATTTGGGATGGTGTGATTTTTCATGGTTTAGATTCTTTAACCTACTTAACACCCACGCTATTTTTTGAAGTATTAAAAATAATTCAAAGCATTCATTTCATTTATTCAATTTCAAATAATCAGTCTGATTGTTTTCACTCTCTCCTCACCCCCTCCTCAGTAGAAAAAGTGCTAGCATTCAAGGCCAATTTAAAAGGCTGCTTTGGAGACACAGAAGTTTCTGAGATAAGCTAGGATACCACCATTACAGGTCACTGATAATGACAGTATAAAGAATTTTTCTTCAAATCAGAGTCTGAACAATAAGGTATTAGGATATAGGCAAAGAGAAACATTTTTGAGATATATGTTTATGGATAAAAAATTCAAAGAAAACTCAAGTTAATGAATTATATTCTTAGGCACCTTCCTAGCACCCTTATAAAATAAATGTTCTAATTTGCTTTACATGGATGAAAACACGGAGACTCAGGAAGGTTAAGGAGCTTGCTAAAGCTACAACACAAGTAAGTGGCAACACCAAAATTTAAGCTCGGAGAGTCTGACTTCAGCATCTGAACTCCTAATTAAACTAATTTTAGCTTAAAAGTCCTCTGCTCATTCAACCTTGTGCCTTCGGTTTGTTCTACACATCTATGGTCTTTCGAGACACTGATTTGCCTTATTATACATCTACCTATCTATTCGGTATCTATCTATTGATACAATCATCCATTCATTTATCCACCCACCCATCCATCAAAGCATGTTTTTGTCTATTAAAATATGGATTGATTTCTTGGTTCATGGTCAATGGATATCGTTTTCTCAGATGTATTTTAAGTATAAATCCTCAAATTTAAAATTAGGTCAGTACAAGCAGTCAAAGATTGGGCTAAAAAAAGATATTCATTTCCTTCCTTTTCCTTCCTCTTCCTCATCCCTCCCTGAACGGAAAAAAAAAAAAATCACTAATATGGTGTACATTATCGAAAGAAAAATAAGTTTACTTCTTTTTTTGTTCTTTTTTTTCCTTTTTCTAGTCTGTTTGTAGACCTCATATGGAAAATTAATTTCTGCTTTATTCTTATAAGCTTGGTTTTATCTTTCTAAATATATCCTTCTTATCAGAAGTCAAACAAGCATTTTGCCCCTATTTATAAATTGTTGTCCCACTTTATGCTTCTGATTCAGATTATCTCTGTTGCTTTTTTCCCCTCCTTTTTCATAGGTATTGTGGTGCTGGAGATCTAGAAGCTGTCCTCTCAACTTCCTGATCCTCAGGCAAGTCCACCCTAATCCATGTTAGGAGGTAGGGAGGATGACACAGCCGGCCAGCTGGAGGACTTCACCAGTCTCCCTGAAGCAGATGGCTTAGTCTATTTCTCACTGGGTAGAGCATGGACGGGCAGGTGGATACGTCTGCAGTTATGTTTTCAGGGACACCCTATGCAAGGCCTTTGGGGATAACCACATTGGAAACGTGGCCCAATGTTTTGATCCATTTGGGCTGTTATAATAAAAATACCATAAACTAAGAGGCTTATAAAAACAGAAATTAATTTCTCACAGTTCTTGAGAAGTCCAAGATCATGGCACCCGTGTCCAGTGGTGCCCACTTTTGCACAGATGACTGTCTTTTTGCTATAGCATGACAAGGCACAAGGAGTGCGCTAGCATTCTAAGTTCTTTTTTTATAAGGACACTAATCTCATTCATTAAGGCTCCACTCTCATGACCTAATTACCTCCCAGAGGCTCCGCGTCCTATCACCATCACCTTGGAGGTTACGTTTCAACATATGATTTTAGGAGGAAACAGATGTTCAGACCACAGCACAAAGTATCACTTGCCAACTTTGAGTCTCCGGTCTTCTTTAATGACCCTTAACTTCTCCATTGTTTCCTACCTCAAGAGTCAATCTCATTAGGATAAGATGTTACACTTCAGTAATGAACATCCTACCTCAACATCTCAGGGGCTTAAAGCAACAAAGATCTATTTCTTTTTCACGTTACATTTCACCCAAGGGTCTGGGATGACAAAGCAGTCACCTACGTGGACACCGCCAGTTACTATGCCAGAAAAAGGAAAGAGCTTGGCAGAGTTTTGTACTGGCAATCCGATACTCACCCCCTGGTCAAGGTACTGAACTAGACACATAAATTATCCCAACCCTAAGGGTGCCAGGAAGTACAACCCTGTAACTCAGTCCTATTGTCCCTACTCTGGAGCTGGGCAATCAGAAATATTTAGTGAGCAAGAGGGTGGTAATTTTATCTTTAAATTAACAAATGGAGGACAGCAGCTTCTTGGGTTTTTTTCCTTTGGTGTATTTCTAATTTCTTGTCTCTTAATTAAAACATACCGATCCGATATCATTCTATTTTCTTTTACTTAATTTTGTCCTTTCTTCCCAATATCACATTATTTTCCATAAACATTTTGTGTCCTTTTGCCTAGCAGTCTAACGTTTTTCTACTCCAGTGTTTATTTTCACTGCGTATTCCCGAGTCCACTTTCTTTATTAGATGTCTCTGCACTCCTGCAGCGCTTTCTGTCTGCACCACACAACTTAACCTTTAATCATTTGCCTACTGGGGATTCCCCATGTCTCAGCCTTTTATCAGCTGAATCAGAACGTAATTTTTTCTCATCACCCTCCTCTCATGCTCCAAATCGACTCTACCTCCTAATCCCTATTTCCATTATTCTCCCCCAGTGCTCAGCCTCAAAATCTTATTTGCTTCTCATAATTGTGCCATTACCAAACTCTTCTGCATGCACCCACTGTGCTCATGTGGATCAAAAACATAGCAAAAGGGAAAAGCACGTTGCAGACTCCAAATACAAGGAAACGTTGCTCTTTATCCCTCTGTTTTTCTTTCCTTCATTTATTTATTCATCATTCATGTATTCATATACTTACTCAGGCCCTAAGTGCTTTCTCAGAACTGTGCTTATTACTGAGGAAGCCCCAAATCATATACAATTCTCTGCTCTCCAGGAGGTTGCATTTCAGTTGAGAAAATCCCATACCTACACTTCCACACTACACTTCCACATAAGGAGTAATGACAAGATGGAAAGGAGGGAAAGTGCTGTACGATCTGGGAGAAGGGGGCAATGACGACATTCTGGAGCGGCCTAGTAAAGTTCAGGAGGAAGTCAATCCATCCAAGACCTTTTTAGTTTTCTGGCTCCAGCTGCACTAAGCTTCAATCGGCTCTGTCAGGGCACCAAGCTTACCGCACTCTTGTGCCTTTGGGCTCAGACTTCTAGAACTTCCACAGATTTTTTGGGGGCTGGCTATTGCCTCTTATTTGGGTCAACAGCAATCAGAGACACATTCCCTACATACCCAACCTTAAGCGGCATCTCCTTCTCCCAGGACCCGGATTTTCCGAACTCTTATTATTTGAAAGTATCTTGCTTGTTGACTATTTTAATTCTTTATCACTTATGACTCTTCCCCCATCTCTCCTCTTCTTTGTATGTCTGTGTCACCATCTTGGATGAGAAACTCCCCAAAATGTAAGTTTTTTACTGGCTGGAGCTTCGTCTTTGTCATGCACGGTATTGCCAGGGCTCAGACAGAGGATGACCCAGCACGCATGCTAAATAAATACTTACTCCTACTGAACGGCCTCCTTGATTCCAATCTCTCTCTTGTAGGCCCATTACCAAACTTTATTACTGGGTTCTTTCTCCTTAATGTTACTTTTACTATGTGGCAAATGTTCTGGCCAGAGGGATAGATGTGGAAGTGAGAAATGCCATTTCCAAGACTGGCTGATAAAAATTCCCATGTATGATCTTTTCTTCTCTTTTGCTTTCTATTAAATGAATGAATAGAACCTCAATGATTTAGGGAAGGGCAGGCCCATGATATGGAAAGAGACACAGTTCCTAAAAGACCATGTGAAGATTCTCTGAATAAGAACATTTGCTTCCACAGTGGTAAGAGGAAGAAATAGGTGTTTGTGTGTGGGGGTGCTGGTGGGGGTTACATCTCTGAGAATTTGACATTTATCTATTATAACATTTAGTATTGTTAGGTAGAAGCTGGACTTAAGCAGTGGAAGGAATGTTCCGAGGCATAGCCCCAAGTCCTCAAGGGGAATGATAGAGACAGGAGGTGGAAGCAAGGATGGTAATAAATAAGCTACACATTAAAAGCCCAGGGACACAACATCCTGACCTGGTGGCTTTGAAGACCTTGAGGCTGACAGATCAAGAGCCACGGTGCAGAGTAAGGGCTCTCCTCTTTCACCTCTGTCCCAAGGTAACCCGTAGGCTTATTTTAAAGCACTTGCCTTGCAGGAACAGCCCCACCAGAGGGAGAAAGGCTGCCATGAGCATTCTGGTACAGACCTTGTAGGATCAAAGACTCTCTCTCCAAACCTGTGGGAGGAGTTCCCCAAATGATCAGAAGCAGCCTTCATTAGAGAGCACCTCACTGTACATCCCTGCTTCTCTCACCCAGAGACCCAGGAATATCCAATCCCAAAACTACCTATGGGCCAGCTCCACTCTGTGGAACCTGCCCCCTCTACCACCTCGAGAGTGTACTTTTTGGTTTAATAAACTGCCTTATGCTTGCTACTTTCCTTCTGGCTGTCTTTATTCCAGCCTGGATCCCCATGTAAATCTTCCTGTGGGGAATCCAAGGACCGAGACCTCCACTAATACAATGTAGACTCTCTGACCAGGAACAGTGTTACCCTAATTAATATATTTGACAATTAAGTTTTCCATCATTTGGCTATGGGTACTTTTCGGTTACTACACACAATCTCAGACATAAGCTATTATTTTGTTAAAAAAATCTGAGGTTGAACTCCACAACTGCCCCTACCTAGCAACATATATTTGCCATGTTTACTGATGTCCCCCAAACTTGGTTTCCTCCTTTCTCAAAGTGGGGGAAAATTAGTACCTAACTTACCACACCTTTGTGAAGGATTCAATCAGATGACCCACTTGACTTCCATAGAAGGTGCACTGGACTTCCAGCCTAATTAAATATGTTTCTTTCTCTGTGTCCCCAAGAAAATGTAAAACTCCTCAATTTTCTGGGATACCATGTTTACAGACTAGATCAGAGTGTGGCCTCTGGGTTCAAATCTTGACCTTGAACCTTAATAGCTAAGTAAATTTAGGATGAGTTACTTGGCACCTTTGTGCTTCAACTTCCTCATATTTAGAATTGGAATGGTAATAATATCCAACTTTTAGGTTTATGGAGATTACATCAGTTAATAAACACAAAGCCCTTAGAAGAGTGCAGGGCACAAAGTAAGTGCTCACTAATGCTTAGTTATTATTTTCCAAGGAAAATATAATCAATTAAAATCGAAGTGCACATCTCAATAAAATATATTATTTTCTTTGTCATAATTCATAGTTCAATGTTATATTTGAATGTTTTACAGTACTATGTTTGAGGGGCTCGTGGGTAGCTCAGTCAGTTGAGTGTCAGGCCCTTGGTTTTGGCTCAGGTCATGATCTCAGGGTTGTGGGATCAAGCCCCACATTGGGTTCTGTGCTCAGTAGGGAGTCTTCTTGAGGATTCTCTCCCTCTGCTTCTGCCCCCACTCTCTTTCATAAATATATAAATCTTAAAAAAATAAATAAATGAAGTAGTATGTTTATGTAGATATCTATGTTTATTACAGAAATATATCACTAATTTTTTGCTAATGTGAAGCTAGCATTTTATTTATTGTTTTTGCATTTTCCCTAACTTTTACATACTACACTTCTTTGACTAGTTGTTGATTACAGACACTATAGCTAGTTGTGGGTCTAGCATTACTTTTATTATCCTGGGTAGTATAATTTTGACTGTACAAAGTTCATTTTAGAATAAGCTCGGAGAACGGAGTAAACTACTATGTCAAAGACTTTGAAAAGACTGAAATGAATGAAAAAAAAAAAAAAGCCATGGTAAACAACCTTTAGAAGATCATCCGTCCTGGGGATCTCTGGGTGGCTCAGCAGTTTAGCACCAGCTTTTGGTTCAGGGCGTGATCATGGAGACCCGGGATCAAGTCCCACATCGGGCTCCCTGCTTCTCCCTCTGCCTGTGTCTCTGCCTCTCTCTCTCTCTCTCTCTCTCTCTGTCTCTTATGAATAAATAAATAAAATCTTTAGAAGATCATCCATCCATCCCAAGTGCATCATCCTGATTTCTTATATTTCATTCGTAGCATATGATAAGGGCATGAATGGATCCACTCCTGATTAATTTTATTTGGCATTGAGTGGGGGGCCAGAAAGATCAGATATCCCTTTCCTTCTTTTCTTTTCTTTTTTAACTATAATAAGCATTTAGATCTTCAGTAATATTGATTGTTAGGTTGGGTGTTGCATGTAATTTTGCAATTTGTTTGATCACCATTAGATAGTACACATCCTGTTTGTAGGGGAATGTGTCTGGGACAGACTGATGTTGGCTGCCGAGGATGGCTTACTGATTTGTTGCTTAGATGAACCAACACATACAATATATTACTATTTGGAAGTAGATACTGAAGACTAGCAACAGTTTCTACCCAATTTAAAACACCTTTGGGAGGACAGCTTCTCTGTAAATAATGCTTATATCTCAGAAAGCTATTTATTATGAGTGCTCTGGATACAATGAAATGTTTTCAGTATACATACCATCCAATCTCTTGGAGTTAACCAAGAAAAATATCTAATGTAGACTTAGAAGGGATTTAGGCTTTGGTAAATTTTTAGGTCACAAATGTTAGGACAGTGCTCCAAAATCCGTTTGTCTTGAGAAGTGTACAAATTTTAAAAGGATAATCAGACTATGGGCCACAGCAATTATGTTCGAGTCTAAATATATTCATCATAAATTTGTTTAGCATTCCCCCAAAATCTCCAAACTCAGCCTTAATGTTAAGTAAGATTTTTAAGAGAGAGGCTCTGTGGATGTATACAGTATGATTCGATTTTCACTGAAAACCTATATAGACACGTGTATGCACACATACAGAAACACAGGCGTTGAGGGGACTATACCTCCAAATTTTACAGTGGTGATCTTGGAATGGTGGGATGATGGATGACGTCTTAATGGGTGCAAGAATATTATTTGTAACAAACTCTCTTTTGCTACTTGGAAAGGGGCATGGAGCCCATCAGCTATTCCCAGAGATACTGGGGACAACTCTACTTAGCAGGTGGCTTACTGAAAAAGGTCCTTGCTCCTCAGACTCCTCAGTGCTCTCTGCCTCTTGCATAGCCTTTTGAAATATCGCTGATAGTGGGACACCAGCATCAGAGGAAGGAGGAGTGTTATATTGGCCAGTATCTAAAAGCTGTGTCACATGCTTCTGGTCTGAAAAAAAAAAATCTGCAACCTACTGGTAGTTACTGTATAAATAGTGTTCACTTTGGTCCATAACTCAGCAAATAGGGTTGCTGCTGTCACTTCAAAATCAGCTAATGGAAGTTAAATCAGCTCAAAATAAGCAGGTTTTGGTGAAGGTGTATCTGTTCTTAGCCACCTTATGCCTAATAACCTCATCTAATTGGGCACACATATTGTCCTAAGGATAATCTCCACAGATGATTTGATGCTTCCATAAAAAAGAAAACAACAAGAAACAAAACCCACACAGTTTCTAAGGAAATAAAGTATATATACCTAGTGAGAAAGAAAATACGTTAAGGCCATCATAAGCAATGTGGACCTGTTAGTAGTGGATTTCATCACTCACGGCTTTGTTTTCATATTCTATTTCTCTATTTCAAGGGAAAAAATGTGAAATTCAGTGCATGTATGTGTATACATGCTACACACACACACACACACACACACACACACACAATTTACATCATTAAATATCTGAGAAAACAGTGAGTGGTGGCCTCTGGAGTCAATCTGATGGGGTTCAAATCCTAGACTTCCACTTATTGTTTGGCTTTGGGCAAACCACTTTGCTTAACTATTCCGTGCCTCAGTTTCCTTTCTTATAAAATGGGAATTATTAGTGTGTTTAACTTCATGAGATTTATATTAAAAGGATTAATTAGCTCCATGTATGTAAACATTGCAATGGTGCCTGTCACATGGGAAACCAAATTCTGAAGTTTCTGATATTTTAGTAACCACGAGGTTCATATTTTTATTTCTGAGGCTGGAGCATTACACTGGGATGCTGGAACATGGGACGGGTGTCCTCCGATTCTGAGGGACAGGAATCTTTGACTAAGAGTATCCAGGAAACTGAGACTCAGAAAAAATCAAGAGGAAATTGAGGCTGAGTGTTTGGGGAGTCAGCACCAGAAGTCAGTCAACAGCCCAGTTAGCAGGGTACAGTCCAAAACAAGACTCAAAAAGCAAGTAAAAAGAGAAACAACAAACACAGTTAAGTTAGCGGTAGAAACACAATTATGTACTTAGGAGTCTAGTTTCCTTTGTTCTGCCTACACGTGGTATTTCATTATTTCTATATAAAATGTAAGTTACACGATTTATGTCGCATGAGCTAAATAAAAACCATAAAAACATATACAACATCTGTAAATTGAGAATACTTTATTCCGTGTTTCTGAGCAGTCCACCCCAGATTATGTTTGTTATCTGATATGTCCTAATTAAGTTTCATTAATCACTGTGTGATCGCACAGTTGTGGCATAGTTACCGAGAAAAATTCAAAAGCCTTCAGAACTGATGTGAAAATCCAATCTTTTTTGAAGGAGCCCGGCATCACAGAAGACCTGAGCTGAGCCTTTGTTTTAAAGCCCAAATCTGAATGGTTTTCAAATTTCAATTTTTTTTTTTTTTTTAGTTTTACTTTTCACAAAGTATAATGCTCCATTTTTGGAGGGTGGGTTGGTGGTTTACCTGCTGTTTGTTTTTTGAGACTGCCTCTTGTGCACTTGAGTGGTTATGCATTTGACTTTCAAAGTGACACTTCGCGTGGTCGCATTCCACTTGCGGGTTTGTGTGTTTACTGGCAGCTACTGTAGAAGGAAGTCTGGGTCACAGATAAGGTATTTGTCGGCACATACCTTTATCCAGACCACATAACAAGTACTAGTCCTATTTAACTCTAATTGCATTCTGAATTCTAATTGCATTCTGAATTTTATTTCATTGTGTGGAATAAAAAAAAAAATACACAATTTTTTTTCTTGATTCAGAGAAGTAGAAGAATCCATAAAAGAAAGTCAAACTTTTACATTTGGTTATAGATTAGCTAAAAATATTAGCATTTTTCCCTTGAAATTGTGGAAATTGAAGTATGTGTGTGACCTCAAATCAACAGCTACATATTTCAGTCTCTGGAAAAATGTTCTGGGCGACTGGCGGCATGGAAGAGGAAAGAAGTTTATCTTTACCCGTCAACTCCCCACCCCTCTATACAATCCGAAACTGTTATGGCAGCTTTCAGAGGTGAGGGCATTGTCTTCGTGGTGGAGAAGAGGCAATTTGAAGGAGTCAATCTCCCAACCATAGGAATCTTGAAATCAAGAAGGTTTTATCATAAAGTCACATTTACAATCAACAGATCTCTTGGATTTTCAAGAACAGTCCTATTTTTATTGTTGTGTGTGCGCGCGTGTGTGTGTGTGTTTTATTCTCTCCATGAGTAAACTCCTGTTAGAAGTCAGTCCTAATTATGGTCAGAACATTTCCAGTTCTGGGGCAAGAGAGCAAAGAAAATTCATAAAAGGAAAGGCATCCTGAGGGGGAGAATGAATGGGCTCTTGGATCACTAGGACTTCGCGACTAATCAGCATCCTCCTCTTTAGATATTCCACATACGACCCTGACCAATCTTCTTTTCACTTAGTAGAAAACAACTGGAAACTTTCCAAATGCAACACGATCCTTTGGTTCAACTGTTGACTGGTAGTAGTTTTAAAAGAAATCATTCTCTGTATTCTCCTCAGAGGTGTCTTAATTTTCCTATCAAACTCATAATCCCAAAGCACTAAAGTCAGCAGGACCTAAAGCCTAATTTGCTTCTATGTATGGTGAGATCTAGTGCCGGCGATCATCCACGGCCATTGCCCTGCTTCAAATATTCATGATTCTCCGCAGTCCAAAATGCATTAAGGGTGGGAATGATGCCAGCAACACACAGCCTTCCTAGGGACAAGGAGCCTTCTCAGATCAAAGAAGCAAGATGTTAAAGACTTCAAACTAAACTGTCTCTGTAGGAGACACTCACAAAAGGGATGCCAAAGCCCACACCCTGCCTCAGTTATGGAGCGTCAACGAAATAAAGAAAAACATAGGTGCTCATTCAGTTTTTCTGAACTCATTTTGCTGCAACTCCTTTGCTTTTCTCCTTCCTTTCCCTTGCCGTCAAACTCAAGGATGTTATGCAGTAAAACATTATTAATGCTTTCAGAGACAAAATGAATGACTGCTGAGGAATTAATAGCATTTTAGCCAATATGATTCTGCTAATGGAGCCTGAGTAGCATGTAGGGAATGATACGAAGGCAAAGTTAAAATGGGACTAGGAGCCATCAAGCCTACACATGAAGCAAATACATGTAATTTAAATTGCCCCTTTATATCATTTGTCACAAGGCACATCTGCCTTTACACCTGTGCTCCCTTTCTTGATCTATCTTGACACCCTGGAAATGTTAGGCATGCAGCCAATTTCTTACCCAGTCATTCCTATGATCAGACCCAGCTATCAGCTTGCTTTTTTCTTATAAAATCAAGTATCAACCCCGGGGCTCTGAACTACTTCTGACTGACAGGACCAACAGAAAGTTCTAGGCTAATTACTTCTTAGGAGTAGTTCCCAGTGCAAAGAGAAGTTACCAATGACCTACTTTGGACTTACTGAAATAATTTATCAGGTAAGATAATTAAGGGAGTATAAAGCTGTTTCTAAAACTAACCAAGTATCAGAAGTATTTGTCGAAATCATAAGTTGGTATTCCCAGTGCTATCCATTGGGGCATTACTTTGCATTGAGTCAATTTTATTATGTTTGACTTATTTATAAGCCATTCTTTTTCTTTATAAATTATATTTGGCAGGATGTATTTGAAAGTCTCTTTGATGTATAAACATATTAGTTTTGACTTTTTTTTTCCACCTAGATATAAAGAGAGACAATCTTTTAAGCCCTTCTTTCCTTCCCCTCTTAACCCCTTCCCTATACACAAGCTTGCACATCTCTTTGCACAGGTGTTCCGTTTGTTTGAAGTCTATCCTAAATAAAGGATGCCTCCATATGACAGTGGATTTATCTGTGTTGTGAGCCACTTCCCACGCGGACTTTTAATTCTCTCTTTTGGAAACTTAATTCTTTCCCTTTCCCTGACCTAAGGGTCAATAACCGTAATGGAAGAATCCTCTATGGCAAGGGTTTTTCTCTGCTACTGAGAAAACCCGACCCTCTTCTGATTTCTACAGCCTTGATGTTCTCCATAAGAAGAAAAAGGTGAGAGGAAAACCTTGAAATGAAATCCGAGAATATAAGTGAGGGGTTTATATGAGCTTATAAACCATCTGTTCTTTCAAAAGCATTAAAATGTAATGTGTTGAGGACTATGGTTTACCAATGCCATCCTCTAATTATTATTATTTTTCTCCTTTTCCTCATTTTCCTTAACCCTCTACCACCTACCAATCATCTGTCTTTCTTCTCCAAGTCCAGTGTGACTTATGCAACTCAAAAACTCGTCTATGAAAAGATCAACTGATTACGATTGATCATAATTGATCAACTGGCTTTTTTAATCCTAAAAATGATTTATCTTCATCCAGAAAGTGCCTAAGCAGTTTTGAATAACTAGATTTAATTTTTCTGGTGAAATGTAAAATAGTAATTTCTTTAGGCAGGGTGAAAGGAAGATCGGGCATTAATTTTTTTATCTTTGTTTCCATTATTACAGATACCGTAATAACATAATAGTATTTTATATCATCATGCAGGACTGAGGAAATCTGTATACATAAAATCGTACTTTAATCAAAGGAAAAAATAAAACTAGACACTGAGTTGTACTCTTTGTTGCCACCCAGCATATGCAATGTTTTATGTTTGCAAGAGGACCTGGTCATGGTTTCATCCCAAAACAACAGCACATGGAAGCTCCCCTGCTTCAGCTGACCAGTCCTACAGTCAGATCCCTCCCCAACTGCTTCCTATCGGACTTTATAGCCTCTTTCATTCCACGCCTACTTAATTTCATTTATTGCATTATTCTTGTGTCCTTCAGCTGTTCCAATCTGCCCTTCATGGTCATAACTAAATACAATATGTGAACATACAAAGGTATTTATGTAAATGAAAATCAATACACTTACCATTTTCAGCACCATCCCTTCTTGCTTACATTGGACATTTTAAGTACATTTTATTTAAATGCTAACAACTTTTCATTCTTGCCTGGGAAGTATAATGATCTTCTTGGCTCCCTGCCCCCTGCATCCCTCTAATCTTCACAGCTATAGCCACTTAGCCCCATCTGGAGGTTCAGCTTTATTCCGCATTTTGGAACTAATCTTGTCTCTAGGCCGGGGGCGTACAAGATGTCCTAGCCAAAAGCCAACTGATTCAGCATCCAGTCAGCCTTGCTGCTGGTTTCATTCTGACCTTGTAATTTATTTCTGAGATCTAGACGCTTGTCTCGGCCCCTCGTAACCAGGGCTTGGCTTTCTACACCGGTTCCAGCAAGCGGATATCTACCTAGTCTCTTGCCCTTATCTGTCTCTGTTTTCCTGATAACCAGGTCCCCGATAACCGACGTTCTGCTTTGCCCTTGTCCTTGTTCCCTTTTTAACTGAGGTTCTTTTTATCTGAAGACTGGGACTTATGACCTACTGTTGAATCTTTCCGATGCTGCCAGCCTTGTCTCCATCTCCTCATTCCACCTGCCCTCATGCCTTAGATCTGAGCTTTTGCTAGGATACCTGGAGTGATGCTGCCTACCTGGACATTTTCCCACTGCCTGCTGTAGGCACCTCCCTTGTCACCAGCTCTAACCCTGCAGGTTTTGCATCAATACGTCTAAGCTGCCCGCAATCTGGCTCTCTTATTATTCCAGGCATGGTGGGAAAGAAATACGACTTTAATTGCATCTTTGGTTGAGTTGCTAATGTTAACACCTTGTGGTTACCTTCACCTCAGATCTTCACTGTGACCCTGCCACTCAAACCTTTCAAAACTCAGTTTCCTCTTTGCAAAGTGAAATAATGGTGGAATCTACCCCTAGGGTTATTTTGATGGTAAACGAGAAGAAAAAGTATACAGATGGACCAAACCCATAGTCAGTTTTTAGGTACTATTTATCTCATTTCTTAAATCTTTGCATTTGCAAAGTGAACCATGTTACCTAAGGATGATCACTGAAGAGAGACTAGGGGAATGGAAATTCTTAAGAAAGAATTAGGAACCCACATGAATTTTTTAAAAGTAAAATAATTGACACAAGATAATTAACAAAACTGTTAACCACAGATGTGGTCACCAGCAAACATTAAAAGTGGGATATTTAAAGGATACCTTTCCTATCTATGTGTTTTAATATATAATGACTATGATAAAATGGAGCCGTAAAGCATTTAGGGAGCAAAATGATTCTTTGAGTCAGTTGATTATTTTAGAGCAGTGTTTCATGGCCATTTGGGGAGTTTTAGATAAGTAAAAATTTAAGCCCTACTTCTCTGAAATTCCGACCCATTGATTTTGGAGTAGAACTAAAAAATTAGTGTGTTTAAAAATTTTCCAAAGTGATTCTGATGATCAGCTGGGTTTGGGAACCATATGTTTATTAGCCATTAAGATGCCCAAGATGTTCTTAGGAAAATATGGATTTACCTCAGGATGGTTAAACCAGTATATAAACTCTCAACTGGCTGCTAGCTGCCCATTGGTGAGAAATATTTGACAGGTACAGAAATGCCACTGATGTCTGCCTTTGTTAAAGGGTGGCTATTTTACAGGGCTATGATCTTTACCTGTAAGTACCTGATTAATTTACCCTAAGAACTCCAGTTGCTCCCTTGGAATCCTTAAAAATCCCTAAAATGTTTTAAGTGCAGACTGTTTCACTCTTGCCAAAATTATCTTGCTTTCAGTTTTTTCTGCCTGTCCCTTAGATGAATTGTTCCCTCCACTCACAAAAGTTTGATTAAAATTATTTTTTTTCTCCCTCAAACTCTACTGAAACATAATTGACACATAACTGTATGAATTTGAGGTGTACAACATGTTGATTTAATGTGCTTATATATCGCAATTGGATTACCACCATAGTGCTAACTAACAATCCCAACACATCACATAATTACTATTTCTATTTTTTTTGTGGGGAGAACATTTAGGATTTAATCTTAGTCAACTTGATCAAAATGATCATTAACTCTAGACAGGGATCCCTGGGTGGCTTAGTGGTTTAGCGCCTGCCTTTGGCCCAGGGAGTGATCCTGGGGTCCTGGGATAGAGTCCCAGGTCAGGCTCCCTGCATGGAGCCTGCTTCTCCCTCTTCCTGTGTCTCTGCCTCTCTCTCTCTCTCTCTCTCTCTATCATAAATAAATGAATAAATAAATCTTAAAAAAAAAACTCTCCTCTAGACAAACATAGTCTGCATAATGAAGAAAGCAAAGGGCACTTGGCTGTTTTCCTGAAAGATATGTGTGTAAAGTGAGGTGTGTAAATGAAGGGGAATGCAGCCTCTTTCCACCATCATGCCACAAAGACCTCAGTCTGAACTCTGGGTTGTTCCCTTTGGGTATGATGAGGGCAGAACCAATACCCAGGGATGCCCAGAACACTAACATTTTGGGACTCATGCACAATAATAAATGTTATTCATTATTTGTTCACAATACCTTTACAGACGCTGAGTATGGCTCAGATGAAGGAAGAAGCTGATCCTAGAAATAAGCCCAGAGTCATTCCTTCCTTTACCACCTTCCCAAATCAGCTATGGGTGTGCATCAGCATACACTCTTAAATAAATCCTCTGCAGGGACCCAGAGTCACCATCTTAGAAAGCAGATAGCAACCATCCATTGTTTATTGAGCACGGTTGTTGAGAGATCTCTGATGCGTATGATGTTTCCATCGCTTAACATCGACAGTATTTGGGGGTCTAAGTGGTATCTTAAATGTATCTCATCAAATAATGCTCTTAGCAGTTGCATGGTTAGTCCAGCTCTTAATTCAGCTTCAGAAATTCCTTACTGTTATTATGGCCCACCTTTTCCCCCCTTAGGAACTGGATAAGACAAAATGCTGAAAACGTCTTTTAAGAGATGGTTGATGGAGTAAAAAGAAGTTAGTTATTGCTATACCGTTTGTTTAAAGAATAAGAAGAACACGTTACCAGACATCCTCGGCATCTTCATCACATTCTGCACCAAATTGGCAAATGTCACAGGTTGAAGTCTCCTTCTGACTGGTTTCTCCTGAGCCTTCATGAACTGGAATAAGGAAGAAAGTAAACCAGAAGCATTCAGGTAAGTATGCTCAATACCAGCACTCTAAGACTATTCTGTACCAAAGCTGCCTCTTTTCTAACAGACCTGTTTGCTTTTGGGTCTTCAAAGAACGTCTCATTCACCTCCTCTCTTCCCTCAATTTAAGGAAAACACTGGCAATAATATGCCGCCCATTAGGATGTAGTAAACACTTCAGCTTTTTACAAGCAGAATGAAACAACGAACAAGAGGCTTTACTGGATTTATCAAAAAAGCTTGGTTAATAAATAGACCATATGAAAGGGTTATTAATTAAAAGGGATTTAGACTGTTACTTGCCTAGAGGAAACATCTAGTGCTTACTTTATAAACAATATTTAGCATTTTCTCTTTCCTAAGTTATAGATTTTTTTCATTCAAAAGCTTTTTTTTTTAATTAAAAGAAATTTAGATGGGCAGTCCCGACTTGTCAGATATGTCTTCTTTGTTTTTCCTCAAGGTGTTTAGTACTTAAAAGGAAAATATATTGATGTTAAGTTTTTAGACAACAGCTTTCAGTTGGTTTATAATTTCTTGAATTTTATATAAATATTGCACAGAGCCTATCATAGTGATATCCTCTAGGACAGTTGTGAACGTATATTTTATTTTAAAAATATGCTTTCTCACTGATGATGATTATGGATATTGGTCTTTTTTCTCCTGTAAATTACAAGTATGGAAATAAGCAATATATAACTTGATTATAAAATTAACTTTTCAAAATCAGGACGTAATAGTGTAAGTTGAACTCAAGTATTTTCACGCCAAGGAATGAAAATCTGAGCACCACTTTTGAGAGGATAGATTACTATTTACCCAACTAAGAAATATGCAGTTGAAAGTAAAAACAGTTTTGGTTAGAGATGAAAAATTGCAGCAACCTAACTATTATATAGATAATTTAATTCTGTGGACAGATCATATACTTAAAAACAGATGTTTAAATCAAGAGCATCTTTAAAAAGTGTACTTCTGCCAAAGGTTAGATATTTTCAATAGAAAGAGAACATAAGCAATTAAATATGACATTGGCTCCAATCTTTATGAACCCTAAAAACATCTTTAATAAGGACACATGCATTAACATGCGCCCTGAAACTAACAAATCCAATCCTACTTACTTTGTCTTAATATGATATTTCCCTCATTGCTTCTTTGTCTATTAGCAAGAGAGTTTTTACTACCTACAAAAGCAGAGGTCTTACTCTTTGGTTTTCTTTAATTTACTGCTATGCAGACAAGCAATTTGATACACACACACACACACACACACACACACACACACACACACAAAGGCAGAAAGACATCTAGGAGAGTTCTCTGTTTTATAGTTTTTCCAGGAAAGATAGAAATAGTTTTTCTGAAGCAATTCTTTTCTCCCTGTTCTTGATGGTTTGCACTTCCATTTCAAAAAAGTCATGATTTAAACAGATCAACCTCAATTGCAAAAGTATAGATGGTCTAGTTTTAGATTTGGAAGTCTTCAGAAAAAGGCACACCTCCCCAGAACGAAGAAGGCGTTTCAGCCTTTGAAAGAACAGACAGCACTTATTACGCACTCTATAACTTTAACACAGGCAGGACGGTTAGAGTGGGCCACGGGGACGAGAAGGAAGCTTGGCCTCTCCTCGGGGGACATGGAGCAGCTGCGGCCTCTTTATTACTTTCTTATTATTAATGCAACACAGAAGCTGCTAATGGGAGAGAGCCTTTTAGTGTGAGCAAGATTAGCAGCTTCCAGACTGAAACTGGCCACCACTCAGGAAGTACGACCTAGGCCACGCCAAGGTCCTTAATGAGCCCCCCTAGTCCCTTAAAGGCCGCCCCCTGCTCTCCTGCAGGAGATCCTCGGTCAGGGACCTGCTGGAAGCAACCTGGAGGGGGGGGTCGTGCTCCCCCAGCACAACTAATCCATTTCCACTGGAAGTCACAGTACATTTCTGTAGATGGACAGTTATTGGCAGAATGAAGATGTTTGCAAATTCTCCCATAAGGGGGAAAAGCGGCAAATTCAGAAGTAGCAGCAGCAGCAGGGCCTCCATCAGTACACATCCTGGGAAGTCATCCACGATGAAAACCAAAATCAAGTCCTTCCATGAACCTGAAGCACAGGCTTGCCCCTTTTTTGTTTGTTTTTGTTTAAAGATGTTAGTAATTTGCCAGACAGAGAGAGAGGGAGCGAGCACAGCAGGGGGAGCGGCAGGCAGAGCCGGTGAGGAGAGCAGCAGGCTCCCCGCTCAGTGGGGCTCGATCCCAGGACCTGGGAGCAGGACCCAAGCTGAAGGCAGACACTTAACCCACTGAGCCACCCCTGATTCCAGGCTTGCACCTTCGTGATAAACAAATCAGGCCATTTTCATCTCACCAAGTTGACTAGTGGTTCTTTTTTTTTTTTTTTTTTTTTTTGACTAGTGGTTCTTAATGGGGCTCAGTAACTCTGGTAATTTTGTTTGTTCATTTATTTATAGTTTTTTTTTCTTTTTTGGTATAACTGCTCTGGGATCTCCTCAGAGATACTGAATTTGTAACTTTGATGCTTGGATATGTATATTCTTTAAAAAGGGACCATCCCTGTGTAAGACCTAAGGAGCCCTTAGGTCTCATCCCCTCTCCACCCTAAGGAGCCCTGGAAGGCCCCGGCGGCCCCTGGCATCTCTGTGCAGGCCCGGGGACGGCTTCCAGGCGCCGCGCACCCGGGCGTGTGATCAGAAGGCAGATTCTGATCCAGTTGGGGTCAGGGGTGCCCGAGGTCACACCGCTCCAGGAGCAGCAGGTCCGCAGACCACATTCGGGGGAACACGGAGCGACCGCGGTCTGCAAACCACAAGTGGCCACTTATTAGTGGGTCGAGAAGCAGAGTTAGTGGGTCCCTCACCAGAGTTTCTGTAGACACGAAACAATATACTAGAACAGAAAACACCGAGTGCATCTCATTTAGCAAGTACAGGCCTTATTTCATGACACCGCTTTAGCTACCCGTATGTCCATCTACACAGAGCTGCGACATAAATTCCATTTCTTACTAAAGGTCACAGTCATAAAAGCTTGAAAACCACTGATGTAGCCCACGGAAGATGCTCAGTAAGTGCGTATTGAATCGGACTGTGTTTTCTTCTCGTTCTTTCTATATTACCAGAAATGAGAAGGGTCAGTTCTTAATCACTTGTGTTCACCCACTGATTATCCGGGAATAAAATTCATTTATCCTAAAGCAGTATTTCCGCTACGTGTTTGCATTTGAATCCTTTCATTTTGGGAAGTAAAATCATTATTTCCCTTTATTGTATAGAAACTTAGATTTCAGCAGGTGACTGAGGGAAATGTGACGGGTGAAGGACGGAGAGCTCCTGAAAGCCTATTTTATCAACTGTGCTGCCCGATGGTTAGGACGGATTTAATCCTTTAGGATTCTGGATTGGGAGATTCTAAGAGATAATCAAATTACTTCCCTCTCCATGCTCTTTGCCCCATTGGTTTCATCGGGAGGTCACCGAAGTTCTTTTACTTCCACCTTATTCTGGGCCCATCTGGGTGTTCACACTGGACGTGCCAGCGTGAAGAACGTGTGCCCTGTTCTCTCCCTGAGCCACCAGAGTGGCTCCGGGGTCTCTTAGGACATCCTAACCTGTGTTAGGTTATTTGTGAAAACACAGTGAAATATAATGTACAGAAGGGTCAACGCCTCTTACTTTGCTAAAAATTTCAGTAGAATTTATATTTGAAATGCTCAGATCTTGTCTATTTTTCAATTTGGAAGAATGCGTTTCAGGACAAGGAACAAGTCTACCTCCCAGAGGGCTCCTCTGTGCTCCGTCCCAGCCATTACCCTCTTGCTACGTTCTCTCTTTACATAGATCAGTGGTCTTATTTTTTGTCACCACCGATTTGTTTTCATTATTTCAGAAATCACATCAATGGAATCCCACAATATTGAGTTATTTTATTGTGCCCAATGGTTTTTGAGATGAACTCAAGTGGTTGTGTGTATCAGTAGTTTATTTCTCTTAACTGCTTGATATTCAAAGGAATGAATATGTCACAGCCTATTTATTCATTTTCTTGTTGAAAGACATGACTGTTTTTAGTTATTAGCCGGAAACAATAACTGCGTATTTATTAATAAAGCATCCATAAACATTCTTGTAGGAGACTTTTTGTGCATATTAGTTTTTATATCTCTTGGACAAATACCTAGCAGTGGTATAACTGGGTTTTTTAAGGTAAAAATTATACTTGTTTATCTTTTTATTCTCGAGTTGTAGGAATTTTTAATGTATGTTGGGTATCAATTTCTATCAGATGTGAAAGCTGTCAGATTATGTGAAGTAGAGGTTGAGGTTCTGTCTCTGTTTTTCCCCTATGAACATGATTTTTCTCCCTTGACCTACGAATGTAGTGAAATATGTTGATTGATTTTCCTATGTTAAGTCAACCTCTCATTCTTGGGATAAGTCAAACTTAATCATGGCATATAATCCTTTTATGTAACGCCGAATTGCATTTGACAATATTTTGTTCAATTTTTAAAATCTATGTTCATAAGATAGACTGGCTGTAATTTTCTTTTCCTTGTATTGTTTTTGTTTGGTCTTAGTATCAGACTTAAAATTGTCTCATGATATGAGCTGGAAGTGTGCCCATTTCCTTTATTTTATGAAAGAGTTTGAGTATGACAGTATGATTTGATTTCTTTATTTAAGGCTGTTTAAATTTTCTATTTTATTGATTCCTGATTGATTTTATTGATTTTTTTCTATTTTATTGATTTTTATAATTTCCTTTGTGCCATATACCTAAAGTTTAATTTATTATTTTTCTAGTTTCTTAAAATGAAAGCTTGATTTTATGCCTTTCTTATTTCTCAGATAGTCATTTAAATCTAAAAACTTTCTTCTAAAGACCATTTTAGCTGCAAACCACAAATATGGATAAATTGTGTTTCCTTGTGTTCATGTTCAAAATACACATTATAATACCCTTTGAGGTTTTGTTTCCCTGATCCATTGATAGTTTAGTAAGTAAGTTTTTAACTTCCAACTATTTGAAGGTTTTCCACGTTATGTTACTTTTATTTATGTTTAATAATTCTATCATGGATGAATAACATATTCTGTTTAATTTAAATCCTTTGAAATTTATTGAGAATTGTTTTATGGCTCAGAACCTGGTCTATCTTTTTGAATATTTCATATGAATCTTTGAAGCTGTAACTTCTTTTGAGGAGTGAGTTTCTATAAATGTTAATGAGTTTAAGTTGATGGTTAGTATTGTGCACATCATCCATAACTATACTGAGCTTTTGTTTAATTGTTCTATCTTCTCCGGAGAAAGGAGTGTTAAAATCTCTCTCAATGACTGTAAAATTGTTTCCAGTTCTCTTTTGCTTTTGTTCTTTTGTTTTGTCCTGTATTTAGAAGCTTTGATATTAGATGTATAAACATTTAATAGTCTAGTGTCTTCTTAAAGAAGTGACCCTTTTATCGTTATGAAATGCCCCTTTTAATCTCTGGTAACACTCTTCATCTTGAAGTCAACTTTGTTCAGATCTTTAGCCACACCAGCTTTTTATTTGCTTATTGTTTCTATCCACTTACACCCAACGTGTTAAAATGTTTAAAGAGCATTTCTTGAAAACAATATAGAGATGGATCTTGATCTTCTTTTTTTTTTTTAATCCAACCTGAATACGTCTGCATTTAATCAGGGCATTTAGTCCATTCACTTTAATGCAATTAGTGATATGTTTGGTTGTAAGTCTACCATCTTGGTGCTTGATTCATATTTGGCCAATCTTTTTGGGTTCCTCTCTTTTCTTTGTTTTGTTTTGCTTTGGTGAGTCAAATATTCTATTTAATTCATTTGATTTTATTTCTCTTATTTTTTGGTTATACTTTTTATGTTATTATTTTGGTGGTTGCTTTAAGAATGATAATACCCATCTTTATTGCTTCATGAACAGTTTAGGAACTTTATGATAATATATTTTTGACTATTACTGGTCATATTTTACATTTTTATTGTCATATATTATGCTTCTACCTATGCTGCCAAATTCACATTCCTTTTTAAAATTAGTTTGACTTTACACTGCTGTCCTACTCGGTTTGGTTAATTTCTATGGCAAAAGCCAGAGATTTCAGTACTAATAAAGACTCATGCCTGTCATTGTTAAATGACTGACCTCTGACATGCATTTGCCCTAACTTTTCAAACTTACTTATAGTCTCACATTCTCCATGGAAGACAGTATTGGGTTACAAAACTTATCATAGACTGTTTAATTTTTTCCCATTATTTTTCTACCCTGTCCAAGAAAAGGACCATATATTCCTTTCCATAGCCATGTTTTCATGAAGTTCCATAATATCATTGTTGGTCTTGTGACTTGCTTTTGCCATTGAAATGTGAATGGAAATGAGAAGCTATATAAAAGTCATCATGTGGATTTCTACTTTCTTGCTCTTTTCCTTTGCATGAGAAAAAAATTCGTATTTCAGAATAGAAGTGGTTCCTTTAACCAAGCCCAGAATGAAATGATATTTTGAGCAGAACCACAGTTGAGAGTAAGACATGAGAGCAAGAATTATGCCACTGATGCTATAAGCCTCTGAGATTTTCAAGTCATTTGTAACCATAGCTTTACCTACAGAAAGATGACTACTAAGATGTCAATAATGCTATTAATAAATTCTAAGGAAATTTTTTTTCACACAATTTTCTACATCTCAGATTTTGGTTGTATTACTTACGTACACAACCCTAGATCTACTTTTAATTCTCCCCAAATCTGCCTTCAAACTTTTTACTATTTATTTTCTATACTAGCATATATTCTGCAATTGTTAAGGCAGGTTTCTTTTTTTCATTTTTCCCACAACATAGCAGTACCCATCCCAGTCTATGCATGATTCCCAATGTCCTAACCATGTAGCTCTCTAGTATATTTCTTTGACAGATATATAAAGTGACTCATTTAAGTTAACTGCAGCATAAACATTAAATATAATATAAACATGTATGAATAGAAACCTCCACATGCATCAAATCTGAAATAAAATACGCAGTCCCTAAAACACCAGATTGTATCAACAAAAAGAAGGAAACTTCTAAGCTTAAATATGACCCATATATATACTGGTTCTAAACTTAAATTATTCTAAAATTGAAAAATAATACACAAATTTTATGTAGAACTTAATCTGATTTTTTTTCAAAATCTTGAGTGCATTTTTTTTTCTATTTTATAGCTAGTATCAATCTAGTATTCAGTGTTCTTTCTTTTCTTTTCTTTTCTTTTCTTTTCTTTTCTTTTCTTTTGTTCTTTCTTTTCTAAATGGGTAGAATGACAAAGTAATTCTTGGCAGACTTAATTTTTTTCCACTTTGTTTACATAGGAAAAAGACTTAGTGATAACATTCAATATATTTATTGTAACTAAAAATTACTTTGATCACCAAATTATAAAGATTTTATTTATTTATTTGACAGAGAGAGAAGGAGCACAAGCAAAGGGAGTGGCAGGCAGAGGGAGAGGGAGTAGCAGCCTCCCTGCAGCAGGCTTCTCGTGGGGCTCCATCCCAGGACCCTGGGATCATGACCTGAGCTGAAGGCAGATGCTTAACTGACTGAGCCACCCAGGCACCCCAATCATCAAATTATAAACAGTAATTTTTTTTCAAATATAAACATTTTTTTCATTCTGAGTAATTTGCATAGCTTACTATTTCATTATCACCAAAAGGCTGAACTTTATTTTCCAATGAAGGAAACATTCCCCTTAGTAGAAAGAATTTTTAAATCAAAACTCTCCATGTACTTTGATTGGTACAACTTGTCTATTTTGCCTTTTATATGCCAGTTTACCTCTCCTGTGTCTTTCCCTCATATAAGTTGAATTTAAGTGATGGGAGTTGCTAACAGTTCTTAGAGACTCAGACAGTTCCAAGCTGTGGTTTTTTGAGCCATAGTCATGTTCTCTTTTGCACTTTCCAATATTTCCCTAGAAACCTCAGTAGGATTTTAAAGAAAAATAAGAATAAGAAATGTTTTCCTTTTATTCATATTATAATGTGAGGATATTTGTTATATGAATAATAATTACACCATTACATCATATTATGGAAATGCTATAGCAAAAGAAGTAGCATTTTGGTCTGCTGTTTATAAAACTAACACAGATTGTGTATATGTATCAGTGCCCAATGCAGTAAGATGTGTTCAGATTTTAGGGAGGAAATCCATTATTTTTGCTTCATTTTAATTAAAAGAGGTACAATTCTACTGATCATTTTGAATTTTTAAGTGATTTAGATGCCAAAACTAAAGGAAGGCTGAAATTACACTTACATATAATGATTTAAAATTCTAAAAAACACATGAAAATCTAAGAACCAAGTTCATGACTGAGTAAATGTAATTTTACATTAAGCACTCCAGAGATCATTACAGAAAATTTAATTTTTCATAATTAAACTAGTTTGCTAAAGCTTGACAAAGCTTCTTTAGAAATCACACATAATTTATGTGCTGCACAACTAAAAAATAATTTAAGAGATTAATATGATGCTACTATGTTGAGGCACAATTCTATGGTCATCATTGAAATCTGACTGATTTTATTCAGTCCCTCCTGACCTAGAACTAAAGATACTTGGTTGATTAGGAAAAAGAAGCAACAGAGAAATACAATAAGGAAAGAAGAAATGAGAGAAGGGAGGATAAGAGAAAGAAAAGAAGAAAAATGAAAAGGAAAAATGCTTATTTAATTTGATATCATGCATGCCAGAACTGATAGGGGCAAGTTACTATGCCAGACTTCAGGAAACTCTATCAGATCAATCATCCCATAGTTATAAACAAAAATACTTTTATTCTTCTCAATATATTTAATTTTAATTATTTTATGCAAATTCATATAAATAATTTAAATTTGTTTCTTATTAAATGCCTAAAAGATGAGAAATTTATTTTTCACCTGTAAATTAGAAACACTGGCTTGGGCTAAATGAGCTACTGTGGAGCATGGTGAATACTAAATCCCATGAGAGGAGACTGAGAACAGATTAGGAGGTGAGTGGAAACGGCAAACGCGGGGGACAGTCTTGTACAGAGCTGCTGACGGGGCAACACAGAGCGGGGCATCTGTGGGATAAGGATGTAGAGTCAAGAAAGGGATTTTTCTGTAGTCGAGGCATCACCGTGTGCTGACAGGAATGACGGATGGAGAGGAGCAAGCATATGTGTGAGAGAAGGAGGACAATCTGACAACGGTCTTGAGAAGGGATGGATTTTCATGCAGGTGTAGTGGTTGGTCTCAGAGGTGGGGACACGTCTTCCCCTCCAGGAGGGACAGCAGAGTATGTGGGTGCAGATGTACGGACGAGGGGACCCTGGAAAGGGAAAGATGAAGCAGATCTCCTCTGGTTGTCTTCATGGCCTCCACGTGTCTTTACTTAAAAGAAAGGCCACCGGTTGACAGGACTTGCTAAGAAAGGAGAAAAGGTGGGGGCCCCGGGGTGGCTCAGTGGTTGAGCCTCTGTCCTTGGGGGTCCTGGGATCGAGTCCCATGTCGGGCTCCCTGCGTGGAGCCTGCTTCTCCCTCTGCCTGTGTCTCTACCTCTCTGTCTCTCTGTGTCTCTCATGAATAAATAAATAATCTTTAAATTTAAAAAAAGGAAGAAAGGAGAGAAGGTGAAATACTGTAGGAGAGTGAATGCAAATGAAGACCGAAGGCTTTTTAAGTCTTTCTTATACTAATTTGTTGCTTTCCAATTCTGTGCTCAATTCTTCCAATTAGCAAATCTCTGATGAATAAAGATATATCTTTATTAACTTTCACTTCTGTATGTCTTTAGTACATGACAGTTGGTATTGATAACTTAAAGGCATTTTGTGATGTTGAAAGTTTCCTTTGCATCATCAGATAAAGGTTAACTGGGCAACAGGGTTAACTCTAACCTAATTAATGTTTGTTTTGGTAAAGGGGCTTCACAGTTTGGTAGCGTTTTACATGCCATGTCTACTCCCCAAATATTTTCTCTTTGCATCACCACTGAGCTAGTTGAGATCCGCATCATGCCACGCTGAGACTTCTAACTACAGGACCTCCGTACTTGCAAACTTGCCTCTCTTAAATAGATCTCCCACGTATCTTTTTGAAATGCAAATCTGATTATACCATTTAACAACACTGAAAATGACTTGAAGGAACCTAAAGGCAGTTACATGGTATAGGGAATCCAGGCCTAGGGCTGAGACAGCTGGATTTGGTTTGCCTGGATCCTTTCCTGATCCCCAGGTTGCTTATTTGTTAAAGGAGAAGCCTGCCCTGTTGAGTTTACAGGTCAGGGTGAAGATGAAATGGGAGGGTGTGTGAAAGCATTTTTCACCCTCTAACTTGCTCTGCCACCCTAAGGGGTTGACATTAAGAAAGTGTTACAGGTGAAAAGGTCATTAGCTTTGTTATTCTAGGTAAGAAGGTTCTTTGAAGGATGTTTAAGGCCTAACATCATCAACATGAAGTTTTGGCCGTTGTAAGTGGACCTGGACTGATGTCGAAGTAGGAGTCTTTGTGGGAGCGGGGAAAGAAGAATCTCAAACAAACAGCAAAATAGAGAAATAAGAATATTGAGAAAATCAGAAAGGAAGTCTTGCACCAAAACATCCTCATTCAGTTTCTTCTATTAAGGAGTAAAAAGGATGGAGGAAAGTGCAGGTGACAAGTGGAAGGGAAGTCCCTGAAAGATATGCTCAGAAAATACCAGAGCTCCAGGGCTTTCTGTCCTTAGAAATAGAGATCTTAGAACAAAGAAAGGACTAAAGTGATATATTCTTTCTTTTTTATATTGGTGAACATAAGACTTCAATAGCGCTTTATCTATTTTTCCCCACCTAATCTACGATGGGCCTTAGTTTTCACTGAAAGCCTGAAAAACATATTCCATCTGGTTCTGACTTCCAAGTCCAAATGAGACTTAAAAATGAAATTTATAAAGATCAAGACTTGTTTAAATATATAACATATTGATATAAATAGGCCAGTGAAATAAAAGAGCAGCAGTAATAATAGAGCCAGTTCTAAGAGGTCACAGCATTTCATAAAGTTGGTAATTAAAGCAATAAAGCAATAATTTTTCTGAATTGCCTGTAATATTTTCCAGCCTAGTTTTGCCATCTAAGGTCCAGCCTTTAATTTTGGGAATCACAAACACTAAAATAATAGGAAAATGTCAGGCTGGAATTCAGTGTTTGTGATTAGCTTGTGATTAGGTCGGTCTTGAACTGGATCTAGCAACACGTCTTCCAGCACACTCATTTGTTCTATACTGAGAGCCCTTGTTTCGTTTCTACAATTTCCCTTCTTCCTATGGGCTCTAGTTGGTGGAGTCTGGTTACTCTTGAGATTTCTTTATCCAGTTGACAGCTGTCTTTCAAGTTCTTATTTCAAATCTGTAGCTTATTGCTGACTCCCTAGTCATCTTGAAGACCTCTCTTGTGATGCTCTATTTTGGAATCAGCCCGTGGTAGCAGCCAGGTAAGGCAGGCCTCACTATCCTGTTTCACTCTCTCCCAGCAAAAGTACTTTCACATACTTTATTTCAAGTCAACATAAACAAATGAAAACGAGAAAAAAATATATCCTCAAAAGTTTAAGGTTAAAAAGGTCAGAATCATCCAATTTGAGGTGTGAAAGAAGACACGAACGTCTTCAACAAAATAGAGAAAAAAACACAAAACAAAATAAAACCCACAAAATGGTCTAAGAAAGCTAAATTCTGGAATAGGTTAGAAATTGAGTTCAAACCAATCAATATGTCTACTTACGGAACCATTAGCTCAGTCTGAATCTGCCAAGTGGAAAGAATGAATAAATGTGGAAAGGACAACTAGACTTTTTTAAAAAATTGCATGGAATTTAGAGGAAATTTTACTGCCATTAGATTGCCAGAGATATCCAGAGATAAATGGAAAACGATAAAAATTTTAAAATTAACAATATTCTATTCAGGATTTCATAATGAGACCAATTTTCTCAACTCCAGGTTTTTAAACTCAGACTACTTTCATTTATAGTTTCATCAAGATTCACGAACTTTTTTATTTTTGAACACTTTACACCTGTATTGTAAGATAATTGAAACTAAATTAGTTTCCTTGTTTTTGCAGATTTGGGGAAAATATCTTGTTTTAGGAAAATTTGCTGTTTGCCTAAACCATGAAGATTTAGGTTTAGTAAGGACTGCAGCTTATTACTTTTGTTTAATTTTTGTTTTCATAATTATAGTATCAAAAACATATATGCTAAAATTATCAGGTATAAAAATATGATTTAACTTTGTGAATAAGTAAAAACACATTGGTAAATATAATAGACCCAAGAAGGAAACATGTTAGAAGGGCAACCCATTTGTATTATAATATCAAGAGTTATACTGAGGTGGAATTAATAACAAAATTTTGTTTTTAAGCCATATTTTTGCAGAGCTTTACTATTGTTCATTTAAGATTGTAGTTTCAGTTTAGAAGTCAATGAAACTTTTTTTTTTTTTCAATGAAGCATTTCTAATGACTATGAAATACTGGTCAATAAGCAAACCTCAATGATACATATTATATTTAAAAATATGAATCTTTTTTCTTTTTAGGATTTTATTTATTTATTCATGAGAGACACAGAGAGAGGCAGAGACATAGGCAGAGGGAGAAGCAGGCTCCTGCAGGGATCCCAATGCGGGACTTGATCCCAGCACCCCAGGGTCATGACCTGAGCCAAAGGGAGATGCTCAACCACTGAACTACTCGGGTGCCCTTAAAAATATAAATCTTGATTATGTTACAACTCTGTTTAGTTTAAAGGTTTCCTTTACCTTTAGGATAAAAACCCAGTCCTTACCACTATATTTAAAGTCTTTTATGAATTACCACCAGCCTATCACTCCAGCTTCATCTCTAAGTTCCTGGCTTGCTCCTCATGCTATAGCTGTACCTGCCAATCGGCTGGGATTTACACATGCAGTTTCCACTGTCTAATGGTTGATTCTGATTCGAACTTGGAAGACTCGGCTGTAGCACCACACTGTTCAGGGAAGATGCCCTCACTCTCCTCCCTTGTTCTTTACCCCCAGGCTGTGTTCTTTACCCCAAGCTCTTGGTTTGTGCTCCCAACACTTTCTTTGTCCTTATCACATTGTGGAAGTAGAGTTACTTTCCTGATTCTCCCAGTAGTCCTGGGAGTTTTTCAAGGTCAACTCATATACCTTATTTGCTTTTAGGTCTATTTTTAGCACAGGACTTGGGAGATGATAAGAAGCAGTGGTCAGAGGGAGGCAGAAGTCCAGAATTTGAGGCCTTTGTGTTGTAGCAGTCCCAGGCAATGACAAGGTGTGACCATATTTCCAGTCAGCTCAAAGGAAGTTGAGCAGTCTGAGGAACTATGGGGCCAATATTGAGAAGAAATAGAAGACAGACTCTGGTAGTTACATGTTGTCCAAAAAATGTTTGGTACAGGGCAAGATGACCTTTCCTCAGGTGTTAGTAGGCCCTGGAACCAGTTCTGGCTAATGACTTGTTGAGTGGCAGTGACTGCTGGTTGAGGATCTTACCTACCATTGAAGAGCGCCCAGAGGGGCAGGAATGGAGGCCCAATGAGGAGGCCATGGCACAAGGACAGCAAAAAACTGATAGATGTGGCATAGAATTTGGAGAGATAGTGGAAAAGATCTACTGATGGGTTAGGTGCAAGCATGAAATCAACATTCAAGAGAGCTGCTCCATCTGTCAGGTCCTTGAGTGACTGCCATGGGCAGAGTCCTCTCCCAGCACCTCACCCAGTTAACCTGTAGTAAACACGTATTGAGAATAAAAAAATAAACCTTGGTTCTTTTAAGCCAGTAAGTTCTAGGAGATGTTTGTTTCTACTGCATACCCTTGCATAAGCCAGCATAACTTGAACGTGTCAGAAGATGAGGCGAAGAAACACGAGTGCAATCTGTTCCATTGTGTTGGTTTCACCAACTCCCAGTTACCCTGGAACAGACTATATGAAAGTGAGCCAAGCACTGATTCATTGAGGACAATGGCAGTGATGTGGGGTTCAGCAGCTCATTCCTAAAGTATGGGAAAGAGTGGTATCGGCAAAAAGCAAGAGTTCCGAAGAAGCAGTTTATTGAGTGATAATGCCAGCTTTCCTTGATGATGGTTTGAAGATGAAAGTATGAAGACAGAAATATATGGCCGCTTCCTAGCTTTATATGGGAAGGTAGGGAAGTAAATAAGGTTTGGGGGGTTATTATGCTGTCACTGGGGAGAATATACAAAAAATTATTGAAACACTTAAGACAACTTAGCCTTACTCTTTCACTAGAGCTAATATTGATAATAGTTATCAAAAAAGGGGGGGCAAGGATATACTAAGTTCCTATATCCTTAAATAGGCCCCATTTTATTTTCACCAGGCATATAGGAAATATTTCCTAGTAATTACTGGCATTTTAAAAGCTATACTTACATGCATGCTTCTAATGCCTTAAAACCCTTTGACGTAAAGGTCAGATTGCAGCTGATTCGGGGTATCCCCAAATGGAAAACATTTTTTTCCCTATCTCAAAATGCATTCTGCTTCCTGCCCAAATTTCATACCCACAAAACATTCTGTACTGTTGCTTTCATTTTCCCCAATGCTGCTTGGATTTCTTCATGCATATTCGTATTTTTAGATCAGATAAAATGAATAGAAGTTTCTTTCCCTGAAAAATATGGAGTTTGATTCAAAGAAAATGTTAATTAAATGAAATACTTAAAGTCTTGTGAAATATTGACATGTAGCAACTAATTTTGTCTCTATACTCAACTGCTTTCCCTTTGTGCATCTGAAGCACCGTTCTTATGGAATTATGTAGCTGTGCAAGCACCGCTATTGACAGCATTTTTAAATGCAAGAGAAGGGGGATGGAGGAGGGATTTAAATGTACTAAACACCATCTCTTTCAAAATATGCCTAAATATGAGTTAGAACTCAGGGGCTTATCGTATCTTTACTGCGTTATATTCATTTTTAAGAAAAAACACCTCCAGATAGAAATCCTTTCCACCAACACAAATCAAATGCAGGTATCAAATGAAGAGGACTCCTCCTGCGTTGTAAAATTCCGTGTCAGAAACATGGGCTGTCTTTCATGACAACAGCTTCATACCTCCTCGGCTCCCACACTGCCTGACAAGCAGGTCACAGGGAAGGTTGTAAACCACATTCTTTTGCCTAAAAAGTGATTTCAAAAAAAAAAAAAGAAAAAACTTTAGCTTTACTCTTAAGAGGGTCAGATGGTTGAGGCAGTGATTTGTTTGTGTACAGATGAGCTGGTGCAAAGGGATGGAAAAATATGCAGGTGAAGAATTTCTAAATGCGGAAGGTGTCTTTGAAAGCCAGCCTCTATCACGTATCAGCCACACCTGCCAGAGACACAGAGCAAGGTGAGCGGACCGTAAGCCATGCAGTCTTCTTAGTGAAGAGAGATCTGTGGGTCGGATACAACAGCAAAGACTGTCAATTTTATAGTATGTGTTCTTAAAAGCAGGTTTCACATCAGTTTTAATGCAACGGGAAAGATTTCAACATTTTTTTTTAAAGACAAATTACTTGGCTTTTTCTCCTCTTAAAAAGCCCAAGACTATATATGTTAAACGCCACATTAGATTGGAAGTAAAATTAAGAAGCCAGTTGTTGCATTGTTGGTGCATAGAAATGTACATTAAAAAAAACGACGAGTTTGTTTAGTGCATCTGTTAAATGATACAATATCCATATCTATGATTACTCCAGAGATCAAATTAAGAACATTCCTCATTTGTTGGTTGGTCTCTAAGGAAAATACAGGAAAACAAATGCTAATCAAAAGATTAATGGGCTTCTCAATGTATAATACATTAACTACCCCTTCAAACCTTTGGAAGCAAAATAAAAATTAAAAAAAATGTCTGACATCTTCTTGGTAATTATTGCACTGTTTTAAGGTCCTTGTCAGTATGAATTTGACTAAGTCTGGGAATTTTCTGAATATTCGTATAGCCATCTAGATAGAAATATCATACATAGAAATGTTCCTTATTCCAGAACAGATGAACCTCCCAGTGGTGAAAGATTTACGTATCTCTGAAGGTTTCTTACACCCAGCAACATAACTCTGATGGTTCAGTGCCTGAAAGAGTGGGCTGAGATCACTCACCAAATAAATCAAATAGTTGGCTGGCTACAAGAGTGGGAGCCTATAGTAATCCTTTGCTTTCAGACATCAGATCTCTCCCCTACTAAGTCAGTAGAGAAGTTAACAGTTCTTTGGCGTACCCAACCCCGAATATCGACCTGCCTCACGTTGCTGCTGCTAATTCTGAGACCGACTTAGGCAACAACTATATCTGGTGTTAACATTTCAAACCACAAATCCCGAATCCTTGCTATGTGGAAGGAAAAGGTGGTGGCAAGAAGGCTGGAAATGTACTTTGTTTCATCTCTAAACACCTTGAAGGAATCTTACTGAAACACAGAAAATCCACTTCAGGGGGGTGATCTTAAAATATTCTATAAACATTTATTGAATGATGATAAAATCATGTTTTATGTAACTTTTTGGTTAGCATTTGACTAAAAGCAGCATTTTACATTACTACAGTAAAAAGGAGTCTTTAAAAAACTAGCAATCAGGTGCTGTAGGATCCTATCGTTCAATATGGTAGCCAGCAGCCCCCGTAGCTGCTTAAATTTATGGTAAATTAAAACGAAATAAAATAAACAAAAAATCCAGCGTCTCAGTTGCACTTGCTCTGTTTCAAGAAATAAGTGCAACATGTGGCTAGTGATGACTTCTACTGGACAGGACAGATGCAAAACATTTCTAGCATCACAGAAAGTTCTCCTGGACAGTGCTGCCCAAAAAGATGTACTCAGATACAGCAGATGATTGTATTCATGAATGTTTCGTTTTAGAGCCTTTCAACCTATATAATAAAATAAGAAATGGCACTACTGCTATTTTCGTCTTCCCATGAGCTGAAGACCACATCTTACCCTGATGCATACGTGCGCGGTATAACTATGTGTGTCACTTTTGATGTATGTCCCTCGGTAAATAAACATAATAGAAATTCTTAATGAACAAAGCTTTCTTTTCTTACTGTATCTCAAGCGCTCAAAATGTAGCTATTTCCTAGTTTAGTCTCTGAACATGCTGATGAGGGGCATCAGTATTACTGGTGTCAAGCTCAACAGATTAGAACTAGCACGATTGAGCGAATGTGGTTTTAATGGGTATGTTTTGTTCCTCTGTCCAAGGCTCTGCCTACCAACTTGCAATTATATTTATAATTTGGATTAGTGTGCCTACCTCATACACCGAGATTAATTATCGTGCCTGGAGTACAGCACCGGTATATACACACTGCTTAGCACAGATCCTTGGAAAAAATGTTTCTTTTTCATGGGGACCTAATTCTTCCATATATAAACTTAGCCATGTGAGTTTAAACCAAGACAACATGGGAGCCTTGAGCAGTATATTATTTGTAATAGGACAGGCTTGATTTTTGTTGGCTAAAAACTTCGTACAGAAGAAATATCTTCCCAACTGACATCAACAGGCTTTTCATTACTAGCAGTTTGAGGAGGGAGATTAAAGCAAAATGAAAGCATATAGAGATTTAATTCTGTGTACACATCTAGAAGCAGTGATAAGCTGTGGATCTGCCATTACCTTGATATTTTAGAGATAAATGGGTATCTGAATAAATAGAAGCCTCTGGTTTCTGCAGCTGCCACTAACATATCTCACCCTAATTGCAAAATACTTCTTTTAAACACTAGAAAACACACTGAGGAAGCTAACCTCAGCTGGTAAAGAGGAGATTTTCAATTGCTAAGTTTTCTAAATTAATTCAGTGTGAGAGATACCAAGGATGTCATTTTATCCTTTATACTTTTCACTTTGTATTCTGTATGTGAGGAAGGAAGGAACTACTTCTATGGTTTCTCTGTGGGTAAGAACTGTTTCATTTTGCTCTGTGCCCTACTACTCACATGGTGAGGCACTTAGGAAATATTTATGAACAGAAGAAGGAATAGGTTTGGCTGAGACAAGAAAAAGTTCAATTTTTAAGCTTATTATTTACAGGTAGGTATTTATAGTTATAACATTTCTTTGCTCAAATATATATCTACATATTACTTTCTTACATTTGAGAAAATAAGTGTGTATCACTGTCCCTCCCACACACCCTCCCTTCCTTCTCTCTCTCCCCAAGTCCTTCTCTTCCTCTTCTATTGTCAACGGGAGTTTTAGATGATCAATCACATTCCCTCCCGATCGTGAAAGTCTGAACCACAAAAATATCTTCTTCATGTTTATTTACTTAAAAATATGATGACATTGAGAAATTAAGCCAAAACCAGATACTGAATTTTTAATTTAATGATATCACCCATTTCTCTAGTCATTTATTCCACCAACTTTTACTGAACACCTTCTATCTGGTAGTAATGGGGGTAGAGTAGTGAGCTAACTAATGTTCCTGTCATCGTGGAAATTAAACTATTGTGAGGACTTTTTAAAACATTTTTGAATAATTTCGGACTGCACACATTCTCTTCTGGAAACTCATCTCCCTTACCTCACTACTACAACCACTTTCCAAGAGAGTGAAACCAAAGGAGCCAGTTTTGCAGAACCGAATGTTGATATTGTGGAATCTGGGCTCTGGAGGGCCCCCCCACAGATGGTGAAATGGCATGTGGGTGAGCAGGGAACAGCCGGTGAGCCAAAAAGTGCAAAGAAAAGGCCTCGGTGTATAGACAGGGTAGGAGTGAGCATCAAGCTCAAGGCTCAGTCTTCTGACCACACGCCATCCCTCACGATTCTCCAAAAAGGGCAATCCAAGCTTCAGTTTGACCCTTTTCCCACTCTTTTTCTCTCTTAGAGAAATTTGGCTTCAGAAAATGATATCTAAATGATAATGTGTCATTGTGCTGATGAGTAGGGTTACAATGCTTGAGACAGATAGACACAAGCAAGAAAGGCAGCTAGATGGCAGATCAAAGGCATTTCTTGACCAGAAGATGGAAAATAGCAGTTGGGAGTTTTAGCAAATGCACTTAAGAATCTAGAGGAGCTTCTCAGGCATTTATTAGAAGCTAATTCAAACCCGGAGGAGGGTTATGGAAGACTTTGTGAAAAGCACCTCTTAACTGACCAACTGTCAATTTAGAAAAGGAGAAAATGCCTCAAGTACTCCATTATGATGATGATCAAATAAACGGACTTTGATTACTATAATAATGGTAGAATAATTTATAAAAAATCTCTGGTTTTAGATATGAAAAGAATTCATAACTGGTGATCATCTGTAAAACCTACTGCGGAAAACTACAAGTATAATTGCCCAGTGATGCCAATTTATTTTTTCCTTTCTCAAACTTTTCAGGTGATCTAATATAATGAGGAATAATAATCATTAAGGTTTGATCATGCTAATCTAATTTTCTGGATGGCTTATTAACCTTCCAAGGATGTCTTTATTCTATTTCTTGATCATTAGATCAGGCAATAATTAGGGCAAGAATGAGGAATGCCAATTATATAATGATATGTGAGGAGATGCAGAAAGGTATCCTGGATATTCAGACTTAGGTTTCAAGTTTGGCTACATTCATGTATAAACACACACACACACAAGCACAACTTGCTGACTTCTAATAAGAAAGAGATTGTTTATTATTATTTATTTATATTTTTATTTATTTATTTATTTGATGGAGAGAAAGCATAAGCAGGGGAGTGGCAGACAGAGGGAGAGGGAGAAGCGGGATTACTGATCAGCAGGGAGCTCCATCCCAGGACCCTGGGATCATGACCGAAGCTGAAGACAGATGCTTAACCAGCTGAGCTACCCAGGCGCCCCAACAAAACATATATTTTAAAATATGATTCAAGTATTTTTCCCTAAACTGAATCTGGTCCCATGTGTGTGAGCTCCAGAAAATACAGCCGCAAGTAAACAGCCTCTATTTAACAGGTACACACAAAGTTCTCTCACCTTAATTTGTACTGAACTAAAGTCTTTTAGGAACAGCAATACGTTCCCATTATGACTACATGTAAACACTCATAAGAAAAGTATGATTATTCCACAAGGGTGGTTGATTTTAGAAAGACAATGGAATTACTGAGGAATGATGGGCACTGGTATCATGGGATCTAAGCTCAACTCCAGGTAACCTCTGTACTACATAGGCCTTTGTGCAGTCACTGAAGCTCTCTGAGCCTTTGTTCTATCACCTGCAAAGTGGGGATAACAGCAATTATTGCAGGGATGTTACAAGATTGGATGCAACATACCTACAGATCCTGATATATACTCAGACTTTTAATAAGTGGTAGAAAATCTTATCCTTTACCCTTCTGAATGGGGAGCTATTTCTTTACTGAATTAATTTACTGGATCTGGACAAAGATATTTATATTCAAATCTAGTCTTTTGTGTTTCCTGTCATCCGAAATAATTCCAGTTGTTGGATTTGGACATGAATGGAGAGTAAGAATCCTTAAAAACACCATTTTACCATGGATGTTAAAGATATACTGCAGTAGTGCTTTTGATATGAATCAGGAAAATTTGCAATTTATCACTGCAGATTCTCTACGTCTATATTGCAAATTATTTGTGGTGACTTCAGGAATAGGGCCTTCACTAGATCTTTCACACTGTTTTGGCTCAATCTCACCTCCTACAAACTGACAATTATATTCTATGTAGTGTCAGCTTATAAATAAAGAATACATCACAAACTTGACAACAAAGTGCACTCTATAATCTACTATGGTTTGAGGACTCTCCCAGCCCTATCCTGCTTCCTCTGCATTTTATCTTTCACTTCTCCAATAAACTTTTTGCACTCCTAAATTCGTCTTGATGTCTACTTCCCAGAGGACCAAACTGACACATATGGTACTAGAGTTTTAGCAGGGCATGTGGAAATCTACGTAGAGACTTCATTTGCCAGCCCGTCTTATGCCTAGATATGGCCATATGGCTAAATTCTTGGCAACGGAATATGGCTGAAACTGATGTACAGAACTACTGCTTTAATTCCTTAAGAGGAAATTGCTTGCCTTCTACTTCTGTTGTTTTCCTTTCCCTGAAAGTTGGTACATTGATGCGCATTGATCAAGCTTCTAATATGCAGGATATTTCCTTAAGGTAGGGCTCAGCAAACTGCTGCCCACAGGCAAAAGCTGCCCTGTGGACTGTTTTGTACGATCTGTAAGCTAAAAATGGTTTTCACATTGTTAAAGCATTGCTAAAAGAATAAAAAGGAGCAGGTCTATATGACAGAGACCATAGAGAGCCGACCACCCTAAAATAGTTCCTATCTGACCCTTTATGGGAAAAGATTGCTGACCTCTGGTTTAGAGGACTGCAGATGAGCAAGTTAGGGAAAAACCAGGTCTCCGAATGACCATGTGGAGCAAAGCTGCCTATCTGTCCTGCAGACCCAGGCTGTCCTGTTAGAGCAAAATAAGCGTCTTTGTCTTCTGAGCCACTGTATTATGGTGTCTTGCTCTGATGGCAATAGATCCTAGCTAATACACGTACAAATAAATAAAAGGTTAAAGATTAAAATGACTTTCCTTTTCTCCCCAAATTTTATATAACTCAGCCACTTCTTCCTCTGAGCTTTGACCAGTTTTTTAAAAAATAATTTCTTGGGCCACCTGGGTGGCTCAGTTGGTTAAGCTTCTGCCTTAGGCTCAGGTCATGACCCAGAGGTCCTGGGATGGAGCCGCATATCAGGCTCCTTGCTCAGTGTGGAGACTGCCTCTCCCTCTGACCCTCCTCCCCCACTCTTGAGCACACACTTTCTCTCTTCTCCTGTCAAATAAATAAAATCTTTAAAAAAAATGAATTCTTCAGTTGCTCAGTAGTTTTTAAAAGCCTAAAGTATTTCTATAATGCTTGTTACTTATATATCATGTTGCACAAATACCACCTGAGAAAAATATGTAAACTTGAGATGTCATAATAAGTATAAAGTCTACTGTTACTAACTTCCTTTAATTCAAAATGTCTTACCATTATTTCTAGAACTGGCCTCTACCTTACAAAAAAACAAGGTGATGATAGTGATGTAATTGAGGTTGGGGGAACAAAGATAATTTTACAAATGGCTAAACAATGACTGCATATGCAACAGGGTAATTTATTATAAACATAGGGTCTATTAACTCACATCAATTAGACTATATTATGACAAAATCATTTACCATCATATAGGTTTTCTACAGTCAGTTGTTCAGGAGCTTATGCAGCAAACATTTTTTGTACACTTTGATGAGTCTTGTATTGAGGTAGAGAAAGTAACTCATTGTGTTTTTTTCCAGATACATAGCAACTGCACAAATTTTATATGTATCAATTTAAATGACCATTTTTGCTGCTCCCTAATTTTCTTTTTGGATAGCAATAAAGAATTGAACTATATAATCTCTTTGCCAAACTCTAAATGTGTCCTCATTTAGGGTACTGTTTTATATACTCAAAAGCTTACTTGCTTGCCAAATTCTTATCTGCTTCCCATTCCACAAAATGCTTTGCAAAATATTTCATCAAATAGGTATGATATTTACAAGCAAATCTTTTTTAAAAATCCTATATTTTATAAATTTACTTGTGCTACCTAAATAAAAAATATATATATATATATATTTTTTTTTAAAAATCACCAGTCATTGCAGTGATATTTAGAAAGATGATAAAGGAATGTTGTAAGAACAAGCGAATTTTGTTATGATAGCCGATGAAGAATACAAAAAAAGCTTCTTGTGATAGGTATTTTCAGATGCAATACTGGGAGCTAATTCAAAACATCTAAAGTACTGGAACAGTAAAGTGGAACTCTGCTCTAGCAGTCTCTTGGTGCATAGCTTATTGGTTTACCACAAATCTCCAGAAAATGCAGTATACTTCATAATTTACTCTTGCAGCTTTCTCTGAAAAATGTCTTTGCAAAGAACCTTGTCTACTCTAATACTAAGCCTATAAAGACAGGGCATAAAAATATGTTTTGCTCCTAAGTAGTCTGAGGTTTTGTTTAATTAGCAAACTTCACCCTACAGAGGCATAAGATGGAAGTCATTTCTTTCTAGTCTTATTAATTTTAGTTTAATAAAGATAGAACAATCAGCTGGATGATATTCCAATTTATTAAATTCATATACCTGAAATTTAATTTCTACTGAATTAACTGTAATAAAATATCAAGCATTCTTTTCCAAAGAATCAGGAAATCATAACTATTATCAAAAAAATGCCAAGGGGGAGGAGAATGATACAAAACTGATCACAGTGGCAGACAAGTCTCAGTGCTTTTGAATTAATTCAATTATTATTGTGTTTGCCTACCACGGGCATGTCATAGGGAGAAAATATAATGGAGGAAGTCTTAAAGAGTTTCCTATGTGGTCTGTAAAACTATATTTCTTAATGCATAAAACTCAATGATAAGGCTCATAGTTTACTAACCAATTTTACTTGTTTTGGAAGTTGTTCTCTTTTTGATCCTTATAGTTAATTCTGTGATGAGCACCTGCATAGTTGTTTTGTCTTGTGTTGAAAGACGTGCATAGGAGTGGAGATTTTTTAATCAAAGAATTTGAAGATCTTCTATCTTTATTTATTTTTATGCCCTTCCCACTTCTTGTCAGGTCTAGTGCTCTTTCCTTCTAAGACCCCATGTGGTTTAGAATTCTTGGAGCATTGTGTTCCAAATAGCCACTGTAGTTATATAGAAAGTCAGAGTTAGCATGTTGAGCATTACCTGTTATCCTTCTCCTGTGATTTTTCTTTTTTTTTTTTTTTTAAGATTTTATTTATTTATTCATGAGAGACACAGGGAGAGAGAAGCAGAGACAGGCAGAGGGAGAAGCAGGCTCCATGAAGGGAGCCCGACATGGGACCCGATCCCGGGTCTCCAGGATCACGCCCTGGGCCGAAGGCGACGGTAAACCGCTGAGCCACTGGGGCTGCCCTCTCCTGTGATTTTCTAAAACGATCTTCCAAATTTCAATGCTACTGAAAATAAATGAATTTAGCAACATCATCAAAACTTTGCTAACATTTCATCACTTTTTATCATTTTTAAACTTTATATCATTTTTATCATAAAGCTATTGCATTTGTATTCCCTACACAGTGTGTGAGGATGAACTTTCTTGCATATGTATGCTTGCTAATCACCGTTACTCTGAAATAAATTTTATTAAAATTGTTTTGCCTGGGGCTCCTGGGTGGCTCAGTTGGTTGAGGGTCAGACTCTTGATTTCGGCTCAGGTCATGATCCTAGGCTTGTAAGATCCAGTCTTGTGTTGGGCTCCGCACAGGGCATGGAGCATGCTTGAGATTCTCTCCCTCTGCCCTCCCTCAAAAGAAAAAAAATTATCTTGCCTACTTATTGGGATTCTATAGATGAATGACCTTCCTTGATAGTGAAGATTTATATCGTCTTTTCTCCATCTGGTATTTATTTTGGTGTACTTCCCCAAAAGGTTATCCCTAAAAACCATTTTTATCACTTTGAGTAACATGATTTATTTTTAACTGTAAAATATGTTTTCAATTAAATACAAATAGAAGGCAGTAAAAGATGTCAAAATGCTAAGCAGGACATTGCATAGTATCAGTTACATTTCTTGCATTTTAGAATATGTCTACACTAGCAAAATGTTTAGAGCTGTAGGAGAAAAGATGTTATTATTCTGTTTGAAGTCAAATAGTAGAGGAAAAATCCCTTACCTAACAGTTACCACACGTAGTATTTAGGTAGTATCATTATCTCTCAAGATGGATATGAAAAGGAATACTCAGAAGAATTGCTCCACACAATCAACACTTAACCACCTCCCTCCCCCACACATATAAAAATAGTAAAATAAAAATCCAGTATTGTTTCTTGAATGCTCCAGTTAACACTGGCAACTTGCAGACTTTGTTCACTCTTTATTCACATCTGAAATGTCCATCCCCATTTCTTTTTTTTAAGATTTTATTTATTTGTGTGAGAGAGAGAGCATGAGCAGAGGGGGGTGCAGAAGGAGAAGGAGAAGTGGACTCCCAACTGAGCAGGGAGCCTGGAGCGGGGCTGATCCCAGGACCCCGAAATCACAACCTGAGGCAAAGGTAGACGTTTATAACCAACTGAGCTGAGCCACCCAGGCACCCCCGTCCATCTCCATTTCTAAACTTCTAAGATTTATTTTGACTTTAGGTTCAACTCAAGCAATTAGAGAATTAAACTGTATTGTAAAAAAAAAAAAAAAAAAAAAACTGTATTGTAGATGAAGAGAGGGCTTAGGGAAGGGAACTCAATTTTATTTGGATGCTTTTCTAACAGATTCTGGTCCCGGATATTTAAAAAAATGCCCTTAATACTATCACCACTTAGAACCGTTGTACCACGGAATTGCACCTACCTAGAGATAAACCCTGGAGTATGTAGTTAGGTACACCTCCTTTTTTTAAGTTTTTATTTATTTATTTGACAGAGGGATCCCTGGGTGGCGCAGCAGTTTGGCGCCTGCCTTTGGCCCGGGGCACGATCCTGGAGACCCAGGATCGAATCCCACGTCGGGCTCCCAGTGCATGGAGCCTGCTTCTCCCTCTGCCTATGTCTCTGCCTCTCTCTCTCTCTCACTGTGTGCCTATCATAAATAAATAAAATTAAAAAAAAATATTTATTTGACAGAGAGTGAGCCAGAGAGCACAGGCAGAGGGAGAGGGAGAAGCAGACTCCCCCCTGAGCAGGGAGCCCAGAATAGGGCTTGATCCCAGGACCCTGGGATCATGACCTGAGCCAAAGGCAGATGCTTTACCAGCTAAGCCCTCCCAGGTGCCTCTGTACACCTAATTTAGTACTCAAAACACCTCCATGGGGTAGACATAATCATGCCTACCTATCCACGTAGAATCAGAGCAGTTAAAGTCCTGCTTAAAGGCACACAGCTGGTAGAGGTAGAGAAGGGATTTGCAAAGGGGTCCATTATAATCCTAAAGTCAGGCTCTTCTTACTGCCCTTCATTATTTTCTGTGCCTCTGCTCTGATCTGAAATGTTCGCTTTTTGCTAGGACATTAGTTATTTCCTATCTAAACATGTGTATTATTTACTGCGTGTGCCACTTCTTTGGCATTCCCTTCCTGGCATCATAGATGTATGCTTGGATCATTAACTGTATGCTCTGCTCCACAACCAAATTGTTAACATTCCTGAGTGGGGAGGTGATATTTATTACCCAGATAGTGCCTTACACATAAGGGGGTGCTTAATAAGTGAATCTTACTGAGAGTAATTGTTAATCTAAGTATCTGTGGGAAAGAAAATGGAATCTCTTTATATTTAAAAAACAAAAGAAGAATGGATTGAGAATTCTCTTTTTGAAAGAGACGAAAAGGACAAAAGTCACATTTTATAATTTCTCCACTTTTATTTTCACCTTTCTACCCCTCGACTGTAATCTTAAACACACTTAAGATACTGAGTCTTTATTTCTTGTGATATTATTTTGTACTGGAGCTCTATATGTGAGCTACTCTATTAGTAGCTACTAGTAGCTACTCTCTACTCTCTATTATCATTTTGATTCTCTGTTTAACTGGAAAATGAGATTCCACCAAAAAAGAAAATTGATGCTATGTATTTTTTGATGGCAGTAAGTATTTAAAAATGTGTGAGTGGGTGTCTAGCACAGGTTGATTTTTTTCTTTTTCTTTTTCTTTTTTTTTTTTTTTTAGTTTTACATTAACGTTTAATCTGGAGGAGATTCATTAGGTTTTTGCCACTGAATTACAGGCACTTTTTAGTTTCCTTGCTTTATCAGCTGCTAAAAAATGCAGTTGTAGCTATTCTTAACCTAATACTGCTTGGTTTTCCTTTTAATATTTTAAACTGAAACTGGAATAAAAGTCCTTTTAAGATGAACCAGCCTCCAATACAAGTAAAGGTTTAACTTCTTTTCTTGTCTGCTTCTCAGAAATGAAATCTGTATTCAGGATGTAACGCTTCTTCTGAAGTGCTTGGAGAATCAGAGAAAATGGCCCATTTTCATTTTAATGAATCATGCTGGAGAATAAATTTACATGATGTTAATACTGAGACCTGGAAGATGGTATAGTATAATGCTCATAATAAAGGATTTAGGAACCATGACAGTTCTGGGGTATGAATTCTGGTAAGCCACTCATGTGTGACTCTGGATAAGTTACTTGAGCTCACAGTTGCTCAGTAAATTGAGATGGAGTGCGGGGGAGAGGCAGCACATCGCTGAAAACCAACTCCATGAGGCCAAAATGAGGTAAACAAGGCATCAGGGCTGTCCTTTCCGTATGCACCCCGGGATTCTGTGCACACAAACCGCACTGAGCAGCCAGGCACCATTCACTGCGGGGTCTTTAAGTGAAATGGACAGCAGCAGCTGAAAGGCTTTTCTCGTAGAGGTTGAGGGACGTGATCCCATCGCAGACAGTCCATGAAGAGGTAAATGGGACGATTCAGACCTCGAAACAGTATGTTTGGCTCCATCTCTCTCTCTCTTGCTGTGGAATCTTCAGCAGTTTGTAGCCAATAATCATTTCGAAGAGAAATATGAAAGGGAAATCCAGATCTATGGAGACAGGTGAACTCACAGAAGCAGGAAAAACAAACCTGCTAAGGAGGTAATTTCAGGATGCAGTAAACTAGTTGGATCAGAAAAGGTAAGTATGCAAAGGTGTAATTCTGGTTGCAAAGCTTTTAAGAGAGACTTTTACCATCGCCTCCCAGCATTGCCTCATCGTGCAATCAGCACTCCCAAGAGCTCTGTGTTTCAGAGGATCCGCTCATGGGCAGGAGTCATTTCCCAAGTGTGAAGGGGAGCCACTCTCAAATGGCTATGGTGGGCTTTAGTCGGTTGCTTTTTTTTTTTTTAAGATTTTTATTTATTTATTCACGAGAGACAGAGAGAGAGAGAGAGAGAGAGAGAGAGAGAGGCAGAGACACAGGCAGAGGGAGAAGCAGGCTCCATGCGGGGAGCCTGATGCAGGACCCGCAGGTCCCCAGGATCACAACCTGAGCTGACGGCAGATGCCCAACCCCTGAGCCACTCAGGCATCCCAGTGGGTTGCTTTACCTCTTCTGTGTGTTCTTTCTCTCACCAGGAAAAGGGACCCTATCAAATTCCACAGGCCATTGTAAAGATTAAAGGCCTTAGCATATGACAAATGCAATGTTTGCTTCTTTATCCAACATAAATCATCAGCACTATTAGAAAAGAAAAAGAAAGACTTAATAAGTAATTGGTTGTTGAATTCATTGACATGTCTCCACAAAGAAGAGCATTTAAGTTTTTGGTACATTGACTTATTTGTTGTTTGTTTTTGCCTTCAAAATTGCTATGCTGGGATCCCTGGGTGGCACAGCGGTTTGGCGCCTGCCTTTGGCCCAGGGCGCGATCCTGGAGACCCGGGATTGAATCCCACATCAGGCTCCCGGTGCATGGAGCCTGCTTCTTCCTCTGCCTGTGTCTCTGCCTCTCTCTCTCTCTCTGTGACTATCATAAATAAATAAAAATTAAAAAAAAAAAAACAAAAAACAAAAAACAAAATCGCTATGCAATATCAGTGAGCTGCCATGAAAACTGTATAAAAGTATGTTTAAAGTGCTTTTTTTCTTCAAAAATCACACATGAGTAAAGGGAATTTCAATTATCCTGTAATTTATCCTTTTTTTTTTTTTTTAATAGGCTTCTGACAAGATTTTGCTTGAGTAAAAGTTGATGTAGACTATTTCGAATTACTGATTATGGAAACTGCTTGCAATCTGGTTGCCCATGAAAAATTCCTACTACAATTCTTTTTTTAGTAATGCACGCTCTGTAGTATGTACCACCCTGGTAACACTCCAAAAAAGGAAGAGGGCTGTTAGCTGATAAGATAAAATGTTCATAGTAACAATCAAATTTTATGATCCTTCTATATCTTGGTAGGTGGCAAACTAATAAAGAATTAGGCAAATCTACCAAGGGAATAAGTTCCCATGCCTTATTCCCTGGGGACTATACCTCCCATTGTGTTTGGCCTATATGCAACCTCTGAAGACACTTGCCTCAAAATATTTTTATTTTGTTAACATATAGTGCTGCAGTTTATTACCTCTCTGTTATATATGGCAGAAAAAAAACATATTAGCAACCAATTTTCTCTTTTAATATGACATGTGTAATAACAATTAGGCCTCAAAAAAAAAAAAAAACAATTAGGCCTCATTTGCTAGATTGGACTTCAGAAGGAAAGAACTGGAATGCATATCTTTTCGACATTAAAAAAATTCACACTATACACAACACTCAATCTGGGAGCTCATAGGTAGATATTTATACCCTACTCTGGGCAAGAACATGAGGGAAAAAAGTCTAACTATGTAATCAATGAGGAGGACTTTACTGTTCATTGGGAAAAACCAAATAGTGCTTCATTTATTTATTTCCTAACCACAAAATATTTAATCCCCATGATGACTCTAAGGAGAAACACCTTGAGAGAAAACAGCCTAATCCATACAATCTCAGGGTTGTGGAAGTTATTAGATAGAAAGGAGACATTATCCAGGTTAGAAAGAGGAGAATCTAAGGAATAAATATTGGTCCCAAAGCGTGTGAATTCCACTTTCTCCGTGTCCAGAGTCTCAGTACCAGCGGAGTGAAAAGTCACCTTAGGGGTAATATTACAGCTGCAAGAACTACCTGAGGGGCTAGGGTTTAGAGACAGCCCATCAAATCTTTGTTTGTTTAATAAACCTAAGGCATAGTGCCAAATTGGTTAAATGTACCATGTCTGTGCTCACTCAAGCATGTTACCACAGTGAAATTAAAAGAGAAACGAAAGGGAACTGATCCATTACAAGCAGATGCAACGAAAGAGACTACAGATGATATTACAAACTTTTCTGTTTAATGTCCAGTAATGTGATGCTGACAAATAATATTTTTGAGGAAGTTCTTTGCATCATTTCTCCATAGACTCAGGTCTCTGTACTATGTCTGTTGACTTCCTCTATGAACATATAAAGACTATATTTTTAATCATTCATTATATTTCTACATTGCATATTTCAGTTGTATGTGTGAATACGAAAGAAGAGATATCTTGCTTATTAAACCAAACATAAACTTATTTATAAAGAAGTAATGTTGGGAGGCAAAATTTAGTACATTAGTTCCTGTCATTCCACTTGAGCCAAACCTTGATTTAGAAATGACAAAGTCCCTCCAGGATGGTTCCAATCCCTACGGCTAACCTGATTCACTAGGAAACTATAGTGTTTCAGTGTTGGATTTTTTTCTCTGTAGCTTAACAGTGAGAAAATGCGTTCCTTTGACAGGCTCTACAAGGCAATATGGGTATTGGGACTTCAATTCCTTTCACTGTATCCAGAAACTTTCTATTCAAAACAAATAAAATTTATTTAACACATGCAAGGAAGCTGAATTGTGCCTATATTGAGGAAAGGACTGAGTCCAGGAAGAGCCATGGAAGACTGAAGGGTAGTGGAAAAGGAGAGGCTCATAGTTTTACTAATGCCATTTACAAGGTCTATCTGCCCCCCAACGATAGAAATATGAGGTTAGTGTATTTTTAGCTGATGGAATCCTTGCATTTTCCCACACCACCATTGCTGTAGAATTCATAATGAGAGAGGGATCCCATCCCGCCTGATCGGCAGAAGCAGTGAGTGACATTTGGGTCGAGGCAAGTTGACCCTGCTAACATCACTAGTGGTGTCAGCATCAGCTGCTTTGAATGAAACAACAGACATGCAAAATATAGCACAAAATTGAATCAATTATCCTGATATTTTCTGAAATATTCATGTATCCTTTGCTGTCTAGGCGGACCCTCATATTGTTTTTTATTCATATTTCATGCTCCTTTACCTTTTAGTCTTTTAACTCATGCTATTCCTTTTGCCAAAAACTGGCTTTCTTTCATTCCCCTTCTCCAAATGCCCAAAGTCCATTACACATATTTCAAATATCACCTCCAAAACAGCTTTTGTGCTGTGCTTAGGCTTCCTCCAGTTCTTGTCCCCGTTTTCCTGGAGTAGGTCTTCCTCTTCTGAAATCTGGAGACATAGTCCCTACTTTGCTGTCACCATGTTCACCTTGGCTGTGAGGGTTAATTATAGGTATGTGGTCTCATAATTCTCAGTGAACTCTGAGAGTAGGATCCATGTCTAGATCATATCTGTAGCTCTTAAGCCACTTACTATCATAGTAGGCACTCAATTTAACAAACACGTATATTGAAAATCAAGACAAAACTGACATTTGGGGGTTGAATCAACTAATTGCTGCAATTTGTCACGGAGTTTATGGTATCTAGACAAAACCTTACTCCCTGGGCTCCAGTACAGTCTTCCCTAACCTCCTTTCCTTTTCTTTTCAAATCTCTCTAGGCTCACATAAGGTCTTTCTCCCCATTCCCACTTGGCTGTTCTTCTTCCTGCTTGACCTAGTTACACTGATAGAAGAACTAGGTCAGCAGTCTAGGGACCAATCATCTCAGCCTTTTTTTTCCCCAAAGGTGAAGATGACTGAATATTTGTCTCTAAGTGGCAAAGAATCCTGCTGTTGAAGTTCCTCGACAACTCCAAAGAGTGTGGGGTTTTAGAGAAGAGACTCTCATCTCCCTTTCTGAGGCTTAAGGTCAGCATTAACCTCGCAGGTTAAAATCTTTAGAGTCCTCTTTGACGATCCCCTTGCCTTCCTTCATCTCTAGATAGCTCTGAATATCTTCCCAAGAAAGCATCTGTGTTCTGGGTCCTCCTCTGGGTTCTCACAGCTCCCACCCTAGACTGAGCCTGCAGGCACCCACTATGTGCCCGTGCTCCTCTCAGGGTGCATGCGTAGACTGGGCTTGAGTTCAACTTCTATTGTTTCCCAGCTGTGGGAACACTTTGTGGAACACTTCTTAAGGTTTTGTTTCCTTATCTATAAAATGGGAATGATAATGTCTGCTCTGTGAGAGTATTAAACAAGAAAAGGTATGTAAATCAGGTGGCACAATGCTTAGAAAATGGTCACCTTCAAGCTTAAGAAATGGTGTCACCTGTTCCCTGCACAGCCACGTTCTTTTCTTCTTCCATGCATTGATCTCCTTAAGTTGTCTTCCTTTCTCCTTTTCCTTAATAAATCCTATTCATCCACCACTTAACTGTCAGACTGTCCTATATAATTCTACCCTTACTGATCTGCTTCTCTCTTCTGTAAGCATCACTTATCTTCTGTAAATTAGAAATAGTATGCATTATCTTGCCTTCTTTCATGTTGCCTTATATAAATGTGACTACAGGATCTTTAAGGACAGAGTCACATGTGTGGTCAAGGGTTCGACATGGGCTAAGCGCAGTGCTAGCACACAAACAGTAACAAACATTTCTTTATCGACAATCGAAAGAAATGCCGAAAGACAAAAATTGTGCATTCTTTAGTGGAATGACTCTGTGGTTTCCCAAGATTGTTTATTACTGTTCTGGCTTGCTAATTTTAAACATGACAAAAATGCACTAGCCCATTCATAAAATTCTCTGGCATCGTGACATGTCTTTAATCTTCTGTAGTTAAATATCATCACAGCCAAATGCAGTGATATAATAAAAAGCAATCTATTATCATAATAAGTTGCCAGGAGTACAATCCGTCAAGATGGCAGTTCTCTGACACCTTGCCATCTCCAGGCTCTCCCCTCCACAATGTGTGACATGAGATAATTTACATATTTGCTAAATAAAGGAGAATCAAGGAAATCTGATAATTGACATAGAAATAACAGGAATAGCTTAAAAATGGTAACATCAAATTTGCCCATTACATCCGGGATGCAACTTAGAGGCGGGAATTTGTCTATTAATTTATTAGAGTGTTACTCAGTTCTGAAAATGCCTACCTCCATAGTCCAGGTGCCACAGGTAGTTGAACAGCCAAACTAGTGTGAGAAATTGAATTGAACAGGTATGATGGCTCAGGAGTCTCATTAGTTATACACAAATTTTTTATAGGATAAGAAAGACTTCATTGCTCTGACAAGAAGTTATTCATCTACATTTTAAAACTGGCAAGACATTACCAATTTCATGGTTCTACTCCTGTCACTAAGCATGTCACGAACTCTAATGCTCTGTTAATGTGTTGGAATATCATACGTGGGATATGGTGAATGCAGCAAGGAAGCAGCATCTGTCTCGCACACTCAAGCCGCATGCTCTTTCGCCTCCAGTCCTTTGGACAATGTTGTCAACACCCAGCTCCCAAGACTCCTACTCTAAGTAGTATCACACCTGCTGCAAGGCTTAGGGATCCTCCACAGTCAGCTCATGGCAGTACTTGTGGTAGGCTCCCATGTGTGTAGCTGTTTAATGCTTTGGTAGTTGTTTAATGGCCCCTTTCTAAGACCTATTCCTGAATGACAGAATTATAAATCCCAGCCAAAGCAAAAGTCACACAGTAGCAGCAATGTCAGGAAAATCATGGAGATTGTTGGGGCAGTGGAGTAGTTAACTGAGCAGTTACACTCAACGTACTCTTCCTCTGCCCTACCCCTACCTTCTAGCCCCTGCAGCACCTACAGAATTTGTAAATTCATAAAACAGAAGGATGGAGTACTCGCTCTCTAAAAGAGAGAAAAATTACTTCCTTTGCCTATCTGTAATCGAGTAAGTTTATTCACACATTTTAAATTAAACTCTTATTTTAATAACCAAATACAAAGAACAAACATTTGGAAAGTGGACTGTCTCTGTAACATTTGCTGGGAGAGTTTTCATGCTGTAGTTGGCATTCTGGTTTTATTATGTGACTTTATGGGCAATAAGATTAGGTTTTTTTTCAAATGCAATTTATCTGACGGAAAATACTAATTTGGAGGTTATTATCACAGTACTGAAATTCAATGTAGATCTCCAACTCATTAAAAACCATGAAATGAAATGTGCATTTCATGCACAAGTATTCAAAAACTGGAAAAAAAAAGAGAAAAAGATGGGGGTAACATTTCTACAGTCCAGTAATACCTATGTCCTACTACTCTGCTCTCTCTCCAACAGGTGTGTGTTACTTCTTGAGAATGATTTATTGTTTATGATGTTGTGATTATTTTCTCTTAAAAGTTTGTTTTAAAAACACAAGGATTGCTTTCTTTGTCAGAAACTTAAACATCTGAAGTGTAGGTATTTGCCCAGTCTTTGAGCCTTCAGTTCCCAGCTCTTCCTGTCTTATTAAATCTCAGTTACAAGAAATAATATTCCCGGATTGTTGTCTAGTTGTTTACTGGTCATGACAATTCCTGTTGTATTCTGTGTGATGATGGCTCCTTTTTTCTGATTGAATCGATGTAAACAAAGTGGAATCATGATAAAGTTTGACTGTACTGCTCCGAAATTCTCTTCAGTATTCTTCATTCATTTCCAAACAGGTGGGGTTCTATGTATTTATTTTCAAGTATGTAATATTCTTTTATATTACCATATGGTAATTGACATTTATCAAATGTGTGGTATTTAAGATAGAGGATTATTTATCTGGTTAAAAAGAATCTGAGGACTTTATAAATGGGCAATCAGAATGTTTCAGAAAGTTTCAGGGAAGCCTTCAGTGTTCCCAAGGACAAACATTCTTGTCATTGATTGGGGACCACTGGGAAAGAGGTTTGTATGGAAGCCTGGGACAGAAAAACAGAATAACGCCCCCCCCCCCCCAAAAAAAAAGATGGTCACATCCTATTCTTCAGAACCTATGAACGTTATCTTGCATAGCAAAGGGTCTTTGCAGATGTGGTTAAGGACTTTGGTGGGAAGATCCTCTTGATCATCCAGGCGGGCCCAATGTAATCACAAGGATGCTTACAAGAAACAGGAAGCAGAACAAATGAGCAGAAGGCAATGTGACAATGAGAATGTAGTGACAAGTCAATGTGTTGCAGGGCCATGAACCAGGAAAGGTGGGTGGCCTTCGAAGTTGGAAAAGGCAAGAAAACAGATTCTTCACTAGAGCATCAGTAAGAAACAGCCCTTCTCATACTTTAGCCCCTATAAGATTCATTTTGGACTTCTGACCTCTAGATCTGTAAGATAAAAACATCCGTGTTGTTTTTAAGCCACTAAGTTTGTGGTATTTTGTTACAGCAGAAATAGAAGCCTGATAGAAATCCAAAAAACAAAGGGTTTACTTAGGAAAACCTCTTTTGATATTTTCTCTAGCTGCCCCTTTCTTGGGCAGGTACATGTCGCTGCCACTTGTTGAGCTGTTCTTCCTTCTATGGCTTTATTCATGGACTAGGGATCATTTTAAGGCAGTTTTCCTGATCTGTGTGATCCTGTTCTCATGGAGCTTTTACTGGGAAGAAACAGCTGCTATGTAAATGGGTGAATAGGTACAGGATACAGTAGATGGCAAAAAAAAAAAAATCAAACAAGGAGATGGAGAGCAATGTCTTAGTCCTAGTAATTTATTTTGGAGGGAGTATTTGATCCGGTTAAATAACTTTTTTTTTTTTTCTAGAATGCATTTCAAATCCTGTTCCTATGTTATTATCAGTTATCTGTCCATGGAGAAGTATTCATTTGATACTCCTAAAAAGACTCCTCCTTCCTTTTCTTAAACAGTGTCTCACTGGCTTTTCACATATTGGGAAGCTAGGTGTACCCCATCAGTAAGAGCTAGCCATAATTGGACACATGGAAAACAGTACAACAAATCATTTGGAATCAAGTCCCAAATCTGAATTTCAAGGCTTCAAATGCAAGAGCATATAAACATTTGATTCTCTTCCTTAGCAGTGGCAACATGGGAACCAGACAAGAAGAGCCTGTGCCAGGAATCTCCAGGTAAAATTTGCCACTTCATGACACAAATCTAGGTTCGGTCAGATCTTATTGGTCACTTTTAGGTCAACTGCAGTGATTTCAAAGTGGAAAACCAAGGTGAGAACCTTTGAAATTGTATTTAAACCCTGACAACTCTAGTGTTAGAAGGAATAAACAGAACAAACACAAAAATAAAGGGAAGAAGAAAAGGAAAAGATAAGGAAGGGAAGTCATAGGTTTTCATACATGTTGGGGCTGCTCTTAATGACAGAAGTATTATGCCCAAGACTAGGTTTTTGGTTTGTTTTATTTTCTAAACTTCAGGATTGTTTTTAGACACATGGTATTAGCAGTAGGGCATGGTGATTCTCTACATGGTACATTCATACGTCTTGAACTTTGATATTCAGGCAGTTACTTTTGAATGTACTTACTATTAATTTGAGTTAAATCAAGCTTATCTGTTTTATTTAAATGACCTTCGAAAAAGGAGAGGTATTTATAGACTGCATTCTAGTTGTTGTTTATGAGGTCTATGGAGACTGAGAGGGTCAAGTAAAGTTGGGGCCCAGGACACAGATAAAAGATTCATATTATATGAATTCTATTATACTGCTCTTTAGGTTACTTTGTTTGTTCTTGTTCTCATTTTAATGTAAAATGAAGCCTCTCTGCCCACCTTTTGTTCCATGGAACAAAAGGCTAAGTTCCATAGACACTGACCTAAACACATTTAAAGTGGTATTTGAACATCCACCATTTGAGATAAGAGTTTACCACATACCTAAGGGGGGAAACATTCTTAGTCATTAATTGTGTGTGTGTTGTGAGTATAGTTGATATGTCCATCTCAATTTTTATGTTGCTTTTAATCTCTCTGTGGCTGAAGAGGATATATCACTCTGATAGAATGAAGAAACAATATTCAAACTTAAAAAGAAAAGTCTCTTCATAATGTATATTGGTATATATTTGATTAGACATCATATTCTAACATTTAGTCACATTTTACTGATAGTCAACTGAAGCCCTTCAAATATATCCTATAATTTTAATATGTAATTAAGAAAGTATTTGGAAACATCCTCCCTCTCCTCTACTGTTAAATTCATCCGTAAGAATTATTACACTTTCTATTTCTGTCTTGACTTGCAAAGGGCATGGTAATCAATAATAACTGTAAAATAATGTGGAACAATTAGTTTTTCTTGCATGCTCATAATTTGTGTTGACATCAGTTGGAGTTAGTTAACGCATATATTGGAGAGGGGGAAATTAAGGTGCCAACAATCAAGGTTCATATTCACTTTCATTAATAACTTTTTTTTGCTTTAGATAAAGAATATTTGAAAATTAGTATTCTAGCATCCCACTAGCAACAGAACGGGTACACGGTACTTTTTCATAAAACCCAATGACTTTCTAAATACAATGATGCTCTTAAAAAATGAGTCAACATATTCCTTTGTGTTCTACCAGATTAACTGTTTATACCTGTTTCGAAACTGAGTCTATGCTGCTTTTCGATAATTTAAGTAAGACAGTTTTCACAGTTAAATTAAGCATAGCAAATGATCAAAAGTTGAATTTGAACATCAGAGTTGAACTTTCCTCAAATGCGCATGGCTCCCTATAGTGACTGATGGTCTACCAACTTAAATTATTTCCTCATCATTTCTTTCTTGCATTTGTTATGTCCTTGGTATGTGTGCTATTGTTTTATTAGTCTCCCTTCATTGTGTGTGTGTGTACATATATCGTAATAATAATAATTATTATTTTTGCCATGTGGTTCGGATTCATCCATTGCCAGCTTTCATTTCCCCGTAGATGGGAAAGTCCTCTTGAGCTTCTCTATTTCAGATTTTACAAAGAAAGGAGCTTGGAAGGTAACTTGAGTGAGAGGACAGAGCTGAAGACATAAAGAGTTCAATGTTTTGAGCCTAACGATAGTTTACAACAAATTCTAAAATCCTAGATACCAGTAGAATTGATTATACACAGTCTACTATTTAGGTTCAGAAGTTGCTGCTTATTTTACTACTGAGCCAAATCCTCAATGATCAACTATAGCTTTTAAATAACAGCTTAAAGAAGAATATAATTCAATTCCTTTCAGCAGCATATTTATTGCAGACAGTGAAAAAATTTATAAATATAAATGGAGGAAGTAAAAATTGATCCAAATGAAGGACAGAGATGGATAGAAATATACTTTTCCAACTAGATATATGCTTTTGTCAGGGTCCTCCCATGTATTATAGGCATGGCATGGTAGAGAACTCTTAAGGAAGTCCTTAAGGAAGTTTTGAAATAACGTCATGAAATCCAGTAGGGAAAAATGCAGTTATCCTTCTTGCCTTGAAAATAAATTCTAAAAATAAAATGACATGCTTTAAAATGACAAATTAGGTCACAAACTATTCTAAATTTATTTTCAAAAGTGTTTGTAGTAATATTAAAATTATAAATTTGTCAGACAACTCACTAAAACCGACACCTTTCTTGAAGAAAAAGAAATATAGAAAACATTTTTTTAAAAAAAATAAAGAAATGATAATAACAACAAAAATCTTTATGATATAGAGAATCTTGTCACTAATTCACTTTAGAGGCAAAGACCAGAAGACTTTCCATAATGATCCTGGGATAAGCTAATGGCAAAGCTAGATATTATCAGAGTATTTAATTAGGGCTTCTACTCAAGCCTAGTGCTTCCTGCACTCTGGGAATAAAAGTCTTCTGTAACCTACTTTAAACACAAAATAAATAAAATAAATTGTCAAAATATTTAGAAGCCACAACCAACAAATGAAATATATATAATATAAATAGGCTTCATAGTTTTTGACATAATCCATACTTTGAGGTTAAGTTATATTCACAGGTCATATGACTACCTTAAAAACTGCCTTGGACATTTGTCATGGCTTAGTCTTCTGTTCTTACCCTGTAAACTGCAAAGAGGTTTTCATAAAGAGAAGAAGGGTTATTATGGTATTTGGAGACATTGCTACACAGAAAATAGAAAATAGAATTTGGATGATGTCCTATGGCTTTTTTGAAAGAGGAAGCAGCTGACATTACTTAACTTTCTCCTCTGCTTGGGCTGTGACCTGGTCATCCATTAACAATGAAATCAATGGAATATTAATTGGGCCTTGTTCCAAAGGACAGTTGGAATATTTTACATGAAGAGATTTTCAACTAAAATTGAAAATTTTATATACATAAATGTAGATAAAGCATTAATATAAAACAACAGAAATGTGACTTTATTTATTAGACAGGTGAATTTTTTAATGATTTAAAGAGTACTATTCCAAAGCTTATTCTTTGCCATTTAAAAATCAGATACACATTCTGCATATAAAAGAATGTTTCTTGCATGGCTGATTTCTTTCAAATTAGTCTTCTATGTTTATAGACTTAATTTAAGGCTACAAGTGTACTCATGATTTCCAAAATTATAAAAAGAAGATATATTTTAAAATTTGGATGCATCTTTAAGTTTGAGTCTTCTAAAAGTGTTTTAAAAACACAAATAAATTTTTGCATCATTTTTACTATTAGTTTTTAGTATTTGCATATAAAAACATAATATTTAATAAGGAATTAAATTACCAAATTTGTGTATACACTAAATTTTGCAGACAGAATAGTTATAAGCATACACTTTTTTAAACAACTTAAAATCATGTTGACCTCACCTCAGGTATTTATTGAAATGATTTTTTTAAAAAATTGCTTGTACATTTCTCCATGTGAGAAGCTGCCTTAATTGTTAATTACAAGCACACTTACCACACTGTGCACAGCATGCTTTGCAAAAAATTGCAAGTTAAGGACATTTCACAATAGAATTATGTGGATTTAACTGTAATTCCAGTTTATTCATTTCCTAATTCATGTATCTTATCATCTTATCTACAGCCAAAGCTTACAAAGCGCATATATTTTTTTACATAGTCCTTTTTGATCTATGCTAACAGAAATATATTGTTAGCTTGGATAGCAATCACCTGTCAATTTAAGCAATAATTCATTTCAAATAGATTTTAAGATACAACAAATACCTTCAGTTGACCTACCATACACTCTTCTCTCTGAGAAATAAGCATTTGACTGTTCATTTTTAATCTAACCAAAATGGAATAAATTTTCATTGCATTTCTAAGTAGTCCCTTTTGTTCTTGTGGTGTAGCAGAAGGGGTAAGACAATTACAGGTCATCATATTTCAACGGTACTTCACTGTGCTCTTTGACCTCCATTATTACTATCTTTTTGGTCCTCATGTTTCTATATTTAATTGGGTTATGGAAGTCTATCACCGACAAAAATATATTCCCATTTAGAGCTCCCGTTAGCCTGAAAAATCTTTTAAATGAAGTGAAGAAGGTGCAAGGCTATGATTATAGGTACATTACACATTATCACCTTTAGACTTCATCAAAGCGGTAACAACACTCTGTTTAAACAACAGCTTAGAAGAAAAGAAAGATGAAGGAAAGAAAGGTCACAAGCATCCGCGTCTCAATTAACCAAATACAAGAGTGAAATACGGATAATTCTGTGGTTCCATTTAATAGCATATAGTATCATTTAATATTGCTTTAGGGTAGGAAGTGGCTCCCCCAAATAATAATATCTAACTTGAATTTAACCACAGGAGCAGGGTAAAATAAAACACTAACATATATACTCTTTAAAAACAAAGTGACTTTTTACCCAGCGAGTAGTATGAAATGTAAGGTCCTATTCGACTAAGAAAAAAACACTCTCAGTCCAAATCTTATTTGAATGGACCCCTGACTTCCCTTTGCAAAAAATTTATTTTTTAAAATTTATGTGTAACTTTAAAACTTTTCAGTCAATATAAAATCAAGGTTTTCAAATTAATTAATTTTCATGCCATTCAGAAATAATTTGCTCCAAAAGTACTAAAGTCATGGTAAGCAATGTATTAAGAAATCAAGGCTTAAACATAGTTTCCCAGATTAGCTTCCTGATTAGCTAGGAGAGTTTTAGAAGCAAGAGTATACCAAGTTTCCACCATGTTTCCCAACATCATGTATGGCAGGCAGCTGAGCTAAGAGGTAGAAACACTTTGCTGCTCTTCTCTCTATTGGAAGATAAAAGTAAAGTTTGAAAAATAAGGACAAATTAGCTAAATTGACACTTCAGTAAAACTGTAATTCCTGAAGATTTTTTCTTCTGGGTAAATGGCAATCCTCCGAAGGGCAGCTGAGTAGGATCCCTAAAAGCATATCATCCACCAGCTGATCATCATAATGCATTACATAGATCTCACTGAGTACTGCAGATTTTTTCTTAGAGAAAGAACTGAGAAAGACTTTGGTAAAATACTAGTCAGTTTAGTTATTCAAAAGGAATTGACATGAATTTTTTTTAGAGTATTTCAGTGATAGAAAACAGGCATGAAATTCTGCTTAGAGTTGGTTTTTAAAACCAGATGTATTGGGAATCCCTGGGTGGCGCAGCGCTTTGGCGCCTGCCTTTGGCCAGGGGCGCGGTCCTGGAGACCCGGGATCGGATCCCACGTCGGGCTCCCGGTGCATGGAGCCTGCTTCTCCCTCTGCCTGTGTCTCTGCCTCTCTCTCTCTGTATGACTATCATAAATAAATAATAAAAAAAATAAAACCAGATGTATTATATTTTTGAAATTTCCAAAAATGTCAACTTTCCAAAACTACATTAACACTTGGTTAATATTCTCAAAAGACAGGTAGTAGCTCCAGGGCATACATATTTTGAATTGAGGAAAAATCAAATATAGACCTCCTTCCTTCTTTTCCCTCTCCTTCTTCCATCTATTTCAGTTGTTTCTATTTCAATCTTTAGAGTAAACAAATAGTAGTGTTTTCTTTTCAGTAGAAATAGGAACTGAAGGAACTTGAGCAATATTCATAGTTAAATTGCATTCCTTAGTAGCCAACATGCCTGTCGTATTTATTTGATTATTGATTTGTGTATTTAGTATCTGAGTAATATCGAATTAGGTTTCACTCCTTGAAGGGAGGTCCATGAATTTATTCTTTGGGTAGCTTGGGACATTAGGCTCTCTGACAACTTTCAGACACATATTTTCATTCAAACCAAGTTTTTATTTATTTATTTATTTATTTTAGAGAGAGAGAGAGAGAGAGAGAGAGCACGAACAGGAGTGGCAGAGGGGGAGAGAGAGAGAATCTCAAACAGACTCCACTTGGAGCCTAGAGCCAGACATGGGGCTCAATCTCATGATCCCAAGATCATGATCTGAGCTGAAACCAAGAAAGAGTCCAGTGTTCAACTGATTATACCACCCAGACTCCCCTCGAACCAAGTATTTTTGTGTGAATATCTCGTTACTATTGTGTTCCACTTGGATTGGTAATGTTCAGTTTCCCTAAACCCTTGAACTAAGACCAGAGTGAGTTTCCTTATTCACAATTATGTAAGCATAACTCGAATTGTCCCAATTCTCTGATAGTTCCAGATGGCTCATATACAGATCCCCACAACTTAGAGAGATTGGCTTCAGTTTTTTTAACAACTATGTCAAATTAATTACTGGCAGCTTTAAAGGCTGTTTAAAGGAAAAAGGGTTTTCTACTCAATTTTCTCAGTTTGGCATGCAGAGTTGCATCATATGCCTCAGACTATGCTGCTACCCAACAGATTCAGGCACTAAAAGCACATAGACATGTATGTTCATTTCAAGATTTATTTTTCCCAACTTCTTTAGGTAGACCTAATCCCATTGGCTCCTTTTATGTCTAAGGAATCTACTTCATAAAACATTTAATGAATTGTTCAAAATCACATTGGCAAGTACAAATCAAATCAAGCTCCGGTAAGAAGGTAGGGTCTTGTTTCCATGCCTATGCCTTCCCCTACCATGTGGTAACAAACTGAATCACTTTTTTTATGCCTTCGAAGTAACAGTATATTTTGGTTGCACAGAGCTGCTGAATAAAAATAGGTTAATTAACGGAAAAAATGTAGACATCTTTTAGTTTTTCAAAATGTTTTTATAAGTGTTACTCATATTCAAGTGTATCATAAATTTATATACTAATCTATGTCATAGACAAGTTTCTGGTAAACATTCACAGAAGGATAAGTGTTATCCTAATAATGGGCTATGGTTCTGTTCACATTTTTATTATCAAAGTTAGCAAAATAGCAAAAAAGAAGTTTTATTTTTATTTTTTTAAAGATTTATTTATTTATTTTAGAGAGGGGGGCATAGAGGAGAAGAGGCAGAGGGAGAGAAAGAAGAGAGAATCTCAAGCAGACTCCATGCTGAGTGCAGAGCCCCAGGTGGAGCTCAATCTCACAACTGTGAAATCATGACCTGAGCCAAAATCAAGAGTTGGAGGCTTAACCAACTAAGCCAGCCAGGCACCCCTCTGCAAAAGTTTTAAATTCAACAAGCTTCTGCATATTTTATACCAAGGAACCTGTCTTACCCAACTTAATTCAAGTTTAACTCAATCGATAGACAGGAAATGCCTATAGCAGACAAGTTTTACTTAAAATGTATGCCATGCACACTTCAAGGTATTTCTCGACTGGTTTGGAGGCTAAAGAACTGATCTTGTTCATGATGTTCTGTTGGAATAGTGGCCTACTGGAAACCTTTGTCCAGAAAGACCCTGGGCTTCTAGGAGCGTCTGACTCCAGTTATTTTCTAACAATCCTTAGTTGTCACTTTGACTAAAAGGCATAAGACATAGGCTTATTTCTTCTGGAGTTTATAATGTTTATGGGGTTTTAAATTTACATTTTGCTGTGTTTTCTTTTATCTGTCTAAATAAATATCCATTTTTTTAAAAAAGATTATTTCTTTCTATGTTTCAGAGAGATAGAGATAGAGAGAGAGATGATATAAGTGGGGGTCAGGGGGCAGAGGGACAACAGACTCCCTGCTGAGCAGAGAGCCCAATGCAGGGCTCAATCCCAGGACCCTGAGATCATGATCCGAGCCAAAGGCAGATGCTTAAATGACTGAGCCACCCAGGTGCCCCCCAAAATATTCACTTTTATACCTAATTTTGTAGGCTTTCCTTTAAAAAGTGAGCTCAAAATCTTATGGGCTTCATAGGGATTGCACTAAATCTGTAAATTGCTTTGGGTAGTATGGAAATTTTAACAATATTAATTCTTCCAACCCATGAGTACGGTGTATCTTTCCATTTCAATTTCTTTTATCAATATCTTATAGTTTTCAGAATATGGGTATTTTATCTTCCTGGTTAAATTTATTCTAAGTATTCTTTTTTGATGTGATTGTAAATGGGATTGTTTTCTTAATTTCTCTTTCTGATAGTGAACAGATATCTGTATATTAACTTTATATTCTGCAACTTTACTGAATTCATTTATTAATTTTAACAGTTTTTTGGCAGAGATTATAGGGTTTCTATATATAGTACCATGTCGTCTACAAATAGTGACAGTTTTATTTCTTTCTTTCCAATGTGGATGCCTTTTATTTATTTATTTTTCCTATTAATTGCTCTGGCTAGAACCTCCAATACCATATTGAATAAAAGTTGCAAGAGCCGGGGATCCCTGGGTGGCTCAGTGGTTCGGCGCCTGCCTTTGGCCCAGGGCGTGACCCCAGGGTCCCGGGATCGAGTCCCGCATCAGGCTCCCTGCATGAAGCCTGTGTCTCTCTCTGCCTGTGTTTCTGCCTCTCTTTCTGTGTCTCTCATGAATAAATGAATAAAATCTTTCAAAAAAAAAAAGTTGCAAGAGTGTATATCCTTATTTTGTACCTGATCCTAGAGAAGAGCTTTCAGCTATTCAGCATTGAATATGATGTTAGCTGTGGCCTCCTCATATATGGCCCTTATTATGTTGAGGTATGTGCCTCCTATATACATTTTTTGAGAGTTTCAAACATAAAGAGATGGTAAATTTTATTAAATTCTTTTTCTGCATCTATCAAGATGATCATACGATCTTTATCCTTCATGTTGTTAATGCGGCATATCACATTGATTTGTCGATATTAAACCATCCTTGCATCCCTGGAATTAATACTACTTGGTCATAGTATACTATCAATCTATCTATCTATCTATCTATCTATCTATCTATCTATCTATCATCTATATACTTATTTATTTATTTATTTATATTTTATTTGTTTTATTTTAATTTTTAAATTTATTTTTATTTTTTATTTTGGTGTATGATCCTTTTAATGTATTAAGTTGAATTTGAATTTGGTTTACTAATATTTTGTTGAGGACAATTTGATAATGTATAAAAATATTGAATCACTATCAGTACACCTGAAACTAATATAATATTCTATGTCAATTATACTTCAGTAAAAGACTAATAGGCTTGCACCCTACTTTAAGTATGATCATTTTACAGAAGAATCAAAATAAAACACAGGGAAATCATGCAGCTGGTAAACGGAGGGGCGGGAAGAGGAATTCCTATGCTCTAATTCAAATGCACATGTGCTGAATCACTACACTATACAGCATCCTAGACAGTACCTCATGCTGTAACAAGCTCCTGAAGAAGCAGGTTCTGTCTTCTTGCTTAGAAATCTAGTACAACATGGTAAATGCATTTTCTCCTAATTAAATATTACTCAGTCTAAATACAGGTATTATGCCAACTTTAGGCAAAGCACATGCTATGAAATTCCAAAGTTTTTGCATTACAGTTTCCTTATCAACATAATGATTATCTCCATTGAGATAATGATTGTTCCAAATAGTTGGAGGAATAAATCAGATTCTGCATGTAAGTCATATAGCACAGTACCTGGTACATACAAAGACTCAATAAATATAATTTATTTTAGCTTTAGATCAACTGATCTAAAAACTCAGAAGGAACTGAAGTGTTAAGTAGTAAAGCATGTCAGGGAGATGTGTATAAAACACAGCACACACGAATTACTGAAGTTTATATAATAAGACACTATTATCACATTAAAAATAAGAGCAAACAAAATCAAAGTCATTTGCTTCTCCTTTAGCTTTTAGTTAGTCATTTTGCAATGGTTAGTCCAAGAATGAAGTCATGCTTTGAGCCTACCATTATTGTATAGATTATGTATTCTTCTGTTAAAAGCCACTTAATGGCATTCTATCTTACTCACAATAAATAACAAAGTCCACACAATGATGGTGTATAAGGCCCCCATAATGTGCCCCAACCCCAACCTCATTTTCCACGTTTGTCTCCTTCTTCACTCTGCTCTAGCTACACCAGTCTTATAATTCTTCAGACAGGACCCAGAAGCTCTGCCCCCCAGAGATCTCCATGGCTCATTCTTCCTCACATCTTTAAGTTTTCTTTTTTTTTTTTTAAGTTTTCATTTTAATGTTACTTTTCAGTAAGGCTCTTCTAATCATCCTATGGGAAATTGCAATCTTTAGTGTATTCCTAAATTGAAGATCATTTTTTTTCCTCCATGAGCATTCTGTGGTGTGAAATATTGAAGCTGGGTCTCCTTGAGTTTTCCCCAAAACTCTAGGATCACTGTGGGCCTAAGTAATGGGAATAGTGATAGTCTACTAATTTAGAATTACAGCTGGTTGCCTGGAAACTCAGAAACTGAATTTTATTATTCTGCGAACCACAGTTGTTGCCCTATGACTCAATTTCTCATTGAATATAGTCTTTCTGGATATTATCTTTTCCTAAAATTCTGTTATTCCTGATTCCCTAGGATATCCTTTTCCTGAACAGTATACCAAACTGGGTACAGTTGCTGTCTGCATTTCGTTTCCTTATGTCCATTTGCTAGTGTCAACTGATCAATGACACAATTATTAGATTTCCTCCCATATCCTATCACACCTATGCTTGGATCTTGGCCAATATATGGACCTTTTGGTTTGGGGGTTCATCTTCACACGTGTTGTGTATTTGTGTATTTGTCCTTAGAACAACTGGTCTTTATTTTGCTTCCGTTTCAGAACTGTAGCAATTTTTTAGTTTCATGAGGAGTCAGATCTAACCTTTGTATCTTGTCTGGTTCTTTTGCCAACTATATATTAACAAAGCCTAATGGTGACTCAGTATCTAATTCTTAATAGAAGCTTTTAAGAAGGTAGCCTTGCTTTCAATTCTGCAAATAAAACATCTTGCAGTGTTATATAAATCATATATTATTATGCATATTGAGTCAGGCAGTCAGTCAGTCTGTCAGCAGTTAGAGTTGGATTCCAAGGTTCTCATGGTGAAAATCAAATCAATGGTGAGGTCATTAGTAGAAGGAGAATGAAAATGAAATTGTATGCCTATGCTTTATGTGCAGAGCTGCTGTAACTTTGAGATGAGGCATTCTTGGTATGTTTGAAGAGCTGAAGAAAGATGAAAAAGAGCAGTAGATAATATCAGAGATGTAGCAGAGTCTAGATCATTATATTGTTGTGAAGTTCACTACATGACTTTTGAATTTTACTCCATAGGAGATGGAAAGCCATGGGAAGTTGTGAGCAGAGGAGTGACCTATTCTGACTTTTATTTGTAAATTTTTATTTTTACATTTATCATATTTATTTATAAAATGTATTTTGTATTCTGACTGGTCCATTGGAAAGAGGCTCTAGGAAAGTTACCATCAAAACAGGAAGAAACGTTACAAGATTGCTTTCAGAGAGAAAGAGTCTGATGCAGAGACAGAAAGACCAAGGCTGAGGCGGGGGTGGTCAGAGATGGTGGCTTAGCGAGGGTGGTAGCTATAGGCATTTGTGAGAATCCTGTATATATTCTGATAGGATTTCCCGATAGACAAGATGTGGATTTTGAGAGAACAAAAGAAGTTGAGAGTTTTGGGCAAGATGCTGAAACTTTTTAGTACGAACAACTGGAGAATGCCCTTAGACACAGAAATTGGGAGAATAAGGTAGGTCAGATTTGGGGGAGATTATCAGTACAATTTCCAGCTAAGTTATTTTTCTTTGAGGGAACATAAACCTACTTATATGAGATTTTATTTTAATGTCTGAAGATACAGGTCAAATATTTGTAATCCCGCCAATTCATTACGTTGTGTACTTCTAATTCTTATTGCAATATATAAAGCCATTAAAATAGTAATCAAAAGCAGAAAGTGGTTATTGGCAAACACTTTAATGCAAAAATCTGACAATTTTAAACTTCTTCTATTCATATTGTATTCATCTTGGATAATTTAACTGGATGAATTAAAGATAACATAAATTATTCAACTGTAAATGATTTAAAAGCAAACAGCACATTCATTTTATCATTTTTTTTCTTAGAGCCTTTCATTAAAATTCAGCCATTCTGCAATTAATTGTCACAATTTTCTGGCCAATACATTCATTTCCTATCATATTCAAAGAAAATAATTTGAATTTAAAAAACCTTATTCTACATGTAGTTTATCGAACATTTCAAGTCTTGACAGTTTAATTCTATATTTGTGTTATGAAAGGCAGTTTTTTTCTTTTTACCTGTCTTATTTCTTTAAGTTAGTTATAGGTGAAATAGTAACCCTGACTGTTACCTTATGTTAACTCAAGACAAGAAAATATGTATAAATATCATGAAGAGATTTGACCTGCAAACTTTCCATTTATTGAAAACGCTGTCAAAAAAAAAAAGAAAGAAAGAAAAGGCTGTCTTTGGATTTTACCACATGAATTATTACCAGAATGCTTTAAATATTCATAAGAAGTCTAATTGATGTTGTAATGTCGAGCAACACACTCTTTTCATTTGACCTATTTCAAAATGACACAAATTTTTTTTGCCAAATTATTTCAATGTTCATGAGATAGAAGTTGATTATATATGTATTTCATGAAATGTTACAAAAGTAAACCTAAAGTTTAATATTGTTTTTGCACATCCCTCTCTTCCTTGAGTAGTATAATCCATTTTACAATAAACGTAATAAATATGATCATTTATTGAACATATCTATGCAGTACTGGACCTGTATTTTAGGCAGTTATTTTCCAAATATTGTAGATAAAAATAATAACAGCCAGTATTTTACAGAGATTTTCTAGGTAGCAGGCACTGGGAAATGTACTTTCTATCACTATCCCACCCAGATTTCACAGTACCCTTCAAAGAAGGTGCCTTTGTTATTTCCATCTTGTGAATACAGAAATGGGAGCTAAGGGCTATTAGGTGTGCAGCCCAACATCACACAATGGTAAGTGGTAGGTAGCAGTTTAGGCAGTATAACTCCAGAACTGGAATACTAAATACCAAATACAATGGCATGCTCCTTTAATTTAGTTGGCATTTCTGAACTTGCAATATCGAGTCACCATATACTATCTGCCAGTACTGTGTCATGATGCAACTACAAAACATGTATTTTCAGATATGTAGGAAATATAAAAGATAATCTGCGTTATTACATTCTTAATCCTATTGCTTTTTCTTCAGTAAGGACTTCAACTAATGTCTTCCAAACAGATAGGAATTATAAACTGTCCCAATTTTGAGAAATATTTTAGAAAATGAGTTTGAGTCAGAAAAAGGAAGTTTAAGAAAGTCACTAATGGGCACTCTAAAATATTCTTGCTTAGGATAGAAACTGGCAAACAAGAAAAAAAAAAGCTTGAAGGGCAAGCTATTAATGCATATGAATAGCTTTAACATTATGTGTATATCCTGAGTAGGACAATTCTATTTCCAGGAATTTATCCTAAGTAATGAAGATGAGCATAAAGATTAAATCCCATGTATGGAACATGGAAGACTCCTAACTCTGGGAAACGAACTAGGGGTGGTGGAAGGGGAGGAGGGCAGGGGGTGGAGGTGACTGGGTGGCAGGCACTGAGGGGGGCACTTGATGGGATGAGCACTTGGGTATTATTCTGTATGTTGGCAAATTGAACACCAATAAAAAATAAATTTATTATTAAAAATAAATAAATAAATCCCATGTATGAAGGGTAATGTGACTTAGATACAGTGGAAAACTAGGATCTGAAATGTCTAAGAACAGAGATTATATAAACAATAAAGGAACGCTAGGTATTCACTAAATGTTTAAGAAGAATATTTACTGATACAGAAATAAGGTTACAACAAACTAGGAAACCACAAACTATGGAAAAATATATAAGCGATGTTCCTCTTTGGGGATTTAAATATCTTGTTATGTTTGGGGGTTACCCTTGGTAATGCAGGTGAAAGTAATTTTATTATTGTGGATTTGTTGTTTCTCATTATTTTATACAATATACAGATAATGACAATAAAACCAAATAGTTATTTTAAGAATGCCACCATTTCATGCATCTTCATTTCCTGAAACATTGCCACTGCTCAGTGTACATCATTTTCAAAGGAGGTCCGTGATTTACTCATTTCTTTGTTATCCTACTCAATGAAAAATAAATTTTTTAAAATGACTTTTTAAAAATCATCTATACTTGAAAATGTGAAATCCATTCATTCAAAATAGTAAACTTTATTTTAAGTACTTCCTGTCTACATGACAATTTTTTAGTGCTTTGGGAGATTCCAGAAGTGTATATGGCCCCAGCCCCTATGGAGCTCACAGATAGAAGAAGAAATAAAACACATAAAACCTAAGTATAATTTCAGACAAAACATAAGAAGTATGTCAATAGTGATTAAAAATCTTACAGTAGCAGGGAGATGGAAAATATTTTCCAATCATTGAACCAAGAGAAGTTTAATGGAGATGAAGGACCTGGGGAAAAGATTGGACTTTTATGGAGGAAGTCAGCATTTCCAGAGGGTGGGAGTTACATGAGAAACCCTTTGGAGGAATCAGAGTAAACAGCATGGTTTGTTTTATATAGCAAGTATTTGATAAGTAATAGTGAAACTTAAGGCTGTTGGGGGGAGGGGTTAAAATAAGTTCTAAATATTCTGGAAAATAAGGCTAAGGCATTTGGACTTTATTATCTATTGATTAGGGAGCTATCAAAATTTTTTGAATAAATAAATGGCATTATCTATGTTAAGTATAAATAATATTAAGGTTAAATATACTTAGGTCAAGGGACTATTAAATCATGTACAGAACAACCGAGCCATAGATTCTGAGTGCTTCAGAATTACATGAAATAAAGAATCTTGATATTTTTTTTGATCAATACAAAAGTAAAAGAGAAGAAACTTCAGCATTTCTTTACTTAGAGTATGTAGAAAATAATCTGTCCTCTTACTAGAGACTGTTTTTAAGATTCTTAAATTGACTACAACAATATTCTAAATCTTACTTTGAATATCAGTGTAAATACTCATGCTAGTTACAATCATTTGTGGATAATTAGGAATCATAATTAGGAAAAAAATGGCTTTTCTACAGCAGCACTGCTCAAAGGATGATATTATGGGCTAATAAAACAGTCTATCAAAACAAGGGTCAAAGTTTTTTTGTGGACCTGGAAAATGTTCATGCATTCACAGGATATTTATTCTATGTTTATAAGACACTGAGACCTCTGTTAATTTCCCAAATAAAATAATTCAAGTGACTTCTCCACATCTGTCATTATGAGTGCATATGCCACAGTAAATCTTTCTGTATCTCAAGAATTCTCTCAATATAGGAGTAGTGTTGGATAATCAAGGAATCACAAGGCAACAGTGGAAATTAACAGATCATCTTTCTCATCTCCTGTTTGCCTTATCAATATCTTTCTTGGATTCTCTACCAAAGAAACCATGTGACCTCTATTTTAAGAAAATAAAACAATTTCTGTTAACTAATATTATACTGACCATGTATTATAAAATAAGTTCACTTTGTTGTTCTGGAATTGAGTGAGTAAATGCAAATCGTTAGCCAGTCTTCTAATAAAAGTGATCCATTATCTTAGTTAGTTCAAGCAGGTCAACCTTTTAAATTGATTTTCCTGGCAGGTGATTAACTGCTCATTTCCACAAACAAGTTACTAATCTAGCCAGCAAACTCAAAATGGGTACTTTTGGTTAAACAGAGCTTGGATACAACAAATAAAACAAGTGGCTGAAACAAAACGATTTTTTGATAACCCTAGAACAATCTGAATTATATACCATACTCATAAAGATCGTTAGTATAATCTACTTCTAGGAAGGACAGGACTTTATTTAAACATAAATCTTTATGTAATAAAAAGGAATGTTAGATAATTCCATAGCCTTCTCTAGACTAAAAGCTTTTTCCAGGTCATGATTCTATGCCTGATAACTTTCATCTTTAAATTCTTTAATAATCTTTGTTAATCCATTGCAACAAATTCTCTAAGGCAAACCTAAATTGTTAAGCGTTAGACTACTACTATTCTTGAAAAAGCATCAGTGAGAAGGATACTGTACAATACACGTACAAATGTAAAATGGTGCAGCTGCTGTGGAAAATAGGCATGTTCTCAGAAAATTAAGCCTAATTATCATACGTCCCAGTACTTCAACTTCTTGGTATACCCCTGAAATAACTGAAAATAGGGACTCAAAAAGACACCTGTATATCATGTTCATTGCAAAATTAGCCTCAAAGGTCAAAAGATGTAAACAATCCAATTATTCATCAACTGATGACTAGATAAACACAATGTGGCATATATACACAGATAGAATATTATTCAACTATACAAAAGCAACGAAGCATAGATGAACCTCTGAAAACATACCAAGTGAAATAAGCCAGATATAAAAGGATAAATGTTATCAGATTCTACTTCTGTGAAAAACTAGAGTATCTCGGCAAACTCATAGAGCACAAAGCAGATTATAGTTAATCAGTGGGAGTTATTATTGTTAATGGATAGAGTTTCTAGAGTTTAGGGTGATGGGAATGCTTTTGAAATAGAAAGTGGTGGTGGCTGCACAATTTTGTGAATGTAATTTAATGCCACTGATTGTACACCTAAAAGTGGTTAAATTGGCAAATTTTATGTTACATATAGTTTACATTTTATATAAATGCATCAATGGAAGCTATGTGTAATAAATAATTAATATGAGTCCATGCACTATATTTTTATTTATGAATCCTAGAGTGCACTTTTAAAAAATCAATAGAGCCATATAGTTGGTTCATATATAATCTACTGCAAGCTAAATCTCTGCGAATCCCTTTCTGCTATATTGACGCATTGCTGGTTGCCACTTCTTTACCAATTTTCTATCCCCTCAAAGTATTTTTTTTCTCTAGTGCATTGATCCTCATTGCATTTAATTCTAACCACTTTTATTTGAACAGGTCATGTTAAATTGTTAACCAATAATAAGTGGCTAATTATTGGAGATGCCTCTGGACTTAATGAACACTCTCCTTATATTATTATTATTTTTTCTCCTTATATTATTATTTCTATTATAGATGATGAAGGGATAAAGTAGACAGCTTCAAGATAGACTTTGAGTGCCAGGTCCATATTATGCAATGTTACAATGTACATGGTGCGGAGGTATGAAGGAAGGACAGATATTATAATGACTGCTTGGTTTCTGGCTTACAGAATTGAATTGAGATAGGAAATTTTGGAGAACCAGATTTTGATATGTGTAAAATGCTTGCATGTATGGTGTGTGGGAAGATAATTTGGATACGTTGCAGGTGGTTTTTTTTTTTTTTTTTTTTTTTACGTTGCAGGTGTTTTTAAAGAAATTTTGAGATATACCTAACGGCCATGTTTTGTAAGCAGTTACATGTTCAAGTCTGAAACTGAAAGAATTTTGTATTATGGACATAAATTAAGAAGACATTAGCATACAGATCACAATTAAAGTCATAGGTATAGGTGATATGGCTTAGGGGGAAATTTTAGAACAAGATGTAGAGATGAAACAAAAAAAGAGTGGAAAGAACAGTAGACAATCTTCAACCTTCCATTGAGGAACTTAATATTTAATGCCTGGATGATGAGGATGAGCCAGCATAAGAGACAGAGAAGTCCTATTGGAGCTATAAGAGGGAATTTGGCCAGGCAAGCCAGAGAAACTGAAGAAACAGAGGGTTTTCGAGACAAGAGGTCAGTGGAGTCCGCTCCTTGTAAGCACTCAAATTGAGGGCTGAAAAACCTCCTTTGCATTTCACAACCCATACAACACTGCGGTGTTCTAGAGAGCTGATTATGCGGCAAGATGAGGTGGAAAACTAAGTTGAAGTGGGTGGAACGGTAAGTAGGAAGTGGAGTAATTGAGTTAGAGTATGCGCACTTCTCAACAAGGAGAGAAGAGGGGGTTGGTACCTACAGGTGGAAGGAGATCTTGGTGGTTGTTTTTAGCTTGTGTGCTTTCATCTTTAGAATAAAAATCTAACTGTACTTTTTTTTTACAAAGATTTATTTATTTATTTGAGAGAGAGAGCAAGGAGGGGGGAGGGGAGAGGGAGAGGAGAGATCATCTTAAGCAGACTCCCTGCTGGGCATGGTGCCTGTTGCAGAGTTCAGAGCTCGATCTAGATTCCCCAAGATCGTGACCTGAAGTCAAGAGTTGGCAGTTTATTGGACTGAGCCACTCAGGTGCTCCCCAAATCAAACTATACTTATATATTCTTTTCTGTCTAAACAACATCTCTCCTCCCTTTCAAGACTAAACCCTTGCCCAACCCTTCTACCTTCCCCAGGACAAACAGCATTTATTAAGTATTTACTACACGTTAATTTATTATTAAAAAAAAAAGATTTGTTGCAATTCTTGTACGTCCCTTTGAATTACTTTTTCATTCATTGAGAACTTACTCCTTTTCTTTCAAACATAGCTGAATCAATTTTTTTAAAGATGCCTTACCTATTATTCTGTATACAAATGGCTTTTCTTGGATAATAACTCTAAATATATATTTCACAATGTCATGTGTTTTCATTTGTTTCCACCAATGCTAAAAGTTGTACAAAAGCACTTAAAATTCATATTACCATTTATTAAAGGTATTTTTAAATTTTAAAATGTTTAGGCTTATGTACTATTGAAAAAATATCAGCATGGCAGTAGTTAGATTATTTAAGTTGTATTCTTTTTTCTACCAGCAATTGCTAATAATGAAAGATTAATCATTAGGTAGTTTGAATAGACAAAGAAGTCCTCCTCTTGCCATTTTTCAGTAAATTACAATGTTCTATAGAAAATATAACTGTTTTCATATATTTTTGAATATCTTCATTATTATATATCATATGTTAACATGAAACAAGAAAACTAATATACATGAATTAATACTAGTCTTATGATTATGGAAAGTAAATGGATGCACAGGTCATAGAACATATTTTTGTTTTCAATATTTCTTCATTAAGAATGTTCTTTTTCTTAATAGAAATTATTAAAATAAATATTGCATTTAGCCACATTAAACTAATTCTAGGGCAGCCTGGCTTAGCGCCACCTTCAGCCCAGGATGTGATCCCATGTCAGGCTCTGTGCATGGAGCCTGCTTCTCCCTCTGCCTGTGTCTCTGCCTCTCTCTCTCTCTCTCTCTGTGTCATTCATGAATAAATAAATAAAATCTTTAAAACAAAACAAAACAAACCCTAATTCTAATAAGCGGTTTTAGATTGTTTTGAATATATATGATAGCAAATATATTTAGCACCTCTAAGAATCGTAGAATAAAATGAGAGGCATTTTTCAACAATACCGAATGTATAAAAAAACCCTAAGTTATAAAATAGTGATTTTAATATGGGCAGTTGCCCAAAAGTCAGTGACATTAATAGTAGCTAACAGTTACTGAGTACTTCGTTTTCACTAGATACTTTATCTCACTGTTTATCTACAATTTCCTAATGAGGTAAGTATCCTTATCCCCACATGGACAGCAGCTGAAGCCTGGAGATGGGGACGTCACTGGTCAGCAGTAGAGCAGACATTTGGACTTGGATCTGACTTCAAAGCATGGCTCTTTCGGTAACATTCACAACCAAAACTGGTACAGGGCCTCTTCTTGAAATTAACTCTTTTCCCCAAGAACAATATAGGATCAAGCTTAGAGAGTGCATATGTGTGTTATGTAATCCTTGCAATCAATACTAAGTTTGGGGGTGTTTTTCATCAAAAAACAAAAAACACAAAAGCAAGTATCAAACTAAGAGCTCAGATTTGGAGAATATGAACATCGTCCTTATTCCAAAAGAGCTATGTGAAAATAAAACTCACACACAATTACCTATTTTTGTAGAAGACAATTTTAAATTATTGGGTAATATTTAACCCTGAATTCTGAAAATATATTTGGAGTAAGATGAAAGTTAAAAATATGATACATATAAGCTAATTCAATAAATATGTTTAATAAAGGTAATCACAAGACTTGCCTGATAGAAGTCTGACTGTTACTCAGTAAGCAAAATGAAGGTAAATGAGTGAATCAATTCAATGCACATACAGTGAAGTTACTTACTATATTTTACCAAAAGAATATTATTTGTTGATATTATCAGTCATTGGGTATAGCCATAAAGGAAATAATTTTGTGATTTTTGTTGTTGATGTCAACAGACTGAACAGATGGACAAGAAAGACGCATGATTTTATTCAAAATGGAACAACTTATGTCTAAGAAAGTTTTTCTTGAGAGGTGATCTGCGTCTGCGGGAGACTCATCTTTCAGGAATATTTTGATATGAGTTAACATTACTGCCAGTACTGTGACATTAGAAATGAAAGAAGCAGTTCTCACCTGAAGATCAGAATCCTGAAGGATGTTAAATCTCAGTGCAGCATGTTATTTACAACTGCTGATAGAAATTTGTAAGACTTTTAAGCAAAGATCAAACATTTATAGCTCAATAATCATTCAGAATAACATTTTATTTATGTAGTTATTTTTATTGAAGGAATACGTATTTTTTCTTACTTTCATCGCTAACAGCTCCATTTTACTAAGTGCTGATATGTATATATATATATAATATATATTATATATATATATTTTCCCAATAGATGGTTTCTGGTTAAAAACAGTCATTCTTTTTTTAGCTCTGATATTTGTGACTTTTTTAATCAACTATTTTTTATAACAAACAAAACTTTAAAATATAATTACCAATAGATGGGGGCTATCAGAGAATAGCTGTAATCTAAAATGATAAAAAGATTACTTGTTTCAGAAATCTTATATAAGTGTGGTACTCTTTCAAAGTTATGAAAAGCTACATTTAAAAATGTTTTTCATGACCTATGGGTGTTATGCAATGTATTTCTGAGAATTATAATAAACTCAATGGTAAGCAGACTTGAAAACGATCTAACATCAAATTGGCATATACTCACAGAAACTTGTCATAAGAAAAAAACAGTGGTAGTAGGTTAATTACTAAGTAGAAATGCTAGAATTTTGAAGTGGAGAGGAATGGAAATTTTTTTTTAAGAAAGCTAGAGATCCAAATAAGATATTCGGAAAGAAAAAATGGGTTAAATGTGTTTAAGTAAATGGAAGGCTCTTGGTTTCTACTGAAAAAATTGGCAGAATGGGAATAAATCTAATCTACTAGAGAAGAGTCTGCTTTTATGCCTTTGTGATTTACATGTGAAAGACGATGAACCTTTTCAGTCTCAACTCTATAAACTCGACCATGTTCTAACCAAAATGGAGGGCGTGTACCAAGAATTTTAGACTAGAGCTCACTTCTTACCAGAAGTATGTGCCATCAGATGCCTTGGACTCCCCTCAGTTGACTACCTCGAGTGACTGCCGGCTTTTGAGCAAGTTCTCTGGGAATCCCGTGTCTAACGGGCAACCACTTTGTTGGGGAAATTTCAGGAACGACATAACTTACTCCACTATGATGGCTCTAAGAGAACCAAAGTTTCAACACAGAAAATTGCTTCGTGTTAAGGGATGCATGCGAGTTAGAGTGAAACGAACACCTTTCCTCCTTCTCCAGCTCTGAAGAGCCCTCAGCGTGTGCTCCCTAAAGCCTCCGAATGATGAGATGCTCAGTAAACAGTGAGGAGATACTCGCTGAGTCTAATTATAGAAGTTGTTTCAGGAACTGGGAGCTTATTCAGCACACCTAAATATGAAGGCTGTTTTCTACTTTTAAAAAATTATAACAATTTATGCCTGAAAAGGTAAATTCTCTGAAGACAGTTTTCCTTGTATAGCAGATTTAAAATGTTTATGAAATCAGTCTGATCTAGACCTGGATCAATTCAGATATGGAGATTCTATGTGTTTATTTCCATTTTTGCCTCCCATACAGTTTTTATAACCCTTTCTGCTGATGACTATTCCCAGAAAAGAATTCAAATACATCTTCAAAACCATATCATTTTTATCGTTATATACTTTACCAAGATTATTTAGGGAATATATGATCATATAACTTCTAAATTGGTGAGAATGTCTACATGCTATTCCCAGACTTATTAAATATGTTACCCACTTTTAAATTTCTAATCTCTTTGTTTTTGGTTCTAGAGCAGAAGTAATTTTTTTTTCTGTAAGGTGCCAAAAAAAAAAATACTTTAAAATCATGGACCACAAGGCAAAATCAAGGACGTTACATAGGTACTTATATGAAAAGACAGAAATTAAGGTTCCGTGATTTTTTTATTGATTAAATTCAAAAATGTAATAAAAATGGAGTACATTTTTGCATAATACAGATCTACTCTTGAGAAAATGTAATTCTTTTGGAAGAAGATAACATTTTGCTTAATTGTGGTCCAAAGTTAGTGTTCCCTATCATCAAAATTGATTGTAAATGTTCTTCTGCAATGTGACTTCATATATTAATTCCTTGAATATATTTTTTCACTCAGATAGGTAATACCAAATGCTGATATAAACGCATGAACACACGCCTTTAATTGAGTATATTTATCTCTTGGAAGGAATTTATAGAATTCTATTAGATCATCTTGATATTTGCCTTTTAGCTGGTCTTTAAATTGTAGATTAATGACTTCCAGTTGAAGGTTAGGTGGAAGCTCCTCAATTGCACAGCAAAAAGCATTTTGAAAAATGCAAATTTCTTTTGCCCTTGCATAGAGGCTTGAAAAGTGCTGTGGGACTATAGTTTGAGCTGAGAAAATATATGTGCTACAGATTTGTGTGGAAATGGAGATCTCACTTCTTGATTTAACTTTGTAGCAAGTGTGGCTAAAGCAGCTTGACATTACTTGTGATTCAGATAACATCAGTGTTCTCAAAATTACTTTATTGCAATGTAAGTGTCATATGTAGACACTGCTTTGTAATTTTAGAATGAATTTATTAAGAAACTTTATCAAATCTGCATCAAACACTAATTTCTAAAGCCAACGTGGCATAAATCACAGTGGTGGAAGGCTATACTTGGCCTTGGGTGTAGGTTTCAGACCCAACGGCAATGGTTTTCATTGTTGTACTATAAATATTATTGTTTGTTATTTGCCTTGAGCAAGACGTAGAGAACTCTTATAGGGCCATTCTTTCATGAATTTCTTGAACAATCATTTGGTAAGGGCCTACCATGTTATTTGAAGTCTACTAGGTGTCAGGGAATTAAAAACACAGTCTAGTGTTGGAGACATGTCAGCAGGCATTCCCATAAAATATGGCAAGTGTTAAAAAGAAATATGCAAATGCACTGTAGGAGTAAAGAGGAGAGAACCAATTAATTGTGATCATTCAGATTTATCAGACTGTATTTTAAATCAGATGCCAAATGAGAAGATATCAGGTCTTAGTCATAAGGTTATTATAATGATTGCTTAAGTTGAGAAGTCAGGAAGGGGAACTTTGGACAAAGGGATCACTTTGTATAAAGAGGGCTGGAGGCATGAAACGATGCCAGAAAAATGAGAGCCAGTGGAAGTCAAGTAGAAGGAAAGGAAGAGAGTTGGGGAAAGACGCAGCTGGAGAGGCAAGAGAGGTCACTGAGGTGGCCTGTGGAACCAGGGCTTCACAAGCTTTGATGTGCAAACAAATCATCTGGACAACCTGGATAAAATGTACTTTCTGATCCAGTTGGTGGGGCCTCCACTCAACAAGATCCCAGGTAGTGGGAATGCTGCTGGCTGGAGGACCACACCACACTTGAATAGCAAGACTCTATCAACACTAAGGTTTGAGCTCTCCTCCCTCTTCTGATAGTGAATCCAATGCTGTGGATATTTTAAGCAGGGAAGTAACACAATCAAACTCTGGAATTTCAAAGATAAAGCTGTAGCTATAAGGAGTATGGACTACATGTTGGAAAAGAATGAGGATAGGAGAGAGCTGCTGAGAGAAACTTGTTCAGGAGAGAAACCCTGGGAACCCACGGCAAAATGTGATAATGATGATACAAATTGTACAAACATTCAACAGGTAAATATGCAAATTATGTGGAATGGCTTGATAAAAATAGTGAAGTAGCAATAGCAGTGTTCCCTGAAAAATATTCATCAGGCAGCCATAATAAAGTCTGGCCTCGCTCCATCCCAACCCCTCTATTCTGCAGTGAAAAAGCAAAAACAGGATTTGGTTTCCTCAGGGCTAAAAAAAAATACTTAGTAACAGGACTCATTCCAACAGGATATATACAAGAAAAATATTTTGGCATATAATAGCTAACCTCCACTCTGCTAAAAGTGATGTCAGAGAACTTAGACGCTGCCAAAGTAGGAGCTTTATTTTAAGGTTTCAGAAAAAAATTCAGATGGTAAATTATGCGGATTTTCTTAAGAATGGGACAGGCATTTCTCCTTTTGAAGTGGCTTAGTTCTGCCAAAGAACTGTGTGATTTTCCCTGTCCTTTTAAACATATTGCCTGGTACCTTCACTGTATGGCTTCTGTAGTGATCAATAGGCAATGAAATCAAGTTTGTTTATGAAACTAACTGTATACATTTGCTTGATCCAAAGACTAATTTAGTGAAGAATAATGAGATCAGAAGATTACCCTTACAGAACGAATATGCATGTAAACACTACATTAAAAAAATCATTTTATTTTATAGGCCTTTTAAAAGAATACTATCAGGTATTAATAAATAGGTAGAACTATATGCTTGCCTTATTCAATGTGATTTAATAACAATTTAACAAATACAGAAAAACATACCAGGATGGCAAAAATATAAAGTGAGGGTATAAGAATCAGATTGGAACCCAGAAATGAAATTAAGGAATGCCTATTATTTTAAGATATATGTATAATAACAAAGCACACAGATTGGGCTCTGAGCTTTATGGCAGCCATGCAACAGATAAAGCTAGTTGTCTATTTTTCCATGTGAATGTTAAAACAATTTCTCTTTTATACCAAATGGGAGGAAAGTGAATAAGCTACCATATAGCTTCACTATAAAATTATATTCAGGGAGAAAATTACTTTTCAACCTTTGGCAAGTTACGTGTAGCTCATTCTTGATGTGCTAATGGGTGCTATTTTGTAGTTCTTCTGAAGTAAAGATTTGTCCTTTAGTGTATTTACTGAGGCAATATTCTTGATATTTGGCAGCTTTTTATTTCACATTTAGTTATCCTGTGCTGAACTTGTGATACGATGCACTAATTTGATTTTCTCTTACTTGTTTTGATAAATAAATGTACAGTTTTTGTTTTTGTTTTTTTCTTAGAGTCGAAAACTGAGGTCATTTCTCTGGGTTACAAAGACACTTAAAATTGAGTGAATCACGGGAAGTCAACAGTGCTTATTAAATCTTTGAAGTCTAGAAACAGGACCAAAGTGTGCATACAGAATTGGTTTTCCCCATGTAGTCTGTAGTGACAGGCAAATATGTGCTCATTATTAGGATGACAACTAGGAGACATATTATATCTGCCGTAAGAAAACAATAGTTTAAAATTGACCTTTCTCCTGTGGCACTGATTTTCTACTACACTACTACACGGGAATCCTTAATGTAAGGTCTCAAAATCTGTATCAACTGCTATTCCCAACTAAGTCGTATTCTCTTAAAATCAATATTCTTGTTTATAAACTAGTTCTGTGAGTTATTACAAATCATGATGATGTTTTGAACAAGCTAATGGTCACAAGAATGTTGATCGATTTTCCTACTTGGAAAAAAACTGTGCAGATAGCTGCCTTTTATTCAATATTGAGTGGGTTCATTTGTAGACTGATTTAATGTTGATTCAGGAGGATTATGAGAAGTAAGAAAATGTTTGAATTTTCAATTCACTCCTCTCTGTTGTGACATTTTGTTCTTTCATTCCATCATCTCCATTAGTTTGCCAACTGGCACTGACAGGAGTGTAAAACTACTGCAAATTGTTGCTTCAGCGGTACCCTGCCTGCCAAGATCGGATCAGCTGCTCCTCTAAGTGCACCTTTCACTCTTTCCTAACTGAAGCAGTCTGAGCACACAGCACTGCTGGGTAATGAATCTCATCCAGCAGCATTAATGGAGTCACCTGACTTCCACCACTTTAAGAGAAACATGCATGAATACGATCATTATGAAAATGAATGTCTAGTCTGCAAATTGGAAGGGTTGTGGGGTACAGCAGCACAGGGGCAAGCACTCATACTCGTGCTCTTTGTGGCTTCATTTGAACTGATTTATCTACCTCTTTCTCATCTCCCTTGTTTCAGCGGTTATAAACTGCATCCCCTTCCCTTAACCCGAGAATGCAGTCAACTTTTTCCCCTATTGAAGACATTCTAATGGGGCTCTGTGGGTCACCTGACAAAGGCTGGCAGAAATGATGGATGCTGTGGATCTGGATGCTTTCCACCTTCTCTGGTCAGATTAGGACTCCTGAGAATAATATCTGGATCCCCCACACAACTGTGAAATGTCATGATCTTCTGAATGGATAAGATCAGCGAGTATTTCAAATTTATGTAGCCAACCTCAGAGAACCAGACTGAATACATAAAACTTTCCAGATGACAGAAAACATGAATAAGCAGGTAGAAAATGGGTTTCTTGGCTGACACCTGGCAAATGAAGTTTAAACATATAAGGACAGGAGAGCAATTCATATTGATTGTAAAACTAAGAGGAAACACAAATATATTCTTCCAGTATTTTGGGATTTGTCACGAGTCATGGGTGCCTGCTTATTTCCCATAACCCATCCTCATTGCCCATCAAGCACATCCCTTTTGAAGACTAGATATCAGTCACTCTAGAACTATTTTGCTTCTTGCATAGTAGTGACCTCTCAATTTTTTTTAAATTTATAATATACCCAGAATTAACTTTTTCCCATTAGCTCGTGGGGCCTGATAGTCTCTCAAAAGCTGTTATTACCAAACTTCTCACAGAAGAGGCATTAATTATTTGGAAAAGCATACCATGAAAGAGCCATCACCATTTATTGTCCCAAACAACATCACTTGTATGACATTATACACTACAGAAATACACATATAGATTTTTTAAGTTTTCTCATTTGGAAGGGAATACATTTGGAAACCAGTATGTCTCTAAGGTTTGTGAAAGTACCTTCCCTGACTTAGCTCCAGCTGAATATTATCTTAAAATAGAAGTCAGATCTTAAAATATATGCATCAGAGAGAAGATAAGCAAATAAGTGAAACAGATAAAATTATTCCCTAGCAATTACATAAGGAAGGTTCACTTAGGTTGTAAGAAGAAAAATCATTCGCCACAGCTTCAATTTTAAAAGTATACCTTGGAGGTGCCTCAGTTGGTTAAGCATCTGCCTTCAGCAGGTCATGATCCCAGGGTCCTGGAGCTCTGCGTGGCGCAGAGCCTGCCCCCCGCCCCTTCCCCCAGCTTGTGCTGGTGTTCTTGGCATTCTATCTCAAATAAATAAAAATCTTTAAAAAAAAATAAAAGATTTGATTTAAAAGATACCTTGCACTTCTTAAAAAAATGCTATAGAAATATAAATGTTCTCGTGTTATAATCAATATTATATTCTACTGAATGTTTCATTTAGACATCATTCTAAAGGATTAATTTTTAAGCTCACCAAGAATAGGCTTACTGTGTGCTGTTAATTTCACTTAAGTTCGGACAAAAGTAAAATATTTTAAAGAAATTTTAATAAAATTTTTGTTTTAGTAAATACCAATAAATGTAGGCATCCTTACCAAAAATCCAGATGGAAATTTAAAAAATTAAGTCTATTATTCAGATATTCGAGAAAGAAGCAAACAAAAAAAGGTGAAGTATTTGTAAATAAAAAAAAAGTATTTGTAAAGCACTTTCTGAAACATTTTATCTTCATTCATTACATCTAGTTGGATACTGCTTTATGCATAAAATAAGTCCTTAATATGCTGTGCTAATTAATTAGGTGATGGAGAAAAAGTACAGTCTGAATAATTTATCGTTTCTTTTCTATGGAAATATTCTCATTGTGAATACATTTGCCAAGTCTATATGACAGGTTGGGTAACAGAGAAAATCCTATAAATTATTCAAGTATCTCAAATACATTCAATTATTTGTATGATGATACTATCTGATATATTTCAGGAAAAAAAGTCACCAGGATTTGTATAAGGACAAAAGGTGACAACTAAAACTGCCAGTTGGGAACTGAAGATACTGACTACATCTTTCAGGTCTCATGTCACAGCTTGATGCACTCGAGATACTGCTGTGCTAAAAATGCATTTGAGATAAAGGAAAGGCACACTTGCAACGAGAAGGAAGGGAAAGTAATGAACACTTAGTTAATTATTTAGTATTTTACACTTAGCACCTTGGTATCTTCTCCTCCTAGTCATATCACGGAAACGGAGGCTCAGAAAGCTGTGTAAACTCAACAGGGTAGTAAAACCCATGTCGGTTAGACCTAAAATCTGTCCTCTTTCACTATGTGGGGCCATCTCCCAACTACACAGAAACACTTGCTTGGGCTGCTTTAAAAGAATGTCTCTTTTCACTTAGGCAACTCATTCATTCATTTTTTTTTCTACAGTATTTATGGATTCATTTTTATAAGGAGTAATTCTTGCTTTGGGTTTTTAAATTTTGTTGTTTCACTAAATAATTTAGAACTACTGTATTTAGTCGTACATTATGTCAGGAAAGCGTCCTTCCTCTGACAGCTATCCTCTGACAGCTATAACGCCAAGTATGTGAATGAGGTTATTATCTCCAAGCAACTCTTCCCTCCACCAGGCTCTCCGCCAATGAACCTGCAGCTCCTCCCCCAGTGCTGAGAGCATCCAGTGCATAAGGGCATCCCGATGGCCTCCGATCATTTCTAAATGCTTCTCTAGCAGCAAGGAGAAAGAAAAATTTACCAAACCTTATTGTTCATCAAGGAATAATTTTGTAAATGCTTACAGAAAGCCACATATTGACTCACAATAGAGCAAATTACACAGGGTTCATTAAACATCACGAGCCACCTAATTCACAGCTGTTATCTCTGTGAATTCTTGATGGTGTTAGAATAGTTTCTATTCTGTCTTTAAGTGCTGCCCCTCTTGCCTTCTCTCCTACCTCTTTCTTTCCTAAATCCAAAATGTAAAAATTAGTCGTTTGGGGGAACTTTGGATAAATCAAAGGCAGTGTTTGTTCGCTTTAAACTAGATTAGAAGTCCTTCTATTTGTTTTGGAGAAATCGGTGACTTACTGACATGGAACAGTTATTTGGGGCAAAAGTTGAAGCAGGTGCTAAGGCGTGACAAGAACAGAGCTATGTGTAAAATAAAAAAGGGGGGGCAGCAGTTCAACTTCATAATTTTAATTTTATTTTACAGTAATTGAAAAGCTCAATCCTTCAAAAATCTGAAATATGCTAATCTGAGATCTGGGGCATTTTAAGTAATAATCTCTTTATATTTGTATATTATTCTTTCTCCTAAAGAAACTTGGCAAAAATCCTTCAAAGTATAAGGAAAGCTGCCCGGCACAGCTTACACTTCTACATCCACTAAAACTTAATTTTAATGATGATATCACACATATACAATCTTTAATAAACCATTACTTTAAAGTTTTGAGATATGTAGGTCTGGACTACTTTGTAGTTTCTTAGTGCAAAATTGCACAATCCTACTGTGCAGAATGGTGATGCAATTCCTATTTGGAACCTTGATTTGCCATTGCCACTTTAGACTGCAGATCGCTGACATTTTTAACCTTTTATATAAGGTTAGCTTTTCACTGATTAAACTTAAGTCCAAATAAATTGCATCCATCACATTTTTTTAAAATTTTGCATTTCAGAAAAAGCCTATTTTCAAAAAGCTAAAAATGTTATTTTACTCAATGTCTATGCATATATTTTTCATTTTTCCCAAATCTCTCCATTTTAAAAATATTTAAGAACTGACCTATGAAGTCGCAACCCATTGTGAAGCATACTACGATGATAGTCTTTATTTAGATAACTGACAAATATTCTAAATCACTTTAACCTTCACATTTACTTTTAATATCACCTATTATAAATATGCCCACATTAATTTCCTTTAAAATTCTTGCACAGATATATTCTGGCAGAAGAAAGAATATGCTAAAGATGAATATTTGAATTTACAAGTAGAAAATTAACTTCAGAATAACTGTTGCTGCCTTATCTCAAGAAAAAAGTAGATAGCATATATTATAGCTCTTGTGAAACTCACTTAACAATAAGAAAGAAAGTGCTGGGTTAGTCAGCATTAGCAAGGCTGCAGGATTTTGAATATGCCAAAAGCTTATCAGATACGTCAATTTTTTTCTAAGAGTGTAATGAAGTCTGAAGCTTTCAGAGAGATGTAGCTTTGATAATGGGCCTGTTTAAAACATTAAGAAAACCTTAAAAAAAAAACAAAAAACCTTGATTATGGGTTTCTTGGTAGCTTCCAAACACTAAAGGAGAAGACAGTTTCTTCATAGGGTTGCTGCTCACAGAAAATGTGTCTCCACAGAAGTGCTGCAGCAGCACACTGGCAACCCCGGGGGGGGGGGGGGGGGGGGACTCCAGTGTGTGGCCCTGACTGTGCATTCCGGGTAACTAGTGTATCTGACATATTTTGCCATTTTATATCTTTCAATAGCCACATATTTCCTCTGGGACATTCCTGGGTACCCCTTAAGTGTGTCAAGCACAGAGTAACCTTAACCTGTTCTGGCCTGGGGCTCCAAATTAGGCATCTTAACACTGGAGCCAGTTTATGTTTCCGTGTCTAAGTGGGCAAGGCTGAACGAACTACCAGGACTCCTGCAGTCTTCCTGCAGGCCCAAGAATCAACTCTTTGAGAATTCACCAATTGTATATTCTGGATTTTTTTTTTTTTTAAGTCTACTAATTCTCTCATTTGGATACCTCTAGTCATCTTGAAAATATAACGCAGTGGTAGATTTATAAGGGGAAAAAGTGAAATATCTTGACACTTTTTACCAGCTTGTTATTATAATATATATATATATATATTACATATACAATACATATTATATAAATATATATTATATATATAAATAAATATAATACATAAATAGTATTATCCTCAGAGCAGGGCTTTCTGGCCATGAAGTAGGAAGTCCTTGGGCTATTCAAGGAAAAAGGACAGTTTTAGAGGGAAACATTTTAATACTTTAGCTCATGTTACCTTGAAACATCCCCAATGTGTGGTGGAATAAAAGCTGGAAGACCTCATATTTATTTTTTACATTTCAATTTTAAGATACATCCTGATTTTAAAAGTTAAAATATAAAAAAGGAAATATGATTTTATGATTAAGGATTTGCCTGTATTGCTCCACAACAGCACTATCTTAGGACTTGACCTTAATGTGGCATCTATGGGAAGGTAGTCCTTTTTGGTATGCTTGTTGAAGTAACTGGAAAGATTAAGGCACATCACACTGTATAATCTACATTATGTGCATAATAAAATAGTCATTTAATTTTAGTTGCATAATTATTTGCCATACCGAGTCATTAATTTTTTTAAACATCTTTATTCATATGTTCCCACAACTCTTTTAAAAAAATGCACTAACGTTAAATAAGGTATTACACCAGATGCTAATATAGGTCACTTGGCCTAATTTAACTGAAACTGCATGATTTTTGGTAAATATGCAACAAACATACAAAATGTCTATACTTAACTAAGATTATGTTGCATTGTAATTTGTAATCTTAAGAGTAAAGACATTTACTGGTGCTGTTATTGTTATTTTCAATTTTTATTGTAATAGTCTTAATTTATCCAAGGAAAGAAAAAATTAAAAATTACTACTGTATTTTTCTTTCAAGATTGAGGGAAAAATAATAATTTAAATTCAATAAATATAAAATTAGGAACTTAGATTTTTCCCCATATTTCATGTTATGCCATTCTTTCTTGGACTTCCTCCATTTCTTTGTTTTTAAATAATACAACCTCCACAATTTTAAGTTTATACCAAAATTTTAAAATTTCAAAAAGTATTTTTTCATTCTTTCAAAATACATGGGAATCTACTAATTAAGCTCAGTATTTCATGACCTATTAATTCAGCAGTTATTATAATCCATCTTTAATTGGATTAGCTATAATTACAATTAAATGGCTCTCTGAATCATAAAAGGTTAAATACAAGTCATTTTCCATTTAAAGACTTAAATGTAAGTTGATCATGGCAAGAAAGGAAAGATACTTCATCCTAAGGTTAATTACTAAGCCTTTTACTCTATTTTCATGAAGCCAACTTTCTTATCTGTGCTTTTCTTATGGTTCATAAAATCTTTAAATTTTAAACTCTATTATAACATACGGTCCAAGTGCACGGTATTTTCAACAAATAATTTTTTATACTTTATAACTGACAATATAACTACCACTTACCTGTATGTAAATGTGTAATAAAATAGTTCTGGTCAATAGGTTAAATTTCTACTTACGTCAAGTGTGTAATAGTTATACTACTGACCGGAGGGGAAAGAAAGACTGAAGACCTTTGTGGCAAATTCATTCTTTGTGAATTATTTCTTTTTTCTTCTCTCTCTTCTCCTCTCCCTCCCTTTCTTCCTCCTCCACTTACTTCTCCCCCCCCCCCACATATACATTTATTATGTCATTTTTTTTAACACCAAGTTTTTAAAGTTAATGTTTTTCACCTATTTCCATTAGAGGCAAGTTATTCAAAGGTGAACAATTAACTTTAGACTTATCAAAAGAACACTGTGCTCATTATTGTTTCATCAAAAAGATAATACATTATTGTTTTGAATCACTAAGTTAAAATAATTTAGAAGTAAAGCCCTGGATTTCCCATTTAGGTACTTTGAAATTAACTCTATCACTTGAGATAATTTTAGAAGGAGAATACAAAGGAAAGAATAAGGTGCATAGAAAAAATTATAGAATGTATTGCTACAGCATGATATTTATTGCAATTCCATAAATACAGTTAAGGAGAAAGCATACATCAGAAGTCTCTTCTTAATAGAAGTATGCAAGCCCCCAATCATGTTGTACTATATGTTCATCAGGAACATATACTGTGACGTTTTGTGTTCTATCGGTGTTCACCAGAGGGAGAGAAAAGTTGACGTCTGATCAAGTTAAGTAGCAAAGGATTCATGAGGTTGGGGTCCCCAAAGGGATATGAAACAAGAGAGTGATGGCAATGGTACGCCAAGAGGAAGGACAAGTATAAGCAAAGGCCTGTGGGCAGGAAAGTCCCGGGAACAATACCTAGTCCCATTGAATTGGGGTGTTGGCTATAAAGAAGAGGGTCATGAAATGAAATTCTGGAGAAAGTGCTTTAAGTCATATTATAGACAGCCTCAAAAGCCAGTTTGAGGAGTACAAAATCAACAAAGAATTTCCAGCAAGGAAATGACATAATTAGGGCTGTGTTTTTGGGTCAATTCGTAGAACAGATCAGAGGCAAGGGAGTCTGGGAGTAGAGAGAGTAGTTATACAGTGGCTGTTCTAGTCTGAGGAAGACCAAGAGGGCAGACAGGACCAAGAAATTCTCAGGAGGAATAATCCTGAATGAGTCAGACTAAATGAAAGGCCTCAGTTACATGCTTATACGCTAGGTGATGAGTGACATATTTCGGAAACACTGGCAATTTAACATTAGAAAGTTGAATAATCTTACAAGTATCACAATATTTTGGGTGATGCAATTATATCTGTGATATAGAAGACTTCTAGTTCAAAAGAAGTAGGTCGATAGGAAAGGCAGGAACATTCTACTATGTGGTAATAAGAAGTACCTCTGCTTAAAACCTGTGAGGTTAATAGACAATACCTGAACCAGTGTAAGTGGCTAAGGGATAGTACCCTGCATTGCTCCTTAGTCAGAAAATATAGATGCTGCCTAACAACTTTAGCGGGCCCAAGAGCTTGTTGAAATGCAAATCGCTAAGGATTTCAGGGTTTCTGATACAGGCTGAAGATCAGAATTCACAGTAATAATTTTTAATAATATTTCTAATAATGATGCTGATGTTTCATTAGAAAGGTCATACAAGTGTTAAAAGAGGCCATCTATGGGAAATTAAAACATCTGGACATTTACTAGAAAGCCCTTTTTCCTAATAAAGAACATCAGAAAATTTGCTGCCTTGCTGAAACAGCATTCCTCAGGTTGAAAACAAAACAATGAAGATAGCTTCTATTCCTGATTCAATTTTTACCAGCAACAAAGAGCTTAGTCCTGAATCTAAAATAATGGAAACTTTTAGAGAAAGCATATATGATATTTTAGTAGTTGAGAAAAGGCTACTAAAGCATATCCTAATTTTTAGGAAATTATATCAAAAAACAATTTAAGAAGAAATAGCTATTATAGTCCCCCTGGGGGTTCCATGGCCAGAAAATTTAAAGGAGGTAGAGAATAAAAATTGAAAATCTGATAATGCAATCACAAATGATACTGATGAGGAAAATAAAGAATCAGTATCCAAGGAAACCAGTGTGGTTGCTTAGGGCTCTCTTCCTGATGAGCTCCAATTTAAATGAGACGTGTGTAAAATATGAAGGGAAGAACATATAACCAAAGATGAAAACAAAAGAGAAGAAACAATCTTTAAGAAGAGGACCAAGACGCTAAAATATCTGATCTTTCTTACCTATGCTAAGCACACTAACGAGTTTTCTCTTAAATGTGCATAAAATATATGTATATATGAGATAAATACAGTATCAAACTAAAAATATTTTTTAAATGATGGATGCAATCACTACTTAGGAAAAATGATATACTGTTAAATGTGATAAAATGGTGGTTTGCTTCAATTTCCCTCCACTGGGAGAATTATCTTCACATTAGGAATGATAGCATCATAAAGAGGTAATTGAAGCACAAAATAAAAGCAAAGATTATGAGAGCATTTAGCCTCTTTAAATGAATGTTCAAGTCCAGACACCGATGAATTTCATTTGAAAGGTTGTGAAACAAATCATTCTGCATAATCACTAGGAAATGATGGTAAATAGAGGAAATCCCAGAAGATTAGAGATGAGCAAATAATCCAATTTTCAAAAATGGATAGAAGTCAAAGTATGGAATTCACAGAGTTGTCAGAGAATTACATAAACTAAAAAAAAAATCACAAAATATTGTCAAACTATTAGTTCAGAACCTCTAATGGGTGGTGAACATGCAAATGGATAAACGAATGAATAAATAAGTAAATAAACAACAGCAAGAGTGCATTCAAACTAAGGCACACCAAGCCAATTTCATATTTCATGGGATTTCTTTCACAGTCTAAGACATGTAAAGAAATTTCATGATGTCCCTGTAACTATGCAGGGAATGTGTGACAAAGGCTAGACCATTTAGGTCAATTTGTCGCTATGAAAGAGCTCTCCTTAGATTCTAACTATGAATCAGAAGAATGGACTCTAGAGAGCCACCTTCCCTCCCTGGCTCTGCTCCATTCAGTCCAATTTTTTTTCTGTCAATACTATCATTTAGCTGAAAACTAAATGGTGTCCTTATCAAATATGTAGTTGACTCAAAGCTAAGGAAATACAATCTTTGACACCAGAAACAGGGTATCAGTCTGTCTCAACAGGCTATAGAGATGGGGACAATCTGACATCATGAAATTTAGCTGGGATAAATAAAAAATCCTAGATTTGTGCTGGGATAGCAATTAAACATGCTGAAGACAGAAGATCTTAACAGTAATTCGTCTAACAATGAGTTCAGAGGTTTAATCAACTACAAATTTACTGGGACAACATATGTGGAAGGACTTTATGATGCCTGGCACATAGCAGGCACTCACTAAACTGTCGGGGTTTTTTTGTTGTCATTCAATCTCACTACGAGGCAACGACATGATTTGGCTGCTGAAGTTGTCAGCTCAATTGCAGGAGTGAGGTGTTCACATTGAGGGAGATAATATTTCTGTTGCATCCTGAACTGGTCAAATCATTCACAGAGTATTTTGCCCAGTTCTTAGTTCCTCATTAAAAGAAGCAAACTGATAAAATAAGTAACAATTTAGAAAGGGTGGCTGAAACGATAATCCTATTAGGAAAGTAGAAATGTGGGGGGTAAGGGGTGGGTGAGCTTTAACAGAAGAGGATGACTAGGGTAAGCACAATATTAATATTTAAAGGGTTGCCAAGTGGAAGAGGGAAATTTTCAGTATTTAAATTCTTAAGAAGAGCTTAAAACAAAGTGAAAAGAGAAAAATATTTCAGTTCAAAACAAGAAATACTATCTAAAGATTTCAATTTTCCAACAAGGAAAACTACTATGTAATGAAGTATTGAGATTCCACGTGTTTCTGCCCGAGGCTGGGCAGTGGGGAGATTGTAGAGGGGATTTCTAAATTGGTTTAGGAAGCTGGTTTTCATGGCTCCCATGGTTTCTACCAAATCAATTCAACAAATATTTATTGAACATTTACTATGTGGAAGGCAACCTCCCCATTTTGGAAGTATACAACAATGAATGGGAAAAAGACTTTATCCTAAACGTACCTGTGATCTTGTACTAGAGCGGAGGTGTGTACTTCATTAGTTTTAAGGGTGTAAATACTTAGAGATAAGTGATTTTTAAAACTACACGGTGCTCTGGAAGTAGAGAAGGGGAAGTGGTGTAGAGATATTCCACTGAACAGGGCCCCAAGGATGTGTAAGGTTCTCACAGGCTATAATTGGTGAGAGAAAGAGGTAATAAAATAATTTCAAATAGATACAAAATTCTAGTAAAGATATCAACCGGAAAGAGAAGCTAAAGAGAAAGTTGTTTTGTTTGGAAAGATATGATGGTAAAAGGGAAGGAATGAAAGACAAGCTCGGGGAGGGCCTTGGAAGCTGTGTCCCGTCTTCTAGAGGGAAGAACAACTCCTTAACAGGTTGCACTATGGAATCATCATGATTGGAATTTTATTTTAGGAATTGGCATTTGTGGATAAGTTGAATACAGTGGGTAAGTTAGGAAAAAAGTGGCCAAAATAGAGGCAACTAATGATATTCGTGTTTATCAAATATTACCTATATGTTGGGTCACTAAGTAAGATCCTTTACATAAAAAACATCTCTCTTAATCCTCAAAAGCTTATATGAGGAACTATAACTGAAAAAAATATGGGTATGGAATCAAGTGTATGTTATCACAGTGTGATGATAATATGAACCAGAAACAGCCGCAGGCATCAGGGTCTTCTCAGGAAACATAAGAAAGCAATTCATTGGGATATTTTTGTTTGTTTTTTTTTGTTGTTTGTTTTTTTTTTTTTCATTGGGATATTTTTGAAAGACGTCTTTGGAAAGCCAAAGGGGAAACGGAAGGGTTTCATGTGTTTTTTTTTCATTGTATCTAGGATCAAAATATTATATTTAGGATCTTATATGAGAAAGGAAGTTTACACATTCAAATTTAAACAGACCTAAATGTTAGGTACCACGTGTTTGTTGCATGCAGGTGGGAAACTCGGGCTCTCCTACAAACAATGAACTTAACTGGGCATGTAGAGATCACCAGGGAATGAGTCACTTCCCAGGGGGCCAAATACGGTACTCATAGGTCTAAAATCACACATACTTTACAACATTGATTGAAGATAGCACCTTTATTTATCTTTTATTCTAAAGCCATGAATGAATGAGTTTACATTAGTTTGTATCACAAAGAGAGTGGTTCCTTGCTGTCAGGAAGGCAAAAATTCTGCCAGAAGATTGACAAATAATAAAAGTAGCAATTAGCAAAAATTCTTTGACTGGAACATATTTAAACTTCTTTTGTGAACCACAAATGATTGATAACTAAAAAAAAATAATAATAACCATGGTTTGGAATGCAAGAACTAATAGACAGGATTTATCGGGTGTGCACCTGAGATCCAGTGGCCTCATGAAATGCAGACTTAACACCTACAGACTGAAACACTTATCACTTATTAAAAGCCCCCACTGATAAAATGCAGTGGGCAATTTCATATTCATAAACCTGTGGCTAAAAAAATACAACAAGATTCCAGATTCCAACCAACAAATTCTCTGATTTTAACCTATTTTTAGGACAACTGTCCATGAAGACCTCTCAGAAGGGCCAAGCTAGTTACTGGCAGCTGTTCTTTTGTGACCCATTAGATGATTTCAATGTTTTTTATGTTACTTGCCCACATTTAAAAAATAGGTTTTGCACAAAACCCAGGTCTCTGTGTCCAGACTCCCATGAAAAATCAGAGCGAGCATGTATGGGTACAAATTCCTACAGAACAACAATTGAAGAAATTAACTTGCTCATTTAGACATGGCATGAACTCTTTAGTTGACTGCGGGCTTCACCAATCCCTATTACTTCTTTGCTTTTCTTAAAAACACTCATAGTAGTTACTGACTTGCCTAATCTATTTCTCTAATCTAATCCAGATCTGTTGTTTTTCTATCTTACATGAGCAGCAAAATTGGGCATTTAAAAGCTGCTCGAAAAAAAAAATAAAAAAAAATAAAAAAAAAAATAAAAGCTGCTCGAATGCCATCTAAAGGGGTGGTCTAGAGCTCAGCATTATAGCAATTTTTTTACACATCAGATGACTTCTGCTCTACGTGGCTATTAACATTCATTTTGATTTATTTTGTTCCCATTAAAAAGTTCAAAAAGTAACAAAAATCCAGACTTTTGTTTTTATAAGTTCATTTATACATTTATTTATGCAAACTCACATGAGAAAATTAAAGTCATAAGTGAGTAGCTACACTTTATTATATTTGCTGTGAATTTCAATGACAAAATTTGCCTAATTTACATATATTGCAAATATGGTATTTATTCATTTTTTTAATATCACGGGTGGCTAGACATTCACATAATAAATATGCTTTTACCTTGCATCAGTTGAACTTCAAGAAAAATTAATTACATTCATCATTTCCTGATTTATTTCTTTTTGTAATTTAAGTATCTCCATGACAATGACAATTTTTTGCTAATTTCTGAGTAGTAGATGCATATTCCTGTAGTATTTTCTGCATTTATCAAGTGGTTTCCTTGAAAGACATAAGATCTATAGTCTCTTCTTAGTGATATTTCTTTAATAGTCACCCTTAATCTAGAATGAATGATCATTATGTGCATTACAGCTGTTTATTTCTTTTGAGTTTTACTTCAGAATATCCTGTTCTTAGTTGAGCCAGTCTGAATTCCATTGAAACGTTAGGTACATGTTTATACAAGCAGTTACATTAAAAAAAAAAAATAACACTGCCTGGATTACTGGGTTATTTTAAAACCTTAGCTGATATAAAAACAGTTATAAAATCATAAATCTTGAGTTATTTGGTATGAAAAATATATAATTCCTATTTGCTTTAAACTTCTGTTCAAGTATACAGGTGAACAAAGAAAACACATTCAAAGCTTGCATCCCTTCCCATATTGTAACCGTCATCATCACTCTCCTCACTGTCTGATTTCATTTGTTAAATATCACTTGGGAAAACTTCCCCTCCTTTTTCTATATTTTATTTTATTTTTATTTTCTATATTTTATTTTTTAAAAAGATTTACTCATTTATATATATATTTATTCACATGTATATTTACTCTCTATATATTAACTCACACACACACACACACACACACACACACACACACACACACGTGGTAGGGGAGGGCCAGAAGGAGAGCAAGAAGCTTAACTTGATCTCACAACCCTGAGATCATGAGCTGAGACAAATCAAGAGTCAGATGTTTAACTGACTGAGCCACCCAGGAGCCCCATCCCTCCTTTTTTTTAATATTTTACGAAAGATTAGTATAAAAAATTAATTTTTTCTAATTGCCAAGGGTGAATGATAATAAGATAATGATATTTATGTAACGGAGAGTAAGTAAGCAGATTAATTTTAAAAAAGCGACCCTACACATTTCCATCTTTCTATTCCCACTCCATTTTGTTTTCTCTGCATATCCCGCTCTCTTAGTCCAGTATCAGTGGGACAAAGACAAAGGCTACTCTCAGCTCTTCAGTTTACCCATCCCTTGGCAGCAATATTTTTACTGTTTTCCATTATTTCCTTTATTTTGATTCCGACCTTTGTTTTGTAAACAACCATTAGATGGCTAAATAAATGTGTGTGTGTGTGTATTTCTTTTTTTTTTTTTTTTTTTTTATTTATTTATGACAGTCACAGAGAGAGAGAGAGAGGCAGAGACACAGGCAGAGTGAGAAACAGGCTCCATGCATCGGGAGCCTGACGTGGGATTCGATCCCGGGTCTCCAGGATCGCGCCCTGAGTCAAAGGCAGGCGCCAAACTGCTGCGCCACCCAGGGATCCCTGTGTGTGTGTATTTCAAGGTTGATTTAATACTTTGAGTTTCATTCCAGAGTAAGAGAAAGTGAATGACAAGAGGTTAAACAGCTTATTTAAATGTAGTAGGGTCAAATGCAGAATTGTTTTTCTTTCATTCAGTTTTTGTTACCTTATTCAAAGAGAAAATGGTGCTGTTGTACATGATGAAAGTAGGTGGTTTAACCTATAGTTTCTCTATTAAGTATCATATACAGTTGTGGAGTATTTCCAACTTGATTTTGTGAATGTCAACTCTTCTGGTGTAAAGATTAAAGTAATTAAAGGCCAACTAGTGACTAATTTAAGATTTGGGAGTTTCCTGGAAGTTTCAAAAAATACAAATTTTAATGAGTTAAAACAATAACATATATAAGTAATCATTATGAGTTGACATACTAGAAACAAATGGATATTATTCTCTAGTATAGTTTCCTTTCTCTAAAGAAAATTGGAACACTTTTTTTTTATAAAGATTTTATTTGTTAGAGCACTAGTTGCAGGGGAAGGGGAGAAGCAAGCTCTGCACTGAGCAAGGAGTCCCATGCGGGGCTCAATCCCAGGACCCTGGGATCATGACCTGAGCTGACGGCAGATATTAAACCAACTGAGCCACCTGAGTGCCCTGAAAACTTTTTAAAAAATATTTATTTATTTATTTGATGGGTTTGGTAGAGGAGGGCAGAGGGCAAGGGAGAGAGAACCTTAAGCCGACTCCAAGCTGAGCCTGGAGCCCAACCCCTAGGGCTCTATCTCAGGACCTGAAATCACAACCTGAGCCTAAACCAAGAGTTGATTGCTTAACCAACTGTGCCACCCACAAACCCCTGGAAAAACATTTTTAACAGAACAAAACCCATTTCCCAAGGATATAAAAGTATATGTTATATAGCGCTAGCTACAGTACACAGACATTAAATTATTTGACAATATTTAACATTATTATTTAACATTAAATCATTTAATACAAGGAATTTGATTTTGCATTTTTCTGCCAGTTATCACTGTATTTTAATTTAACCTACAATTTTTAGTAGAAAATGTGTGATTATGTATCTATGATTCTGCTTCTGTATTCTTTTTTTTTTTTGCTTCTGTATTCTATAAAATACCTGAAGAATGTTTTTCTATTATCATTGTACATATGAACCTTTAAATACATATGCATTTTTTACTATAAAATATTTAGCTGAAAAGAGAAGCAATAGAGGATGTGATAATCCATAGTCCCAGCTTTTAAGATAATTTTTATTTAACATAAGGTATTTCTTTTTATATCAACTTGATATGTAGCATTTTTTAAAGTTTATATTATGCTAGGAATCAGAACAATTCCAATTAATAATAATTTAATATTTTTGTAGGATATCTACTCATCTTATGTAACCTTTTTGGGGATATCCCTTCCATATAAATGAAGAGCCATAAGTAACTTTTTATACGAGGAAGAACCGTAATAGCTAAAGTTAGATTCTGAATGCAACTTGCTTAAGTTTACACCCTGACTTGGCCAATTACCAGACATGCGATCTTGGAAAACTTCTCTGTGCCTCAGTTCTCATCTACATGCTTTAGGGTTGCTGCCATGATGAAATGTTTGATTTTAGCTAAAGAACTTAGAGAGCTGGATATAGCAAATATCATATAAATGTGTTCTATTATGTCAATATGGCACTTCTAAAAATCGGAGTTCTTTTGAAGAAGCAAAAACCCGAAAAGTGACTCAGTCGCTTAAGTGAACTGATGAAGTGAAAAGGCCTCACATCTAATGGTAGCAATTGAGTGAAATAAAGTATGTTTACTTCTGTGTTTACTCTCCTGAGACATCCAGAAGAATGAGATCATTAAGGCAAATATAAAAATAACCATAAAGGATCTTTGTAAAAATGTAAATATCACACCAGACAAAATAACTGAAACCCTGCTGTCTTACAAGGTGCCATCCTTAGAGCAACTATAGAAGATTTAAAAATCTTTATTGTTAGGAGAAACTAGACTATTCTCGGAAGGTACGCTACTGGCCAATAAAAATACTGTGAAGAAAAAAAATAATAGAAACTTTATCTTCAGTTTTTTAGAGTCTGACATTTGAGATTATATATATATATATATATATATATATATATATATATATATATATAGTATTGGGTTAGATTACAATGCCACAGGGGGCGGGTGTGGAAGGGGGAATGAGGATGAGAACTAGAAAAATTAATGACCTAAAAATATTTTAATTAATTTTCCACATTGACTTTCCTTAAGTGATAATTATGTTAGATTTTTAGAGTCTGATGACAGCATTCTCCCTATAGCCTGATTTGCAAGTTCTTCTCCCAAGTGTCTGCTTAGTCATGTGGACTGTTATATTTCTGATTCATTAAGAGAATGTGAATATCCTATTTTCTGAATTTGTAAGCTTTACAGAGCCCCATGGCGACAGCCTGTAATTTTTGTGTGTGTCTGTGTAAATTATTTTCCAATTGCACATTTTCTAGCATCTCTTTCAAACAAACAAAAAAAATCTTCCAACAAAGTGTTGGGTAATACTGGCTAGAGAAACTTGTGTAAGAGCACCCAATGCCATATTAATGGTTCGATGATTACCCTTGAACGACTCTGTCCCTATTTACGGGCTAGTGAAAGCTAAGCAGTGCTGATGCTTTATGAGGCTGCGTGGGAATTTTTTTTTTTGTCTGGAAAGGTCAAAGTAAGAACTTTAATCACAATAAAGAAAACATAAGCATTTCCATTTTAATTTTCAAGATCTAACATGCAGGTTTTATTTTTAACCGGAGTAATATATTAAGGGACATTATTAAGATACTATGGGTATATTAAAATCACTATTGGATTCCACTTCAGACTACTGCTTTTGGGGAACACCCTTCATCTTTAAAATAGCTTTAAGATTTCTCTTTCTAGTATCATTGATATCAATAGTCATAGAAACAAGTAGGAACTCTTGTATATGTATTAAAAATATGCACTGATACCTAAGAGAATGGGACAGACTAACCCCCAGTGGGTACACCTACGTTCAGGTGTGCACTGTGGGCTAGAAGTGGCATACAGTAGTTTAGAAGGCTTATAACGACAAATAGTGCATTTCTCTTCTTTCATGTTTTCAACAGACATTAAAGAGAATTAATATCCAATTGTGCTTACATCTTGATTCCATTTCAACTAATCCTTCTATCTCATTATAACCAATTCCAACCACTTGACTGAGGTCCAATGGAAGCATTTTTTTTAGACTTCCAGCACCACAGCCATTAGTTATTGAATGGCTATGTTTTTTTAGCAGTAAGCAGTTTGCCTTTTTCGCCTTACATCCCCAAGGTGCGAATAAATAGATACAGTACTGTATTAATGCTGTTTCACGAAACTGCTTCAGTTGTGATATACATTTTTAATATAATAAACTGACTGCATTATGAAAAAAAATTCCAGAACAAATAAACTCATAAAAATTCATTGGTAATGCCTGTTCCTCAATTAAGGAAAGTCTGTCTATCGAGCTTAGGAGAATTGCTTGTAATGAGTGGAAAGCTCCATCATGTTCCCCAAAATCACTGCAGCTAATGCTTACAATGCACAGAGTTATCAATCTGGGCTTATTTCAAGGACAAGTTCCACTGACCTTTTTGTTGCTTTCATCAGTAGTATTACTTTGGTTCAGTCAAAAATAAAAACAAAAAAAAGCCTGATTTTTAAGAACCTGTTACTAGTCCATCTGGAAAAAGCAGCCACGTTATTTGGCCAAATATAACATGTATTCTGAGGGGAAGGTGCTAGATCTGAGAGGTTTCAGTTTCCACTATAATATGAATGTCATAGAAGGGGAAGCTGAGGTTATCAGAAATTATAATCATAGACTTGATAGACAGTCCATGGATAAACTTGAGATTTCTGTTCCCCTAGGTTTCTGTTTCCTTGCCTTGTCCTTCTTCCCACACTTGACACGTTACAGAATTTTGACAATTGAAGAACATCTCCAGAGTGCTGATTACTCTGCCTGTGATCTCCTCGCCTATGTGGAGCCGTGTAGTAAGTCATTGACTATCAGAGGAGCCTTTAAAAAGACAGTTTACTTTTCATTATTATTGAAGAATGCTACAGTGAGTGATCTGAGTAAGTCCAAATGGCCAAAGGACACATTTTAAATTTGTTTTGTTCCAAGGCTTTACAGAGTAAAAGCATGGTGCAAAATTAATCTCATCGGCAAGAGAGTGCAGGGTACACAAAGCATCTGCTGGCTGCCTCTGGAATAAAAACACTGCATTTGTCTAGACTTTATTTATGATCCGTTTTTGGCATAACTAGTCGTTACTGTTGAGAGCCAAATTATGGCAGCCTTTTGTAACAGATTACCTCAAAAGAAGACAAATTCTAGAGCAGACTTTTTTTTTTTATTTCAAACAAATGTATTTTTAGACTATCTTCTATGTCCAGGAGGTCCCTAAGTCCCACAGCATTTCCAGCTTTTTTAGAATGACAAGAAAACCACAAAGACAAGAGACAAGGAACAGAAGAATAGCTTATTTTTTCCTCCCATTTCCCCACAATCACAATCTACCAATCACGTTGTGACTACAATTTCCAGGCCTTTAATTTTGCCTTCAAGTCCTGTTTATTGTCTAACAGGTTTGGGGGAATCGGGAGGTCCTGTGGCTCATGTGTAGGGACTCGAGGGGAAGGGAGCTGCGTTCCTCAGGTTGGCATTCAGTGAAAGCATTTCCAGAAATACTTGTTAGTCTGATGAGTGAATTTCAGCTTCACATCAACATTTTTTTTCTTTTTGAAATTTAATTTGCACAAAAAGCAAGCAGTGATCTTCTGCCTCCAAAAATATGTATGAGTGGGTGGGTACACAAGAGCGGGAGAGACAAGCATAGTGAAGGGAGAGGAAGGAGGAATTGAAGAAAAAGCTTAAATTATGCTTGTTCCATCTTTCAAGCTTCATTTGGGCTTTTTCTTTATTAGAAAGCAGTGCTTATTAAAGACTCTCCTGGGAGTTTTTAATATTTGAAGAAATGGAGCTTTGAACTGAAAAGATGGGAAGAAAATATTCGAGGCACGTTAAATCTATTTTTTTTCTTTACGTATTTCTCTTTATTTTTTTGTTTCAAGTTTTTATATAAATTCTAATTAGTTAACATATAGGGTTATATTAGTTTCAAGAATAGAATTTAGTGATTCATCCACTTATATATATCACCCAGTGCTCATCACAAATGCCCTTAATGCTCATCACCCAATTAGCCCATCCCCCACCCAGCACCCCTCCACCAACCCTCAGTTTGGTTTTTAGAGTTAAGGATCTTTTATGGTTTGCTTTCTTCTCTCTCTCTCTCTCTCCCCCCTCCTCGATGTTCATCTGTTTTGTTTTTTACATTCCACATATCAGTGAAATCACATGGTATTTGTTGTTCTCTGGCTTATTTCCCATTGCATAATACCTTCTAGCTCCATCCATGTCATCACAAATGGCAAGATTTCATTTGCTTTGATGGGTGAAAAACTGTCCAGATATGAATTTCAGAGTAAGAGCTTAGTTGGTAAAGTTCTTTCTATACTTGTACCATGTAATTGGACTCAAAATTAATGCTTAACAGTAATGATAGTAGTGGTTGCACTACTATACCCTGAAGTAAGTACTTCTTACCCTGGTAAGTAACTGGTAGTGAATTGGGTCGTGATCACACATTCCAATCAGAAAGTAAGTATATTTTATCATTATGTGCTTTTATACAATTTTTTGGTGAAGGAAATGACTAAATACAAAATCCAATGAAAACAAAATATTATATAACCTCACAGCTAGTATTCAACTACAACTACATGGCTAGTATTTTGCTGCCTTTATGAAGTACAACCTCTACCTAATATTGGCTGCTCCAGAAGACCCATTAGGGAACATCCCATTTAAAGCTCTAGTAACCAAATTATTGAATCACTATATTGTACATCTGAAAGTAATATAAGATTGTATGATAACTAACTGGAATTAAAATAAAAACTTAAAAAGCCCCCCCCAATAAAGCTCTGGAAACCAATATATTGTTGCCATTCAGTATTTATAGCTGATATTAGTAAGTTCCATGTGTGATTTTTGAGACATAACTTGTTCATCTATCTATAGCCACAAAATTCATTTAAAAAAATTAATTAGTAGGGCGCCTGCATGGGTGAGTCAGTTGAGCATGGGACTCTTGATTTTGACTCAGGTCATGATCTCAGGGTCCTGGGATAGAACCCTTCATCATGCTCTGCACTCAGTGTGGAGTCTCCTTAGGATTCTCTCCCTCTCCCTCTGCCCCTACCCCTCCTCACGCACTCTCTCTATCTTAAATAAATAAATAAAACCTTTAAAAAAATTAGTGAGCAAATGAACAAACTACACTATCTTTTTGATTTTTATAAATTTATGTCTTTTGCTCAATGGAAATTCAGCTACCAAAATGTATCTCTAAAAATAATAATAATAAATAAACAAGGGCAATGACACATAGGAATTGTTGTCATTGACAATGAGATGTAGACCTACACTGACCAAAGGATAAAAGGAGTAGCCAGGTGTCAGCCAGGCCCGTGAGAGTAAGGGCCACTGTGGGAAGTTTCATTTATCTTAATTAAGGTTTGATTCAGCATCTTGGAAAAACTCTCACTTGCTCAGCCCAACACTGTCCAGGTGAAGGCTCTTTGCAATGCTTAAGAAACAAATCTAAGTAACAGAAACCGAAGTGATCATTTGCAGGGTGATTCCAGTATATCCTACAAGGCAAGATTATTCCCCAGAGAAATGCTCAAAGGGTATATTCCACCCTTACGTTGCATCCTAAATTCTTTGTGCCATTCTCATGATCTTCTGACTTGGGTCACTTCCCCAAATGTGTATCACACTCAAGCCATCGAGAGTAATCCCTAGGCACGTATTCTATGGTCCAAGCAGCAGATACATCATAATTTCCTTTTACATTCATTCCTATTATAACTTCCTAGGGAACAAGTAGAGCTGAGGGAAGAACCTCCCACTCAGCATGCCCCTCCTCAACAGCCTCTCCTTCGTCTTCAGGTACAGGTCCTCGTTACTATCCCACAGCCTTGGAGAAAATGCTGAATTTAATACATGAAGTTCAATTTTTTTTTCTTCCAAGTTTTTATTTAAATTCTGGTCAGTTAACCCACAGTGCACTATTAGTTCCACGTGTAGGGTTTAGTGATTCATCACTTATATAGAACACCCACCGCTCACCCCTTGAGTTTACATTTTAATTCTCTTTAGAAAGTCCTAGATGGGGTGGGTCATTCATTATGTCCTTTGAGTTTTTCTTCTCTAAAAATGTCTTATTACCTGGGTTAAGAACACAGGCATCAGTATTTTTTAAAGGTGCTACAGGTGATTCCAATGTCCAGTAAAATTTAAGAACCACTGACCCAAGTGGTGTTTTAAGATGATCACAATGGCTCTAGTATGGAGAACTGTTTAGAGAAAACAAGCATTCTATGTTTGCATGCTAATTGTGGGATGTCTGAAACCCTAGTCTAGAAGCAAATACACTGATTAAGGAACTGTAGGGGAAAACTGTGAAACATGAGTTTCTGTTTTAGTGAAAATCAAGAAAGAGATGATTGGAGTTTAGAGGTTAATTTCAAAGATCAGTCCTCTATGCTAGAGGTATATGCAGAAACTAGAGTAAATTGTTTTCACACAAACTTTCACGATCGAAGTGCCACTTGTTAGGGACCATCATGTCATGGCATCCTTATTGTCCCCACTCCTGCAGAAGGACTTTAGTAATGTGTTTTTTTAACAAAGTCTGACCTTGGGTTAGCATGAACAAGTGACAACACTAGTGGGTTGAAGCTGTACTCCCAGCAGGTCTGCAGCTGGTGCCCTGAGCAATATGACCAATGAGAGTTGGGCACAAGAAGATGAAAATTGGTAGATGTTCCACATTGGGTGAGGGTAATTGTTCAGGAATCTTGTGAGTCATGTCCTTAGGGAACACTAGAGTAGCTGGGAAAGATTTGTTCAGGGAGGAAGAGGGCCGGAGGTCCCATAATAGCAATTAGGGGGGTGGTAATCCAAAGAAACATGTGTTACCCGCAAAAGAATAATGAATGCATTCATGCATAATCAAGAACTGAGTGCACTAGGACGTCTGCCAATTTTTGTCTCATACATAGCTCAGTAATCCATACTGTCCAGCTCAGGACGGCACTGAGGTGGCCGTGAGTGACCGTGAAGAGCTGCCTTTTGTATTGTTAAATACTAATGCAAGGCTTGCAGTAAGATACTTGGTCATAGGGTCTCTTCCCTTCCATATCTGTATCATTTTTTTAAAATTTTTATTTATTTATGATAGAGAGAGAGAGAGGCAGAGACACAGGCAGAGGGAGAAGCAGGCTCCATGCACCGGGAGCCCGACGTAGGATTCGATACCGGGTCTCCAGGATCGGGCCCTGGGCCAAAGGCAGGCGCCAAACCGCTGCGCCACCCAGGGATCCCCATATCTGTACCATTTTTAAAGGACTAAAGTAGGCACTAGAATCAGAGTTCTCCTTTCATTCTGTTGTATAGGCACTAAATTATTTGGTGCCATTGCTGCTAGAATTATTTCTAACCTTCTGGAAGGTAGTTAAGCAAGAAAGAGACCAAGACATCATATAACACAGGAGTCATGCAAAAAAAGATTTGATGCTGCTATAAAAGTAATGAATGCCCTCAGGGAACAGTCACACTTATCAATTGCAAAATTTCTTACTTGAGGGTTGTTACAAAGACTGCAAAATAGAACATATGTAAAGGTAGCTAGTATAGTGCTTGCATGTAGTAGACAGTAAATATTTATCTTATTAGAAGTAAGTATAAATTAAAGAAAAAAATTTTAAGAAAGTTAGAATTATTTGATCTACTAATGATACCTGATTAGTTTAACTAACAATTGCATTTGTCTGATATGCACAAAAGGACTATGTCAGAATAACCTACAAGCCACTAATATTAAAAATTGAGAAATGCATAAGGCTCCAGGGTGGCTGAGTTGGGTTAAGTGTCTGGTTTTGGCTCAGGTCATGATCTTGGGGTCCTGGGATGGAGCCCTGTATTAGGAGCCTGCTTCTCCCTCTCCCCCCGCCTGCCACTGCCCCTGTTTGTGTTCTCTCTTTCTCTCTGTCAAGTAAATAAATAAAACCTTTTTTTAAAAAAAGTTGAGAAGTACAGAAAACTGTTGTCTAATTGTTATTATAAGCAGAGACAACTATCCTTAGAATACTGTTATCCAAAATCTTATTTCAGTGAATTAATTAACATGCACAGTAAGAATGAGCTGGTCATATGCCAGTCCCCATTAGAACCCTATAATTTAGAATCTTATTCATCAATATTAATCCAGTGTCTCATTTAAACTATATACTAGGTTATTTTAAAGAAAATTCTTCAATACTCAGTAGAGACCCTACATTTAAATATTTAAATTATTACTCTTTATAATAAGTCTAAGAATTAGTTTATTTGTTTAAGAGATACAGTAGACCTTTATAAAAGATACAATATCATATCTTTTTTCATATCATATATGAAAAAATAGAGACTAAACCAAATTATGTGTTCATATTTATTTTTCAAGGAGTATTTATTTATTTCAGAAACAGAGAGAGTGTGAGTGGGGCAGGGGGTGGGAGGAGCAGGGGGGAGATAGGGAGGGGGAAAGAATCTCAAGTGGAGCCCACCCTCAGGACCCTGACATCACGACCTGAGCCGAACCCAAAAGTCGGATGCTTAACCAGCTGAGCCACCCGGGCGCTCCTGTGTTCGTACGACTGTAACGCTAACACTTATAAGTAATGTGAAAGCACTGTATACAGCATGATATTCCTGGATCATGGTAAGTTTTAGTAAAATTAAGAATTTTCCCAGATAGAGAAAACAATAAAAATAAATAAATAAAAATTAAAAAATTTTAAAAAAGAATTTTCTCAGATGGCTCTGCATCTACTGTTCCACTACACCTTTTCCCGACAGATACTCACTTCGTATCTGCCGTCGTACGGATGCACCGCCAGTGTGTCCAAGCGTCATGGGCTGATGCATCACCACTCGCGTTACCCGCTGACGAGGGCCAGGGACGGGCCCTAGTGGCCACTCCTGGCCTGCCCATGACAGAGCGACATCCACTGAGCGGGCTGGCTGTACTTTGCATTCTGCCAACCATATGATGTTCTAATTAGACTATTTAAAGTTGACATTCAGGAGACGGCTCATCGCTCCTGAGGGCTGGTATGTGTTGATTCACCTTTCTTCTATTTCCTCGGGGAGAAACCGACACCTGTGGTCTGAGAAATGCATACTATGGACTGTCTACAGGGTTTGTTTTCCGTTTTGAAAGATGCTGATCTGCCACAGACACCGATGTACATTGTGATACTTGAAATACTGTACACTCGACTGGAGGTAAAAGTGCTGATGCTGCTCAGCTACGCGGGAGGTGGCTGGTGCCTACTTGGGAATGCACCAGAACTGCTGGCACCGGTTCAATCAGTAAATAAACACAAAACAGCATTTTCATTTTTAGATACAATTTTATCAAAACCAGCTTATATTCCTTCGTGGTGGCGGAGGGAGGGGGTGAATACAGAAACAGTGCTTGTATCTTAAATTTGAAGGCAGGGGAGATGAAAGGCGATGCTAATTCCATTAGCTGGTTTTTGGTTAGAAACATGGTTGCTTTTGAAAATGGGGCAGATTTTTCTGGGTACTTCCAGGGGCTCTTCTGGGTTCCTTTTATTAGAAAAGTCTAACAACACCAGAAGGGACAGAGATCTGGCTTTGGCAGTGTCACACTTCAGTGACTTGTCTCCCAGAGAAGCGGTAGTGTGTGTGGGCGGGAGTGAACGAGCGCCAAAGAATACAGGACACTGTGTCAGCTCTCTCTAATGGGTAGGGCAGGGAGGTCAGAGCTTTGTGCAAAAGAGGGCATGATGGCAACGCGCACACTTCACATGTTAGCACAATAAACACGCTAATTTAAATTGCTGGCTCGGATACGACTAATAGGCCCTCCTCAAATTCCACAGATCAAGACGAGTGGAGGGTTTCTACTTAGAAACTACTGGGAGGCCTATGTGTATGAGAATTGCAGACAGAGCTTTTGTACCAACTTTAATAAATTTCATCATTTTACTTTCTTTGTGTACTTCACTGTTCTGTAGCAATGACTATATGAATTCAAATAGATGCTAATACTTGAATAATCTGTCTAAATTATATGTGCCTCCATAGTGCTAATAGCAGTTATGTTCCCTTCTCTATTTCGACTGGAGACCGTTCAGGCAGCCTCTGGAGGGTTGGCTCTGCTTGGATCCCACCTCCACAGTCCCGTTAAACACAGGATGTCCCCATAAGGCTGAGGACCGTGCAGCCACCATCTACATGCAGCTGGCTTCAAAGGCTCTCCCGCTCTTGACACCCTCATCTTTGGAAAGCATCCTCCTCCAATCTGACAGGATTCTCTAATATTGCATATTAGAAGAATGACTTTGGAGGGTTTTTCTTTGTTTGTTTGTTTTTTTCTTTATCCTCCCAGAAAGCCCATGAGATCTTTATGCAAAATCTTCCATAGCCTTCCCAGAAACAATAAATTGGGTATCTACAGCTCTTCCTGTTAACAAAAAGTGAAGTTTCCTCATTGGCCGATGTACCCCACTGGAGGACAACCATTAGATTTTGGTATTATACATTAACTCTTTGTTTTCAATAAAATCATTTAGACAACAATAATATATTAAAATAGTATAAAGCTGGAAGGCACCTTAAATATCGGCATGTTTGTGACTTTGAGCCTATTGGGAGAAGTAATTTAGTTTCCTTAACTAAAGTGACTGCCCTTGTCACTCTGGAGATCAACGGTGACTTGGGAACAATGTCTGTGTAGGAAAGAATAAGGGGAGAAAGCATTTTTTTTTAAAAGTAGGCTCCACTCCCAGTGTGGAACCCAATGTGGGGCCTGAACTCACAACCCTGAGATCAAGACCTGTGCCAAGATCAAGAATGGGATGCTCAGCTGACTAAGCCACCCAGGTGCCCTGACAGCATGTGTTTTTAAATAAAATAATATAAACGTTTTGAAAATCCTATGAACACTTGGGTCCATAATTGTAATTCTAAAATATTGTTACTAATCTGAGATTGTGTGTAAGATTTTTATCAAATTTAGAGGATTCAAAATAGGCATGGATTTGTTTCCAGAAGGGCAGGAGTCTTAAATTTGGAATCTATGATTCTCGGTCATAGCTTCTAACTGAACAAGGGAGAGGAGGCTTATCAGGATTTCTGGAGTTCCTAGGTTATTTTTCTCTCTGATATCAGTTTTAAGCCATTCGAGGTAGTTGGCCATGCTGCCCAGCAGCTGCCCAAGTAGCAACTGCAACAGCTGGAACCATAGAAGCTACTGTTGTAACACAGAGGATGCCCACGACCCATGAAATGACTAAATAAGTAGAGGATGATTGTGTGTGTGTGTTTTAAAGATGAAGACTAGTAATTATTTCTATGATATCTGAGATTTTCAGATATCTCTAGTTTCAATATCACAAAGAAACCAGAACAGACATTAAGTTAGAGACCAAAGCTATTAGCACTCATTATGTTATATGATTTATAATATACAGGATAATGCATTTGAATATAAGAAACATTAAAATGGGGATGCCTGGGTGGCTCCGTGGTTGAGCACCTGCCTTCAGCTCAGGGCGTGACCCCGGGGTCCTGGGATCGAGTCCCACATCAGGCTCCCTGGTGGGAACCTGCTTCCCCCTCTGCCTGTGTCTTTGCCTCTCCCTGTCTCTCATGCATAAATAAATAAAATCTTAAAAAAAATCTTCAACACTATTTACTCTTGACCTATTCTTTCTTTCAACAAATAACTACTGAACACCTAATCTGGGCCAGGCACTTAGGTTGGCACTGAGGATACAACAAAGAAAGAAGAAAGAAAGAAAGAAGAAAGAAAAAGAAAGGAAAGAAGAAAGAAAGAAAGAAAGAAAGAAAGAAAGAAAGAAAGAAAGATCGATCCCTGTCCTCTTGGACCTTATCTTCATTGTTTTTATTTTATACACTAATTCTACAATTTTTTAAAATTCAAATAAATGATATCTCATCCAAAATGTTAGCAACAGGTAACATTTCATGAATGCTCATATGGGCCAGGTGCCGTTCTAGGTTCTGTTCATACATGGGCACATTTAATCCTCACAGCAACCCTACAAGGCAGAAACTATTTTACAGAGAAGGAAAGACACAGAGCATGGAATTTACTTGCTTAAAATCCCACAGTTAGGAAGTAGCACCAAGATTTAGAGCCATAGTCTGGTCACAGAATGAACCCGCATCCTCAACCTCTCCAATCCCATTGCCTCTCATGATGACAAAGGGTCTGCAATGGTATTAGTAGGTATTCCTGATTATTTTGTTTCTATTTATTTAAATATTAAACACATTGGGACCTTGTTTTTAAAGAATAATTTTCTGTTTATAAACTGCATATATCACCAGTAACAAATCCTACATATGCCAGAAATATATGAGGCCATGAGAGTACTTAAAAATAAACACAAAATCACAGTTCTCAAATCGGAGTCTGAATTTGGCATTTATAAATAATTACACATCAAGTGTTCTCTCACCTCTAAGTCAGCTTTTATTGTATCTATAGAATTAATGACATTTATTTTGGAGTATGTGCAGAATCCTGAGGCCAAATCCTGAGGCCAATCCATTAAGATTGTTAGTCCAGACCTTGCATTTCAGAGATGGGAAACAGGTCAGAAGAGGTTTTTTTTAAGATGAGAGCTTCATCACTTGGAGACTTCCCACTTCTTCTTTAAACAAATTTGAGAATTATTATTTTTAAAAATATTTTATTTATTTATTCATGAGAGTCACAGAGAGAGAGGCAGAGACATAGGCAGAGGGAGAAGGAGGCTCCCTGCGGGGACCCCGATGCAGGACTCAATCCCAGGACCCCAGGGTCATGCCCTGAGCCAAAGGCAGGTGCTCAGCCACTGAGCCACCCAGGGGCCCCATCAGCAAGTTTGAGAATTAATGGACAAGTCTGCATAGAAAACTGAAGATAAGCTAGCTATGAAATTCTCTCTCTGGCAACTTCCAGAATGTTTAATATGAATATTATGATTTAGGGAAGTCAATGCCAACATTTCCTGACTCTTGGGACTGTTTAATGAAGGATTTAAGTTTTCTTCAGAATAGAGAACATTCACACTCAGATATAATAATATAGATGAGGCCTGAGCAAGGGAAATTGGCATCCCAGTATAAACTATTAAATTTGGTGTCAAACAGAACTACGCTTGAAATTCGATTTTGTCCCTTAGTAACCTGGAAATGTTGGGCAATTTTTCCTGAGCCTTGATTTTCCCATCTGTAAAATGGAGAGATGAATATCTATTACTTAGGTTGCTGTATTAGTTAAATAGGACAATGCGTTTTAAGCACTAAAACAAAAAGGCACACAGAAATTGCGTTTCAGTACTTCTGTGGTTAATAAAGGGAAATAATTAGCTCACAAAAAGTAGACATCACTTTGATGCCACATGTTGCACTTCTAGGCTTACCTATACCATTGGTCCTTCCTGTCCTAAATCTCTCAAATTTTATTAAATGTATCCCTGAGCAGCTTACTAGAACTTTCATCTAGACTATGGCAAAGAGGACAGATAAAATCTTTGATAATACAAACTCTTTTTAAGCTTAAAAAATATTTCATTGTCTGGCTTAAAATAACGTTTTTAGCATCACATGTACCCTTCCCCTCCTTGCATTTTACATTCTTGTCATGCCAAGCCATCTGTTGTTCCCTGAAAATGCCATGCTGTTCCATACTTCCATATATTTACACACCATCTCCTTTCTCTTAAATGGCCCTTTTCTTCTTGTTCATTTGCCAAACTCTTGCCTGTCCTCTTATACTAAACAAAGCTCCTAAAAGGCAGCATCCATGCCTTTCTGGCACATTGTCTGCAACAGAAAGGGTATGAGGATCATACAAATGTCACAAGAATGAATGAGGAAAATGATCAAGTAGGGCAATATCATTTTTGTTTAGATTTCTTAATAACATAAGTGAATTTATTTGTGGAGTTGTAAAATGGGATCTCTACAAAAGAAAGAAACACAGACAGGAAATCCATTGACTGATGGAATTATTATTGTTTAACTGCAATTATATTTTTGCGAAGGACAATCTTTATTTGCATATATGTTTTGATGATCATACCTCTAATATACTGTATGTCAATAAGTTCTAAATCTACTTTTAACATGAAAACTAGACAGATCTGAAACTAGCCAAGCATTTTAACCATCAGTAAAGTATATAACATGGCATATAGTTGGCGCTATTAATATAGTTTCAAAATGATACTACATGATACTCAGTGGAAGATAATACATTCAAAGTCTACCTTAAAATATCTGTATCAGAATACCACAAGTCATAAAAATTATCTATGGTTACCTATGGTTGAGACTGGAAATTATTAATGTTTCCCTCTCTTTTTATCTCCAGTAAGGTTCCCTGACACTAGAGTTTATTACCTCTAGTATGAATTTTCCCTTAGAGCTAGAAAAATAACCAAAACTGGGGCACCTGGGTGGCTCAGTCGGTTAAGCATCCGACTCTTCCTTTTGGCTCAGGTCATGACGTCAGGGTTGTGAGATCAAGCCTCAGGCTGGGTTCCTTGCTTAGTGCGGAGTATGCTTGAGACTGTCTCCGTCTTTCTCCCCCTCTGCCCCTGACCCTGCCCCCATTTGCTCTCTCTCTCTCTCTAAAATAAATAAATGAAATATTTTTTTAAAAAAAGGAAAAAAAATAAACTATTCATAAAATGATCTGTTGAAACCAGTAATAAAAGTAATTTTTCACTACCCATTTGTCAATAAGAAATGATTAGTTTGTGAATTAAAAAAAAAAAAAGCAAATTGGAAAATGACCAAAAAAACTCAAGTTATTCAAAACCTAAACTCCTTTTCAAAGTTTCACTCATGTCCTACCTGCCTTCTGAGGTTCTCCCTACCATTTGATCAATCATTCCTTTCTAAATGACTACACATCACGCCTTTGGTCTGATTATTTCACATATGTATGTTTTCACTCTCCTAAAGGACTATGAGCTCCTCCTCAAGGAGAAGAGTTTATTTATAAAGATTCCTTCCTAACCCCACTGTGCTGCAAACACAGTAAATACATAATAAATATTTGGTGGTTCCTATTTGTTAACAAATGCCAAATGGGGAATTGCAACCATAATAATTGAGATCGTTGTGTACTACTATTATTTGTCGTTAAGGAAAACCCTCAAGGCAAGAGTGTGTTCAAAGAGGAACAGAGCAGATAGTCTTGAGAGAGGAGTCAAGAAAGAGGAATAGCATCGGGGACTAATTCATCATTTGAAAAATAGATTGTCTCCTGTTCCCTAGGCAGTCTGCTGCTGAGCACAGATGAGCTACAGTAACCAGATTGGTTCATTAAAATATGGTCCCTTTAGTTCACCATGACTCATCTTTACGATGAAGCTGTGATTCTGGGAACTGAATGCGCTAATTCTGCTACTCTCATGACACACAAAAGAATAACATAAAACTTAATTTTTAATGACTTCATATTCAGTTTACTGCCATTATATAGCTCAACCTCTGTATGGACCCAACATGTAATAAAACCTGGTAATTCAAAGCACTGTCATAGCAGTCCCTTTGAGCAATGGCCTACTCTAACTGCTTGGTATTGAAAGTTTGTAGATCTGCCTCAAGGAAATGCTCTAGATAATTAAAAAGTCATTCCCCATCCTTCAATATCTCCCACCTCATTGCCCTGCTTCACTAAACATTGCTGCCGTGTTAACACAATTACTCTTTGTTTTCCACATCTGTATCCCCAGAACAAGTGCTTGATACATAAAATGTTGAATTGATGAATAAAACCATTTGCCATAGCAGTTCTAGACCTGAAAGTCTAAACCAAGGACTTGAACTTCAGTTTTATTGGAGACCAGAGCTAATGATGAAAAAGTAACAGGGGCAGTGAGAATTACTGAGTCACCATTTGCTTTAGCAATGACTTAAACAGACTTCACGGTCGCCAGAAGCTTAGCATTGTGAAGAAATTTCTCATTGTAATATTACTGTCTAGGAAGGGGGCACCTGTTGGGACTGTTTTCTGAAATTCTGAGAGCCTCTGACCTCTGTAGTGGAAACGTGTGTGTGTGTGTGTGTGTGTGTGTGTGTGTGTGTGTGTGTATGTTTTGGGGGAAGAAGGAGAAGTGGATGGAACTGAGGGGATATCCAGTAGGTTTCACAAGGAGTCTGGTGTCAAAGTCACTGTAGAGCCTGAAATTTGAGTCTCCGGGGAATCATATTAATGTTGTATGTCACCATTTGGCTTAGCTCAACTCTTATGCACTTTATTGAACATATTCATATAAAATCTATATTATAATATCTGTTAGAAATTTAAATACCACATTTTAGAAGAATAGTTGAAAAATCCATTGAATTTCATTAGAAAGCCCAGCTTCTGACACAACTTTGGACCAAGGAGTTGCTTGGAAGAAAAATAAATGAATTAAATACATTCATTAAGAAAAGAGCCAGCACTACCGCAAGCTACCTATGGAGCCACAAAACAACCACCACCACCACAACAAAGCAATTGAGAAGTGAGCCAAAGATCTGAATATGAACATTCATGGGCAGAGATGGATCCAAATTTCTGTAGAGCCTGAGCATATACCATTTAATGGAACTTCTTTAGAAACCAAACAATACTACAAATGCACGGTTATGTACAGAGGCCTGGAAGGGGCCCAGAAGGTGAAGCTGCATCCATTCCATGACGTAACAGCCTCTGCACATTGCCATGGTCACTCTGCTCATGCGGGACTGAGAGCATTTATAGAATAGCTTTTCCAGGGAAATTCAAGTCAGGAAAAGTAAGATACATGGAGAAAGAATTGTGGACAAAGAGAGAAAGAGGCATCGTAGCAGCAATGATGCCATTAAGCACTGAAGGGGGAACAATACGCCAGTAAGGCTGACAGCAGAAGAAAGTCTGCTTTGAGGGGAGATAGGAGAAAAGAGCTTTGCTTTTTGAGAACCACAGAGCTATTTAAATCTGAGAATCCAGAGTAGGGCCATCACCCTGTCATGCCAAAAGCTTATCAACCACAGGACAGCTATTTTATCGCTAGAACATTGCTGGACAACTGCAGAGCTCACCCCGAGGAAACAAGAGCCAATGCCTAGGCAGTTTTCCACCTTCCAGTCCTTTCTTCCCATTTCCCCTCACATTCTTCTCTCTTCTTTCTCCTGTCTTGTCACTTCCATACCAGCATTTCCACACAGATTCTACCTAAGAAATAGCCCATTCCTGTGGATGAAAATTCTGTGATGGAAGTGATCGCGTAGGTGAAGTCCTTACAAATGCACTTTGTACACTTTCAAATTCAAAGACTTTCAATTTGTTATACATAGTGTAAGCAATTAGTCAAGTGGCTTGAGCGAGAAATGATTTGAAAATCAAACATTCAGACTAGTGTGGAGACAGCTGTGCCCTTTTCTTCTGATGAAGAGAACTTTACTTTGGAGCCATTCTTTCCCCAGCACACTGGGTGGTGAATTGCCTAGATCACGAGCTTGCTATGGGAAGAAACTAGTCTTGTTCATTTTTATTTTTTAATCTTGGGTCTCGTTCAGTGCCTGGCATTAAATGGGTGCTCAGTAAAGTGTAAGAAATGAGCATTTCCTGTGAACACATTAAATGCCAGGAGAGAAGAAAAAACTACATTCAGCACAAGATGCTCAACGGCCACCATATTAGAGACTGTAGAATGACAGAGAGTACTTTCAAGGATGCTGACAACTCAAAGGACATGACAACTTTGAAGAAGAAAAAAAAAAATGGGAGAAGGGTACTTTAGGCCCTGAGTCCTTACGGATTTGGGTAAAACTTAGCTAATAATGATCCCAGCGTCTGTCAGATGATATTGGACTCCAATTTAGTAAGAAAGGCAAACAGCCCAAAAGTAAACTTATTTAAGACACATTTATGAGAAAAACAAGTGCAAGTTTAAGCAGTTATCCATTCAACCCTACATCCATTGCCACTTCATCCGTGACCTGCCATGTTTACATCGACCTACAGTCATAAACAAACAAACGAACAAAAAAGAAGCCCTTTAAGAAGCACTTTAAGTCAGGTGCTGCGTCTGTTATTTATGGAGGAAAGTAGTTTGGGAAGAAATGTTTTAACATGCTTTAAAGCCACATTTATCAGATATCTGAAAAAATTCAACCACAGCATGCAGTTCCATCAACCAAAGCCAGGGAAGAAATGTTTTAACATGCTTTAAAGCCACATTTTTCAGATATCTGAAAAAATTCAACCACAGCATGCAGTTCCATCAACCAAAGCCACCTAAACTTTTACTGTAGTTAAATAAGATTTACGGCTTTAGCAAATCTTAACTTCTCAACTGGAGGAAATAACTTTTATTGCAATCCATAATCTCTGTGGGCTTTAGAATCAAAATAGCTCCACCCTAAGTGAACAAACCTACAAAAGTTAACTTTTCTACAACCCACAAAATAGGCATGGTATGAGCTCCCCCTGCTGGTACAATACTATTCCCACTTCATGAACCCAGTTCAGGGATCACACCTGTGAGTTCCAGGGTAAAAGAGAATCGCCATCTGATGTTAAAGAGGAGGAAGAGCTAAGTGAGTTTTTAAAAACCACATAACAACCCCAAACAAAACGAAACAGGAAAACAATTATGCTCATTCTAAAAAAAGATCTCTGTGAAAGAAATACGCAATAGGCAGCTTAACAAATACTTGACAGCACCTTTTGAGTCTCCACCCAGGACTGGACAGAGGATGGAGAGTGAATTAAAAGGACTGTCACTCTCAGGATGCTCTAGTGTCCTTATTTGCTTTCCAAAATATCGGCAAGCAAGGTTTACCTGCCGTGGTGTTGATAGATCCCTCCAGCAGCACGTATGAGAGGCTACGGGCTTTAGAGAAAAATAGGGTAGCACCAGGAAGGCTCAACAAAGTCTATCTGAGAGCCTTGGGTTTTTTGCACTGGGAAACTAAACATGGAAGGTGTAAGTTTTATATTTCAAGCCACTCAAATTAGCTGTCTCCAGAGAAAAAAAATTCAACGTGAGAATCATGGCAAATACAGGTAAAAGTGCTATTGTGGGGACATTCGCACTGACAGGCAGGAGAACTGCTACAAAGGTGTTGCTAGTGATAAGCTGTTACAGAAAAAAAAATATAATGAAAGAAATGGAACTCCCACTCTTTGAGTCAGCAGAAGGGAGCTGTTTCATGATATCTGCTATATTCGTAAGGCTGCAATTTGATTATATTGGATTCTGTTATCACAATCTGTTACATATCCTACATAGAATATAAATACATAAAGCCATTTAAAGGCCAAATTATAGAGCTGCCTATTTTTATATTTTACCTTTTACTGCCATACCAGTAGTGATGCTTAAGTAGTATAAATTAAAAACAGTAAATGAAAAACAGAAATATTAATATATGAAGGCTTTATAGAAAAGCCATTGGTTGAAGTCTCAAAAGGACATCAAACTGCTTCCCTCTTGAAGTCTGAGAAAATGGCCTTAAATGAGTATAATAGGCCCAATGCATGGGCTTTTTTTTTTTTTTTAATTTTTTAATGATAGACATTTTCCTGTCCTAAAAGCAAAGCTCTATATTCATTCATGTTGAATGTGAATGGAGAAATTGAGGACTACATAATGAGGTGATGGGATTATCTTTTTTTTCTCCTTCTCCTTTCCAGATCCTCCTTTACATGGCATATAACATTTTTGCTCATACCAGTGTCAGTATGGGAAGGAATGGAAAGTGACTTGAGTAGATGGGGCCAGGTCAAGGTCACCTTTACTTGTCCTTCTGATTGGTTTCTTTGCTTCCTCCCTTATTTCATCTACGACTCATTCTCCACACAGAAGGGAGTAGTCTTTTAAAAATATAAGCCAGATTATAACCCTCCCCTTCTAAGGCCTCCCGGCAGTATGAGTAAAATCCAGTCTCTTATCACTTCTCCACTCTCTGCTTCTACCATTTTCCTGCTTAATCACTGTGCTCAGACTATACTTCCTTTCTTTCTGTTTCTGGATTGGACTAAGATCTCCCTTAGAGCATTGACATTTGCTCTTTCTTTGCTCCAAAAGCCCTACGTCTGGATCATAGAGCACCTTTCTTTTCTATAATTCAGGAGTTCAGTGTAAAGCTCTCTCTTCCCACAAAACCCAGTCACTTTGTATTACATACCCTTGTTTTACTCTATTAAAAGAAATGATCACTTGATGAAATATTCTTATCTGTTTATATGCTTACTTTATGTCTGTTTCTTCCCTTTAGAATTATGCTTCATGTTAACAGGGACTTTTTTTGTATCTCAAGCATCTAAAAGCACAGCTGGCACAGAGTATAATAGATTATGCTGTATTATCAATACCAAGAGAATATACTGTATAACATAGGAACATTATAAGAAAACACATGAAATACATACTTCAAAAAAAAAATCTATGTGTGTAGGGGACTAATAAGCCAAGGTCAAATCACACGAAACAAATAGCATAGATTTTTCTCTTATTAGCACAAAATTCCTACTTAACAGCAACTTTCACTCAAATTCATACATGAGTTTATTATATTTTCACATAAAATATTGCAATTTTTATTTTTTTAAAGATTTATTTATTTTTTTATGATAGACACACCCACAGAGAGAGAGAGAGAGAGGCAGAGACACAAGCAGAGGGAGAAGCAGGCTCCATGCAAGGAGCCTGACATGGGACTCGATCCTGGGACTCCAGGATCACGCCCTGGGCCAAACGCAGGCGCCAAACCACTGAGCCACCCAGGGATCCCAAAATATTGCAATTTTTAAGTTTAAATCCCCGACTTTAAAACTATGGCAAATTGCACATGAAACAATAAATAAACAGGAAAAAATTGGACCCACAGGGTCTTGAGCCTAAACTCTGGCTGTGCCACTAACTACATGGTCCTTTGACAAGGAACTCAATCTTTATGTCTCTTCATTGGAAAATAGAGGTGATAGGTCTTGAAGAGTTATAGCAAGTATTTACTGTATGGCTATAAAATTCCTGACACATAGTAGGCATTCATTACAAGTCTCTTAATAGAAGTATGAATTAGTCTTTGGAGTGTTACACTGGGCTTATCAATTACTAGAGAAGATTAGTTATATGAATGTTAGTGGCTCATGTAATTATATATACACATATATTTGTAAATTAGCAGTGATGTGTCTTTATCAGTGTTTCCATAATTACTCAATTAGAAAGCAGCATACCTCAAAGTAACACTCTACTTGAAGCCCTTTTCCATCTATTCTGTATCATTCCCAGTAAGCTCAGGGAGTAGTATGCAACTATTGCATTTTTCTTCTGCTTGGCCTTGTCCCAGATATACAAAAATTAGAAACTTTGTCAAAAGAAATGCTCCCTCAGGATTATCAGTAAATACTGTGTCCTGGAAATGTCAGTAATAGTACTTCTTAATTCTCAGATATGTAGAGCTGAAAACTACTAGAAAAAGTGAGAAAAATATCTCTGAATTCAGAAAAAAATAAGTCTTTGTTGAATCAAATACATCATTAAATATAACAGAGTTCCTTTCATAAATTCACATTTAGCCAATCATCTGGAGTTTAAAGTATGCATCATAGGTTGTGAATTCCTTTGGTTTTTAAGTTTTTTTTTTTTTAATCTATGAGAGAGAAAGAGAAAGCATGACCAGGGGGAGGGGCAGAGGGAGAGGGAGTGGGATAAGCAGACTCCCCGCTGAGCAGGAAGCCCAACCTGACTCAATGCCAGGACCCAAGATCATGACCTGAACTGAAATCAGACACTTAACCCACTGTGCCACCCAGGTGCCTCTCCTTTGATCTTTAATATCTTTTTGTTACTCATTCATTCATTCATTCATTGTGCATGAGCAAGGTTGGGAGCAGGGAGGAACAGAGGGAGAGGGAGAGAATCTTAAGCAGGCTCCACCCTCAGCACAGACCCCTCGGGGGGGCTGGATCCCACAACCCTGAGATCATGATCTGAGCCAAAATAGAGTTGGGCGCTTAACTGACTGAGTCCCCCGGGCTCCCCTGATTTTATCTTTGTTTAAGAGAAATGTTTTGTGGTCAGGTGTTCTTGGAAAACAGTTTAAACAAAATTGCAACATGCTTCTTACTGAAAGATTTTTCAGTCTTTTGCATGTGACTAAGCTGACCCATGGCCTCAGTTTCAGCTGAACTGAGAAGTTTGCTGAATTTAATATGCTAAAATGGAAAAGACTTGGGCAAATGGAAACAAGTTGCTCTATATGTGACTCTTCAAAAGGGGTGAAAATATCCTGCATTTCCCAGTCTCATTTACCTGGGTGCCCTCTGATAGGATAGCATCCTGAAGCATTCAAGTTCCACAGAACACATTTTCAAAAGTGCGAGGGGAGGGGAAGGTTGTCAGCTCCCTTACTCAGCAGTATTAAACATTGATTTCAATCTTTGTCTTGTCTGGCAAGAATGAAACCGATTTTTTCCTAATGAAATATGTTCTGGCAGCATTAAATGCTATTTTAGACGGTGGGGAAAATCTGTGTGTACTAGAGTTAGGAAGAAAATCTACATCTGGGACACAATTTTTCTCGATTTTCTTAAAACAAACACGTTAGGGGTATAGAAACAATTGAGAGAGCAAGTACACTAAATGAATAAATATTATATGGGCTCATCATGGGAAGAAAGGTGAGGCGTTGGAACACACACAAAAATACAGTCTACCCAAGCCGAAGCTACTTACAATTCCACCTGTTTTGTTTCTTACTTGGACACTAAAATTCTATTTCTAGAAAAATATTAAATATCACTGCTTTCTCCTTTCTTCTTCTGACATTTTTCATGGAAACATCCTTTTCTCTCTCATCAGATTGTTCTATCTTGTTTCTCCAAACCCTCTTTTTTATCTCCCACAAATATCTTCTTTTCTATCTGAGGAAAGCATTACCACATTGCTCCAATTTCATTGATGAGGGAAATGGATGGGATAGAAAAGGATGGGTGAGAGCTGTGACTCTGAGTTGGTAAAAGAAATAGAATCACTCTCTCCCATTTCTTAAGGAATGATGTCTCTTCCGGTATTTTCATGCCTGCTCTAAGTAAACTGAGGGGCATAGTTAGCAGTGACTGAGAAATAGAAGCCTGGACTCCATAGTCATGCATATATCAATTAATTGTTTTTTTTTTCAATTAATTGTTATTGTGGGAGCTGATATCATTGCCCTGTCAGTACATTTATCTGCCCTTTATTTCATCCAATATTTATCAAGCACCTACTACTTGTGAGGCACAGCTCTATGAAATCTGCTGGTTGCATCTTTTCTTGAACAGTGAAGTGATAGATATACTCTAAAATCACTGCCCTAGAATCCCCATGGCATCACATGGAGGGTCCATCTTCCTCTTCTTCATGTTGTTGAATATTTCATAACAGCTGAAGTTCAGAGTTCTGCTCCCTTATTTCATTAGATTAAGAAAATTTTTAGATGGAAGGAACTGGCTTTAAGGAACTAATATCCAGTGTTTTATTTTGCAAGTAATATTCTTTGATGCTAAAGTACATTTTATGTGGGGTAATCATTGTAATTCCTTGAAAACTCAGAAAAGACAGGCTTTTTTCACTGGTTCAGTGTCAAATAAATGAAGGCATCAAATGGATTTCCAAATGATTCTATTCTCTGGCCAAAGTCATTTGGTATTTTAATAAGTAATTTGGATGTAAAATAAAGTATTCACATAGGGTAAAATTACCTAAATTACCTACAAACTAACTAGAATCTTAAAATAACTTCAATTTTTTTCTCTCTGAATATCACTTTTAGGAGAATGAAGTAAATCACAAGTGAACAAGTTGATATACTAGTATCAGATCATGCTCTTCAAAAATAATGAAAATACAAAGGAAAAAGCCTTTCAAAGTAAGCTTGCAGCCCATTTTTGCTAGACTCCTCTTTGATTATCTTGATTTTCCTTGGGTCTTGGATATATAAGTGGGTGCTTATTTTTGAAGCTGGTTTAGATTTTTGAGAGTCATCTTCTTGCCTATTCTTGGTGGGATGGGTCATGCTGTAATTTTTTTGGTTTGTTGTTTTTCAGTCCTCTTGTAAAAATAATTATACAGTTATTTTAGTGCACAAAGCCCTTCACATTCAACTTTTATTTCAGATTTCAAATAATTTACGCTGCAATTTGTAATCATGAATGGAAACATTTTGAAATTCAAACACACTTTTTTTGCTGTTAGTGTCACAGTCTTAGTTCAGCTGAGCAAATATTTAATGAGATCCTACTAAGCACCAGGCCTGTGCATAGGGTTATTGCTAACAGTTATCTCCAGGCAAATATACACACAGGTTATTTCAGTGAATCAGGTTGATGATACAAAGTGGAATTGACAAGAGGTATTTAGAACAATGAGGAGATGGAAGGAAACCATCCTGTAGAATTGATCCCTGTTTTAGTCTTGGAAGATGAATAATAATTAAGCAAAAGCACAGGAAGTGTTCAGGAAGAAGGAAGAGCATTAACAAAGCAAAGAGGCATGAGATCAATTGCATTGTATCCCCATGAACTACTGTCAATGATAAAGTATGCTGGAGTGCGGAGTCTGAGGTGAAAAAGAACAATGGTAAGGATGGAGAGGCAAGTACTGGGCTAATTCTAGAGGTCTTTGTTTCTCCTCCTGGAAGACTGACTTTAGTTCCAAGGATGATGGACAGGCATTGTTGGGTTGTAAGCAGGGCAATGATATGCTCAGGTAAGTGTTTTATATAAATCATTCTGTGTGAGTAAGAAAAATTTTAGGATGACGAGACTGAAAGCAGGGAGACCTGTCAGGAGGCTTTTTTTTTTTTTTCAATGTTACAGACGAGGGATGACTAGGGACTGAAATAGGATTGGTGGATGGTCTGGAGATACATATTTGAGAACTATCCACAATGGAAAAATCCAGAGCGTGCTGATTTACAGGATTGGACTGGCTTTATTCTCTGCCACATCCTATTTCAAAGCACAGCGCGGCGTACGGGAGCTCTCTCTTAGTGAAAAGGCCAAGGGAGTTTCCTGAATCGACGCCTGAACATTGGACAGCATGGACCTCAAAAGCAGTGAGAGTGTGAGCTTCCAGGGTACAACCATTTCATGTCATCTCACCATTTAAGATGCAGTATAATAACTCTACTACTAATTCCCTTCTTTTTCTAAACTGCCAGCTGTGTTTCTCTTTAATTATATTTAAAAATAACACCTACTTTCAAAGACAACCACATTCAAGCTGCTATTATGGTTGTCTTTTGAGTAACTGAATAAAGTCCTCAACATTGTACACTCTCCAACTCTTAAAATCTCAAAAAGCATCATGAAGCTTAAAAGGCTGAGGAAAGATGATGCTCTCTAGTTCAACAGGTCTTCACCAACCAATACCCTTTAAATCAATGCATCAGAAATTCTACTTGTCAAATGTCATGTTTTTCTGTTAGTGCTATGGTCTCTGGAGAGGATGGTCAGTGTATCTGGGATGACTGTGGTCCTAATTTAGTGCTTAGAAGATCATGAGAAATTTCTCAATTTTGCCAGGAACAAGTATGTGTAGAGCACATCTATTGTACACAGAAACCATCATAAAGATGGGTTTCCTATTTAACTGATTTCATAATAATGATCTATTTACCCCCACCCCCCAAAAAGAAAGGTAATAACAAAATAGCCACCTACTCAGCCAAATTATGAGATTAAGAAGTGAGAAAAGCATCTGGAAAATGAGAAAATGGGAAGAAAAGATTAAGATTATAAGAAATATTTAATTAGAAATAAAGTCAGTTTAAATGATTCATCTAAGGAACAGTTCTTGTAAACATCAGATGTTATTTAAAACCCAGTTAGTTCCCCTTTTATTCCCCTCAAAGAGATCAGTAAGGAATACAAAACGAAAAAAAAAAAAAAAAAAAAAGGAATACAAAACGGAAAGACGTTTCAAAACCAGTTTACTAACCGATAGGCTCTGGAGTAATTCTTTTGGTTTGACTCATTGAGCCAGGATGCTAACATTATTTAAACGTTGTTTTCTATTTATCCCTGGATTTTTTTTTTAAATTCTAAAGCCATAACAACTGTGTAATTTAGCAGAGAAAATGAAATTGCTCTTTGTTAAGTACACATTGAAAATCATATGCTACAATATGTATTGTACATTTAGTACAGTAAAAAAAAAAACTATATTTTCAAATCCAAATTTGAAACCAATTCAGTGCAATTTGGCATGCACTGCTGCCTACAGAGGAATTCCTATGTATTGGTAACAAGTGAAATTTTCTGCTTGCTTAAAAATAACAAAGCAGAAGGACATTTTAAATAAAACCTCAAATAAAAAGTACCTTAAGAGAAAAAAATGGATTAGACTATGGCAAAATCTAAAATATCTGTTCAATAAAGGACCACAACGTCCCTCAGAGGGTTAGCAGGCTGATACATCTAAGATAAACAAGGAGAATATACCACAAACTCCGGAAAATCAACAACCACCAGACAAAAGAAACTCTCTTTTCTTCCTCTCTTCCTCCCTTATTTCAACACAATGCATTCTCAACGTAGATCTCATAAAATCACCAGTCGGATCACATTATCCTCTTCTGCTCCAGGCCCTCGACCGCTTCCAGTTCACTCACAGGAAAAGCCAAAGCCTGCATGAAGGTCTACAGGGTCAGCCCCACCTCTTTTTCATCTCCAAACACCCTCTCCCTCACTTCAGTCTAACTAACCTTAGATCTTGATCTTCTTGGATCTTCTTGGATCACCCAGGTAAGCTTTTGCATTTGCAATTATCCTGGAATGCCCTCTGTTTGCTTATCTGCAAGTTTTGCTCCTTCATTTCCTCATCTTTGTCCAAGCCTTCTTGATCATCACAAACTAATTAGCAGCCTGCCCCCACTCTCCCCACACACAACCTTTCCTTATCCCACGTTTTCCCTCCTACACAGAAGTCATTATCATATGACAATCTTTATTTCCCCTTGCTTATTTGTTTACTGTATGGGTCTCTTCACAAGAAATAAGCTCAATGAGATCAGAAATGTTGTCTGCTTTTTTTTTTTCTTGTTTTCAATTTTGCAGATTATAAAGGATGTCATGGTGCAATGTTCACATTTTCCTCTTCTCCGCTATCAGGAGTGTTGTATATAGACAGCTCATAGCTGAATCTCTCTTGAGGGCTAGTGTGCAACTGAAGAGAACCACCTGGTCCAAGGTAACACTCGCTTTTCAGGATTGCCCACATCAGTGGTGATCAATGGTGGGATGTGAAGGCCAGTCCCATTGTTCTGATTCAACACAACTAATAGGGGCCCTCCCATCTTGAGAGCACCATACCCACCCTGCCATGGCTTTTTCTTTTTTAATTGCACCAGTTCAGCTTCTCCCTCTGCCTAGTCCTACTTTCTATCCTTCCACAGACACTTATCTTGAGACCACTACTCAGTAAACTTTGAATGCACAAATTTCAACCTCCAAGCCTACTTCCTAGGAAACCCTGACACAGGATCACAGATGAAGGAACCAAAAACAGAGAGTCTAAGTAAAAGTAACATGCCTGTGGTGGAGCCAGGATTGAACCTACAGATTCTAGCTACAGAGCTTGTGTTTTTAGTCATTACTTCCTGCTGCTACACACACAACTGTACTTCCCCCTCCCACCATCAATAATTTAAAGTATATTGAATACCTAAGAGTGGATATTTAGGATTGGGATTAGGGATAGAGGATGAAGGGGGAAATTAATAGAAGAGAATAAATGGCAAACATTATGCACCATGGACTGAAGAGTGGTTTGAGTACTATGTTGAATAGACCAGATGATTTCAGAAATACAAAAAAAAAAAAAAATGAAAGTGGGAAAAGGGCAAGGAGATGGAACAATGAAATCCCATGATTGTTGATAGGATTTATGATTTATATAAAAAACAGAATATAGGGTCTGGTGGACTTGGTGCAAACAGCTACCGTGAAAGGTAGGGTAAGTAACCTTGTGCCTTATAGTTTCCTTCATTTTTGAAGTTCAAGGACTGATTTAGTCATCATATTCCCTGTTGTTGGGTTTGTGGGTAAACTGTTCATCCTTCATGGTGATCATTCACACATCCAAAGGCTATGGTTGTGGATAAATAAATGTTATGATAGTGCTTTTTATAAATCAGAATATTTTACAAATAGTTATAAATGAGTATAGGCATCCTAATAGATTTACCTAATGCTCTGACATCAAGTGGGACTATAATAAAATCTTTCCATCTATTTTCAAAGAATTTCTAAGAGCCTCAAGTCTCCTTAGAAAAAGAAAAACAAAACAAAAAAAGCAACTTTGCAATGCTTAGAATCCTAATGGAACTTCTTCCTTGTACGTGTACTGAACCCCTCATACCATGAATGCATCCCATTTCTTCTTTTCTAGTTTTATGTGGAGGCAATATGTCTGCCATTATAGTTCCAAGAGTAATTATTTATTGTTCTGAAATTTTAAACATTATTCCTTATTTCTTGCCTATCTTGTGTAACTGCAATTCCTCTGATATCAACACTGATTACGCTTCCCTGAGAGATGCAGAGTAAGCTGTCTCCTCTAAATACTGAAAACTATGATTGGATTTGTAGAGTTCTTATTATCTCAGCATCAATACTTTAAACGATGGATTTAAAAATAACTGATTAAAAGATTCGAACTTCTAATTAAACTCTTCAGAGAAATTATATTCTTAGGATAAATGGGAATAAAGAGCAAAGGTAATATAAAATATTTTAATTTCATTTTTAATTTTTTGGAGTTCAAAGTTCCTTGCATTAGTTTGTTATAATCATCTTGCCTATAAGTAGATATCATTCTGTTTTACTGATAAGATAAATGACTCTCCAAGGAGACTGAGAGTAAAGATCAAATAGGCATCCTTTAAGCCAATTAAAAATTTAGAATACATATCTTCTGACTCATAATCCAAAGCCATTTCTATCACACTGCACACAACGATTGCATTTCTTTCCCCAGATATGGTTTAAAAAGAACATAAATAGATGATTCAGACAAAAGTTTGTATCATCCATTTGACATTCTCAAGCAATCTTCTCTAGAAATTCACACAACTATTACTATTCTACTGGAGGGGGAGGGAGTTATTTTTATTTTCAAGATGGTAGTCATGTGTGAAAACAAAGTACGGAAAGGTTGGTAACAAAGGTTCCTTTCTCCTCCCTTTTCTCACTGTTTCCCCTCCCCTCTTCTGTTTGCTTTTTGTATTCCTTTTCAATTTCATTCACCATTACAGGGTTCCTCATTCATTCAACCTCTATTTCATTACTCCATTGCAATATTGCTTCTCTTTGAGGTAAAGAGAAAGTAAAATGGATTGCAACCCAGGAAAAGCTGGGATGAGGTTTCAGGTGCAGTTCAGATGGCTATACACCCATTTCCAGGCAAAAGAGCAGCTCTCAGGTGTAGGACTGCAAAAGCAAGGATAGTTTCCACTTTCTCCCCATATGTATTGCCCCGGAAGACTCTCAGACTTTACATGGTAAAATTTCTTCATTGAGTCAGTATTTTAGCTGAACCTGCTTACAACTGATGCCTGTCAGGCTTTGGCTGTCATGGAGAAAATGCATGGTGAGGCATATCGCGTTTGCTAGAACTTTACCACGACAGTAAGGTAGAGAAGGTACAAACCGAGGTCAGGAAAGGGAATGTGTACAGCAATGAGTAAGAGAAAATTTCCTTAGCCTTATATAAGAATGTTTTATGAAATAAATATTCAGCTCTTTGTTATTTACAGTATATTCAACATTTTATTTCTGCAGGGGATTATTTTTCTTTTGATAATTAGAATCATAATTCTTCCCATTGTGTGCTGAGAAGAGAATTTACATGTAATCTCCTTGAGAGTAAAAAAAAAAAAAAAAAAAAAAAAAAAAAACTGTCGTAGTCATTGTTACAGCTGCAGAAACCTTGCCACAATACCACAATACGTATGTTTTATTAGGCTTGTTCAATTCAACCAAATTCCTGAATATCATCAAGTTCAGATAAGAAATGTAAGGATTTTTAAAAAATAATTTCTAAGTTCTCAAACTTCTTACAATACTGTTTGCTAGTTTTTAGCAATCCACATAATCAGAAACAGCACCCTAGGGTCTAAAATTCGTTGCAATGTAAACATCTCTTGCTCTACCCAAAATGTATATAAAGTGAGTATCCTAATTATGGACATCTGAGTAATACCATAGGGCAATTCTACATTAAATAAAAATATATCATAACTGGTTTCACATAGTGAAGTTAACACAACAATTACCTGGATATTAAAAAATCAGTTTTTATACTAATAATGGATATAAATTTGATTTCTCACTATACATATCTAATATTCATCTATTAAATAATTCTCTTAAAACTATGTGATTATATAAGTTGTATAAGGCCCAGTGCTTCCTTTTACCTCATGAGATGAAAATATACCCATTCTATCTATGCTGTATGCCTTAGAGACATTTTATTTTTATAGATGTTATCATACAATTTCCCATAAGATGTTATTAAAATTTAATTGTGGATTTTCTTAGACCCATAGCAAGATAATACATTCATAATTATTTTAATAATTAAAATATAATTTTCATTTTACTGGACTTATTTTTTGTTTTTGGGAGCCTATCAAAAGTCTAATAAGTCCAGAAATATTTTAAAAAGAGAATAATGGAAAATATTCATAGCTTTGTCTTCATAATATGATTAAAAGACCTTAAGAGGAAAGCAGGGGTTAAAAATTATCCTTTAACCACCCACACATCTCTGGATTTTGAGAGGAGGTTTCTTTAATACTTTCTTACTTGCTGCAGTATTTGTTGCTTAAGGAAGTCTGTGGGTGGATAAGATGTTATTATCCCTCCTACACAGACCCGTTTTCTTATTTACAACATTAAATCTCCATATATAAAAGTACTTAAAACACCAACTCTTTCCTTTCAACTACGTTCTGAAATTCTTTGGATTTTGGTCCGCATGTTACCACACATTACTTTCCTATAGGACACATTTATAGTTAAGTATAGTTTATCCTGATTTTTTTTTCAAGTGCGAGTCTATCCGGAAAGGGTCTTTGAAGTAGATGCCTTTCCAACTTTTTGTTTGAAAACAACAAGTCTGATGTTCAAAACTAATAATACAAAATTATTTTTTTATATTAAAGAGTTTCCTTAAACACGAAGAGGTTACAGTCATTGAAATGGCAAAGCCAACCTTTAGGATTTGCATGCAATATTTCTTACTACACTACAGACTACCCTTATAAGTGAACATACATTTGCAGATCATTAAATACATTTTATCTAAATTACATTAGCCCCTTGAATTATTTAGATCAATAGATAAAAATTTTAAAACTCCTTATAAAATGTGAACTAACCAATGTCATGAAACCTTTAAATCTCTTTCATATTGTAGTAAAAATGTTCTCTCAAATGCAGTAAATGACGGATATGCCCTTGTGCAAATGGGATAAACTTATTTTAAAGTAATCAGGTCTAATCTTCATTGCTAATATAAAATTCATTAATTTGAAAAATACTGGACAGTTTTTAAAAAGTAATAAATTAATGTATTTTGAAGTGATTTTAGATTTGGAGGTTTAATGATATCATTTACAATAGCCATACATACAATGTGTTTTGCAAATAAATTTGTTCACTATTCAGATCAATGCATTCCATTTGGGAATTATGTTAACTTTTGTTAAAAGAAATTAGAAAAATAATCATTAACCACCCAAAGTGCTTGCAAAGATGCCCCAATTATTAACTAAATACACATTATTGAGAATATATCCTACAGAGACCAGTTAGAACAATCACTAGCTAGGATTGATGGATTAACCAAACAATCACAGGTAATTTAATCACTTCTGGTTAATTCAAAGGAAACTGATTCTGGCTCCTCTGATACCTTGGTAATAGGCACTATCAAAATACAGAGGCAAGTTCATCCTCTGTACAGCAGAGGTGGTAAGTCAAATATAGTTTAATGTACAATCCACTGGATATGTGAATTGTAATTCTTCAGGTTAAACTAGGTTTTTAGGTTATAGTTATTCAGCTTTTTTGGCACCTTATGATAATAGACTAAAAAATTAACGAAAATTAAAATCATTAGTATTTCAGAGCAAAGTAAGACAAAGACTAGAAAAAAAGGAATTTAGTTAAAAAATTGTTTTGTCTCTGATTAAAAAAATAGTTTATGTAGTAGGAATAAATACTCATTATCACAACTTTCAGAACAACTACTATTTAAAGAGTACAACTCAAAATTAAGTGGGTTATATGTTCTTCTCTTTTTCTAAAGCAATGATTTTTAAGAAGTTGCTTTGTTTTTCCTCGAAGTTACTATAAAGTACCTATAGTTGAAAGGAAGGGTAAAAAGCAAACAGGAGAAGAGAATAAGAAAAGGAAAGTGGTTTCTAACTTATGTATAAAGTTCAAGTTATAAACGTATCCTTGACATCAAAATTATTTCCTAAAATATTACCTTATTTAGATCCCTGGATAACTTAATAAACCCCAAATTTCAATACAGAGTGCAACAAGGAAGAGTGAAGTTGACTTCATTTTCACTTGGATGAGCTAATTATAATGAATGAAAGCTGGAAGCCAGTGTCTGAGATATAAACCATGTCTTCTTAAAAAATAAATTAAAATGAAGAGATTATATATGATATGATAGGGGACTCAAACATAAAAAAGTATATCATTACATTTTAATAGAAAGAGCAATGAAGATTTCTGTGTTCTAGCTTGTTTTGGTCTACGGCCATACCACCCTGAACCCACCCGATCTCGTCTAGCTTGTTTTGTTTTTGAAGATGCTAAAAAATTAATAAGACTTGTTGCATGAATAGTGGAACGCTGAAACTCAACATAATATCTGCAAAATTAGGTAATCTATATATAAAGATTAAATGTAGCTGGGAAATAAACAGAGTTTTGCACAGTAACTACTTCCTTCCAAAATCAGCATTTTTTTAAAAAAAGATTTTATTTATTTATTTCACAGAGAGAGAGCGCACACGAGCAAGTGCGGACACACAAGCAGGGGGAGTGGTAGGCAGAGGGAGCAGGGAGCCCTGGGATCAGGAACGGAGCTGAAGGCAGACAGATACTTAACCAACTAAGCCACCCAGGCACCCCAAAAGCAACTCTTTTAAAATTGATGAATTCCTTAATATTCCAATGGTGAAACAGCTACTCAAGCAACTCTTTTTCCTGTCTTTTTCTCTTTAAGATTTAATTTGTTCTATTAAGATCTTCTTTTCAAACAGCTAGAGAAGCTTTCTTAAGAATACTATATTAATCAGCCAGAGGGTTGGCAGGAAAACAGTTTCTTAGACGTAGTGAATGACTGTCCTAACATCAAATGACTGTCCCATGACATGTGACATTGAAATAAATTTCATGCTCTCATGGTACTAAATCTTGACTCCTGTTCAGTCTCAGTCTTTATGGGAAAAACTGTACTCCAATATTTTGCTGTAATTGTGTTCTCTGGGTATTGCTTATTTAAGCTAGTTAAGCCTTTCATTACATAAAGCAACTTGGTAAATCTTTGGAATATTGCCCAAACTAGATAATAAAGTGTGATAAGTCAGATCTTTCCTGAACCCAAGGCCTTCTTTTCTTTATCTTTTATAAAATTCTGCTTTTAAAAACTAAAATTTACTTGGAATCATACATTTGATCATTTTATACAACTTAAGCAAGGCCTTACGAATGTAGGTCTTCGTTAATTCTTTTTATTACTTTTGTTGAAATTTTATCTAATTTTGTTTTCTTGCTGTGCATAAAGGTGGAACTTTGAATTTCATTTGAAAAAGCATTTTGGGATTTACAATGAAGATTCAATTCATAAATAAAGTCTTATTTGGCAGTACCTCAGACCAAATTTTAAAAGTTTCTGCCTCTTTTATCTTCTGTCTCCCTAAACACACAATTTAATGGTAAAAATATGTTTTGCTTTAGTAAAAATAAATATTAATCAAAGAAGTTATGTAGTGAATTAATTTCATTGTCTTAAGTTCTGTTTATCATTCTTATTTTCTTTTATGAAAAGAAAGCTTTCCGTTTCAAATTATTGATTTGGTAATTAAGACCTTGTTTACATGATATGTGTTAATATCAGTACCTGGCAATTTAGGGCATTGCTATATACTTTAAATCTCTGTATTTAAGTGATTTCTTCAAGAATTCTTTCTGCCCTGCCAAATGATCTTGGAAGCTTCTGTTAGGAAGTTTGACATGCATATCTATCTCAAAGAAAAGTAGGGCACAAACAATAAATAAACTAATAAAAAATATTAGATGACAAAGTTCTCAAGTAAGATTCATAAATATTTTAAATAGTTTTCATGGTATATACATTTATTTAATAAGTAGAATGCTACTTTTTCATTTGCCTCTTTTCTAAAATGCAAAACATGAATTTGTCTCAGAAATCTATAATGGTAAATACATAAGTAAATATACATAAATAACATCCACATATAATTCTTCAAATATATAAAAAGGCAAACCTTACCTCCGTCTCCAGATCCTGATCCTGCATCTAGGAGGAGAAAAGAAATACTTTGGTTTTGTTTGAAAAACATATTCAAAAACTCTTTATGACTTTATTTAGTTCATGTTTACTTCCTTTATTAAGACAGTAATATAATGGAGAAAATGATTACTATTTATTCTGAAAATACATATTCACATCAATTTTATTTAATTTGTATAATATAACTTATAAAATAAATTATTATTTTCATTCTTAAACTTTGTAAAAAAACTATTATCTAACTGATATTATATCCTATTTTGATTATATTCTAAAATTGACTATGTAAAATCTCTCATATTTTTACTTTAACCAGGATGAATTTTGTGCCATTAACAAAAAAAAAAATTGAAAATGAAATGCTTATAACAGTGAGATTCAGAAATTAAACAGGCTTAGACATGTGGCAAATAAACTCATAATTAAGGCTTATATTATTGTAAATCACATACACACAAAAAGAAAATTTATAGATGATTATCTTTTTATATAATTACTAATATGTTTTCCAAATACCACAATTGTGGAGGAGTTTATCTGCCACCAACAACATACTTCATTTTTGAAATCAATAGAAGAGTGAGATTAATTTTTGTTTTTGTGCTTAAAATTGGATAAACTCTAAGTGATGTTGGCAGAAAAAGCCAGTACCCTCCTGCATTCTCTTACTTAATTTCTTCTCTCCCCTCCTTCCTACGTAATTGCAGTCAGTCAAAGTTGTCTGTTTCAGACAACTTAGTTCCCAGAGACACCCAGTTTTCTAGTTGGGAGTCAAGACCGTTGAGTTTCCAACTGATTCCACCTATTAAGTGTAGACATCATCTTCTTTCTGCCTCTCCACTTATTTTCATTCTAAATACATTTTGTTCTGTATTTTTAATGCTAATACTGGGGAATCAGACTAATATTGATATTTTCTGTCTGAAATGCTCTCATCTCACACTAAAATCTCAACCAGGATTCAAGAACTATACCAAATGCCACCGCAATGAATTTGTGTTTGATGCTTTAGTCCAATTTAAAAAACAAAATAAAGCAAAAACCCAAAAACCCATTACTTCTACTTGTTTGCCTCCATGACAGTTTATGAGAGGCATGGCATAAAAAATGATAGGGCAAATGATAGGGCATACAGAAGGCTGACATATGGAAGAGTGGTTGCCTCCCCAACAGTCATGCTTGCCATCATACAAGGCATTAGCAGTGTCAAGATGGAGCAGTATTTTAAATAATACGTCTTGGTGGAGACTCATATTAACTAAATTCACAGGGTCTAACAGATTAGGCCAGCAGATTCTTTTCTTAAGGCAAGCTAATTGGTAAAACAAGTTAAAATAAAAACCCTACTTAGTAAATGTATAATCAAATAAGGATTTTGATCATATGCCTTCACAGTTTAATGATAACAGATCAAGAAAGGCTGAAGCATTTGTCACCCTAATAGAATGGTCCTGTTAGGGCAGCCCCGGTGGCACAGCAGTTTAGCACCGCCTGCAGCCCAGGGCGTGATCCTGGAGGACCTGGATCTAGTCCCACGTCGGGCTCTCTGTATGATGCCTGCTTCTCCCTCTGCCTGTGTCTCTGCCTCTGTCCCTCTCTGTCTCTATGAATATATAAATAAAATCTTTAAAAAAAAAAAAAAAAGAATGGTCCTGTTAACTGAACTGGTAACCCTAACTCATGGAAACATCACTTTTGGACAGGTCAATGCATGAATGGTCGATATTTGTATAATTTCACTGCTAAAATTTTAACTAAATTTAGTTTGATTAATTTGAAAGCTTAATTTAGTATCACTTATCATCAGAGGCTAACAGGTCGTAGTATGATAACACTAATACATTCCACGAGGTTTAGTTGAATGTGTATAGTTTCTCTTTTCTTTCTAAGACTGTAAATCGGGATCCCTGGGTGGCGCAGCGGTTTGGCGCCTGCCTTTGGCCCAGGGCGCGATCCTGGAGACCCGGGATCGAATCCCACATCAGGCTCCTGGCGCATGGAGCCTGCTTCTCCCTCTGCCTGTGTCTCTGCCTCTCTCTTTCTCTCTGTATGACTATCATAAATAAATAAAATTAAAATAAATAAATAAATAAATAAATAAATAAATATAAGACTGTAAATCAAGAACCATGTCTTGTTCAGCTTTTTATACTTATATGCATGTAAGAGTAAATACATAAAACCTTACAGATTCAAACCTCCGAACGTTACTCATTTGATAACATAAGGAATGTTACATAAGCTTCCTAAGCTTATCTGTCCTCTACTCAATGAATATAGTGATGTCTATCTCATTGGGTTATTTTGAGGCTTACTGCACAATAGCATATTTTAAATGCTTATCACTGTGTCTAGAACATAAAAATTAAGATTCTGAATAAACATTTAGCCTATTCATCTATGGATATTCTAATAAGTACATAATGGCTTGGGAAAAGCAAAAAAAAAAATGGTAGTAGTATATTGGCTTGTCTTTCTCATGTATCTTTCTAAAAAGTCAAAGGGCATAGCTCTTAAGACAACTTTGTTTGATGTGACCCAAATTAAGTAAGTAGGAAAGAAAGAAGTGATAGTGGAAAAAAATAATCACAAGTCCAACACATCATTATGAGATAGTGATGGGAAGCTTTAATGATTTCTTTAGTATAAGATAAATATGTAGCCTACTGAAGTCTTACTGGTGAGACACCTAAAGAAGTCATGCTTTTGAATCTAAGAGTCTGAACGCCTCGTTAATGCATTTCTTATAACACAAAAAAGTGAAGTTGACATTGAGGCTGTTGAGAAGACTGCCCAATCGGAAACCATTTTGGGACAAAAAAAAAAAGATTTGTAAATTCAATGAAATATAACAAAGTTATATTTTCTACTGTCTTTTATTCCTAGAGATCACAATTTGCCATCTCTATTCAGTGTCAAATAGCATTAAAAAATAAATGGAAAAATCTGAAAAGAAAAGAATGAGAATTTCTTTTGGTTCAAACGTCAGAACTCTAATTTATTTACAGTCGGACCCAGCTAATCAAAATTACTTTGGTTCCTCTATCATTATTCAGCTCAAAATCCTTTTAGATTTACAAGTCAATAGGACACACATTCAGTAAAACTGGCTTTTACTAAATCAATCCTACAGAAATCTAAGTATGTGAATCAGCTAGGTATGGATCACTCAATTGTGGTTCAATGTTCTAGTTGGCTATGTATGTATTTTCATAGTACAAATAACACGTTAGGGACTAGAATGTAAAGACTTGAATAAATCAGGAGAATGTGAATGCCTGAGCCTATAAGAACCTGGAAGTTGGCAAGTAAGAAAGAGAGATTTTGGTACCAAATATTATTAGCCTTACCATAACTTCATAACTCTTTATTATGACAACTGGCAACTGAGAATTTGGGAACGTCAGAGACAGGCTGGTATCCTATGTGATCTTGGAATAGGAGAACCTTTCCTCAGTACTCCCTGGCGTTGGCCTCCATCATTCTTGGTTTCTTAGAGTGTTTCCATTATTTTTCCCTATGCAATTTGTCTTAACATCTCACTTTAAATGTTCTTCTCCAAGGGTATGGCAGATTGATTTTTTATAACTAGTTTGCTCCTTCTCTTTCTGTTCCCCCCATTTTTACTGTGAGAGCAGAATGCTGGTCCTCCTCCCTCCCCACCGGAGAAGCAAGTCCACTGACTCTCCCCTGTTACTGTCATTTTCATTCATTATTTTTCAGACAAATGGAGTGGCAGTGATCCCTTTGCGTTAGCAAATCAGAAGCAAGTGGGGCACCAGCAAGGACATTTAGTTCACGAGGCAAAGAATCATATAAAAGACTACTTAAAAATCAAAACCAAAACAAAGGCCTACATCATCATCTGTGAATAATACCATTCTTTTCTGCAAGTTCTTAGGAACTTAAGTAATCACTGGTAACATCTGGAACACTATCGATTACTAATAATCAATAGGCTTAAGATAATCTTTTAAAGAATACAAGCCTTCCTCTTTGCTGGTTTTCCAACCCGCCTCAATCTACATGTGACTATTAACATGGTTCCCTGGAACAGAAATACCTGTTATCCGAAAAATATGTGTTATCTAACACTTGTTATCTTTCCAATAAATTAGATTTTTTTTTCCTGGCACTATTTTGTCTTTTCACTTTTGAAGGAAGTTCCTATTTTGGGTCATTATAATTTTCCCTGACATGCTTATGCCATCCAATTCCTCGGAAATTATGACTTTCTAGAAAGATGCTTGTGTGCCATTAAAGACAGCTATCATGGACACTAAAGACTGTAATATATGTGATTTTAATGTGTCAAGCCTAATCTGTAAACTCAGCTGTATTTTAAAGCATTACTCTCTCAAGCTGGGCTTTGTTGCCCTTGTTTATTGTTCTTCCTGTAATACTGTTCAGCTCTAACAATCACTGCACACCAAAGGAAAACCTGAGAAACTCACTCTTCTTCCTCACTCCCTTCAGAGCACTCTTGGTAAAGACAACTTAAAAGAGCTTTGTGGAATCCCAGGCTGACTGTGTTAGAAAGGATAGATGTCCTTCACAAATACATTCTTCAATATAATCATCTAAATGGTTAAGAATAATATTTTATAGTGCTGCGGAGGTCACCCACATTTTTATTTTCAAACCCAGATCTGCAAAACTGCCCTCCAGCAGACAATGCTGTTGTTCAAAACAAACCGACCAACCTTTTTTGTGAGTAGATAGGTTTCTCTATATTTGGGACGTGGGCAGTAAATCTAGACTTCTAATTATATTATTCAACTGTCTGCATTTCATTAAATAACATATGCATTAAAATCAACATCCTTATGGCAGATTTTCTTTTTCTTCCAGAAGTGATTTGAAATGTAAAAAAAAGACAAAATAAGGATAATGTATGCTTTGTACAAAAGAATGAGAGGCTTATCCAGCCAGTATATATTCTGAATTATTTATTTGGAGATAATAGAAAAAGCAAGACACAGTTTCCCAAGGTTTCAGGGAGTCCTCGGGATCACACGCGTACCTGTGGCGCAAGACCCTTCAGACACCACAAGAATCTCGCTCTGCTGTTTGCATGCAGCCTGCCGCAAGTAGCACTCATTCTGGTAGCTCTCCCCATTGGAGCCACACACAGGCACGTAGTCACTGTTGCACTGAGGGACACACAGAGAGAAGCGTAGGTTAGTACTGGAGGCCTTGACACCTGGAACAGAAATAATCATTTACCAAAGAAGGCATTTGTTTTCATTTTCAGCAATCCCATTGTATCCACTAAAGTCTTTAACCTTGTAAGAGCATCATTCAAAGATACACAGAAGTAATGTTAAGTCAGCCAATCAGTCATTTGATTCCGTTGAGGGGCTGTGGGGGGGGGGGGGAGCTTTTAAATTAGGTGATTCCAACAAAGTGATTGGCAAGCAATACTAAAATACTAAATACTTTTAGCAATACTAAAAAGGTATAGCAACAAATGTTATCAACATTTTTTAATACTGGTTTTCAGATATACACCCATCTGGCTTGGCGGGGGAAAAATATCAAAACATGCTACAATATTCAAGTTATTAAAAATAGGTAATGCCTATCTGTGTTTTTTTGTTTTTTTTTTTGTTTTTGCCTATCTGTGTTTAGAGCAGATGTGTATCGCCGAAATGCCAATGAAATCAGTTACTCTTTAGTATGGTTTTTTTCTCTGTTGAAGTTTAATCTTTACAAACTTCTATAAGTTGGATAAGACATTTGGGTTACTAATTAATCTGCCACATATCTTTAGATATTGACAGATATACTGCAAGAAAAAACCAAAAGAATATGGAACAGAGGGGAAAACAACAACTGTTGAAATCTATGTAAGCGGTATTGATTATTGAAAAGCATGACTATTAATATATATTTCATAAAGAGAAGAGTTCATTTTTAAAACAGCCTCATTACAAAGAAAGTACACATTTCACAATGGAAATTAGGCAACCTACAGGGTATACTCATCATAATATAATCACACTCTAAGGCATTAGCGATCCTTGGCTGTGTCCTATACCTGCTAATTACACTAGAGATGTGATTATCTCATGATTACTACTACTGATGTGTTTCATTGCTTAATTGTAACAAATGCAATAACTAAGATGATTATTTATGAATACACACATATGCCAGAAACTAAGTAAAGCAAATCATACGTACACATGCATGTGGAAACACTTTCCTATTTTCTAGTTCTTATTAAAATACTTGGATTTTTCATGGCTGTAAATTTATAACACATACAAAATAAACCCATGATCTAGTGAGATGGCTAGGAAACTTTTAACATATAGGGTAATAAACCTAAAACTCTATCATAAGGTAAATTCAACTCAAAGATTTATACCAAAAAAAGTACAAATTCCCAATAAAATTATAATCTTATCATAAAAACCTGGTATTTATTTTTTTACTCTATTTCCTTAGAATATCTGGACTTTCTCCTTCTTCATCAATCATTTAACTCTTGCTCTTTGCCTTTATGTAACAATGGCTTAATCATCCGAGTAATTTATATATGAAATAGGATAAGCCAATGTTGTCTGCAATGAAAGTCTTATTTTATGAGTCTTTTTATCTGTTATTAAAAAACTGAAACATAGCTTAGTAATAGCGATATACTTTTCTTGCGATAGTAAATCCAAATTGTATGATACTCATATTATGATCTCCGTTAACGGCTAACATGATGATTTAGATATTAAACCATAACTACTTAGAAATCACTTCCATGTGATTAAAATGATTTAAATATTTTAAATATGACATGTTTTAGAAATCTTCTCTATTATTCCTAGTTTAGATATTCTGGAAGCCCTCTCTGCAGTAATTCCTTTCCACAGTTACATTCTTGGCTCCCAAACTCAGTCTACCTGTGTTACTATATTTAAAAACTGTTTTGAAAAATAAATAAATAAATAAATAAATAAATAAATAAATAATAAAAACTGTTTTGATTAGAACCTTTCACTAACGAGGATCTTTAACTCAACAGGCATGCACTTCTGATCAGGTAATATGTGTGTAAGGGCTGCCTTCCACAAGCTTTCTAAATACATATGTATTTTTTAGCTTACATCTGAGAATTGTCCTACCACAGGACGCAAAACATTATCACTACTGAAGAAGAAAGGCAATGGCCAAACGTCAGTAAGGAGTCGAATTCTCCAGTGAGCAGTACGGAGGGAACACCAACTACATGGGGCTTCTGCTCCATGGTCAGAACCATAGCCTGGGAGGCAGGTGGATGGACAGGTGCTTGATAAATGTGCCGTGTTCAGGACCAGGGAGGATTTATGAAGACCCACTAACACCACAGTGGTTACCTGAGCACATGGAGGAGAGATCGGAAAGCAGGGAACAACTGTAACCTATCACAGTCAATGGACCTGGTGACACTTGCAGTAGGCAGAAAACAGTCAAAATTAGTGTGATGGCTGGACTATTAGCTTCTCCTGTTCAGGTCCTAGAATTCTAGTCTTTGGCTACCTTTTAATCTCCATCTTCAGACCTGCCTACAACAATGTGTAGATTATTTGGGCCCACATTTTCTTCTCTCCAATCCCTGGAACCTCTCTATTTATATTTCTCATCTACTTCTGCCGAATATTTAGATGTAGTGAGTGGACAGGGGGTAAGGGGCGGGAGGTATTTATCATCTCTGTCAAGCGCTAACACACAATGCTGATGTGCATCTTAAAAGACGGAACAAACTGATAAAGTGTTCATATGCCACTTCTGAGGGATGCAGTAAGCCAAATGTGAACAGTGCTAAAAACAGAGCTGCCAAGTTCCATGCACAAGCCAAGAGGGAGATTTGTATGGAGCTGAAAAGAGCTTAACTGTAGATTATCAGCGCAATGTTTTTGGCCTTTAATACCATGCCTTGCACTCATTAATATGAATAATACAAGGAGGAAGCACACTCTCAATCATTATGGCTCAGGAGTGGAAGTCTGGTCCTAGTTTCCTCAATTTCTCTCACTGCTCTGGTGGAGGGCCTTGTGTGTATCTCACAACTATTAAATATTTAACAAGCTTGTAGCTCAGTTTTCCCATTTGAAATGGTTACCTAAGGCATTTGGGAGGATTAACAGAGTCATGTCTTTAAAATACTTTGGAATACTCATTTATAAAAAGATATGTAAATTATTTGTGTCTCACGCTAAACATTTTTTTGTTGTTTGAGTATAGTTGACACACCATCTAAAACTGACACTAAACACACGTCTAAAATTATAGAAATAAAGGAAAACAGAATAACCCCCACACATAAAAATAACCTAAGTATGCTGTTAAGCCTAAGTATGCCAAATTATTGGAAGTAGTTTTTAGTGGCAATCATGATACTGCTCAGTTTCAGATGAAAGGACGGATTCAGATGTTAAGTGACTTGCTAAAGGCCACAAAGTTGGCTGGTAAGAGAAAAAACAACACTCAGGCCCAGATGGCTAGACCCATAAATGTATGTGTTGTACAAACTCCCTCTCAGGGGAGGAGTGATTCTATTTTTCTTAAGATGTTATAAAAATCTTAAGTTTATTTTCCAAATATGTGTTTTCCAGTGGAATGATTTTGCTCCAAAGTGTCCACATTGCTTAAGAAAGTAGCTACATATCACACTAGTGTATTCAATGACTTGACACTCTAGAATATATGGGATTCATTTTACTACAAATGAACAAAAATGTATGTGAGAAGTTTTTTCCTATGATTTATTGCTTGTTTGGTTAATAAGGATTTCTTTTAGCTGAGATTTCAGCATCTAGAAGCTATGTAGAACTTATATTTTATAGATTGTCGGCACCTTCCATAGAGTCTGGCATGTAGAAGGTACTCCACAGATGTTAAGTGAATTCTTGTTATATTCCCAGTTGTCAAAGGCTTAAGAATAATGGCTTAGGATATGGTAGGTTTCTCTTCCAAAAAAGAAAAAGATAAAAAACCTGCACATGTCCCAATCCTTTGATCGTTCCATAAGTAACTTTTTCTTCTCTGTAACCACATTTCTTTAAATGAAAGAAAATATGACTTTAAGAGTGGGCAAGCCTGTGGCTATGGTGACAGTGACTCTGTGTGACTTCTCAAGCTAGGTCATTAAAGGATACAGCTTCTATCTGGCTCTTTCTCTCTTTCTGGACACTTGCCCCTGACACACAGCCATTGTGGTCTGAGGAAACTCAAACTAGCACATACAGAGAGAGATCCACATTAAGGACCAGGGTGTCCAGCTGACAGTGAGACATATGAGTGGGAGCCCTGAGAAGAGTGCAGAACCAAGCCTTTGAATTCTCTCTCTCCCTCAGCTAATGCCAAGGGAAGCAGAGATGAGATGTTTCCCTTAAGCCCTGTCCTATTGTAGATTCATGAGCAGAAGAACTGTTCATTATTTTTGGGGCCACTAAGTTCTGGGCAATTTGTTATGCAGTTCTAGTAAGTGGAACAATTATAGACCTAAAGCATGCTTATCAAATACAAATAATGAATACGTGAAATAAAGGATATCTGAAAGACAGAAGGCTTCATCATATTTTTAAATTACAAACTGATTAAATAAATAAATAAATAAATAAATAAATAAATAAATAAATTACAAACTGATAATTGGTCATTGTATGACCAATACTATCTATGGATAACCACTACGCTTCTTCCTTTCGTCCTTTCTTCCTTCCTTCTTCCTTTCATTCATCTATCCATCCATCCCTCTAATTATCTCTAAATTTTCCTCTCCACAATTGATATATCATATTGACCAGCATGCCATCTGGTATTCTGATAGGAACATGGCTCCAGGCCGTATCTGGAACTCACATCATCACCTATAAAACAGCTGTACTACCTTGGATACTGAATTGTCTACGATAACTTGGTATTGCTGTTGCTGATATTCTCACTTGCACGTATAATAATATTTGGGGAAAAAATTAGATTTGGTGTCAAAGGACTTAGGTTCTTACTTTAAGATCACCACTTAATGATGGTTATTTATATTTTGGGCCTTAATTTCCTCATCTGTAAAAGGAGGAGGAAATAATTACCACTCAGTTCTGACAAATATGTTTATTTTCAATCATCTAACAGAAGTTAAGGCAAATATATGTTCACTTTAATGTTCCAAGTTGGAAAACTGTAGATCACACGCACGCACGCACACACACACACACACACACACACTTCTCTCAAATTTCTCTCTCCAGCCAGAATGACCATGGTTTCCATCCTATTTGAATGAAAGAATTTCTGTAAACAGAATAAACAGAGAGTAGACAATCTAAGCTAGTTTAGTATTTAGGAAAATAAATTATCAGGACATCTCCCTTTTCATCATACAGGGGAAAAAAAACCACAAACAAACAAATAACAACAACCTCAAACTCAGTGGAATGTACCGGAAAAGGACTGAATCAAGATACTCTTAACCTAAAATATCCTATTATCCTTTGCACAATTTGTGCATTTTCTTTGATCTTCAACTTAATCCAGCCATTCTATATTCTCACTATGTGTAGAGTCTAAATTTTCCAGAAGGAAATGTTTATTTTCTCTGGACAGACTGACAACCATCACAAAGCACAAGCTAATAGCAGTAGTAATCTCGTAGTAAATTTAAATGTTACGGGCATTAGGAAAAAAAAATACATTGTAGGTTCTTATTCAAACTTGCATTCATTGCCCACTCCCAAATCTACTCCACTCAAAAGGTATTTAAATTAGTGACGAACGTAAAGGGCTGACCAAAGCACGAAAAACATAAATATTTTTGTCGTTAAAAGTTTTACCAAAACCCTTTGTGGAACCTGAAAACCAAACATAATTTCTTTAATAAGAAAACCATGCGTCCCTTTTAGTAGCATGCATCCATTTAGAATGTTGTGAACTCTGTTATTTTTCTCTTGTTGAAATTGTATTAGAATTATGGCTTTCCATTTGAAGAACATTCCTTTTGGTTCACTTTATACCGTTTAGGAATTCACTTCTTATTTCTACCCTTGGTTATGAAAGTAACACAAATTTATGGGAATCACAAACCAAACGGGGGGAAAATCCACAAAATACTTTGAGTCTTTAATTAATGATTTATCCACCTGTATTTTCTCCTTAGTTAGCATTTGGGGAAAGTATGAATTGGAGAGTTTTCATGCTCCATCTCTCTCATGTAGTTCATTGAAAGAACATAATTACATTGTTCAGTGTGGCTGGAGACCTTAGAGGTTGGTGTTACATGCATATTAAATATGCACAAATATGTTTCTAACACTAGTATGGTCTGAAAGACTGTAGTATGGTCACAACAATACTGACCCACCAGGAGGTGGTGCACTTTGCAAATATCAGTCCTTTTATTGCTTTTCTTAGAAAGAAGAAAATAAAGTCCAAGCAGCTTTTAGCTTATCTATAAACCATTCAAACTATATTTAAATATGAATTCCCTTATCTCTCTCACCGGGAGGTTGAATGTAACTTAAAATATTTAATTTCATCAACAATTCTAAATACTACATGCTGTATCAATTGTTTAGACCGAATTTGGGTTTAATATTTTCATTTCATTTATTCTGTATTCATTTATTCTGTATTCTTCTTTTCTTTTCTTCCTTTTTAAATTTTACTTTTGCCTACAATCTTGGAAAAGTTTTCCCTGATCCCACTTATGTAGTTTTGTTTATTCGCATATTTCCTGGTTGAACCTTGTGTTAGAATTCATGTGCATTTAAAAAAGTAATTCAGCAACACTCAAAGGTGAATAGAAGACATTAGCACAACGCCTATGATAGTTGAAGGCATATATGCTTGTATACACATTTTGAGAGAAAAGAAGGTTTATAATTTACATGGGGTAAAGCAGTTGTTAGATGATGACTGAAGAGCTCTAGCTTTCTATAGATACTCATAACCCAGTTTTGATGATACCAGTGCTGCAATCTTCCTCTCTCTTTTTTTTTTAAATATTTTTTATTTATTTTTTTAACATGAGGCAAAGTACATTTTTCTAACATTTATGAAATGACTTGCAGCTATTTGTACTCTTTTGGATTCCTGGGAGATTCAGCTAAAATTGAATGTGGTCCATGAGAAGTTGATATATATTAATAAGTTCCACGATTTCAAAAACTAGCACAGTGATGTTGGAGTCACATGAATAAGGAGTTTATTTAAATACTTAACCGGCTTGCCAGGATAATAAAACCTAAAGCCATTTAGGCAGAGCAACAGGATCAAAAAATGATAGCCCCAATGAAAAAAGAACAAAAGTACAAATCCACACTTCTTTTCCATTGATTATTTTGGCTATTAGCCCCAGCAGCTGATTTATAAAATGCATGCTAGACGGGACGCATAAGCATAATTTGCCTCTGACACATCAAAAGAACAACCTGAAGCTTTCTACCGCCAGTGGCATTCATAACTCTGGCATACACATTTCTCCAAAAAGCTCGGTCTTTTCTGACATCCGTTGGCTCTCTTTGCAGTACAGTACTCTTGCTTGGTGCCAGCTTTCCTCTTAGCTTGCATAGCTATAAATTGCCAGGTGATGGGTTGTAAAGGGAGATCCCTCCTTTGTAGTCTCCTTAATGAATACGAAGATGCAAAAATCAGACTTCTTACCTTGAACTGACAGACGCAAGTCACAGTGTCTCCAATTCTTAAACATTCCCCATCAAATTTACAGGTGTTGGTGTCACAGAGGAAGAGATCATTTTCTCTGTCATCATAACCTCAAATTTAAAGAGAATACTCCAGTCATTAAAAAATGTTATAGACCTTAGGGGGAAAAAAGAAAAAGCACTATCTTGAAGCTTTAAAAGCATTGCTCTAAATTTTAATTCCAATAACCACAGCTATACTGCAAGGTCATTCTCTACTGATAACCTCCAAAATCTAGTTAAGTGATCAATATTCATTTCTTTCTTTTCACAGTTCTTTTCTAGCCAATTCTCCTTTAATATTCTTTTTTGATATTGCTATTTTATTTTAGCCAGGGTTAATGCTGGCAGCAGTAAATGAAGGTTTCACACTTGCTTCCTAGCTTCATTATTTTTTTTTCTCATTAAGTAGACGGTAGTTTATGACCCCCACACTCCACATTTTAGAAATGAGCTGGTGATGGTCTCTGAATGTCATTTTACCAATTCTCCATTGTTAATCATTCTTTTACTTTAAGGTCTGGAACGGCCCCTTATTTGGAATTTCTCCAGACAAAGAGGAAACAAAGCCCCAATAATAAAGATAAACAGGCACAGTGTTTGCCGTGATGGTCTGTCTGGCTCAAATGAAGATTGATCACCTCTAAGTTAACAGGGGTGGAGAGGTGTGCCAGGTTCTCAAAAATCGGCCAGGAAAACAAGTTTGTTCTCTTTAGTTTCTGCAGATCTCTTTAAGATAGCTGGCTCACAATAATACATTTCTTAATTGTCAAACTCAATTTCACACTTAGGTTAGTTACTTCCTAAAACAATACTATGCTTAGGAGGTAGCAGACCAAGTACGCATTGGACCACAAAGCTGTGACCGTTTCAAACAAGTGATTTTGCAGGTTGTTGAACGTGCCTATCTATGATAAAGCACCAGAGAAGGGATTCGACACCTGCAGAGTGGAACTTAGCTTCTCACAAATATATATATACATATGCACCTACGAACCAGGAAGGAGTTAAAGAAAACCTGTTCAATTTTACAGAGAATAACCAAATTTAGAAATTGCCAAAAACAGAACAAAGGCCATCTCTTTGACCCAAATTTAACAGGGCTGCAGAGCTCAACCTGTCTTTAGAAAGCACTAACTATGATGATGCCTAATCATTTTCCTGGTGGAATTTACAGCCCTTAGCAGCCTTGGTCTGCGTGTTTTTTCATCCTGTGAGTTACAGTTGGCCGTTCCCACCTCCCCGAAGTTCCAGACACTTGAGCTTGCATGCATCCCTGGGAACCACTTTATTCAGAGCCAGATTTAACTACAGCAGGATCCCATCTACAGAAGATGAGAAAATTCCATGCATACTCGCGAGCACGAGCAGACAGCAGACCAGGGGGACAATGCCCCGGGCAGGTTGACGCGGTTTGCAAAGCCAGAGAAATGGCACCACGACCCCGGCCGGGGGATGCGCGCTGGGCCGGCTCCAGGAAGGACAGCCAAGGCCACTTGGGGTGCAGCAGCCCCCAGCCCCCGGCCCGGCTTCCCTCCGAGGCTTCCGGGCGCGGAGCCCGCCCAGCTCCCAGCTCCCAAGGGGCCCGGGCGGGCCTGCAGGGTGCCTGGCCCCTGGAGCCGAGTCACCCCGCGCCCCCGGGTCAGGCCCGGCTGTGCGCACCGCCCCCCACCCCCCCGCCCCGGGCCTGGGAGACCCGCGAACCGCCTCTTTCCTCAACTTCCCTCCGCCCCGGAGCAGCTCGGGGACGCCGGGGAGAAGCATCTCTGGGCTGCAGATGCGACGTCGTTTGCAGCCAAGTGGAGGAGGAGGAGGAAGAGGAGGAGGAGGAGGAGGATGTGAGAGAGGGAGCAAGGGGGGAGGAGGGATGGGAATCTCCCGAAACCTAAGCTCCAGGATCCGTGTGACCTGGGCTCGAGGGCCAGAGCAGGGCGCCTCGCTGGCACCCGGGATCCGCGCATCCCCTGCAGGGGCCCTATTTGATTGATCGCTTTCTCGCTGGTTCTCTCTCATAAAGTTATTTCTCGCTCCTTCTAGCTAGACTTTTTTTTTTTTTTCCTTCTTTCTTTTTTCTTTAATGACGGGAAAAGGGTCTGCTTTTAGGCTTTCCCACAAAGGTCGGTCGGGTGCTCTTTTGGGTGGATCCACAGAACAATCCCGTTTACTCTTTCTTAAAGAAAAAAAAAAAAAAAGCATCCGCAGTCCTAAGTGCAAGGATGCAAAGGTCCCTCCACCTGCACTTTCGGGCCCCCCAGCCCCGCCCACCCTCCCACCCACCGTAGCGGCCTGCAACGCTCCCGGGGCTCCTCCGGGTGCACGGGGGTCGGCTAAGGAATGGGGGGGCCGAGCAGACGCACGGAGGCAGGTGCCCGGGGCTGCAGACGCGGCTCCAAGGGGTGGACGGGGGTCGGGTCAGGAATGGGGGGGGGGACAGTGGGAGAGCCCCGAGCAGACGCACGGAGGCAGGTGGGGGGGCTGCAAACTGGGCTCCTCGGGGTGGACGGGGGTCGGCTCAGGAATGGGGGGGCCGAGCAGACGCACGGAGGCAGGTGCCCGGGGCTGCAGACGCGGCTCCAAGGAGTGGACGGGGGTCGGCTCAGGAATGGGGGGGACTGAGGGGGGGCCGAGCAGACGCACGGAGGCAGGTGGGGGGGCTGCAAACTGGGCTCCTCGGGGCGGACGGGGGTCGGCTCAGGGATGCGGGGGGCCGAGCAGACGCACGGAGGCAGGTGCTCGGGCTGCAAACGGGGCTCCCCGGGGTGGACGCGGGTCGGCTCAGGAATGCGGGGGGCCGAGCGGACGCACGGAGGCAGGTGCTCGGGCTGCAAACGGGGCTCCTCAGGGTGGACGGGGGTCGGCTCAGGGATGCAGGGGGCCGAGCGGACGCACAGAGGCAGGTGCCCCGGCTGCAAACGGGGCTCCCCGGGGTGGACGGGGGTCGGCTCAGGGATGCGGGGGGCCGAGCGGACGCACGGAGGCAGGTGCTCGGGCTGCAAACGGGGCTCCTCAGGGTGGACGGGGGTCGGCTCAGGGATGCGGGGGGCCGAGCGGACGCATGGAGGCAGGTGCTCGGGCTGCAAACGGGGCTCCCCCGGGTGGACGGGGGTCGGCTCAGGGATGCCGGGGCCCGAGCGGACGCACGCTGGCAGGTGCTCGGGCTGCAAACGGGGCTCCCCGGGGTGGACGGGGGTCGGCTCAGGGATGCCGGGGCCCGAGCGGACGCACGGAGGCAGGTGCCCCGGCTGCAAATGGGGCTCCCCGGGGTGGACGGGGGTCGGCTCAGGGATGCCGGGGCCCGAGCGGACGCACGCTGGCAGGCGCCCGGGCTGCAGACGCGGCTCCTCCGCGGGCCGGGGCGGGGCGGCGCTGGGGCGCCCGGACTCACCGGAGCAGTTCCAGCCGGTGGGCGTCTGGCAGTCGCTCAGGGAGGTAGGGAAAGCCGCGAGCCTGGCGGGGCGGGCGACGAGCAGCAGCGCGCCGGGCAGCAGCAGCAGCCAGCAGAAGCCCTCGCACAGGGTCCAGCCGCCGCCCGGCCGCGGGGGCTCCGCCAGCACCATGGCTACTCGGCGCGGCTCCGCAGCGGCCAGCGGCTTCCGGGCAACGCGCGATCGCGGGGGCCGGGCGGCGGGCTCCTGGGCATCCCGCGGCGGCGGCGGCGGCGGCGGGGGGGCGCGCACCGGGCGGGGACGCGGCGGCCGGACCCGCGCGGCACCGCCGGAGTTTCAGAAACATGCAGCGCCCCGGCCCTGGCCCGGCAGCGGGAGCGAGGTCGGCCGGCGGGCTGCGCCGGGGGCGCGGGGCGCTGCGGCCATGGGGGCGCGGGGCGGGGCGGGGCGGGGCGGGGCGCGGGGAGCCGGGACGCGGGCCGGGAGCACCGTCAGGGCGCCGCTCGGGCCCGCCGCCGCCGCTCGCGCTCTGCCGCGCGCATCCCCCGGCGCTCGGGAAGCAGCAGGTCCTCAGCCCGCCCGGGGTCACGTGGGCGGGGGCGGGCGGCCGCCGATTGGCCGAGCGGGATGCGGCCCGGGGGGCGGGGCCGGGGGCGGGGCGCGGCGGCGGCGGCGGCGGCGGCGGCGCAGAGGGCGGCGGGGGGCGGGGGGGGGGCGCGGCTGCCGGGCGGACCCCGCGCCCCGCCGCCTGCCCCGCTCCCGCGCGCGACCCCGGGCCGCCTGTGCCCCCGCGGCGGGCGCGTCTCCGAGCTGGAGCCGGGGCCGGAGCGCACCCGGGCTCGCGCCGGGCGGACGCAGCGGGAGCGGGGACCCGGCCCCGGGGCCGGGGGGAGGGCGGCGGGCGGCCTGGAGGCGGCGGCACTTACCGCGGGAGCCCGCGACCCCGGACCGCCCGCCCGCTGACCCAGCCGCCCGCCGGGCTCTCCGCTCCCTCCCCGCTCCCCCCTCTCCCCCCTCTCTGCCTCCCTCCCTCTCCCTCTCCCTGTCCCTCCCTCTCCCCCTCTCTCCTTCTCTCCCTCCTTCCCTCTCCCTCCCTCCCTCCTCCTCCTCCTCCCTCCTTCCTTCTACCCCTCTCTCTCCCTCTCTCCCTCCCTGTCTCCCTCTCCCTTTCTCTCCCTCACTCTCCCTGTCTCTCCCTCCTTCCCTCTCTCCCTCCCTCTCCCTCCCTCTATCTTTCTCCCTCTCTCCCTCTCTCCCTGTCTCTCTCCCCCTCTCCCCCCCTCCCTGTCTCTCTCCCCCTCTCCCTGTCTCTCTCTCCTTCTCTCCCCCTCTCCCCCCTCTCCCTGTCTCTCTCCCCCTCTCCCCCTCTCCCTGTCTCTCTCCCCCTCTCCCCCTCTCCCTGTCTCTCTCCCCCTCTCCCCCCTCTCCCTGTCTCTCTCCCCCTCTCCCCCTCTCCCTGTCTCTCTCCCCCTCTCCCCCCTCTCCCTGTCTCTCTCCCCCTCTCCCCCTCTCCCTGTCTCTCTCCCCCTCTCCCCCCTCTCCCTGTCTCTCTCCCCCTCTCCCCCCTCTCCCTGTCTCTCTCCCCCTCTCCCCCCTCTCCCTGTCTCTCTCCCCCTCTCCCTGTCTCTCTCTCCTTCTCTCCCCCTCTCCCCCCTCTCCCTGTCTCTCTCCCCCTCTCCCTGTCTCTCTCCTTCCCTCCCCCCTCCCTCTGTCTCTCTTCCCCTCCCTCCCTCTCCTCTCCCCTCCCTCTCCTCTCCCCTCCCTCTCCTCTCCCTCCCTCCCTCCCTCCCCCTCTCTATCTCTGTCCCTGTCTCTCTCTCCCCCTCTCCTCTCCCTCTCTCCTTCTCTCCTTCTCTCCCTCCTTCCTTCTCCCTCCCTCTCCCCCCTCCCCTTCCCCCTCCCTCCTCCTCCCTCCCTGGAGGAGCCCCGAACCGCCCCCCGGGGGGAGCCGAGGTCTGGAGCCCGGGCCGGCGGGTCCCGGTGCAGCGGGGACCCTGCCCGCGGGGTGGGATCGGGGTGGGACCGGGCCGGCCCCGCGGGGGAGGCGGCGGCGGCGGCGGCGGCAGGTGCAGCCTGGGGAAGCGGCTCCGAGGAGGCGTTGGGGCTCGGCGGCGCCCTAGGGCCCCGGGCGGGGGGGGCGGCCCGCAGAGGCGCGCGGCCGCGGGCCCGAGTGTCCCCGGCGCCGGCTCTGCGCTCGGGGACGCCGCCTCCTGCCGCGGCCACAGCCCCCGGAGCGCCCCGCGGAGTCGCAGCCCCGCCCGGGAGCTTCCCGGGACTCGGATGCGGAGCAGCATCCCCGGGGGACCCGGCGCCCCGGTGCGGCCGCGGTGTGGGGCTGACCCACGGGAAGAAAGCTCCTCCCGGGGCGATTGCTCAGTGATTCAGGTTTCTTTCTCTCCCTTCCTTCCCCGGCACCCTCCGTGTAAGTCACCCCGTCCCTCCCTCCTCCCTCCCACCCCTGCCTTCCTCCTAGCCTGCCTTCCTCGCTCCCTCCTTCTCCTCCTCCTTCCCTCCCTCCTCCTCCTAACTCCCCCACCCCTTTCCATCCTTCCTCCCTCTCCATCCTTCCTTCTTTTCTTTTCTTCTCTTTCTTTCTCTATTTCAGGAGGCCTCATCTCCGTCTCGCCCTTTGCACCCCTCGTCTTCCCCTCCCTCCTTGGGGTCCCCCGGACTGGGGGGGGGCGTGCTTGATGGACCCCCGCGGGCAACCGGCGTCCACCCCGGGTCACTTCCAGGAGGCCCCGGGGGCCCTTGGCCGGCGGGGACCCTCCGTCTTCCGCAGGCCCCGCCAGAAGCACGACTTGCGCCCCAGCTCTCCTTTCAAGTACTTTAACCTCCAACCTCCTCCCACTCCCTTGCTTTCTAACTTCTCCTTTGAGAGATGCCATCGTGCAGCACCTCAGAGCCTCAAACAAACCTCATCTCCCCTCCCACCCCAGGTGAGACCCATCGCTTATCTTGCATCTCCACCTCCGCCCCTAGGTTGCACCCCCGCCCCGCCCAGCCCCCCAACCGCTCCCGAATATTTCGGATCCCGCGTGTCTCCCTCCCTGCGATGAAGCAGCAGGTCCCAGTTGTGGTCGGTGGCATCTCTCCCCCACACCGACAAGGACCCCATTAAGACAGATCAATTAGACCAGACGCTGGAAGAAGCATCGGAAAACCGGCTTGGAGACGGCGCAGGTGAATTCTCCAAGGAAACAGGAGGCGTGTTGGACGAGCTCTAGTGTTGAGGCAGCGATTAGGGTGCTGCGAGGGGACCTGCTATAGGATTGGGCGCTGGGCCCACGAGTGGAACCCTCACCGACCCTCCTAGCGCGGCGGGAGTGCTCCTCAAGCCCCTGCTAACCAAACTCTGGCCTACTTTCTAATAGGATGTATTCTTCCGAAGACATGTTGCCCGAAGTGACTTAAAACCCCAAAGGAAAGTTAATGACTGCTTGTGACTGGTTAACACATGCAGTTACCTCCACAGAGGTTCTTGAGATCATTACACAGTTGCCAGCAGAAGCCTTTCCCGGCAGGAATGCTGTGATCCCGGTTCAGCTGGCTTTGTGCTCCGTGTTGGAGAGCCACCCAGCAGCAGATTCCGAGGCTGGCAAGCACCACCAAGTGGCAGAAGAACATCACTCACCAGCAGAGTGTCGTGCAAATACATAGGTTATTCAGCCTCATTATCAGCCCGGCAGAAAGAGACAGGAGTTGTGTTTTGGGGGCAGTGAGGATCAGATTAGTGATGGGATGAAGGTTTCAACTCCCCCCACCCCGCCCCTGACAGAGTCAAACCAGTTTACTCACTAGAACTGAATTAAAAACTAGGTCTACAAAACAAAAACAAAAAACAACCCCAAAAAACTAGTTCTACAAATTGCACTTTGCTCCGTGCATTATATGAATACCAGCCATACAGTCCAGTCGGCTCATGCATTTGCAAAATTTCTCATTTTAAAAGTGTACAGAATATTTGCTTTCAATATCTCTTAGTTTAGAACAGTTTTGGGTTTTTTTGTTTGTTTTTGTTTTGTTTTGTTTTGTTTTGTTTGAGACATACACACTCTAGAATCGTCTTGGGGGGGTAGAGTCAAGTTGTCGTATTTTTTTTTTAAGATTTTATTTATTTATTCATGAGAGATACAGAGAGAGAGAGTGAGGCAGAGACACAGGCAGAGGGAGAAGCAGGCTCCATGCAGGGAGCCCGAAGTGGGACTTGATTCCAGATCACTGGGGTCATGCCCTGGGCTGAAGGCGTCGCTCAACTGCTGAGCCACTGGGCCGCCCGTATTTTTAAGTAGAAGTATCCCAGAGATCTTTTTCCATGGAACTTTTTCAAAAAGTTTTTCCCCCTCTGTGGAAAGGTCATTGATAAGAACCGTGAGGTTACTCAGAGCGTTAATGGGGGTGCAGTTGAGAGAAGGGGGGGGAGTGTTTCTAGAACAAAAATAATTTAAGATAAATAAATGAACCTGAAAAAATAAGACCCTGCGGATCAGACCTCTATCTCCTTTCTGATCTCTACTACTTTCGGATGTTTTAATAACGGTAAGACACATAGTGTGCTTAAGTGTCGTGCAGGGGGGAAAACGTTTTTCATCCCCACGAAACCCCTATGAGACAAGGAATTCCTTATCTCCATTTTATAGAAAAGACACATAGCTTTCAAAGCATCAGGGGACTTGGCCAATGTAACAAACCTGGCCAGTGGCACAGCTAGGACTCAGCACAGTTTTGTCTGAGGTCAGAGCTCAAAACCTGTATCACCATTGTCTGCTGCACCACGATTACCTTTCAGCCTCTGAAAAAGGGAACCAACCAGGAATGTATTAATTCTGTCCATGCAGTCTCTGTCTACAGAGTACCAGTAAGACCCAAACATTAAATCTCAACCCTGAGCAATCAGATGTAGTGGTTTCCATACTTGCAAATCTTATGAATTAATTCATATGAATTACTTATGAAGACTTTTAAAAGATAGACAAATTCCAGGTCTCACTAGCAGGGATGTTAATTCAGAAAGTTTGGAGTTGGACCATGGAAACTGTATTTTAATACTCATCCTTGTTTGAGAACAGAGGTCTACATATAGGTCTACACCTATATGACAAATGAAAGGATATCTAAATTCTTGCCCAGTTTTCAGAGAACTTTTGGTAGAGAAGTTTCTAAGACAAGGGTTTATTCTAAAAAAAAATAAATAAATAATAAGATGGGAAGGATGCCTGGCTGGCTCAGTCCAATAGAGCATGAGACTCTTAATCTCCAGGTCTTGAGTTTGAGCCCCATGTTGGGCAAACAGATTACTTAAAAAAATTTTTTTTAAGATAAAGTCTTATACTCAGTGTGTAGATGAGCTGTTATACACATCTGTCTCTATAGCTATAATTATTGAATTTCCTTATGCATATATGGATATGTAATATTCAAATATGTAATAAGCATCTATTATGTCTGACTTAGTAGTTTTGTGACCATGGACAGTTGCCTCATTTGTAAAATAGAGGTAATAAAACCTACCTCCAAGTGTTTTTCTGAAGATTAAGGGAGATATAACATGTGATATAATGATAATGGGATGAATATATATATATATTCATTATATATATATATTCATACATTATATATATTTATATACATATGGGATGAATCCTTATATAAATGAATGAATGAATACCTAAATACGTATGTATGTAGTCAGCTATGTATTTATATATATAAAAACATATATAAATATATAATCAAAAATAATTAAGGATATACAAGTTATATATGTGTGGCATTAAAGTGTATATGTTGATTGTTAATAATGAGATATAGTATCATTTCATATCTAACCCAAAACCTTAACATTTTATCTCTTAATTTCTAGCCTACCTAAGATATGTAGATAGACACAAATCATTATTTCATTAGCTTTCATTTATAACTTAATATAAAAAGTACATATTATATTATCAGTAACAAATATATTGGTATATCAGGTGTTTAATTTATAGCTCAAATGCTATTGATAATGTTTCCAAGAAGTCATCTTCATTTCTGGTTGATTTTTTTTTTTTTAACTGAGAGTAAATTTGCTAATTTTCCATCCTTCATTGTAATTATTTAATGATGCATAAATAACAAGCCATGATTTAAAGAAATTATCTTATAATGTAAGTTTTCCCATGCCTTATTGAAACCTGTACCTTTAGGTTCTTTTGATAGTTTATGTGTAGATTTATCATTTCAGTGCTAGAGAAATAGTATATTTCCTCCGATGGTAGTGGGCCCCAGTCATGACTGTACATTGTAATCATCTGGGGGGATTAAAAATAATAAATGCGGAGTCTTACTCCAAGGCCTTAAATCTCTGGAGGTGAGGTGGGGGCGTTGGATTCTTAAGTTTCATGATGACTCTAATGCATAGCCTTGGTTGATAGCCACTGCCCTGGGGAATGTAAAGGAGTGGGTGTTTCCTCATTACCCAAACATCCAAGTTTCAGCAAGTAAAAGGGTGATTGTTTTTCCCTTAAAACTTTAAAATAAACATCTCACAAAAGATGTTGTCTGATTTTTAACCAAAGCAATATGCAGCAGTTAATGTTTGCCACTAGCTTGGCAATAGTTTGAAAAAAAAAGACCCACTGTTATTTTCTAAAATCTACCTATAAAAAGCAGTAGGCATCTCAATACAGTTTAGTGTCTTTTTATTTACAAATTCAGACAGTTTTCAATCATTAATTTAATCATAGCCTTTCTTAGAGCTCAAGACTTTTCTTCAAATCATTATGAAATTTTATTTTATTTTATTTTTTATTATTTTATTTTATTTTATTTTATTTATTTTATTTTATTTTTTGCTGTTAGAACCAGAAGTTTGAATCAATTTGGAATGAAACTTCATATCTCTCTTTTTCAGTTGAGTGGGAGTTTTTAGGGTTTGTTTTTCGTTTTGATTTTGTTTTGTTTGTTTTTAGCCCATCTTGCTTGTCAGTTGGCAGAGTCTCTTAGGAACTAACCTTCTGAGCTATTTTGATGCTCTGCTATCCAAGTGTTTCTTCCTCATCTCCCCTACTCCTCCAAGAAGAAGAGAAAGAAAAATGGAAGTGGAGAGGCTTCTGTCCTAACAGAAATTTGGGAAACACTTAAGACAGACTACTTAGCTTCACAATGCATATTTGCATATTAAAGGCTCTGAGGAGCCCTGCCGTAAAATCAAACCAAAACAACATCAAATAAAACTAAACACCTATTTAGCTTTATTGAACTCAGGTTTTCCAATATTATTTGATCATGGAATCCCTTTTAGCAAGAGAACACCGCAATAAACTATGGCGATGGATTTTCATTTATTACACCATTAGTAACAATAGTTTAAAGGAATGAGGCTCTAAAAAAAATTATGTCTGCACGTTAGATAAGGCTGGTCATTTCCTTGAACTTCTGTTTCACAGAAACAGTAGTAGAGCCAGTACACAGTAGGGTAAACGTTCCTCAGTTCCTCTCTTCTGATACAACTTTCCCTCGGTATAATCATTTACAACCTTTAGATTTTCTTCCTCAGTTTTATCTCACATACCAGTGATTGTAACATAGGATCAGATACAGATGGTGTCTAATAACACTGCTTTCTGAAAAGCGGTGTATTACGTTGGTGAACGTGCTGCAAGTGTTCAAATAGAAAATTCTGCAAGATTTTTAAAAGAGTTTGATTGACTTCTTTACACTTCTATACTTACCTCTTTGCAGCATAAATCTGGACAGCATTTTAGAGCTTCTGATATCTTGGTGAGGGAGGCAAAGCTCTAGGCCAGGGGGCCTGGACAGGCATGGCTTGGCATCCTCGCCCTGACACTTCCAAGCCGGGTATCCATGGACACGTTATTAGTTTCTTTGAGTCTCAGTTTTCTCTTGTCCAGAGTTATTTTTATTACTTGAGTAACAAGAAAGTTAGCCTGGTGTAATAGAATGGAGAATCGGGGGCTCCAGAGGAGGAGGAAGGCAAGTTACAGGAAAGACTGAAGTCTATAAATAGAAAGCCATCCAGAGAGTTAAGGCGGACCTTCATTTTATCTTTCTGGGGCAGCAGCATCTTTCTTTCTTTTTCTTTTCCTTTTTTTTTTTTTTTTTAACTTTGTTAGCTATTTCCATTGCTCTTTTTCCTTATAGTTTTCTCTGCAATCCCAACATCCCCATCTCAGATGTGTTTATAGATTGCATTTAACTGTATTAGATGTCTGCTGAACGTTAGACACGTATCATCGTGAAATTGTATATATTTGAAATGTTAGTACATCTGATAATGAAGGAAAGATGTTTCCTTGGCAAATTATTTAAATTATTCAATAACTATAAAACTAGTTTATTTTTTAGTTTATATAAATTCTATTTATTTTCTTTATTTAATGATTATAAAACTATTTTTTTTAGTTTATATAAATTCTCCTATTTATTTTCTTTCTTTCTTTCTTAGTTTTTGTAAATGAGAAATTTACTTGTTTAAAAAAAAATCCAAATGCTGACATTGCCCAGGAAAATTTAACGGGTTTATAATTGTTATAAAGTTGAACTGCTGAGACTTGTTCCCTGAAACATTTTGACTTGAAATAATACTTTATGTCCCCACTTTTGTATTAAAAATTCACACACAAATGAAAATGGAAAAGCTGCCAAGACCTGATTTCTGTTCCCTATTTTTCCACTTACAATCATGTACTTAGGTACTTTTTGATCCCATAGAGAAAAAAAAAAATCTAACGTTCAGAACTACCAATAACAGGAAGAAAATAAATTTTGTTTAGAGAATGAAATGTTGGGATGCCTGGGTGGCTCAGTGGTTGAGTGTCTGCCTTTGGCTCAGGTCGTGACCCCGGAGTCCTGGGATCAAGTCCCGCATAGGGGTCCCCACAGGTAACCTGCTTCCTCCTCTGCCTATGTCTCTGCCTCTCTCTGTATCTTTCATGAATAAATAGTTAAAATATATTAAAAAAAAGAATGAAATGTTTTCCATCATAGTGGTTTTGTAAGCATATTCTCCACCTAGGCAGCATGCTCTCTGGGTGTCTTTGGCATAATTGTTACACACTTAGCACACAGGTTGGTGTCTTCAAAAAAGGCCCACCAATTAGGCCTCAGTTGCCTCCTGCAAAGCATCAACAGCTGCACCCCGGAAGTGCAGATCTGTTTGAAGTCCCGGGCAATTTTTCACACCAGACTCTAGAAAGGAAGCTAGCGAATCAGAAGCCCAGTCAACTTCGGAGAATGTCTGGTTTCACAGCGAGCCACAGTCCCATGCCGGTACCACGCCTCCAGGAGAGGACCCACTCTTGGGAACGGGTTTTGAAACCCACTTCCTGGGTGCTGTACCACAGGTGGATTGACCATCAGTTCTGGCTTTGTAGGAGCCGTGTTAGAGACCTCCTTGCTTAGCCCCCTTCTCCTTAGGCTGGACTTCAGTGAGCTAGGGGTGGCGCTGGCATGAGACAGCGACCTTCCCTATTTACTTTTTATAAATCCTGACTTTCATATATAAGATTTACTTTCCATGCACAATTGTTAATCAAATAATATTGAATTTCAAAGATCTTTAATTTCAGCTCAGGGACATCATTTTTTGTCTATTCTAAGGATGTAGCCAAATGCTTTAAACATAGCCGGCAATCAACAGCTGATACTAAATTAAGTTAAAATGCTAAAGCTGAGCACAGAAATCAACACATTCCAGAAAGAATGAACCTATTTACACTTTTACCAGGAAAGATAGTAAAACCCCTTTGGAATAACCTGGAAGTTCTCAGTAAAACCTTCTTTTAAAAGACAAGACTTACTTTGGAGTAAAAAGCCGGTACTGAGAAGGTGATGTTAAAAGCTCATCAAGGAGCGCCTCAGTGGTGTTGAACTTCTTCTCCCTTCTTCCACCCAAGTGTTGCCTACTAAGTCCCTACGTGGTCTCAGTGCCTCCAGTGGGCAGTACTTTATTCTGGTTCCAGCCTATAATTGTGCTTTTATTTTTTACCAGCTTTGAATTTCCCATTGTTCAAGTCAGGAGATCAACCACTCAGTTCATCAGACCGTGAAAAAAATAATAATTATTTTGTTGTGAAATTTGAGTTTTCAAGTGATATGAATAAAGGAAGATGGTAGGCAACAGGTAGTATTTTGGGGGCCTCTCTCTCACACAGATACCATATATATATGTGCATGTGTATATATATGTATATATATGCCTACATGTTTATCATATTAACATATATGTATGAATGTTTGTGTGCGTGCACACCTCTACACATGACAAACAATTCAAATCATAAACAAATTATACAGAGCCATCCCAGCATTATAGCTTCTAGGTCTTCTCATTATATAAAGTTGACTGCTGCCACTAGCTTTTTAGAATCTTCTAGATTTGTCCAGGCATATTTTCTCTATCTTCCATAGATAAAATATATAGAGACATAATTAAAATTGTGCTGAGCACATGGATCTGCCATGAATAGATAGAGAACTGGATAGACATAGAGATACATGAAAGAGAGGAATCAAAGGGATACACACACATATAAATACAGATAAATATGTATCTTTTTGATTTAAAAATGGATATATACACATTGTTCTCTATCTTGCTTTTATTCACTTAATAAACACAGGAAGTTCTACTCCACAAAGCTTGGTAGTATTGCATGATGAATGTCTCAAAATTTATTCAGGGCCTTAATTATGGACATTTAACTTATTTTACTCTCAAATAAAAATTAATGCAGCAGTGTTATATGTTGCACTGTCTTTTCAATAAGGGTATCTACCCCACTCTTCCAATGAAGAGAGGAAAAACAGAGCACAACTCTGTTTTTAGAGAGAAATACTGAGGTAGCTAACAAAAATGAAGCCTCCCATTTTGGTTCTTAACTACTTGCAGTAAGAAATGTATGTAGCCTGAGTATAGTATTGGAAATATTAGAAATATTTTTCTGATTTAACTCTGATATTCTTGAAAACACAAATGTTACAGCTAGAACATAATTTCTTACAAGCTGATTTTCTTTCTTTTGCTGTCGTAGTACATAATGACACTGCTGAAATCTAATGTAATATCAGTTGCCATATTATGAAATTCAATGTAATGTAAGTTGGTCTTGAACTCCTTCCAAGGAAGTTTAATTATATCATACAAAGATAGTTGCATCTGTTATACATACAAAGAACAGTGTTTAACATGATATACCAGGGTAGACAGTGAATTAGCTCTTTCCTCTCATAAAGCAAAATCTTTGCCTGAGTTACAGAATCTTTAAAAATGGCACATTTCCCTCTTGCACAGACAATTGTCTAGGGATTAGCAATGACACAAACCTCTTTAGGGTGATGGGTAGGACTCTGAATTTAAGTTGGAATCTGATTTCAAATTCTGGCTCTGACCCTCAAAGCCATGTGAAGCCTCATCTCACTGATCCTCTTTATGCCCTTTTTATATATGTAACTTGACAGTTACAATATAAGGATTAAATGAGATCTGTAATCTGCAAGGTTCTCTGTAATAGGACAGGTATTATTTGCTGAAGTGTGTATAAAACAGAGGCAGTTTATGTGATTTGGTCTTTGCTGCTGAAGTCTGAGTCAGAAACGATGACAATGACTGGTGACATCTCAGCCCCTAGCACTCTGCATTGAGAAATTACTCCTAATTGAAGAGCAAGGTAGATAGAATGGAATGTAAATATTGGGAACTGTTGCTTGAGTATGTTGCAAATCATCTTTTAAATGAGACTTTCCAGTTTTATATGTGAACTAAATCCATTAATTCCAGGAAACTAGGAAATTTTATAAAATAAGACTTATGTGCTTTAAACACAAGTAAGTCATTTTGTCTAAAGCAGAAAATAATGGGTTTTTGTCATAAATTCCTCATTGTTTTGCAAGTTTGATCTGTGATTTTTCCTTAAATAAATGAAACTTAATTACTTACAGGTTTTTTAAAAACACCTTTGTAAGAGTTTCATACACGACTTTTCCATCCCTAATACATCTGTAATACATCTGTGATATAGGATGCCATGAAGAGATGAGGAGAGAAACAGTGTCATCAGATCAGTGGCATCATCAAACAGATGCCATCAGAGTGGCATCAATTAAAGCCAATGTTAATTTTATGATCAAATATACTTTTTGTAGGTCAACTGTTTAATTATATATTAGTTCTAATGTTAACAATATCCACGTAGCATTTGCTTCTTACAATAGTGTTTAAATAATTCCCACCATCCTTACAACATAGGTATTTTTTTAATTCCTATGTTAGAGGACTGGAAATTAATACTAAAAGATTTAATCCAATGTTTTCTAACCTAAGATTCAATGTTCTTTAATATTGAACTTACTTTTTTGGGTTGTCAGGATACCTACCAAGGACTTGCAGAAAGCATCTCTAGCCAGCTTACATGGGTCGCAAGTATCAGTTTTTTAAACTGTTATTATTATGAGGTAAGTGATCACTTCCTTCTTGCACACATTCTCTCACTTGCCAAGCTGTGCTGGAAATGGATGCTAATAACTTGCATTTGGCTTGTGCTTTAATGCAGTAGAATAGCACATTTCTTAATTGCATATCACTTAGAATGGTCTACCATTTAGAAGAAAGCTCTGTTCAGAGGCAGTGCACACATGACCGGGAGGATATTGTGGTAAAAAGATTCAACAATAGCTCCATTAATGTTTAGCTTATACCTGCATCTAATGGGTGCTAATGCATCTTACATGACATATGTGAAGATAAATTTACTGCATTAATAGACTAACATTCCATAACAATAACCTATTTCTCTAACAAGTTCTATTCTCTAATAAAATATTGTCTTGCCAGTGTCATCTGATTGAAAGGTACAGGGTTAGATGATGCTGCTCTTATTGACTTGCAACAAAATGCCTTCATCTGGGCATACAGTATATATTTGTATTACATGTGAACATGTTAAGAGCATTATCTGTTTTTGTAGAAAGTTACATTTCATGAAAATGCACATTTAAGAAACATTAAGTTATCTGGAGACCTAGGTCATCTCCATATAACATCTAAGATTTCAGTCCAATTTTTAAATGTTATTTATTTTTACTCCACTTTCTGTCAAAGAAGATTTAAGACAATTTAAGCCAGTTGATTTGTCATTTTGATATCTCTGAAATTGTGCACATGAGGTAGCAATCAATCATTTCAACCATTTTAAAATATGACTTTTATAGACACACCTAAAGTTATTTCAGTCATAGATTCCTGGCCTTAAAATCGTTTATCATGAATTTTAATCACATGAAAGTCTAAATAATGTTAATTCACAGATGAAATAAATCTTAAATTTATTGTTTTTCCCATTTTACTATTATGATGATAGCTGTGTATAAAAAGTCTTCTGAAATCTCATTAATTTCACTAACTGTTTCACTGTGGACTTGTAGATCTTTTTCTATATATTATTGGTACTTATATTTAGACAATCACATAACTGAAAAGTGGTTAGAAAATAAGGTCCTTCTTCCAGAAAAATACTCATGAACTTATACCACCATATTTTTTAGTGTAGTTTCAGGAAATCAAAACCTCTTCCAAAATCCATTCATGACCCTTAGGATAAACATTCTATTTTATATGAGTCATTTTTTTTATTACTTATGGGGAAAATAGCATCACAAAATTATGTAAACCATTTTCATTAAAAAAAAAAGGCAATTTGGTATGGAAACATAATAGTTCATTCCCATATTACTTGGTTCACTTTCTATTTCTATAATATAGAACTATTCTTTGATTTAAAAAAAAGCCCTTTTAAGAAGTTCAACTGAGGAAGTTGATTGCATATGATTAACGAACTAGTTAGCATTACATGATATCATTATTATTATTATATTATTATTATATAATATGTAGCTATTGTATGTATGATAATTATATTAAATTGTATAAGATTTCAAATTGGGGAATATAGGAGGTGAAATAAAATATGAGGAAATACTGTGTTGAATGCATATCTTAATACCAAAGAACATATTGGTATACATGTCTGTGATTGTTTCAATATTTGTATATATGTCAATCTAGACTTAAGTAAGAGGACAAATATATTTCAAATATATGTACACTGGTATAACTTATAAAGTACATATATTGATAGCATCGTCCCACTTCTATCACTATCCAGTGCTTTCTTTTGAAGTAAAATTTCTAATAAAAACAAAAAATCAGTATTACCAAAAGGATTTGTAGACCACGTTTAAAATTAAGATGACTTTGAAAAATATCTCTGTATTTTTGAATAAATTACATCTTAGAATCTTGAATTAGATAGTTATTATTAACAAGTACACACACGAAAGTTTGCTCTCGTTGTTGTTTAGTGTAAGATTCTGCATGTTTTGTCTTGATTCACATTACTTGTATAAGAACATCCAGTGAATTTATGATAGGACAAAATAAGCAAAACAAAGAGACACCTCCTATAATGAGAGGGAGGTGAGAATGCACTTTGGATCTCTTATCAGGGTCTTGTATTTAATATTCTCAGCTTTTGGCCTCGTTTCTCTTATATACTCTCATCTGCAACAGTTTAATCACTATCAGTTTTTACTTTCTAAGTTAAGATTTAATTAGGAAAGATTATTAGAACAGTAAAATAACAGAAATACTTAAATCCCTTATCAATGATCTTGGGTAAAATTAGGAAAGACTATTTTGCTGCCGGAGTAACCATAACTTATAAATACTTTTTATTTTCATTTGTTGGGTGCCCACCTTGGGAGTTCCCCGGGTGAAATCTGAAACTGGCCCTTTGTATGGAAAACAAGGACAGAAGACCAGAAAAACAGGCAGACAGGCCACTCGAGGTAAAAGACAAGGGAACCTACGTACAAAGCTTATTTTGTTTTGTCTTGGGTGGCCTCAGAATGAATCTTCACAGTGGCCCATCACTAACTTAAAAGTTTATGTAGAGGCCTTCACCATCCACATGGTCTCAATAACATATTGCTCTCTCTCAAGACTGAATCCTTGAGACCAGATCCCCCTCGGGAACAGTGGGCAAAGCATACTTCCTGTGGACTAGCAAGGAGGTGAGGACCATTCCGCCTGCTTGGGCCCCACTAAAGGGTCAACCAGTGGTCACATTCTCTTGATGACCCCCTCCATCACTTCGCTCCTCATGACTGGCTCTTACAATCCTATGCTCCCTTTTTCTATGATGTGCCCTGCAAGGGTTTGTTTGTTTGTTTGTTTGTTTAGCATGGAGGTGGGTTGTTTGGTTGCTATTTGGCTGTGCCGGAGGCAGATGCAGAAGAAAGCACATGCAAGAGAAAACACAGATTAAGATAATGATTCCCAAAATAAGTAACAATTTTTTTTTTAAATCAAGAACCTCATGATCTGAAACGCTGATTTATTAAGCCCCCTAGGCTGAGGGCCAAGTCAAACAAGGCATTCACCTGTGCCTTCATGTGATTTAATAAATATAATAAATTAGCAGTCTCTCAGCAGTCTCATTCTGTTTGGAAAATAGCACAGGTACCTTCCTGCAAGGGAATATTAATGTTCAAGGCCGATCTATTTTGGAGGATAGCTTTTCTCATTAGAGGTATTTCAGTATTAGCTAAACATAGATTTTATTTGCTATCATTTAAGTCTTGCTGGGTAAATTTAGTAAGAGCCTCCATATGTACTATAAGATGCAACAAAAGCTTAAGGTCTAAGGGCGCCTGGGTGGCTCAGTTGTCTGGGCATCTACCTTTGGCTCGAGTCATGATCCCAGGGTCCTGGAATCAAGTCTCACGTCAGGCTCCCTGCTCAGTGAGGAGTCTGCTTGCCCCTCTCCCTCTGCTTGTGCTCTCTCTCTCTCTCTCTCAAGTAAATAAATAAATAAATAAATAAATAAATAAATTCTTTAAAAAATGTGTAAAGCATAGTGACAGGTATTTAACAGAAACGTGTATGGGAAGGTATTCCCCTTTTCATAAAAATTACAAATGTGCTCTGATCCTTAGGGCCCTCAGCTTCTCCTCTCTTTCAATGGTGCATGTTCCATTTCAGGTAGTGCATTTCAACATTTCTAGCTTGCAGCTATTTCACACAAGTAAACAACTCCTAAAACCTTTGCAGCAGTGCTTGCTTGGGCCTTAAATTTTCTGTGCTTGACTGTTCATCTTCTTCCTCAAAGATGGTTCAGTAAGTCTGCAGAATGTTCTGCAATGGAGGCAAGTCTTCACATGTAAACATTATGCATCAACCCTGGGCCCATTTTACTGATGTGGAGAAAGAGAACGGGAACAGGTCTTGGGCTACCATCCCGTGACATATTGTGGGCCTGTGCAGGTAGCTTTGGGGGAGTATTCGAAAGACCCATTTTTTGCCTTTCTCATGTGGGGGCATATTGATCCTGTGACTCAGAGGCCATACTCAAGTATACTCAGAGGTATACTTGAAAGAAAGAAAAAAGAAAAAAAAATTGGTCAGTTCAATGCAGCAGAGTCAACTCCCAGGATCATGGGCAAAGTATCTAAGATGGTGACAATTTTGGACATGGCTGCATAGTTGAGTGGATACCTCTTTATTCAATCCTCAGTAGTCCATGGTGATTTGCCATGAGTCATCTGGCTTTTTTACTGGCCATACTGAGATGTTGAAAGCACTATGTGCAGGATGTATAATACCCACTCAGTGCAATTCTTGGATAGTTTCTCCTCTCTTCATGCTCCCAGGCAGTTTGTATTATTTGATGGTTATAGCTCTTTGAGAGGCCAGTAGACTTACTTGTTCCCTGTTGGTGTTCCTTTCAGCACTGGTTTGGTTACTGTAACTCAGAGATAGAATTCACTGATAGAACCCTCTTGCACTGTTGGTGGGAATGCAAACTGGCATATCCACTCTGGAAAACAGTATGGAGTTTCCTCAAAAAGTTAAAAATAGAGCTGCTCTATGATCTAGCAATTGTACTACTAGGTATTTACACAAAGAATGCAAAAATGCTAATTCAAAAGGATACATGCATCCTGATTTTTTAAAAGATTTTATTTATTAATGAGAGACACAGAGAGAGAGGCAGAGAAATAGGAAGAGGTAGAAGCAGGCTCTCCATAGGGAGCCTAAGGCAGGACTCGATCCCAGGACCTCGGGATCACGACCTGAGCTAAAGGCAGATGCTCCACCATTGAGCCACCTGGCAGCCCCACACCCTAATATATTAATAGCATATTAATATAAATATTAATATTTACAGCAACATTATCTACAATAGCCAAATTATGGAAACAGCCTGTGTCCATAGACTGACGAAAGGATAAAGAAGATGCGGTATATAAATACAATGGAATATTATGCATCCACAAAAAAGAATGAAATCTTGGCATTTGTAACAACATGGATGGAGGTAGAGAGTAAGTATTATGCTAAAGAACCAAAATAAGTCACTCAGAGAAAAACAAATACCATATGATTTCACTCATATGTAGAATTTAAGAAACAAAACAAATGAACAAATAGGGAAAATAGAGAGGGAGGGGCACTCAGTCAGTTAAACATCCGATTCTTGGTATTAGCTCAGGTCATGATCTCAGGGTCCCAAGCTGCAGAGTGGGCTCCTTGTTCAGGAGGAGTCTGCTTCCCCTCTCTCTTTCCCTCTGTTCTTCTCCCCACTTGTGAACTCTCTCTCTCTTTCTCAAATAAATAAATAATTTTTTTTTTCCTAATTTAAGAAAAAGAGAGAAAGGGAGGCAAACTAAGAAACAGACTCTTAGGGGATCCCTGGGTGGCTCAGTGGTTGAGCATCTGCCTTCAGCCCAGGGCGTGATCCTGGAGTCCTGGGATCGAGTCCCACATCGGGCTCCCTGTGTGGAGCCTGCTTCTCCCTCTGCCTGTGTCTCTGCCTCTCTCTCTCTCTCTCTCTCTCTCTCTCTCTTTCTCTCTGTCTCTTATGAATAAATAAATAAAATCTTAAAAAAAAAAAGAAACAGACTCTTAACTATAGAGAACAAACTGGTGGTTACCAGAAGGGAAGTGGGGGGATGGGTAAAATAGATGATGGAGATTAAGGAGGGCACTTGTTGTGATGAGTACCAGGTGTCCTATGGAAGTTTTAAATCACTATTGTACACCTGAAACTAGCATTACACTGCATGTTAGCTAACTGAAATTTAAATAAAAAAAAAAAAAAAAAGATGTTTGCAGAGTTTGACCTTGTAGGGTATCAGCACCTAATATGTCCTCCAGCACTGCACGGATAAAAACCTCATATTCTCAATTTAGCATCAGAGGGACTCTCCTGGCCATAACAACTTGTCCTCTGTAACCATTGAAGGCACTGAGGAGGCCAGAAAACTTTTGAGGTTACCACGTGTTAGAGTCTATTTGCTCTAGTATCAACCAGAGCCACCACTTTGTGTTTATTTCTGGGGGACCAGTGAACACTAAAGTCAACATGAGACTTATGATGACTTCCAGGGCTCATCTGGAGGCAATCTTGGCCGACATCCTACTCTGAATCGGATGATGCCCCTGAGGCCTCTTCTGGAGCAGGGCAGCGGGGATGGTAGAGGAAGGTAGGGTAGATGTGAACTGATGTTCAAGTTGTAAGGCTCTCCACAGGCTGACCAGCACAGCGTCAAGTCGCCAGTTTATCTTTTGAAACGGGGGCCTGGCAGCCATGAGGTCCAACCACATCTATGTCTAAGTTACTTTTACTGGACACTTGACAGCTGATTGGGGGAACCTTTGACTTCTTAAGTTCACTCTCTGTCTTAAGCCTCTCCCACAGCCTGTACCCATTCCTGAGACCTGCCCCTTTCCCTCAGATCAATAGAGGTGATGAACATCAAACCAGCCAGCTTTTTGGGGCATCCCTGTATGTATGGTGGCTTACAAGCATCGAAAGCTTGGGCCGCCCCTCCTCACATGGAGGGTAATGGTCAACTCAGGATCTCCCTTGTGGATGCTTCTTTCCTAAAGTCTACTTCTTTGGTCTCCATGCTGGCTCACCAATTGTTGGTTCCCAAAATGGACTGCGTATGTGGAGGACAAGGATAGGCCTAGTTAACATAGGCAAATCACCCCAGATTGGTGGGTGGCAGCTTTTGGCCTGGAAACTTACATATGATGCTTGTCTTGGGCAGCTGCAAATCCAAAATCTCCACCCCAACATGCCAGAATCTTAAAAGTTTATCAAGAGTCTTTAATGGGGTTCAGGCACATTGAGGTGGCCTCAACAACCCATAGCATTCTCAAGGCTGCATCCTTGAAACCAGTTCCTACTGTGGGAACAGTGGGCAAAACATATATTCCAAAGACAGGGGAAGGAGGAGGAGCCTCTAACTGCCCAGATCCAGCTCAAGGGTCAACCATCCTCTCAGTGACCTCTTCCAATGTCAGGATATTGATTTATTGTTAGTAATTTAAGGGCATGAAGCGACCTTTTTTTTAAAATAAAAATTTTATTTATTAATCATTAGAGACACACACAGAGAGAGAAAGAGAGGCAGAGACACAAGCAGAGGGGATGTGGGACTCGATCCCGGGACTCTGGGGTCACACCCTGAACCAAAGGCAGACGCTCAACTGCTGAGCCACCCAGTGTCCCATGAAGCTACCTGTTTTACCACCTGGGTATCACACACACAGCCATACAGCTATGTACTGAAAAGTATGCAGATGAGTGTACAAACATGGTAGGATTGTACATTCATTTATTCCCCAATACTAAACATTTGCTATGAATCAAACCTCAAGCTACCTCTGAGGATGCAACAGGGAACAAGATTGACAACTTTAGGGGGTTTAATGGGGAAATAGGGTTAGTGGGGAAAATAAAGATGAAATAAGTAATTACACAGATAAGAAACTGAAAATTTCCATGGAGGACTAGTGCAGGCTTCTACTGCACAGGAGTATGTAGGCTACGTGTACAATAGTCAATTGATCTGATCTGGGGGCTCAGGCAGTGATTCATTCTTTTCTTAATCTACTCATTTAAATAGTAAAGCTTCTGGGGTCTTCATTCTCTCTCCAAACTTTTCTCATCTTCTGCCTTGGGTGAATTGGTCCAGGAGCTGGAGAATGTGTCACTGTTTGGGTAGGGAAAAACCCAGGACACAAGAATGTTTATAGGGGAAATTTTACCATAGGTTTGGGAGGTGCTAAGTAAGATGAGGGTTAAAAATATCCCACTTGATTTTTCATTATGATGTTCATTGGTGACTAATTAAGCGCAGTATTAATGGGATGGAATCCGAAGAGGAGATGGTGGGTTGGGAGGTGGTGCAAAGAGTGTGATTTAGCTTCATCTGACCAGCAAAGCAAACTCTATGAGGGCAGGAAATCTGCATCCACAGAACTAACTAAAACAATATCTAGCATATATTGCTGTCATAAATATTTGTCAAAGTTATGGAGCTGAAGTGTGAGTCAAATTGTATAGATTACACATGGTCTTGAAAATCATGTTAAGGATTTTGGCTTGCTGATTTCAGAGTATAATGCTTTCAAGGGTTTAATTCAGAGCCTAGCCGGACTGGATTTATGTTCTAAAATGATCCATGAGGCTCCTTGGTGTAAAATGGATTTTATGGCAGTAGGCAGGCCAGTTTATAAGAATCTTGAAAAAAGAGAATCTGGAGTGATCGATCAATCCATCTATGCAAAATCTATGGCAAATGGCCTGAGAAAGGATGGTTAGAAAGTGGTATGTTTGAATCTGTTTTGGCTAGTGACCAGATTAATGATATTATCATGCAAAAAAGGATAGAATGTGGTATCTCTACTTTTTGGATTACTAATATTTACAGGGGTGATAATTCCTGATGCTTTTATCATTTAGCAAATATGACCACTCTGTGAGGAATGGCACTGCCACAGTATAACTCTGAACTTGCAAGGACTGTTCCAAACCTGTCCTAGAATGTGAAATCATTCACTATTTCCATAAATCAGTAATTCTGTACTGATTTATTTAGCTCCTACCATATTCTAAGCAGTATTTTAAGTATTGTGGATAAAATGTAAAATAAAAAAAAAAAGAGAGAGAGATGGTCTCCATGGTTTAGAAGGAAGGACAAAGATGAAATTAAAATCAAGTGTGAGGTGCACCTGAGTGGCTCAGTTGGTAAAGTGTCTGGCTTCAGCTCAGGTCGTGATCCTGGGGTCTGGGATTGAGCCCTGCATCGGGCTCCCCACAGGGAGCCTACTTCTCTCTCTGTCTCTGTCTCTCTTTCATAAGTAAATAAATAAAATTTAAAAAATTAAAAAAAAAATAAAACAAAGTATGAGGAGCAGTATGAAAGAGTTAGAACCAGAAGATGTTTTGGGACAGAATAAAACATGGAGACTAAACCTAGTCTACAGGGTCAGGAAAGCCCAACTGGAGAAAAAACTTTAAGCCAAGACTCTGTCGTTAAGGGTCAAATGGAAATCGGTAGGGGTAGCTTTTTGGTACAGAAAAGGTGAAATATTGGGTCCAGGATTAATAGATAGTCTGACTTACTAAAAGGAATTTAATCGTTAGAAGGGTGTGAACAATGATGCTGTTTTGATGGACGAGGGCTAGAAGAAGGAGTCTTATAATTCATGTCAACGACTGTGGGTGTTATTTTCAGGAAAATGGGTAAATGAAAAGGCTTCAAACAGAGCAAAGATGCAACTCACAATTTAAATTTTAAGCCAGATATCGTATCATGGTTTCTTGCTCTTGAAGATTTTGTTTGGCTTGGCCTGAGTTCCAATTCCTCCATCTGTGATGGAATTCAGATCCTTCCCCACGGTTTCTGCGAATTTCAAAAGCTTACTATTTTATGCTTCTCTCTGATTCTGTGCTCTGGGCTGCTTGCAGATTGTATCTGCTCTTCCCCACACAGTGCAGGGATTTACAAGTCAACCCCTGAATCGATTCCCTAAGTAATTTCCACAGTAAGTATTTCCTGGCTCTAGTGGGCTTTCCCATGGCTCTCAGAGGTTACTGCAAAGAGATTCATCTCAAAATAAGTTCCCTTTGGCATCTTCCTTGTTTAATCTCATTTTCTCATCTTTCGTCTTTCAAGGAGCCATACACATTGTTTTCTCATGTCTTATTTAGAATCATTTCACTCATAATAATAACTCTTAGTTTCTTATGTTCTATAATCAAACGCTTATCAATATATTTTTCCAAACAATACAGTTCTCTACCTAAGCTGAATTTTGGTGATGGCTATTTACATAGACTATATTTTTTTATACTGTAATAAAATTAACACTCTAGCCTCTATGTACAACAGTTAGAGCTTATTAGAAGTAAATGGAATTATCCACAAAGGTAATCTAATCTAATTTTTTAACATAAAAGATGAAGACATTTAAGCTCAAAGAGGTCAAGTTACTTGCTGCTATCAAAGCAGCAGGGTCTGGGCAAAGATTTAGGTACTTCTCTTAATTCAGGGTTCTATCTGTTGGGATAGTGGTCCTTCTTAGTGTGCCTTTTATATTTCAGGAGAACACATCTAGGCTCCTAAGCTCTCTCCATAAATATATCTTTGCCCCTAACGCCAAGTTGCCTGTATGTCTGGGTCAAAATATTCATCTATCCAAGGGAATGGTAGAGAGTAGCTTTTATTATACCAAATGTGTTGCAGAGTAATGCCCACTCCTTTACATACCAATTCTCCACCATAATAAGTTTGTTTCCCATAATACAAGCTATTTCAATGTACTAATGTGTAATTTTGAGGTTGTAACAAAGTAAGGAAATAACAAGGTTAAGATTTAAAACTAAAGACCTCAGTACAGGGACCCTTGAACTAGAGATACAAAAGAAGTGAAATTCCATATGAGGAGATGTTATAAAAATTATCCATTAGAAGGACTCTTTTAATGGGATGAAGCTAAATCTGTAAAAGGCACACAGATATGAGGCAAAGGTACCATCTTCTGGTTTGGCTTGTCAAGGTTTTATTTCCTGGCAAATAGTACTGTATAGTAGGTAAATCTTAGAAATACAGAAGTAAAATAACCTGTTGCATTTGGGAAACATAACAAGTATTAGGTAGATAATGCCTGAACTTTAAGGTTTAATCCTTGACCTGTCCTCTAACTCTCCTGTCTCCTTCTGATTCTGTACTCTAGACTATTATTTTCTTCTAGTTTCAAGATTAAATTCTTCCTACCAAATGAATGATTCTTATACCTACATAGATGGCATCATTTTTATCATTTTCAAATACTAATTTGCATTTTTAACAATATTTTGGAAATTCTGATGAGGGTGTACAATTATCAATCTCAATATGTTTAAAATATTCCCTGTCATTGTCTCCAATTTTTCTCCTAAGTGTTCTTCTAATGTGACTCTTCTACTGTGTCTTTTGTGGTATCATCCTATTAACCTTTAATAAAAATAAATCCTATCATGACCCTACCATCAGGAAGGGATTGAAAAAGACTTTATAGTAAAGGATTTCTCCAGGGTCTGTACTGAGAAACTCCACCTGGTACCCCATTTGCCTGATAAAGAAGAGAGCATGGTCATTATTTCATCTTCTCAAGTGAGATCATCAGTGCAGCAGAAGCCTCTAAATTCTGAAGAAAGGCTGAAACATATTTTATATATTGTATCATTCTTTTCATATCTTATCATTGAGCTTACTGAACCCACATAGAATGCTGCCAAGGTGAGACAGAGAAATTGCAAATATTCCAAGTTAAACTATTGCTATAGGTAATATCTATGGCAATAGGTAAATTTGGTTTCTTCTATTTGCTTTGTTTCCTGAATTATTTATTTTTGCTCTTTTACAAACAACCCCATGTTCTATTTTAAGGATTATAATGCATAACATAAGTACATAACTTTTTCTCTGCTTACATTTATTACATATTAAATTGCCTTAGAGAAAAAATAAATATTTAATGAGTAACAAATTTATTGAGCTTTTCCCCAAACAGAAGTCTTCTGTAGTAGCTGTCTTCAAATGCTAGTTTTCAATTTTTCATTGATCCTTTATAGTCAAGGAAACTTACCCAAACATAATTGTTGAAATACAGATTTTTTAAATTGGAGAATTATTGAGACCATTGACTCCAATCCCTACATGATCTGAATGTCAGTTAAACAGTAAATTGAAAAACAAATAACATACAATGTACTTAAGTGTTCTGATTTTTTCTCTCTCTTTAATGAAAAATCTTTTGAAAAAAAATCTTTAACCACTCTACTATAGATATCAAATTCTATATAGACTGGGTTTGAATTTCAAGTTTCACCACTTAGCAGCTGTATGACTGTGCAGATTACTTCACCCCTCTATTTTTCATTTTCTCACATATGAAAAATGGGGGTAAAATGAAGACTATACAGAAAATCACACGGAATAACATAATACATGACACTAAAAAATTTTGCCCGGTATCTGGCACATAGTAAATATTCACTAAATGTTATCCACTATTCTTACGTATAAAGAAAATACCAAAGGGTAAAGACTTAGGAACATCTTAAAAAAGAAATTCTCTAATTTCATTCATATCACAGAATGCCATAATTGTTCTATTAACTAGCATGAAGGGTGGAAAATGAGTGTACTTAGCACATTTTTTAATGAGTCTGTATAGGTTGTCTTAATCCATGACAGGTGTTTTCACATTCCTCCTTTACCCAATTCCTGGCATCCAATACAGAGCTTTCAGGCCTTCAGTCTCTTTTCATATTTTTATTTGCAAAGGAAAATATATCTAAGTAAGAGGAACATTAAGATATAAGTTCTTATACCCAGCTTAATACAAAAAGAGTATCATAAAAGTAACCGTATTTAATAAAGTGCAAAGTCATCAATATATCATCTGTTTTGAAACTTTACTGGAACATGTAAAATTATCATAATCAATAAAGACATTAATTCTGAGAAATTATAGAATCTAAAGCTTTTTTCCTAAAGTTGAACCATGTGTCATTGACTGTGTTTTAAATTATGGAGCAGATTATTCACAAATATCATAAATCCTAAAGAAATGCAATACTGATTTGCATCCAGAAGCCAATACAAATGTTAACTAAAAAAAAAAAAAAAAAAATTAATCAAGACTACAATGAAGCTATTTTTAGCCAATTAGTTATTCTCTAGCAAGCATTTCATTTGTGATAGGCAATAGCATTTTGTGTTTGTATCAAATTTCTTTCTTACTAGGAAACAAAGGACAAACACTAAAATTTTTTGATGGGCATTTATTTATCCTTTTCAATGCTTACTTAAAAATTAAAAGGAAAAAATTAATGTAATGCTTCTATTTTATGGTTTCAAAGAGATCACCTCTCTGCCTTTAGTAAAATGGAAGAACTTCACAGGAATTCTTAGCTATCACCCTTAAAATGTATAGTTCACTGCTCAGATTGTGCCAAGGAGAGGAGGTGACATTGCTTTTCACAGGTCCAGCTCCCTGCTTCATCCACAGGCTTCCTTAGAAGAGCAAGTTGGCCTGGATATTCCATGGCAGCTTCACTATTTACAATTGCTCAAGTTGAATAAAAACCTAAGGATTTTATCTAGTCATTCTGCTGAATATCTTAATAGTATTAGGATGAAGGAGGTTTGTTTTTGAGGTTGATTTCTTTTTTCTTCTGAAAGCATGAAATCTGAACAGATGGGATCGCAGATTCGGCTTAGTGAGAACTGAAGTTGTTTCATACACTTTTTCTTTTCTTTCTTTCTTTCTTTTTTTTTTTCTTTTGTCTTCAGAAACAAAATGCACAGCATTAATGTAGCCTGAATCTGTACAGTGCCAGTATTGTCCATCACAGCTCAACGATGGAGTGTTAACTGCAGCTGTAGATTCAGTAACTTGGGCTTTGTTGTATTTTTTAGGAAGCAATTAATAGGCACTCTTTTTCGGTTTAGGGCTTTTCCCCCTTTTTATTTGCATATGCTCTTTCCACAAAAAAACTGAATTTGCTGAAAGCTGGCATCAGTAATAACAGGCATACTTCAATGAATTATTTTGGAATTAAACTTGAATTAATTCTCAGTTATCTCTTACTTCCCTAAGAAGGGAGAAAAAAAAAGATTACGTGTTGTTAAATTTATGATTATATTTATTGGCAACTATTTGTAAACTTCTATCTTGCAGTTGACCAGTGGGTTGTAAAAGATTTCTGTTATTTCCTTCCTTACTGGGTAAATCACTATAATTAAGTCTCAGAATGTCTCTTCTATTAGATGTGATATAACTTAGAATCTCTTGGGTTCTCATTTACCAAAAATGTATTTTATATTCTTACACTTTGAGAGTCTTTCGGAGTATATCTCAAGATAGTTAGGGTGTTAATTAGAGATTTAAAAAATGGCCCGTGTTACTTCACACAGTACTTTTCTGAACGGTGATCATATATTCGCTCATCAGGCAATAAAAATGGTTGCATCACAGAATTTTAGAACCCAAAGGAAACATAGAGATGATGTAGATCTACCCCTTTGGTTTTCAGAGAGGCAGCACTTTTTCAGGTAAGTTAAGTGATAGACAGCAGGTCACATACCGGCCCAGGGACAAAGCCCAAGTGAGGTTCCTGAGTGCCAGTATAATCTGTTTTTGTGGTATCTCATGAATGTTTTCAGTGGGTGTGATCCCGCTGTTGTTGCTTTCCGCCGTGATATACTGTTATACTCATTCATTGTTTGACACTCTAGTTATGTTAATTATATAAACTACAATTCATCCATTGCAAGAAAGCAGAATAAAGCCATTCATACATGCCAAGGTTGAAGCACACTTTGGACAATGAATTTTATTATGTTTCATGAATAAAGACATTAAAACTTTCAGATCCTGTGAGCTAAGGGCTCACATGTACCTCTCAAACCAAGAAAGAACGCTTCTCCAAAATTATAAGATTCTTGAAAATACCATGAAATTCTTGAAAATACTTGATGTCAATAGGTTTTGTTATTGTTTTTATTTACTGCCAGGTCGTCCTTAGTTCTTTATAGTTTTAATCACTTATCTAAACTTTTTGATGTAGTTCTGTATTTCCTTTACATGACAGGTAAAACAAACGTGAATTAACCTTAATGAGATTTATTAATTCTGGAAGCTACTTCCAAAGTTGTTACTGACCCAAACATTTTGGTAAAAAGAGTTTAATTTTTAAGTCTCACTTCTATGAAAATAATACATTCTTTATTGTTACTATGAAAGTGTTGCAATGGGTAGAACCAGCATACTAGGTGGTAAAGGGATTTTGAACTCTGGGATACTTAAGGTGAAACACTGGATTCTTATATGTTTGTATTGCCACTTTACCAAGATGTGTTCAGCAAATATTATCACATATTTACATAGAAATAGATATCTGTCCGTATAGATCTCTCTTCCTCTCTGATATTTATTATATATATTATATATAGTATATAATATAGTATAGAATTATATATAGTGTATATATAACATACATCTCTGTATTTATATACAAAAACACACAAATATGCATGATATATATATATTTGTATAAATGCATACATAATTTATACATATAGAAATACATATGAATGCATACAAATATATACATATGTATATATAACACATATACAAATATATGTCACCTCTATTCATGCTTCAAAATCCCACCTGCATGCTTTTTTAAAAAATATTTTATTTATTTATTTGCATGTGTGGGAGAGAGTGAAAGAGAACACAAGGGAGAGGAGAGGGAGAATGAGGCTCCCCGCTGAGCAGAGAGCCTGATGGGCTCAATCCCAGGACTCTGGAGTCATGAATTGAGCTGAGGGCAGATGCTTAACCAACTGAGCCACCAAGGCAACCCCACCTGCATGTTATTTTTAAGAAGAATATTGTCCAGCCCCCTCTCCAAAGCCAACTTAATTGTTCTCTTTGCTGTATCCTGCCAGCAAGATGCTCAATTATAATTGTCTACTTACTTTTCTGAAATTTCATCTGATCTGTGATCTCTTCAGTGATGGACCCCAATCATATTTCAATTCATCATATTGCCTGGAATAAAACAGACACTTAATAACATTTTTGCTGATACTAAAATAATGAATAATACAAATTACTTAATAAATCAATATTGTAGTACTTGTGTAACTAAATAGAAGCTTTAGGAACTTCAAATAGGAGGAAAAAATATGTATGGATGATAAGCAGTGGCATAAAACCCAGATCACATAATGTAAAGGTTTGTAATGACTATCAGACTTCCAAAATAGCAAATAATGTTGCATTTTTTTTTTTGTATAGTAATGGCTTAAATATTACTTACCAGTTTAGAAATATCTTATTTTACTATTGGTCACTGACCACATTTACAGTCTCTTATTTTATAAATCATAAATAAGATAAAATTATTAATCTCTAAGTACCATCAGAAACACAGTTTTCCTGAAAAAAAAATCTGTTCTTTTTTGTTCCTGGAATAACATGCTAAAAATTATTCTAATATCTTTGAAATGTTTACTCCTAATATTAAGAAAAATCTTTTACATAAGTATTATTTTTAAAATTTTAATGTCTTAAATTGTATTTATTTTAAAATATTGAGATTAAAATAGGACACCTGAGTGGCTCAGTTGGTTGAGCATTGGACTCATGATTTGGCCTCAGGTCATGATCTCATAGGTCATGAGATCAAGCCATGTGTGGGGCTCTGTGCTCAGTGGGGAGTCTACTTAAAGATCCTCTCCCTCTGTCCCTACCCCCATTACATGCACATGTGCATACTGTCTCTCTCTCTCAAATAAATAAATAAATCTTAATAATGAATAAAATATTGATATCAAAATAAGTTAATGTTTATAATTTAGTTATCTGCTATTTCAATCTCTTCATGAATTAAAAGAATGAAATCTCATGTGTGAATCTGGTGGTACTTAAAAGTTGAAAAGCCAGAGATTGGAGTTTGTGGAGGTGAAAATAGCTCAAATTTGCAGTGGGAAATACCTAAAAGGAAAGAAGAGAAAGACAGAGAGTTATAGAAATCTACAAAGAAGTTTCCCTGAGTCTTTCCCTGAACAGCAATCTACATGCAGAGGGAGAGACTCCATGAGGCCAGTTAAGCACAACTTCTGATGAAACAACGATTACACTGGGACTTAAGCTAGAAAATTGTCAGAACTCACACAGGGTTGGTTGTTGTTTTACCTTTCACCTTGTTAAATATGTGGACATTCAGTAGCTATCCTAGAAGCATCAGGTTTTACACAAAAGGTTTATTCAACCCTAGAATAAAGGCCACTCTAGATCTACCCTAAAATATTATAAAATAAAGGATCCAAAGGTCATGGGACACTGCAAGTAATTTTAGTGCCTGCCAAAAAAAATTAATCACTTAAAAGAATACCAAAAAAACACAACACTCAACATAAATACATAATGTCTATAATAAAAAATTACTAGATAACAAAGAAACAGAAAAATGCAAACCAACTCCAAATATAAGTTTTAAGCTTCTTCAATTTCAATAGGTCAAAAGTGGGAATTCAGGGGTGCCTGGCTGGTTCACTTGACAGAGTATGTGACTTTTGATCTTTGGGTTGTGAGTTTGAGTCCCACATTGGGTGTAGAGATTATTTAGATAAATAAAGTTCAAAAAAAATGGGAATTCAATCATTAAATTAATAGCTATAATTTTACTGTCACTAGAGTATATATAAATACCACATGTTGTGAACACTTTTCAGATAAAAGCAAGCAATATAATATAATGAAGAGCTTTATCTCAATAAATAGTAAAATTATTCACAAAAAGCTGTGTGGTCACTACTATTATTTGCTAAATTTATACTTTGGGCCAGGAAGTCTCAAAAATGTAACAATACTTGAAGTGTAATAACTAGGACTTCAATATACTGTCCCCAATATACTTTATTTTTTATCCCAGTCCGTTATCCCAAGTAGGTGTATAATTGTTAAAAGTTTCAGGATATTCCACTAAATAAATATTCTAGACAATAATGGTAAAATAGGTTGTCTGGTAAACATATGTCTCTATAACTTGATGGTGATACTTTCCACTCTAAAAGATTGTTCCTAAAAAACTTAAAATCAAATCTCAAAGGCTCATAGTAGAAAAGTTAATACTATATTATGTATTTTTAGATGTCTCTTATTGCAATATCAAAAGGGATTTATAAAATTACAAAGAGAAATGATTGACAGCATTGCTTTGGGATTATTATATCCTACATGAATGGTAAATATTGTAAAGCAATTATTTATGAAGAAAAGAAAAACTGACATTGGTTATTTATATAATGCGCCTGGTTTTTCCTCTATATCACCAGCTGATTCTTCTCAGTTTCCTTTATTGCTTTGTTTCTAAATCCAGTCCTATTAGATTATACTAATGCTAATCTGGCCTGGTTAGTTGTGTTCTTTTTTCTAATTATTTACTTATATATTGAATCTATCATGTAGATTTTGTCTATTGGTTTTGTTAGGAGTGAAATCATTATTTTAGGATTCTGTTAAGAATGAAAGGATTGGGTTTGATGCAACCATAAGATAGAAAATAATGGAGAGATATACATGTATATAAATTTACACATACATGAATTATTCTGAAGTATTAAAATAATAACATATCTAATGAAATTTCATGCATACTTTTTTTTCTTTTAAAGATTTTATTTATTCATTTGAAAGAGAGAGTGAGTGCACAAGTGGCAAGGGAGGGGCAGAGGGAGAGAGAGAAGGAGACTCCCCTCTGAGCAGGGAGCCTGACCCTGGGGCTCAATCCCAGCACCCTGAAATTATGACCTGAGCCAAAGGCAGACACTTAAGTAACTAAGCCACCCAGGCGCACCTCACATATACTTTCAAGAAGTGCTAGTCATGCTCATGAAAGTGACAAGTTCACATGTATATAGGTAAGTCAATTGGAGCTTCAGTGATGGTTTCAAACTCGATTTCAAAGAAACGAACAAGTGATTATTAAGTATTCGTAAATCTTAAGTAGGTCAGAATAGGATATTGAGAAGAAAGAGTGAAATTCAAATAAAGAAAGATTTCCTGGAGAAATCTGAAAATCACCTGTGAGGAAACACAGCCAAGGGTAATTGACCTCCTGATGGTGAAATACATAATAGAACAGACACTTATCTACCTAGTAGCTTAAGTGTTTTGTTGATTTTCTTATTTTAAACCTGATAATAAAAGTTTTTAATTTCTAGTGCTTTCCAACTTTTTGTTATCTTTGCAAAAAAAAATAATTTAGATCATAAAAATCACTCCCAAACTCAAAAATTTTATTCCCGATCTCAGACTACACAATTGCCATCAAGAAGCAAATGAAAAGCAATGATTTTGATATGCAAATTAGAATATCAAACAGCCAATTTTGTGTATACTTCATATATTCTGAAATGTCATAACACTTTGTAGAAGACCAGGTGTGCAATCAGAAATAAGCTTTCTATCCTAGTAATAGTAATCAATATGACTTAGTATTTTAACTTGATAAAAGTGCACTTGACTATATGATTCCATTCCAAAGAAATCACAATAAGAAAAATCTAAACAAATGGATTTGTGTTGTCACTAATTTTTATGCTTCTAGGTCTATTACTATCATCAGTGTTCTCTTTGTCCCATTTGATATCTCATTTTCTATTTTATTTTACTGGTAGGAAGATAAAGCTTTCTATAAGGCCTGTAAGAAATAAAATAAGTAAGAGTTTAGATACATTAGACACCAAAGTAATTTTTTGTGTAGGAAGTAAAAAGTTACAAAAATCCACTTGCTTATGTTATCTGATTTATGGCACTATATTTGACCCACCTAAATATATGTCAGTGATGAAGACAGTTATCTAAAAATCCATTTGATAGAACTTTCAAGTAGTTCATTTTAATGGCTCATTTAACTATTACAAGAAATATAAAGATGTGATTCAGAGGAATCCTAGTTTGGGTGAACTGGCTTTTTAATCCTTATTCCAATCATCTCTGCATGTACCTGAGAAAATTCCTTGATATTCTTGGGTCTCAGTTTCCATATTTGGAAGATGGGAGAGTTGGCCTTTATGATCTCTTTGTATAAAAGTTACTGTTCTCTCCAAATACCGAATACATGGCTTTTAATTAATATGAGGTAGTTTATGATGTTTTCCCCCTTAGCTTGTTAATATTAGTGCCAGAATTTGATTAGAATGACAAGATATGACTTCAAAAGATCGGAAGCAACCCTAGAATGTGTCCTTTCAGATAACCAACAAGTGATGATTGAATTCCTTTTGTTGCAAAAAACACATAAAATATAGTTGCTACTCCCAAGAAATTTGAAATCCCCCATATATATAAAGACTGATAAAAGTGTGATATCCTATAATTTTAAAGAATGATATCATCATATTAATTTGCTACCTTTTAATTTCTAGTATAGAAATCTACTTTGAAAAACTCATAAGGGTGCAAGGGTATAGCCAGACTTCACCCATGATTAAAATTGAGATTATAATCACTGTACTCCAAAACTCTCAGTCTCTGTCTCTCTGTCTCTTTTTCCTGTGTGCACACCCTCTTCATGGCGTGTCAGTTTTATTCTCTGGTATTAGCTGCTTCTACACAAGTACTAAAAGATGGGTCCCAAGATCGCATTTCTTATACTAAGTATAATAGATGGATTCAATAATATTTCTTGTCCCAAGTTAAAAAACAAAAGAAACACACCAACTAACACCAAGAAGGAAGCAAACTGGCCAGGTATGGGAATGTAATAACACGATTGGCCTGGTGTTGGTCAGGGACTGACACTGGTTGCTCCACATTGGCCAAATGACAGTGGGAGCTGTGAAAAGAGGCCAGGTCCAGCTTGAACAGCAAGGTTCAGCAGGAAGCAAGCAAGGAAGGAGCTTGCACTAGAAGAGAAGAAGTACTGTCCAGGGAAACTGAAAAATAGCTACCAATAAAAATAGATAATAAGCTTATTCAGAGAATAAAACGATCAGCTCCAGCTCCCAAACAAGTAGAGCATTATCCAATGGCTAAACACTGGATGCCATCCAGCTGGGCGACAGCACAAAACTGGGAGAAGACCAAGAGCACCAGCATGGAGGAGAGCAGGTGAAAATGTGCCTGGGGACGGTGAGTGGGTTAGTTTGGTGGGAACCCTGCACAAATCCAATCAAGCAGGGTCAGTTCCTCTGGAAACGCTATTATTTTATTCCCTCTTCATGTTTCCACTTCAGAGCACATTGCCAATTTCTCTATCTTTAGAGCTTTCTGTGTGGTTGCTCTTTTCCTTTGTGATAAATGATATGATGCCTGCGAAGAAACACGTATCCTTGTTTTCAGAAGATACCAGGATTAGTATAACCTGCGAAGACAGAATTGATCTAATAAGAAAGACTTGGGGTGCTTGTAAGAAGAAAAAGAGCACTCGACCTAGATGATCTGAGCCAGAAGAGAAGAAGGCTTAAGATTATTATAGGCATCAGGCAGAGAGCAGTGGTCTGCTGGTAATTCTAGTGAAACACAAAGAACTTAGACTTGATAGAATAAATACAACATTTCCTCTCCACTGGGGAAAATTATTTACATAGGAATAATCATCTTTCTCTACTAGATACCCAGGGAACCTAAATGTCAGGGGAAAATTTGCGTGTTTGGGTTAGTTTAAAATATACATTTTAAGCCAAGTCATTGTGATGATTATTTTATTTTATTTTTGATCTCATCTCATGTTTTCTAAGAACGTTGACTTCTTTTATGTAAAATAAAAGCACATTACCCAGAGATAGGAGCAGAACAGCAACAGAAATATAGCCCCAAATTGATTATCTGCATTAAGAAACTATCTTTTGTGATCAAAATTATTCTTTCAATCCAGAATAAATATGTCTTTCTAGTCTTTTAGGAATAATCCTTTGATTATCTAACACTTTCACCGTTCTTCCTCTGAAGTATTAACTATTATGCTTCCCTCTTTTCCTTGATTAATTCCCTTCCAGTTGAAGACCAATGAAATGCCTATCAAGACCAGAGATTGGTTTTTATTGGCAGGAATTGCAGGTTCTTTTGTGACTTAGAGAACAAAAGAGAACCAATATCAAGAATGAGTTTATCAAAATATACAAGCAATCACTACTACAGCTGAGAGAATTGGAATGGGAAGGGTAGTGTGAAATCAGTGCGGCTTTCCAATAGGCCTGGTTATGTAACTTTAGACTCAGGCTCTGTCCTTATGGTAAATCTGAGATTCACTAATATTCACATATTTGCTACATCAGCCTCCCTGTGTCTTGATATGTTGAAATATCACATCAGGCCACACATCAAATTAAATCCTAACCGTTTCTTATGTCCTCATAACTTTCTCTTTCAGATGTGGAATTTATTCTTTCTTGGTTTCTGTGCAATTCATTGGGACTTTCTACTGAAACAAGAGTAAGAGTAAACAAATAAAGACTATTTCCAGAGAAATGTAATTTAGTGCATAATTACTATTTAGTGAGAAGGTTGTTAAAGAGAGTCTGGTGGGGTGATATCTAGGATGAAGACGAAGGAACACCCTGGACTCCCAGCCATTCTCTGTGGAATCATCAAATTTCCTATTTGTTGATAAATATTGAAGCAAGTAAAGAATATTAAAATAGCGTCACGCGTATTTTGGAGAACTGAAATTAAATTTTATTAACAAGACAAGTTTTTATAGACTTTAATAGAACTACATTTTTTTTCTAAGATTTAATTTATTTATTCATGAGAAACACACAGAGAAAGGCAGAGACACAGGCAGAGGGAGAAACAGGCTCCCTGTGGGGAGCCCAATGTGGGACTTGATCCCAGGACCCCGGGATCACGACTTGAGCCAAAAGCAGATACCCAACCACTAATCACCCACGCACCCTAAAACTACATTTATGTAATATAATTATATCTAAAATATGTTCAACATTTTACCAAAATTTTACAGGAGACTATTGAGCCAACAGTGATGAAATGTTATTAAGAGGCATGCATAAACTGTGTTTTTCATCATCCAATGAACCCTGAAAGAAATAGAAAATTTAAAAATTAATTTTAAAAAATCTGAGTCAGGCATCAACAGGCAGCTTGTTGATATCAGAAATCACTCATTAAACTTCATCTCTGTATGAGGTAAGGAGACAGTCTTACTGTTTGTGATTTTTCTAGAAATCAAAAAAATAAACATATTATCTATCATTTATACATTATACATTCATCTCAATTAAAATATTTTATGCTAGGCAAATAATAATTGATGTCTAAACACACAGAACTTATAATTTAGTAGTTTATTATTCTATTTCCCACAAAATTAAGGATGCATAAAATGGTGATGCAAGAAAAATTTCCATAAGAATGCAAACAGGGGAGATTCTAATTTTAATGTGAAGATTAAAGAAACGGCTTCACACAGAAAAAAAATTTGAGGGAAAGGGGAATAACAACAGTTAGGAAGAGAGGCCCAAAAATCACATGAAGAAACAAGTATATGTGTTAACTTATTATTATTATTTTTTAAAAGGATGGAATGCATAGAAATAATCGATTCTCAAAGAGTTCTTTCACCTCCAGAATCAGAATTACATGGATTCAAGGAAACTCTGAAGAGTTTAGTTTGGCTAGAAATTGAAGAAAAACAACAAAACTAATATTTACTGACCATATAATATATGACAAAGATCAGTTTTAGGTGTTTAATATACGTTTCCTTATTAATTACTTTAATGATGTCTAAGTTAAACACAATTCTCCCTATTTTTCTGGCAAGAGACACAAATCTAAAATTTTACTTGTCCATAGTCAAATCATTGGTGAGAACTGGGGTTAGGATTTGACCCCAAGGCTATCAGATTTCAAACTGTGCGCTCTTCTCAACATCTGCATTTTTCCTCAACTATGTCCTTCAATGCAGTTCTCAACAGGTACTTGATAAAAAAGGTATTTTGTGAAAAAATGCATTTGGGAAATATTTCACTCTACACGCAATCCCTGACCATTCTTAATTCTAGGTTCTAGGATCCTAAAGAGTCTGAAAATTATAGAAAAGAAAATTAACTGCCCAAATGCATTTTTGGAGACTTTTTTAAAATTAAAATGCAACACCTGTTAGTCCCCCCAAATTAGTGCTTTTAGGGAATCCTGTGGGCAACACTACCTTATTGGAAACAAGCATAGAGCATATGAGTGGGATTGTTAGGATATTTTTTAAGAGTTAAAATCAAAATACCAAATCAGCAGCACATTACAGAATGCTTACGAGGAAAAGCTGTGGAGAATGGACTTATTTCCGCAAGTATAAGAAAGAATTCTTGAAGGATTTTAGAAAAAGAAAGTGATGTGGTAAATATAATATGCCAAATACCCCATGTATCTTGAATATTTAATAATAACTATAGATTTTTCAGCAATAATTTTTCAGACATCACAACCTCTGCTAACATTTAATGCCTCCATCTTCATATAAGAAAATTTGCATCTCTTGAGTAGAGTGAATGCCAAACTTTACTAGAATAATGATTCTACTGTTTTGGTTTGCCATCATCCATCTTTTAAAATCATTATTTTAATGGATTTATGATTTACCATGATGAAAAATTGTTGAATACTAGTACTCAGAATAACGTTAGTAGAGGCAGCTCTATGCAATTAATGGCTAAAATGTTTTCATTCTTGACACGTCAATTAAAGTTTGCTTTTCTATAAATTGTGTGAATTGTTTCTATGGATAAATAATGCACTAAATGGAAAGTTTATAGCTATTCATATTATACCTGCCTGTGCCACAGAAGTGCACAGCCATATGGAAAGAGATGGCTTCTAAACCAAGTTTTCTAAACCACCAAAGTGCCCCAATTTTATGAGGCTTATCATTTGCAGTTGATACAATGTCAAAACGCAATGTCAAAAGTGTAGTCATTGGGAGGACCTTCTCATACTGGTGAAAAGTACAGATTGTGGGGCTGCTCTTCAGAACAATTGAAACAATATCTTGGATGGGGGCAAAATGTACGCATTTAAGAGAGTTTCCAGGGGAGGCAGATGCTCACAAAGACTTCAAAAATTCTGGCCTATTAGATCAGAGAGAGAGGGAAAAAAAATCTCACTTGAATTTCAAAAGTAGTTGTATAAGAGCTGTAAACCAGCTAGACTTACTACAACCATTTTACGTAAAAACTCCACTGAAACTCCATAAGATGCCCTCATTAAAAAAATTGTAAAAGCAGAAGAAACTTGGCATAAATGAAAAAGACAATAAACATTAGGTGTAATCTTATAAATACACAGGATTCATATGTGCAAATAACATATATGAGTCTCAGATTTTTATAAATAGTGATAAATTGCCCAACCACCACATTTTAAAAACAAGAAGGCCAAGACTCAAGAACCTAGACATAGCTCAGCAATGCAGGCATGCTCCCAACCCAAGGACTTGAAAACCTCCCTCTGCCTGCAGGCTCTTTCACTTGGAACTTTCCGTGGGTTTCTCACCCAGCAAAACCTAAGACAAAGCTTTATGTGTTACGTTATAATTTGGGAGTGCAATCCCAGGGATGCAGGAGTGCAGGATAAAGAGACAAAGAAGATGAGAAACTGAGGCAAGGAGTGGAGAGAGGAAACAAAAAAGATGGTGTAACAGTTGACCACTGTTTGTTATCAAGGCAAGCTAATGTCTCCATCTCAAGGAGGTCATAAAAGATTGCTTCAGGATTTACTTCTGAGATGCTAAAGTTAGAATATTTCATATGTCATAAATATTCATATAATATGCCTTTATGCCTTCATTTATCTAGGTGAGTACTGTCCAATAGAAATTTATGTGATGAAAATGTTCTGTATCTGTACTCGTCAATAGTATGGTAGCTACCAGCCACATGAAGCTATGGAGCACTTGAAATGTGACTAGTGTGACTAAGTAACTAGATTTTATGTTTTTAAAAAATATTTTATTTATTTATTCATGAAAGACACACAGAGAGAGGCAGAAACATAGGCAGAGAGAGAAGCAGGCTCCTCGCAGGGAGCCCGATGTGGGACTTGATCCCAGGACCCTAGGATCATGCTCTGGGCCGAGGGCAGATGCTCAACTGCTGAGCCACCCAGGCATCCCAGTAACTAGATTTTAAATTTAATTTAAATGTAATTGACTTAATTTTAATTAATTCATTTAAATTTAAATAGCCACGTATGGCGACTGGCTTTCATATTAGTGTGTCTATAGAGATTCATCGATAATTTGCCAAACTAATTTTTAAAATAACAGCCAACTACAAATGAGTCACTTTTAAAGACTGAAATCATGTAGGAACAACAGTTTGACCCACATTTTATATTTCCCTTCTAGAATCTTGCATGAGGATTCAATAAATGAAGGATAAGTTTGATTTAGAACATTGGAACTAGAAGCGTTTTGGAGGACAGAGTTCATTGAATTGTTTGAATGGTCTAAGGCTTTCTATTTTCTCCCTGAATTCTCTGATTAGACTCAGTACTAACAAGACTAGGACAAAGGTTCCTGAAAATGGAGTTTCAAATTCTTAAACTTAAAAAAAATATATATTTTTTACTCCCCCCACAAAAGTCTTCCTTAAGTCTAAAGATACCTACTAAGGGATCCCTGGGTGGCACAGCAGTTTAGCGCCTGCCTTTGGCTCAGGGCGTGATCCTGGAGACCCGGGATCGAGTCCCACATCAGGCTCCCGGTACATGGAGCCTGCTTCTCCCTCTGCCTGTGTCTCTGCCTCTCTCTCTCTGTGTGTGACTATCATAAATAAATTAAAAAAAAAAGATACCTGCTAAAAAAATAATAAAATAAATAAAAATAAAGATACCTGCTTCTTTGGTGTCCTGACTTGCTAGAAGTAGCCTCCCTCCTAAGGGAAAGAAACCCCAGGCATACTGGTCATGGGAGGGCGCAGTGCAGTGTCTTCTCCACAACTGCTCTCAATACCACCCACCAGGGGCTAGAAGAAGAGTTGGAAACTCTACATAGCACTAGCTTAATGAATACTTGGAATAATTTTTATTTTCTTCCAGATTTCAGTCTTCCTAGAAGCAGACAAGCTGTCCTAACCTTTTCTAAAAGTGAAATCCATGTGGAGATAAGAATATTCCCTAAAATATCTCAACAGAAAAGAACAAAGAGAAAGGCACTGGGCTGGCACAAGCCATTTTGATTTTATTCCTTGTATCTTTTGCACATATTAAAAACAGAGTGAAAGTCATTCGGTCAAAGGAATAGATGCCATCATAATAAAAATATAATTTGTTAGATTGCCAAAATAACAGGGGCAGCAATTTAACAGCACTGAAGGAAACGTGATAGAAAATTACAGAGGCGGCATTAGGCTTAACCCAATTATGATGGCAGACATTTAATGACCTCCAGAGAAAGTTAATTTTTTAAACCACTCTCTCTGTCTCTACCTGGAAATCTCTTTACGTCTAACTTAAATATCTCATGGTGCAATTTAAATTCATTTCCTTTTTGTGATACTCAATGGAGTAAGAAGTATAGACTACTTTCCTTTGAGGGATAAGCCATAATTTGTTTACAGATCGATAAATATGCAGCTTCTCAGATTTCTCCAGGCTAATGACTCTATTTAATGTTTCCTTAGAGGTCTCCATTATTGTTGTCATTCTACCCTGAACTCTGTCTCAATTCTCTGCCTTCCTTTTAGGTTGACGAGCCTCACAGTCATTTTCATAGAGTGTGACTCTGTGGGCCCAGGGCAGGTGCACAGCACTCCACGAGGAGGCCTGGCTGCCACACACACCTGCCCGGGGTTCAGGGTCTTCTGAAGGTCCTGGACTGGAGAGGAGTCAAGTATGAGTGGAGATGCCATGCATCTGACTCCACTTCAGTGATATTTGTAGAGACCTGTAGGTAAAAGCAGTCTTTCCAGTATTTACCTTTCTCCCTTAATTTTTCCCCTTTTCTTTTTTGCCCTCTTACAGGGTAAATTGCTGAGATCTGGCTGTTTATGTATATAACTCGGTTGCTATGTTTTAAAGTCTCCCCCTGTGTTGTTCTTTGAAAACCCTAGCAAATAGATTAGAATACCCAATTTCCTGCATTTTCCTTACTTATTGCTATTTTCTTTTTCAAGCCCTGAGAAAATGACTTGACGTGGTGTAGGAATGCACACCTTTCGTGCCTGTATGCTTACCTCCGAGGTTTATGGCTCTATTTATTTTTCTTCAAATTATTATTTCATCAGTTATCCTACTGCTTCTCTAGCTTTTCAGAAGCAAATTTCTTTTACTTCCTGATAGTTGTACAAAAAGGTAGTGAAATCATGAATACCCTGGAGCTTTTAAATATAGAATGGGTAGTAACTGGACTCAGGTAACTATTTCATCTAGTCTGGGAAAAATTATTGAATGTGGAGGACTAGCTACAAACTCTGGAAGAAAGAGTCATTACTTTGTATTTGTGCTTCTCTCTTCCCTCTTATGAATATGGTGTAATGAGTTACAAATTCTCACTTAATTTGTATTTTTTCTAGGGAATGAGTGATATCGCTGGATAGTTTTCTTAACTTTTTCAGATTATATATTCCTTAGTGATGTGTTCAATAGCTTACGCTTGATGACCCTACAATCACACTGAAGAATTCAGCTTTAAAAAACGAGTAGATATGTGCAACATACTATGTGTTGTCAAGGCATGTCTTCCACAAGGTCTTTTAATTTCACAATTTCTTGAGTAATTTTCACTCCAAGCTCTGGAATGCTGACAATTTTCACCTATTTTAGTACAATTGTTATAATTCATTATTCTTGTTAGGAAATCCGTTATATTCAGAGTTAAATTTAAGCTTACTGGTTTTCTTAGAATCAACACAATGTCTTCTAATGAAACAAAATTTATGCATTTTCGAGAATGTAGATCGTCATTTCCTAACCAAAAGAGTTCTGGATTGCAATTGAAAGTGCTAAGTACAAAAATTTACTTCAGAAACAAATACTTTGTCATAAAAAAAATGAGATGGCTAATCATTTTCATTTTAGTTAATGTCCTTATCAACAACCACACCCTTTTACAGTGGCAATCATTAATGGCTAATATTAGATTACTATGGATAACAGCAGATGCTGTTATCGGGATAAGAATTAACCTAATAAAATAGCAATAATGTTTTACACGTAGTTCAGATAGGTAAATTTCCACTGCTAGTTTTTCCACTGGACTACTATAAATGCATTATTCAACCAGACACTAAAATTGATTTTTTTTTTTTAAGAGAGGGATAGAGAGAAGGGTGGGGAGGAGCAGAGAGAGAGAATCTTAAGCATGTTTCATGCCCAATGTGGGGCGCAACATGGGGCCCTTTGCGGGGCTCGATCGCTGTACCCTGAGATCATGACCTGAGCTGAAATCAAGAGTCAGAGGCCTAGTTCCTGAGCCACCCAGGTGCCCCTAAAACCAATTCTTAAAAAAGAAAGAGGCATTTCTTCAGTTCTAAAAGTGGTGAAGGTTTATGTTTAGCAAAATTGACATTACCCATAGAGTAAATATGAGGTGATGTACAAAAAAATGCTGGACCAAAAACTGGGGCCTGTTTACCTTATGAATATATTTATTATATAGTCATGAAGCTAGCAGAACCTTAGTCAACGTGTATGGCAAAAGAAGGAGGGGTTTTTTTATCAAAATATATGCAATGGCACTTAATAATTGTGTGATCATGAAGAAATGCTACAGAGTGTTTTGTTCATGTAGCATTTCTTTCTTCCCCACCCAATGAAGTAGTTTTTGTGTTGGGATCTGAGGCAACAAGAGGAGGCATTAGTCTGGTCAAGATTCAGTCTTTCTATCAGGAAAAAAAAAAAAAAAAGGCTGAACATTCTCAGATCCAAAGCTGCTTGTCATGATCCAGAAATGATATGAACATCAGTGAAGTCATGAGAGGCTCTAAATTTCACTTTTCCATAACTCACCTGTTTGCAAATTCTCTAACATTGTTTAAAGTATTTTTACCCCACTTAAGCAATGTTTAATATTGTAGTTTTGTTTATGACAGAGACGAAAAAATTATTAACTTGAAGTCCAGCTATTTCATGTGGTAGGCCCAACCTAAGTATGCTTTCCCAAGCATCAAACTTAGCCATAACTATATTTTCATTTGAAAAAAAAATGATCGTGCACATTTATATTAATAAGCATTCTTTTTTAAAAAAAGATTGTATTTATTTATTCATGGGAGACACACAGAGAGAGAGAGAGAAGCAGAGACACAGGCAGAGGGAGAAGCAGGCTCCATGCAGGGAGCCCAATGCGAGACTTGATCCCAGGTCTTCAGGATCACACCCTGGGCTGAAGGCAGGCACTAAACCGTTGAGCCACCCAGGGATCCCCTATACTAATAAGAATTCATTGACTGCCAGACTGAACCCCTCAGGAATTTCCGGAATCTCATGGACCTATTCCGTATTTTAAAATTTGCTGTTGTTCATAGTCAACAGCAGTAAAAAATGTGCCTATGTACTTAGAGCTCCATTTTTCACCAAATCAACTGGGATCTCTCCGGTTGAAAGTATTTTTTTAAAACATGAAGATTTTTCATTAAACATATACATTTTACTTCTTTCTTTTCAATCCTCTAAAGGATTCGTGAATTCGTCAAATTCTTTATATAGGAGACTATTTAACATTTTGCTTTAGAAAAAAAGAAAAGAAAAAATGAAGATTGCTGAGCATCTTCCAGAGGCCCTATCACTAAACAATGCACTCATTATTTTTAGTTTAAGCATGAACAGATGTGGATTTTTCTTTATTTATTTCAACTAAGAACTACCAGTGTCATAAGCAATTTAACAGCCATTCTGCTTGAAGCCAAAGGACTCAATAAATGTTTATTGCAGTTGTCCGAAGGAGCCACTTCTAAATTAACCTTTTTCTATTACTATTGACCTTTAACACTGCCTTAAATATGGAATTCAGAAAAAAAAATTAGCAAATGTCGCACAGTATCAAAATCAAGTTGTTTTAGTTTTTATACTTCTTTGGTATTTTGCAAATCCTAATTACATATCCCATATGTTTTGTGAGGGCACGAAACACTAAAAGAACTTTCTTGATTGTTTAGTTTAAAAGCTTTATTGCTAAACAGCAAATACATTCAGACTCAAATCTATCAAGTCAACCATCATTTAAATGAACAGGGAAAAGTGTGACAATAGATGTGCTAAAATTGCTTCTTCTAAATCAGTAACATTGGTACCAGTTGAAGTAGACTCTAATTGAAATGCATTTTCATGTATTCAATTCATTCCAAATACAAGCTTTATGCAATTACCTCGTTAGCCAAGAATGGGCAAACATGAAAACACATTATTTCCATTGACATTTAAAAGTTTGGATATTATTGACATACACTGATTGATTGATTGCTTAAGCTTTGCAGATACTTCCAATTTTTTAGGAGTAAAATTGCAAATCTGTCTGTGAATTTTTGTTATATTATGATTTTTTTTTGGTAGAATGTCATGCTTTCTCTTCCTCATAACACTTTCTTATCTCATTATATCCTGTTATTTCATTTTCCTTGGCTCTTTCTTTTTACCAATCTGGCTTTCAGTGTTTTTTTTGTAATTTAAAATCTTCCCAACCTAACAAGGAACTTTCTTCTTTCTCTTTCATTTCACTCTTTGGTGTTCTATTGTTCAAATTGGCTCTTGATTTTCCTTGACACTCGGTCCTGTATAAGAGTGTGTTTATTTCCATCATCTGAAATATTTATTCTAATAGTTTGAACAAGGAAAAGACAATGCTAAATGGAAAATAATGTGATTTTTTCTCAGTTGCAACCACAGAAACTACTCCTTTTTCCCTTTACAGATACTCTGTAAATAAATAAAACACATTACTCAATATTTTAAATATTTTTTTTTAATTTTTCATTTATTTATGATAGTCACACAGAGAGAGAGAGAGGCAGAGACATAGGCAGAGGGAGAAGCAGGCTCCATGCACCGGGAGCCCGACGTGGGATTGATCCCGGGTCTCCAGGATCACGCCCTGGGCCAAAGGCAGGCACCAAACCGCTGCGCCACCCAGGGATCCCATTACTCGATATTTTAATTATGCTTTAATTCCTTAAATATTTAACATTTTATACTTATAGTTTCACATTGTTATTATTTTTTTTCTTTTTTTTAATTTTTATTTATTTATGATAGTCACACACACAGAGAGAGAAAGGCAGAGACACAGACAGAGAGAGAAGCAGGCTCCATGCACCGGGAGCCCGACATGGGATTCGATCCCGGGTCTCCAGGATCACGCCCTGGGCCAAAGGCAGGCGCTAAACCACTGTGCCACCCAGGGATCCCTCACGTTGTTATTATTAACGATTCCTTAATTGTCAACATTTTTCTTATACTTACGCTCCCTTGCAAATATGAATGAATGCTGCTTGACATTTCAGGATTCCTACGCCCTGACATGCCTAATGGATTAAGAATTGAACAGGTATTATATGTGAAATATTATAAGGATGCTTCCCTTTTCTGGCTAATTCAGTGGCTGTAATTTTAACTGTTTTTTTTTTTTTTTTCCCACAGTACTTGAAATCTTTTATTTAATCAGGTGACTTTCTGATTTCTCAGCTAAGGTGAGACGTAACATTTTTTTCCTGTTGTTTGTCACATGTTTATTTCTTTTTTTTTCCTTTTTTTTTTTTTGGTTTTCTTTCTTTTTTAATAAATTTATTTTTTATTAGTGTTCAATTTACCAACATACAGAATAACACCCAGGGCTCATCCCGTCAAGTGCCCCCCTCAGTGCCTGTCACCCATTCACCCCCATTCCCCGCCATCCTCCCCTTCCGCCACCCCTAGTTTGTTTCCCGGAGTTAGGAGTCTCTCATGTTCTGTCTCCCTTTCTGATATTTCCCACTCATTTTTTCTCCTTTCCCCTTTATTCCCTTTCACTATTTTTTATATTCCCCAAATGAATGAGAACATATAATGTTTGTCCTTCTCCAATTGACTTACTTCACTCAGCATAATACCCTCCAGTTCCATCCACGTTGAAGCAAATGGTGGGTATTTGTCGTTTCTAATGGCTGAGTAATATTCCATTGTATACATAAACCACATCTTCTTTATCCATCATCTTTCGATGGACACCGAGGCTCCTTCCACAGTTTGGCTATTGTGGACATTGCTGCTAGAAACATCGGGGTGCAGGTGTCCCGGCGTTTCATTGCATCTGAATCTTTGGGGTAAATCCCCAGCAGTGCAATTGTTGGGTCGTAGGGCAGGTCTATTTTTAACTCTTTGAGGAACCTCCACACAGTTTTCCAGAGTGGCTGCACCAGTTCACATTCCCACCAACAGTGTAAGAGGGTTCCCCTTTCTCCACATCCTCTCCAACATTTGTGGTTTCCTGCCTTGTTAATTTTCCCCATTCTCACTGGTGTGAGGTGGGATCTCATTGTGGTTTTGATTTGTATTTCCCTGATGGCAAGTGATGCAGAGCATTTTCTCATGTGCATGTTGGCCATGTCTGTGTCTTCCTCTGTGAGATTTCTCTTCATGTCTTTTGCCCATTTCATGATTGGATTGTTTGTTTCTTTGGTGTTGAGTTTAAGAAGTTCTTTATAGATCTTGGAAACTAGCCCTTTATCTGATATGTCATTTGCAAATATTTTCTCCCATTCTGTAGGTTGTCTTTGAGTTTTGTTGACTGTATCATTTGCTGTGCAAAAGCTTCTTATCTTGATGAAGTCCCAATAGTTCATTTTTGCTTTTGTTTCTTTTGCCTTCATGGATGTATCTTGCAAGAAGTTCCTGTGGCCAAGTTCAAAAAGGGTGTTGCCTGTGTTCTCCCCTAGGATTTTGATGGAATCTTGTCTCACATTTAGATCTTTCATCCATTTTGAGTTTATCTTTGTGTCTGGTGCAAGAGAGTGGTCTAGTTTCATTCACGTGGATGTTCAATTTTCCCAGCACCATTTATTGAAGAGACTGTCTTTCTTCCAATGGATAGTCTTTCCTCCTTTATCGAATATTAGTTGACCATAAAGTTCAGGGTCCACTTCTGGGTTCTCTATTCTGTTCCATTGATCTATGTGTCTGTTTTTGTGCCAGGACCACACTGTCTTGATGACCACAGCTTTGTAGTACAAACTGAAATCTGGCATTGTGATGCCCCCACCTATGGTTTTCGTTTTTAAAATTCCCCTGGCTATTTGTGGTCTTTTCTGATTCTACACAAATCTTAAAATAATTTGTTCTAACTCTCTGAAGAAAGTCCATGGTATTTTGATAGGGATTGCATTAAACGTATAAATTGCCCTGGGTAACATTGACATTTTCACAATATTAATTCTGCCAATCCATGAACATGGAATATTTTTCCATCTCTTTGTGTCTTCCTCAATTTTTTTCAGAAGTGTTCTATAGTTTTTAGGGTATAGATCCTTTACCTCTTTGGTTAGGTTTATTCCTAGGTATCTTATGCTTTTGGGTGCAGTTGTAAATGGGATTGACTCCTTAATTTCTCTTTCTTCAGTCTCATTGTTAGTGTATAGAAATGCCATTGATTTCTGGATATTGATTTTGTATCCTGCCATGCTACCAAATTGCTGTATGAGTTCTAGCAATCCTGGGGTGGAGGCTTTTGGGTTTTCTATGTAGAGTATCATGTCATCGGCGAAGAGGGAGGGTTTGACATCTTCTTTGCCAATTTGAATGCCTTTAATGTCTTTTTGTTGTCTGATTGCTGAGGCGAGGACTTCCAGTACTATGTTGAATAGCAGTGGTGAGAGTGGACATCCCTGTCTTGTTCCTGATCTTAGGGGAAAGGCTCCCAGTGCTTCCCCATTGAGAATGATATTTGCTGTGGGCTTTTCGCAGATGGCTTTTAAGATGTCGAGGAAAGTTTCCTCTATCCCTACACTCTGAAGAGTTTTGATCAGGAATGGATGCTGTATTTTGTCAAATGCTTTCTCTGCATCTAATCAGAGGATCATCTGGTTCTTGGCTTTTCTCTCGCTGATATGATGAATCACACTGATTGTTTTACGAGTTTGAACCAGCCTTGTGTCCTGGGGATAAATCCTACTTGGTCATGGTGAATAATTTTCTTAATGTATTGTTGGATCCTATTGGCTAGTATCTTGTTGAGAATTTTCGCATCCATGTTCATCAGGGATATTGGTCTGTAATTCTCCTTTTTTTTTTTTTTTTTTTTGTAATTCTCCTTTTTGGTGGGGTCTTTGTCTGGTTTTGGAATTAAGGTGATGCTGGCCTCATAGAACGAATTTGGAAGTATTCCATCTCTTTCTATCTTTCCAAACTGCTTTAGTAGAATAGGTATGATTTTTTCTTTAAACATTTGATAGAATTCCCCTGGGAAGCCATCTGGCCCTGGACTTTTGTGTCTTGGGAGGTTTTTGATGACTGCTTCAATTTCCTCCCTGGCTATTGGCCTGTTTAGGTTTTCTATTTCTTCCTGTTCCAGTTTTGGTAGTTTGTGGCTTTCCAGGAATGCGTCCATTTCTTCTAGATTGCCTAATTTATTGGCATAGAGCTGTTCATAATATGTTTTTAAAATCGTTTGTATTTCCTTGGTGTTGGTAGTGATCTCTCCTTTCTCATTCATGATTTTATTAATTTGAGTCTTCTCTCTCTTCTTTTTAATAAGGTTGTCTAATGGTTTGTCTATCTTATTAATTCTTTCAAAGAACCAACTCCCGGTTCTGTTGATCTGTTCCACAGTTCTTCTGGTCTCGATTTCATTGAGTTCTGCTCGAATCTTTATTAACTCTCTTCTTCTGCTGGGTGTAGGATCTATTTGCTGTTTTTTCTCTAGCTCCTTTATGTGTAAGGTTAGCTTCTGTATTTGAGTTCTTTCCAGTTTTTGAATGGATGCTTGTATTGTGATGTATTTCCCCCTCAGGACTGCGTTTGCTGCATCCCAAGGATTTTGAATGGTTGTATCTTCATTCTCATTAGTTTCCATGAATCTTTTTAATTCTTCCTTAATTTCCTGGTTGACCCTTTCATCTTTTAGCAGGATGGTCCTTAACCTCCACGTGTTTGAGATCCTTCCAAACTTCTTGTTGTGATTTAGTTCTAATTTCAAGGCATTATGGTCTGAGAATATGCAGGGGACGATCCCAATCTTTTGGTATTGTTTCAGACCCGATTTGTGACCCAGTATGTGGTCTATTCTGGAGAAAGTTCCATGTGCACTTGAGAAGAAGGTCTATTCAGTTCAGTTTGGATGTAAAGTTCTGTAGATATCTGTGAAATCCATCTGGTCCAGTGTATCATTTAAAGCTCTCCTTTCTTTGGAGATGTTGTGCTTAGAAGACCTATCGAGGGCAGAAAGAGCTAGATTGAAGTCACCAAGTATAAGTGTATTATTATCTAAGTATTTCTTCACTTTGGTTATTAATTGATTGATATATTTGGCAGCTCCCACATTCGGGGCATATATATTGAGGATTGTTAAGTCCTCTTGTTGGATAGATCCTTTGAGTATGAGATAGTGTCTCTCTTCATCTCTCACTACAGTCTTCGGGGTAAATTTTAGTTTATCTGATATAAGGATGGCTACCCCTGCTTTCTTTCGAGGACCATTCGAATGGTAAATGGTTCTCCAACCTTTTATTTTCAGGCTGTAGGTGTCCTTCTGTGTAAAACGAGTCTCTTGTAGACAGCGAATAGATGGGTCCTGCTTTTTTATCCAGTCTGAAACCCTGCGCCTTTGGTGGGGTCATTAGGCCCGTTCACGTTCAGAGTTACTATTGAAAGGTATGAGTTTAGTGTCATCATGATATCTATTTAGTCCTTGTTTTTGTGGATTGTTCCACTGAACTTCTTCTTAAAGGGGAATTTTAAGAGTCCCCCTTAAAATTTCTTGCAGAGCTGGTTTGGAGGTCACATATTCTTTCAGTTCCTGCCTGTCTTGGAAGCTCTTTATGTCTCCTTCCATTCTGAATGAGAGCCTTGCTGGATAAAGTATTCTTGGTTGCATGTTCTTCTCCTTTAGGACCCTGAATATATCCTGCCAGCCCTTTCTGGCCTGCCAGGCCTCTGTGGAGAGGTCTGCTGTTACCCTAATACTCCTCCCCATAAATGTCAGGGATTTCTTGTCTCTTGCTGCTTTAAGGATCTTCTCTTTATCTTTGGAATTTGCAAGCTTCACTATTAAATGTCGAGGTGTTGAACGGTTTTTATTGATTTTAGGGGGGGATATCTCTATTTCCTGGATCTGAATGCCTGTTTCCCTTCCCAGATTAGGAAAGTTTTCAGCTATGATTTGTACAAATACGTATTCTGGCCCTCTGTGCCTTTCGGCGCCCTCGGGAACCCCAATTAAATGTAGGTTTTTCTTCCTCAGGCTGTCATTTATTTCCCTTAATCTATCTTCATGGTCTTTTAATTGTCTCTCTCTTGTTACCTCAGTTTCCCTCTTTGCCATCAACTTGTCTTCTATGTCCCTCACTCATTCTTCCACCTCGTTAACCCTCGTCGTTAGGACTTCTAGTTTGGATTGCATCTCATTCAATTGATTTTTAATTTCTGCCTGATTGGATCTAAATTCTGCAGTCATGAAGTCTCTTGAGTACTTTGTGCTTTAATCTAGAGCCATCAGTAGCTTTATAATAGTGCTTCTGAATTGGCTTTCTGACGTTGAATTGTAATCCAGATTTTGTAACTCTGTGGGAGAGAGGACTGTTTCTGATTCTTTCTTTTGAGGTGAGGTTTTCCTTCTAGTCATTTTGCTCAGTGCAGAGTGGCCAAAAACAAGTTGTACTGGGAAAAGGAGAAAAAGAGAGAGAAAGAAGGAAAGAAAAGAGAAAAAGAAAAAAAGAAGAAAAAAGAAAAAAAAAAGAGAAAAAGAGAAAAAGAAAGAAAGAAAAAAAGGGTGGGGGAAGCAAACAGAAATCAAAAAGCAAAAAACAAAACAAAACAAAAAAACAAAAACAAAACAGAAACCACGGGGGAGTATCTTCCGATTCTGTATACTTTAAGTCCCGTGACTTCCCCTGGAACTGGTCCGTCTCGCTGGTCTTCTGGGGGAGGGGCCTGCTGTGATTCTCAGGTGTTAGCACTTGGGGGAGCTGCTCTGCCCCTGCCTGGTGCAGGGCTCAGTGGGGGTGTTTACCCCGTGAGGCCCCGGGAGGAACAACTGCAGTGGCGGGGGCAGCTCTGCAGACCTGGAGTCAGCTCCCGCAGTAGCTCCGGGGCTCTCCGTCTGCAGGGCCTGGAGGCTCCGGGGCGGGGCCGCTGATCTGCTCAGCTCGGAGCAGGAGCGTCCTCGCTGTCCTGGGCCCTCCCGGCCTCTGCCTGTCCCGGGGGAGGCCGGATCCTGGGCTGTGTCCCGGCGCCCTGTGCTCCGGGGCCTGCGCTGTTGGATTCGCTCCCGCCCCGCAGCCCCCTCCGCGGAGCCGCCGCCCGAGCCCCTCCGAGCTGCTCCGGGTCCCGCCGAGCGCTGCAGCCCTTAGGGAGCTCGGGGGCTCTCCCGGGGCGCAGGTGCCTGTTAGTGTCCCCGGGAGCCCGAGGGCATCCCCGCCCTCCCGGGTCCTGCTCCACCTCCCTGTGGGCCCCTTTCCGCCCGGGAAGGTTGGTGCAGCTCCTGCTCCTCCGGGACGGGGCTCTCCTGTCCTGGGGATACTCGCCCCGGCCTCAGCCCGGCTCCTCGCGGGGCCCCTCCCCCTTGGAGGCCTTTTGTGTCTTTATTTCTTTTTCCCCGTCTTCCTACCTTGATAGAAGCGCGGACTCCTCACTGTAGCATTCCAGCTGGTCTCTCTTTAAATCTCAGGCCGAATTTGTAGATTTTCAGGATGATTTGGAGGTTATCCAGGTACTGTGGTGGGGACAGGTGACCTGGGGACCCTACTCTTCCCCCATCTTGCCCCTACACCTGTAATTTTAACTGTTAATGAATTATGAAACCATGTTAACGTGAAATTGTTATCAAATGTCCTATCAGTCTTTTAAAGAACATTTTCAGTCTAATGCAAGAGTCCTAACAGGCTAGAATATAAATCATTTACATTTTGTTGGTGCAGTTTATTATTATTATATTGAGTGGGGTGGATAAAATGTTATAATGGAGAATAATTGTTAGCTTTTCAGGGTAGTAGAGGATCGAGAGTGGCTGGGTGAGAATGTCAAGGTACGAGGTTGTCATCCTTTGGACCTTAGGTGAACAGTGAAGAGACCTTACTTATTTTCTAATTTTATTTGAGTATGACAATGGGAGAAAGGCACTTTATTATTCTTACCTTTCCTCTATACCTCCCACTCTTTCATTTTGAGTGTCTCATATTTTTAACTCTGAACCTACCTCTTTTTACTCTCTAAGAAGTAATTAATATAAATGTTTGAAAAAATATCTGGGCACAAATGATTATAAAGTTACCCCATGTGCAACAAAAAGACTGTTTCTATACGTGACAACATTTATACTTAAAATTCAGTTCTTTTTTTAAAAGATTTTACTTATTCACGGGAGAGAGAAAGAGATGAAAGGAAGTGGGGAGGGAGAAGTAGACTACCCGCCCCCACCCCCCCAGTAGTGAGCCTGACACAGGGCTCAGTCCCAGGATTCTGAGGTCATGACCTGAGCCAAAGGCAGATGCTTAACTGATTGAACCACCGAGGCACCCCTTAAAATTCAGTTCTTTGTAGTAACCACCAAATGTCCTACATATTTTTGGTACAGTTCATTTTTTTTCCCTTTGGGAAATGATAAACTTATATAAAGATTGATTTTCCCCTTGATTTTTGTTAGCATTTCTTTACATGTAGGACAATGTACCCTTAAGATGGAACATTCACTTTGATTTTGAGTTTCCTAATACTAAATTTTCTAAAATAAGACTTGAATTTTTATATATCAAGAACATGTCATCAGGATTAAATTAATCTAATTTTATTCTCCCCTTTTCCTTGAAATCCTAATGCTCATTGTATATCTTGGTACTGTATCCAACAATGCTTTGTGAAAACAAAATGTGGCTAATATAATTGTAATCATTTTCCATAGGAATAATCTACTTTTTCATCATATTAACAATCAAAGTAAAATATCTTTAAAATGTTAGATGCATTATTAATAATTAAAATTAGAAAACAGAAATATACTATACCATGTCTAATTATAACTGTATAGAAAATTTCTGGAAGAATAAACAATAAACTATTCTCTTGAGAAGGGGTCTTGGAGTCTAGACTCAGAGATTTATTATTGCATCCCCCTCATTGTTTCATTTAAATGGTTTGGCTATAATAAAGCAAGCAATTGGTTTTTATTTTTGAGTAATGAATGATAAAGATCACTGAATAATAGCACATGACATGAAAAATACAAATTTGCATCTTAAACAATAACAAAACTACCAAGATAGCATAGAACATATTTGTTTGATGAGTAAACTGTATTCTCCAGGATGTATTTACATTGTGCACACACACACTTATTGTTCAAATATTTACTTATTTGTACTTATTGTTCAAATATTTGCTAAAAAATTGTTAAGTTATATGATTTCATATGTATAGTGTGTATATATAAAATATTTACTCAAAATTCTGAATAATGGATATCAATGATCATTATTTTGAAAGATCTACTAATCTCTTTGAAGTGTGATTGTATAGATTTGTTTCCAATGTTGATTGTATTTCTGATTGGCTATTATCTTCTCTCATTAGAGACTAGCCTCAAATTCAGCTGTTCAATCCCATGCAAAGATAGTACATACCAGAAATATGGTAGAGCATCATTAACTCATTGGAGGTGAAAGGCCTCACTCCTTCTGAAAGACTAATCTTGCTCTTTACCACCTTGATGACAAGCAGGCTGTGGTCCCTCTGGAGAAAACAGGACCAGAGAGTGCTGTGTCAGCCTCATCAGGACAACTTCATTAGGCCAAAGCCCTCTGCCTGTTGAGAGAGATAAAGATAGTCACTTTTCAAAACCATTATGACTTTACTGCTCTTTGGAAATGCATTCTTGGCTGAGAATCTATATAAAATGATCATATTTTAAACTACAAAGAATTCAAAAATAGTTTATGTTGGGAAGAAAATAGGAATCACCAGTGGTATTCTTATAATGTTAATTTGATTGCATATTGGTCTGCTTACAGCCAGATGTCCTCCTTTGCTATTGAGCACACTGAGAAATTAAGATTCCATGCATTTCTCTAATTGCTCCCTTGAAATGAAAACTTCTGTGCCTTTCTCGCAGCCATAATCAAAGACAAAACACTACACATCTATGTTAGTAGGGTCATCTTTATCAACAAAGATTGAGAGATAACAGTATTATTAGTTTAATGATGAGTATGTATGAGGATAGCAATTATATTTTCTCCCGGAAAGTGTCAGCTGCCCATATTAAGTGAAACTCTGAAAGTTACAGCTATATTTTCTCACTTTCTGAGGGACTGCAGATGCATATAGAGGAAACAGTGCTCTTGGCTAATTATTTCGTCAGTAGTCATGCCAATATTCCCAACTAAGGAATCAATTTTTAAAAGTCAGGAGGAGATATAATAAACACAGCTTCAGTCATTGACCAGCAAAAAGACATGCGAAGTGGAATAGTCTTGCCTAGGAAGAAGGGTGATAAAATGTAAATACAGAGGAGAATTTAGTTAAAATTCATTTTAAAAATTTATCCGATTGCCGCATAGTCAGTTCTCTGCAAAAATGCTACTTGGTGATAGTTTAACTGGGTTGCTTTATGTTAAAAAAAAAAAGACATTTAATATATTAACTTCACTTTTTTTCTTTTAAAAGTATTAATTGGAAGCATTGAATCATTAAATTCCAAGCTATTTTCTGCCTCTGTATAACTGAACAGGTTAAGAAGCTTAATTACTAAAATCAAAATAATTTATTTAGAATTACAGAAATATTGTGCATGTTATCTTCATATTCTCTAAAAGAACTAATTATGGATTTAAAAAATATTATTAATTATGGCTCTTTAATTGCATTTTATCAATATGATGAGGTCTGTTAACTTTCATTTAGATAACTATTTCATTTGCTACAACTACTCTTTTCATAATTGCTTTTGTAATATTAATTCTCTGGTTTACAATCTGAGGAAGATGAAGAGAGAAAAATAGACAAGTTACCATTATGTGTATGTTAGAAAAGGCAAAGAGGGTATTATTTTCTTACAACGGAATATTGAAATACATATCATAAAATTATCACTATAAATAGGATGCATGAATCAATAAAATTATTTTAAAAATCACTATAAATAGGATGCATGAATCAGTAAAATTATAAAAATTTGAGTATAAGATTTTAAGAACCTTGAAAAATTGACCATATCTGGAGGACAGCCATCAAGATGATAAGGGAAAAATGATGACATATGATAAATAATTAAAGAGAATAAATATATCTGGCCTGGAAAATTATAGATTTAAAAGAAAAAATCATATTGATATATATATTTCAATTATATATATATGTACATATATATATATATATATATATATATATATATATGTAATATTTATATAAGAATCCCAGGGCAGAAATCACAGCTACCACAGAATAACTAAATATATAGTGAGGCAATTTTGACTCTTCATAAAATATGATGTTTTAATAGTTGCTTTTACTTCTTTGATTTGTTTACGTCTCTTTCTACTGGCCACTCCTCCCTCCATCCTCACTCCAGGTTTAAGACAGACCCTATTTATTTCTCACTTGGTCTATTCTTTTTTTAAAATATAGATTTATTTATTTATTTTTTAGAGAGAGACAGAGAGAGATTGAGAGCACATGCACAAGTAGGGGAGGGGCAGAGAGAGAGGGAGAGAATGTCAAGTAGACTCCCTGCTGAGCATGAAGCCCTACCTGGGGCTCCATTTCTCAACATTGAGATCAGGTCCCTGAGATCAAGATCTGAGCCAAAATCAAGAGTCAGTAGGTCAACCTACTGTGCCACCCCATGCCCAGATGCTGATATCCATGCCTCATGTTTGCCAACTTGAATGTTCATTTTTTACTCTGCTGTCAAAAGAATTTTCTGAAATAGAAATATGAACATGTCTTTCCCTTTGGAAATTTTCAATGGTTTTCTTTTACTTAGAGGATAACATTCAAACCCTGAAATACATTGAGACCCTTAACAATCCAGAGAGAAATACAATTCAGATGTCTTCTTTTATCCTGCCAATTACTCCATGCATCCTGCATATAAGTTCTGGGAACTTGGGATGCCCAGGTGCCTCAGTGGTTAAACATCTGCCTTCAGCTCAGGGCGTGATCCTGGAGTCCCAGGATCGAGTCCTGCATTGGGCCCCCTGCATGGAGCCTGCTTCTCCCTCTGCCTGTGTCTCTGCGCCCCCCCCTCTCTCTGTGTCTCTCATGAATAAATAAATAAAATCTTTAAGTTCTGGAAACTTGATTTATTTGGATTGTTATGCATGTTCATACTTCTAAACATTTACTACTTCTGTGCTTATGTGGACTACACTCTCTCCTTTATTTTTCTATCACTTGGCAAAAATTGTTTAGAATCTATCCCAAATATTATTTCTTCTATAAAATCTTTTCTGACTTTCCAAAGAAGAGATTGTCTTCCTTTTCCTTCTATTGATTTGACTCCATTTTGATTCCTTCCGTTGATTTGATTCCATTAACTATTATCTAGTTATTCACTTACTGGTTTATTTCTCCAAGGAAAAAGGAAGCTCTCTGGGAACCAACACACACAGTATTCGTGTTGATAAATCTGGCAAGAGGACAATGCCTAGAGCATAGCTGATGCCACATTTTTTTTTAAATGAAAAATAGAAGTGTTTGTCCAGAAGTAGTTGTTGGTTTTCAGGGATCTTAGAGGAATTAGCTCCATCTACATGAGTCTGGATGTTGAATCTCCCAAGAACACCAGCAAAACATGAAGATTTTATGTTTTCAGAGTAATTTCAGAAAATCATACCCAAAAACACGCACATAAACATACATGCACGACTACAGCACCAGCAACAAGGCCTTTCCATAGAGTGTCATTAGGATCATCAACTTTCATGAAGTCATCTGCACTGGAGACAACTGCTTTTTGCCTAGTGTGTGGAGAAAAGTCATTGAAAGAGAAGACAAGCATTGTGTGATATGGAATATACTCTTCATTAGACACTCTTGACTCACTGGTATGGTAAAACAGAAAGTCTCAAGAATCGAAACAACTTCTTTAACAATGAATGATATATATTTTTTTACTCTATCAATATACATTACTAAATAGAAATAAATTCTAATTATGTACTGCCTAAGAAAAAATGGGTTTCTGTAAAAGACTTGTGGAGAGCAATATGTGTGTGTACACACACACATACACACACACACACATAAACTAGGTCACTTTAAGTTAAAATAAAACTTTTAATATATTTTAACCATTTAATAAATAATTTATTTGAACTAAGAAATATTATGCATACTGATTATCTTCATATTCTCTAAAAAGAACTAAGCTAATTAGGACTTCTTAATTGCATTTATCAATATGATAATGTATATATATAGTGTATTATAATGTAATGTGTATATATATGTAATGTATATGTGTATATATATAATATATACAATACACAATATATACATTTACACAATATGTAATGTGTATACATATAATGTGTGTGTATATACACACACACACACACACACACACACACACAATTTTATCTCCCAAATAACAACTAGATGAGAAAAAAAGAACTTTCAGAAACGTATAAAATATGCCCAAAATAAAAAGGGGAAACAGACTATATTAATATTTGATTTCAATTGAGATCAAATGAAAGCAACATGTATTAAGATAAACACTAACATATAAGCATAAAGAGAATTGCATAAAAGAAGTGGAAGGCTATATATTTAAGATTTAGATAAAATTCAAAATTTGGTTTTGTTACAGAGCAGTATTTCAATATGGCCTAATGTCTACTATATTTTAGTTCTCTGCCAGTGTTCTACTTTATCCCTAACTTTAAAAAGATGTATAATATAAATATATGACTTAAAAACAACAATAATGACAAATCGGTGTATTTCAAATTTGCCTGTGATAGGGAGATGTGTGAATCCAGTGATAGGTCCCCGAGGAAGCGGTGCTAGCATTCTAAAGCTATTATTTCCATTGTGGCACTAGGTATCTACTCTCTCTACTTAAAGAAGAACAAATAATCATGTTGCAGGAAAAGAAATGTACATCTGGAGGTGGACAGCAGCATCTTGACTCTTGAATTAGTTCTTTACAACTTAGCTCCCAGATGTTTGTTTCTCATCCCCCCTGCTATCTTGCGAAGAATTTGCTATTGTCTGTCAATGAGTCATATACTGTCTTCTCAAATTTGGAGAAAATGCAAAGCTGCAGTTGGATATAGTATGAGTCACTGACAGACAATGGAAAGCTCCGAGATGAGGCACTCAGAACCACTTTGCATTTTGAAGAATAGTGATCAGTCTCTCTTTCTCTCTCTCTCTCTCTCTCTCTCTCTTTTTTTCCGCTGACGACAGCATCCAAATAGTCAAGGTTTTACTTCCTTGTCAAAGAATGCAGCCATCAAGAACAGGTATCCCATTCACAGTGATAAATATGTTTTAAATACAAGCCATCCTTTTTCTTTCTGTCCTGTTCATCTCTCACTGCGAACCATTTTTTACTGTATATGCTGAACATCTTTTTCTATCCTCAAAGCACAGTCCATCACCTCCGACAAGGCATTCAGATGGGCAGCTCTTTATTGATTCTATGTATTCATGGCACAGGGAATGGGTCCTTCTCACTACATTGGGTCATCCGCGCCAGATTTCCGAACAACCTCTTCACAAGTTCATGAGAACCGCACTTGAACTTTGAGAGCACCAAGGATAAAATAGGACATCTTATCTGCATCTTTAAAAGGGACGTAACTTGAAAATTCCATTTTCCAACAATGAAACATTTAAAAGTAGATACTGGGGATCCCTGGGTGGCGCAGCGGTTTGGCGCCTGCCTTTGGCCCAGGGCGCGATCCTGGAGACCCGGGATCGAATCCCACGTCAGGCTCCCGGTGCATGGAGCCTGCTTCTCCCTCTGCCTGTGTCTCTGCCTCTCTCTCTTTCTCTCTGTATGACTATCATAAATAAGTAAAATAAAAATTAAAAAAATAAAAAAAAAAAATAAAAGTAGATACTGTCTTTATAGCTCATGCCATATTAACATGTACGAGGGAAACACCTTCACATGAGATGTTAGGATATTTTAGAGTTTATCATAGAGCAAAAATGCACAGACATAGAAGTCCACTTAGCCTGAAGCAACTGCTGTATTTTAAATCACAGATATTTGGATTATCAAAAGCATATCTAAAGTTACTAAAGTTTTAACCTGGTTAAAAAATTGGGGGAGTAGGTGAGATACTGCGAGAGAATGTAAGAACCATCTTTCAGATATTTGAAGGGCAGCTGAATCCAACAAAGAGGGTGCAGGCACGCCGTGTGTCATTTAGAGGAAACAGTTAAAACTAAGAAATGTCACTCATAGGAAGGCAGACATCTGCATAATAAAAACAAATATTTTGTCCTATGAAGAAACATGACTTTATATGGGGTAATATTTTTTTTTTTTTAATTTTTTTTTTTTTTTTTTATTTATTTATGATAGGCACACAGTGAGAGAGAGAGAAGCAGAGACACAGGCAGAGGGAGAAGCAGGCTCCATGCACCGGGAGCCCGATGTGGGATTCGATCCCGGGTCTCCAGGATCGTGCCCTGGGCCAAAGGCAGGCGCTAAACCGCTGCGCCACCCAGGGATCCTATATGGGGTAATAACCCTGACATTGGCTAAAGAGTTTGTTACCCATCTGTCATGAATACTTTGTAGAATTTACCAGAATGTAAACATCTTGAGGGCAGGATTGGCTTTGTTTTGTTTTGTTTATTGCTGTCTTACTCTCTTTGCCTAGAACAGTATCTGCCTCTTGGTAGACACTTAATTTGTCCCATAATGAATCTCAAGAATTAAAGGACTCTGATGATTTTGATAGAACATCTTTTAGATTTCCCTGAGATATCCCATTATGCTCAATGTCTTTGCTTATAAGCATAGACTTCAATAGAAAACCAAAATAATTTTGATTGTACTTTAAAACCAAAAGATATTATTAAGGTGTATATATATATATATATTTATATATATTTAAATATATACACCTTAATATATATTTATATATAATATATATATTTAGCAGTGATATATATACACACATATATATACCTTAACATATAAATTTATATCTATATCTATATCTATATCTATATCTATATCTATATATATATATAAATGCATGGAGGACTTTGTTTAAGAAATGTTCAAAATTGCTTTAATCCTCCTTGATTTTAGTTATTATCACCAATAGCTAAACATGAATTATAGATGAAATTCAAGATAGAGGTACTGATCATTGATAATAGTGACTAAGCATCTCCTTTCTGATGCCCTGCACGCAAACCAAATGTATATGTGGACAATTTTAATTTTCACAACAAAATCTTTCTATCAGATTAGCACCATGGAAATGGTACTAGCTTTCTGTTGTTTGTGGCAAGTTTATTGCGAAACTTAGCAACTGAAAACAACAAATGCATATTGTCTCACGTGGTTTCTGAGGACCGGGAACCCAGGACTGGCTTAGTTGGGTGGTTCTGGCCTACAAGGTTGTGGTCAAACAGTTAACTAGAATTGCAGTCAGCTCAAAGCTCGAAATACTCATGTTGTTGTTGCCATGCCTCAGTTTCTCAGGTCTGTGCTGCTTGTTGGTCAGAGGTGGCAGGCCCTTGCCACATAGACTTTTTACAACATGAAGATGGGGGAGTGGAATATCTGAGAAGGAAGCGGCAGTCCTTTATAGCCTAACCCGAGGAGTAGAATACTTATACTGCGTATTATAACACTGTACTGATCACACAAGCTATGCCTAGCACAGTATGGGAGACAGTGGGCCCACACTAGAGCGTGAGCCTACACATGGGCGCGTCGACATAAGAATGTGAGTAACAGGAGAAGGGAGTCACTGGGGACCTTCTTGGAGGCTGTCTACCGTTGAAATCACTCAATGAATAATTTGTTAGTTACTTATGAACACTCTGATTTATCACACAATTAGGAGACTTGGAAACCATGATGGCAGGAGGGGGAGGCCAAAGTGAATTTTCTAACTTAGTTGTCTAAATGGATCAAATCTTATAGCTTACATTTATGTGATTTTTCTTCTATTTTGTTTTTAAAAATGCTTATTTTTTAAAAAGCATACAGAGGCATAAAATAGCTGGCCATTTTCACTGTGTATTACGAGACTGCATGCTCTCAAAGACAGAAAAACTGAAATAATGACGAGTAACAGTTCACAACGTCAAAACAATAGAGCATATAGCAAAAATAGGCCTGCCCTGGCTCTTCAGATAAGGATCCAAGTAGTTGAAATAACAAAAGGTCTGATTCTAGAGCTTTTTCTTCTATAATACATACATGTATGTAGCATTAAAATATCACCCTTATGATTATTAATATCATCAAGTGAGCAAAAGAATGTTCTTTTAGCTGCGGGTCAGAAGCAAGATTCTCTTCATTTCTATTCACATGTAACAATTCATTGGCAATTTTTCTAGAAATACGTATTCTCCTCAAGTGTAATATCCTTGGGAATAATAGCCACAGAACAAAATGCTGGGTTTGTAAAACATTTTTCAGCTCTGTGAGGAACAAAAGTTGCAAGGAAAGTACAAATTATTATTAGCATCAGATTCACAATTTATTCCAATTCTCTTCCCAAATCCTTTTGTCTGCCCTAAGAGAAGAAAGTTCCAATAAAGAACAGTTAGGGGTCCCAGCTGGTAAGTCTGGCTGCGTCCCTGGGATGAAATCTCCTCCGGGCTTCAAGGAGCACAGGGATCTTCCGTCGGAATTCTTACTTTTCAACAACAAGAAGTGTCTCTGACAAATTTAAGAACTGGGCAGCTCAGAGAGTCCCTCGGAGGTCTAGAGAAGTGGGCTTGGAAGACAAGTAGCCAGCGATCATTCCAAACTAAATAAAGAGGAGAGGGATAAGGAAGCATGGCTTTCTCAATTAGCATATAAAAATTTTCAGCCTTTGGCATATATGTTATAACTAAAGTAACCACAGAGTAATGCAGGGAAGCAGGAAAGATTACCCACATGTTCACTATTCAGCACGTACTTAACTATATATATTGAACCATGGGCCAGGTATTGACTTAGGGATCGAGAATACAATCACTGAAAAAAATTCAAAGCTCTTGCCCACATGGGGTTTATATTTTACCGAATTTTATCAGATAAAATCTTGCTTTTACCATTTTATCAATTGATAAATTTCTTATTGATTGACTTTTATCAATGACTATTTCAATTACATTCACCTCATTAGATTTTTGTCCACTTCTTGTATTCCACTTCTGTATGCTTTCTGGAATGTGAAAGCCAGATATCTATCATGGCTTTCTCAATATGATCCCGAAACACCAGACACAGTAAAAGAATAACAAGATCCGATGTAAGCATTAAAAAATTTTCCTTCAAAAAAAAATGATAAGCAAAATCTTCATTGTAGTATTTTCTAAAGGTTGTTTTGTGGTATAAAAAGTAGGTAAGTATTATTTTTAGTCATTACAGGGGAGAAAGTTTCCGTAATTGCAAATATCAGTATTCTGTGGACTGATATATATATTTATATATTTAATAAATAATATTTAATTTTAGTTTAGAAGTTTAATAAATTCCACCTTCTATGAACTAATATATAAAATGTTCTACATGAGGGACAGTCCCACCTGGATATTATTAATAGATCCTTTGGAAATTATATGATTAGTCTAACGTGTTAAAGCAGGAGACATGATTCTTTTATTCTTTTAGATTTACTTCAATTTGATTTGAAGTGTGTTGGAATCAGATGATAAAACTCTCTTGAGAAATTGGGAGCTGGGGAGCTGAGGGACAGAGTGGTTGTGAGGACTCCTGGGCCTGAGGAAAAACTCATTACATCTGACTCATGATTTTCTCATAGTAAACTCACACAGGATGTTACTTCTCATAATGTATCATCTATTTTTGAAAGATAATTGTTTAGCAAATTGCCAAATTATGAGACATATGGATGACTTAGCAAGTGGAAGGAGAGACAAGTTACTTTGGCACTAAAAGAGCAAGATGTCACAATATTAAAAAGTATATCCACCGAACCTAGAAGAACTGGAAAGCCATTTTGTAAGGCAAGACTTTTCTCCATCATGAAAGAAGAGAACTTAGTAACGTTCCAAAATTTAGTGGTACACAATCAGAAAAACATTCCACGTAATCCCACCATCCTCCCTTACCCCTGTCTTCCAGTATATTTTTTGGGAAAACTGTTGATCTTAGTAATGTTCAGACCCTTCTCTTATGCATCAGATCTCATTCCCTTGCTTCTACTCAAGGACGTATCTCCAGCAATTGTTCTAGCTGACTCTTGTATTATCGCAAAACGTGCTATGACCTCCCTTTTTACTACCCTGTCTTACACACTCTGTTAAGCCCCATTTCCTCTTCTGCTCCCAGCACGCTTCTCTGCCCCTTTTATTATAAAATTTATTAACAATTTTGTTTCCAGTTTGCCTCTGACTTCTTCCTTGATCTCACCCTAGTATTTCGTTTTTGCCCACGCAATCCCATTAAAACTACTCCTATCAAGTCTACCAATGGCATATATATATTAATATAAATATCATATTTAGTAATATGATATATACATATTGCTAAATCCAATAGCCAATACTGAGTCCTTATCTTACTTGACTTAGCAGCAGTGTTGGAAAAAGCAGATTTTTGGGGAAATATTTCTTTGACCTTTTTCCCATTACTCTACCAGCCAGTTCCCTTCCTCCCTCATTGGTCACTCATATCCCTTGTATTTCAGTGGCAGCCAGATCTTACACATCTTTTTTTTCATTGCGCTCACTCTTTAGGTGCTCTCATACAGTCTCTTGGCTTTAAAATCATTTATTTCCTGATGACTTACAGATGTATGTCTCCAGCTTAGACGTCTCCAGAGAATCTGGGTTCTAGACCTGATTACCTACTTCAGAGTCTGGATATTTTTACTTAGTGCTATGCTTGTCTATGTCTTAGAGACGTAAGAGACTTAGCAATTTGACAAGCATCTCACAATGTTCCTTTCTAAACTTCCTTCCACATCCTTCTCAATTTCCATTATGGCAACTTCAACCTTCCCAGACTCAAATTTTGAAGTTATTGTTGATTTCTCTTCTTCTGTCATAGACATTTGATGCACTAGCAAGTCCTGTTGACTCTCTTTTCTGAATATAGAGTCAGAAAATGACCACTTCTCATCTCCACTACTCCCACTCTAGTCCATGCCACCATCTTCTCTCACTTGAATTATTGTCAGAGCCCACAAATGGTATCCTTACTTATGCCCTTAGCACTGCTATCCACAATTTATTTTCCACAAATATGACATACTGATTTAAAATGTAAGTAGGATAATGCCACTTCTCTGATAAAAACATTCTCTTACCCCAAATAGATTAAGCCATTACAATAGCCAGCAAGCCCATAGTTTGGTGGTTCTTGACACAGACTATATATTCAAATCACTTTGGAAGATTCTAAAAGACCAGTATCTGGGCCTCATAGTCAGAGATCCTAAATTAATGTCTTAATTAGTTTTTATTTATTTACTTACTTATTTATAAAAGATTTTATTTGTTTATTCATGAGACACACACACACAGAGGCAGACATACAGACAGAGGCAGAAGCAGGCTCCCTGCAGGGAGCCTGATGTGGGACTTGATCCCAGGACCCCAGCATCAGCCATGAGCCAAAGGCACACACTCAACCACTGAGCCACCCAGGTGCCCCTTAAGTAGTATTAGAAAAAATATTTTCTTAGATATTAACAGACAGCCTGGATTGAGAACAACTGTAACTCATGATCTGGTCTCACTACGTCTTTGAACTAATTTCTTTTCCTGGTTCATTCTGCTTCAGTCCCATTAGGCTTCTTTGCTATTTGTAAAACATATCAAACATTTGCTCACCTCCGAGCCTTTTCATTTGCTTAATTTTCCCCATAACTTTATTACATTATGACATAGTATATGTTTGACTTGTTTATTTTCTATCACAATCAAGTAGAATATAAACTCAGTTGGGCTTGGGTGGTCTTCTGTTTTGTCATTGGTATGTTCCCACCTCCAGCACAGTTTCTTTTCTATTATTGGCCCTCAATAAATATTTGCTGAATAAATTATCTACTTTATAATCTTTAGCCCAGTACAAATATGTGAAATACATTAAAAAAATTTTTTTTTAAAGATGAGCTTAAGAGAATGGAGATGGAAACCTTTTTTTTTTTTTTTAATTTTGTGCTGATCTGAGTCATCAGTTGAATATCCATGTGAAGATGTTCACTAGGAAGATAAAAATATAGCTTTCTAGTTTATGAGTGAAGTCAGGTGTTTAGGCACAATTTTGTTAGCTCTCCAATTACAGTTGACAGCTAAAGCTATGGGAGTGGATTAGAGCCCCAATGGAGGGTGTTTAGAAGGGAAAGAATGATTGATTTAGAAAAAATAAAAACAAAAGCAAAACCCCAGCATTCACAAGAAGTTAAATAGGAAGATAAATAAAAGAGACTTTAAGGCTGTAGAGACAGTCAAGAGGTACAGTGGAAGTCCACTGACTAGAACTTTCTGCATGAAACGACAGGGTTTACTCTACTTCCCTGACCATAGGTCTCAGTCTCTCTCATTGATCCCTCTATTTTCTCATGATCACTGAATGCAGGAAGGATCACAAGTGGCTTTTTTTTTTTTTGCTCTAAACATGATGCAGTATGAGATAACTGAAGCTAAAAGAGGCTTCAATTTCTCTTTATCAATGGGGGACTAATAAATAGTCTTCTCAGGTGAAGTCTGGGACTGCACCATGTGAATTTATCCTGTGCTTTGAGTTCCTATGAGGTAATAATACTACTTTGTATTCAAAATGGAGTTTAACTGGTAATGATAAGCATCTGCAAAGACTTCACAGCACCCTTAGCAGCAGGGAAATGTGGAGTGGAAGGTGCTAAAACTGTAATTAGAACAAGGCATCTGTCTCCCAGCTCCTACTGAGCAGCTACTAATCAATGTGATCACTTGCTTTGAGTAAGGAAGTGCTCACCCATGGTTCCGCTGGACATTTTCCCAGCCACTAGCAGACTGGATGCTGGTAGAAAGTACCCTTGGCTTGGAGAGACAGAAGTAAGTATTACTGCTTAGGAAATGTTGCAGTTTACTTTTAAAAAGGTGTTTGGTAGGGGCATGTGCTGATTTACATTTCCTGTAAATAGCGTATTTGCAGAACAATCTGGAGACCAATTATTACTAAAAGTATGGTTCACTCTGAAGCATTTGCAGACTGATTATCCAGAACTTTTGATTTCTCCTCCCATATGTTTACTTGCCCTTAGGAATTTTGCTCTTTTGGCAGGTTTATCAAGGAAGATAAAGAAAATTTAGTGCAATCATATAAACTTTCTATCTATTGCCAATTCTGATTTGAGCACCACTTACCAATGTATGATCTATAAAATTCTTCTCTGAGAATCTTCTTGGAAAAAAAAAGTGTTTAAATTCAATACGTTAGAGAAATGTTTCATAATATATCTCCTTTTTTTAGAAATTCACAATGCACAGTAGGGTATTAAAGACTTCTAGCTGTCCTGCAATAAAGAACTGGTTTAAACTCTATTGAACCCAGCATTTCCCAAACTTACTCCTCTAGAGACTTTTTTCTTTTTCTTTTCTTTTTTCTTTTTTTTTTTTAGGACATAAAACAGAATTAATGTTCCAAAGAAAAGGCTTTAGTAAAAAGCTAGATTAAATATTTCTTATCATTGACATTTAAATTATGCCTAAAATGAGGTACAGATATTTCCTGAGAATTTCTTCATCTTCATTCTCTATTACACTGATGACTGCACATTATGTAATCATTCAGGATAAGTGGGCCAGGATTCCAGCTCATTCTTCTTCTCAAAAGAATAAAAATATGTCAGTTCTTTTATCATAATGATCAGCCAACTTAAAAGTTGACTCCTGTTTAGCCCTAGAGACACAGTCCTAGCGTATAGTCTGTGTCCCCAACAGGTACTGATGCCCTGTGTCTCTGAGAACTCCACTTGCAGGCTAAGACCATCTTCTCCTTCTCCTCTTTGAAATCTTCACAACGGAGGATGCTCAGGAGCAGATTGCACCAGAATTTAGAACTTAGAATAATTTCCTAGGAAGCTGAAAAGGAAGATTCACCCACCCCTGGATTAGACTGTATGGTTAAGATTTAAGAGAGGCAGAGATTAAACAGTGCAGCATATTATCCACTTCTATAAAGAATGAAAGTGAGAATAACTATAAAGTAAAGGATAAAAAGATTAAACATGCTGAAAAAATAGGTAGTAGAAAAAATAGGGCCAACGATTGCTGTGACATTAGACAAGATTGGGCGCGTTCAGGGTGGTATGGCCGTAGACTCCTGTGACATTAATGGTCTAACTGCACATGGTAAAATACTGCTCAAGAGAATAATTAGACATTTCTGAAGTGGGAATCACATGGCTCAAGACAGAATAAGTCGATATGAAAGGTAAGAAAAGTTGGGGAAGCCAGCAAAAATATATAGGCATTATATTAGGAGGGCCAGAGAAGAAAAAAGGACAAGTCACCAAAGGATTAAGAAATTTATGTTTGTAACTTTGAATTAAGTTATATACAGTCCTTTTTGCCTTAGAAAGATGATGGCTAGCAGGAACATCCTTTTACTTTGCCAAATGAGGAAATATTTGGGCTGCAGAAGGAAAGTTCAGCCTTGTTACCATTTATTTTTTATTTTTTATTTTTTAGGTAATCTGGAGAAATAAAATGTCCTAGAGATGGTTTGGAGGGTGTGTGTGAGTGTGTGTGGGTCAATGGGAATGATTTGAGGAGGAAGGACAGGAGCGAAATCTCGAAAGTATGAGATGACTAAAAGACCAAAATATGTATTTATAAGTATACTTGGCTTTGTAATTCTCCTTTCTCAATATCCTGAAGGGCCTTCAGGAAACAAGTATTTCCAAGGCGTTATTACTACAGCTGGATATGTGTTTCTATTTAATGTAAAGATACGTTGCGGAAGAAAGACGATTGAGACATTTGGTTTCTGCCTAAATATGAAACAATAGTGATTGAATGAGGCAGGTTGACTATTTAACAGATTTAAGGAGCAGTGAAAAAGAATACATATTTTGGTGCAAGAAATACTGTTAGAAAAGTTATCTGCATTCTTCCAAAAATAAAGACAAATACTGTTTGGATGCCAAACATGTATTTTAGTTCACTTTAATCTTTAAAAAATATTTATTTCAGAGAGAGAGTGAGAGAGAATGAGCTGCAGGAACGGGCAGAGGGAGAGTCCCAAGCAAGAGTTAGTCACTTAGTTGAACCACCCAGGCACCCCTAATTCATTTTAATTCAAATTCATTGAAGAAAGTTTGCACAAAGACTATTCCATCTGTAAGGGTCTCACACTACTGGTAGGTGCTTGGGGGTAGACTCCAGGTGTTAGACATTCAATCACGTTGTCCATAGAATTTAACATTTTTTAAAAACAAACTTCACTGAGCATGGTTGACCAATTTTGTTGATTATTTTTCCACACTCATAATCAATTTTCTCTGTACAGAACAGTAACTGTTTTAGTCAATGTTCTCCAGATACGTGGAACCAATTGGATGCATGTGTGTGTGTACAGAGAAGGAGAGACCAAGCAAACAGAGAAATTTATTTTTAAGGAATTGGCTTAAGCAGTTATAAAGGTTGGCATGGGGACCCCTGGTTGGCTCAGTGGTTGAGCATCTGCCTTTGGCTCAGGGCGTGACCCCGGGGTCCTGGGATCGAGTCCCACGTTGGGCTCCCTGCATGGAGCCTGTTTCTCCCTCTGCCTGTGCCTCTGCCTCTCTCTCTGGGTCTCTCAGAAATAAATAAATAAAATCTTAAAAAAAAAATAAAGGCTGGCATGTCAGAAATCTGGAGGGTAGGCCAGCAGAAAGAACTAATGCTACAATCCAAGTGCAAAGGTAGTTTGCTATGGATAATGAGAAGGCTAAATGATTTTTTAAAAAGGCAAAAAGATAGTGGTGATGTAATTGAGAAAAACAACTGTAGAAAAGGAACACGGCCTATAATCAAGGCAAGAAGAAACAGTATACCGTACTTTTGGCATTAAAAATTAACAACATGCTAGTGAGAGGCTTTTTGTTTTTTTTCCCACATATTTGGTATTATATATATTTGAAGAGAAATGCTAAAATTATTACACAGACACACATGCACACACACACAGTGGTCTTACAAATAATGACAAATGAAATAAAAAATAGCTATTTATAAATAAGAAGCACACACAGGCTTTTGTAGGCTGCTGACTCACTTGTTTTATTTGAACAACACATCATATGTTCCCTTATTTTCCAATCATACCCCTGAGGAGAAATTTTACCATGTTACCCCAGGATCATAAGAATCTAAGATAAATTCTAGATCTTAGTAAATAGGATTTAAGTGTCACCTTGCCAGTAGAAAGTGGGATTGTGTGAATTTTTCCACCATTTCAATAAATGCTGTCAAAAACATTCTACTGATATTCTTAAACCTAAAAGATTTAAATTCAGTTAATGTTTTTGGAAATATTGTATATGTTGTCTCTAGAAAGACTCTCTGTTCTTTCCCCAATCCAACCCTAGTCTCCCAGGGATGTGTATGTTATTCTCAAAAATTATCCCACTTGCTTTAAACTCTCCAATAGTTGGGATGTCCACAGCAGGGCCCAGTAGCTACTTGTTCTAAATCCGTTCGAAATCCTTCCACCCTAACTGCTGGCACGGCCAGGTCCGGTGCCAATCAGATAGTTCATTGTTCGTGGTAGTCACACAGCTGCTCATCAAATGCACAGCTGTGGCACTGACCTTTAATAATATTATTCAGAGAATCAGCCTCATTTTATGAAATAGGCACGTCCTCATTTAAAATTCCCAAGGATCTTCTATTGGCTTTGAATTGAATCTGTATTTTGTTAAACTGTCAAGGAAGATTTTTTTTTTTTATCAACAATCAAATATTAGTAAAACTTGTCTAGGACCTTGCACAATGCCAGCTAATATAACCAGGATCAAAATGGTCTTTCTGCACTATGAAATTCTGGGAAAGTAAAACAGAAGGAGCTTAAATGATTTGAGAAAATGTTCATATGTTGTGGTCTCAGCATTACGGAGGAAATAGACAATTATTATTATTATATAATAGCTAAGATATGGCTTGAAGCAAAAGAAAATAAGTCTATTTATTGAAACAAGGGAATGTTAGATAATCAAAGATCCGTGATAGTTTAGGTCATATTTTTAGATAGTTTGAGGCCTATTTACAAGAATTGGATGAGGTGGTTTATTCCAGTAACATGACTATTCAAAAAATACATATCCCTAAGGAGATGAGGCCTAGAATTTCCCATTTTTAAATTTTATTTTTAAATTGCCATACTTTAAAATGGATTTTTTTTGGTGTAGAGTTGTATGGGTTTTAACACATGCAGAAATTCCTATAACCACCACAATCAGAGACAAAATTCTTATATCTCCCTCCAAAATTCCCTCACGCTGTCTATAGCTATATTTCCCTCCACTGTTCTACCCTTAACCCTATTACTATACTTCTGTGTTCTTTGAGAATGTCATGTAAATAAACTTATAAACAAATGTGACCTTTTGAGACTGATTTCTTGCACTAGCATAATGTCTTTGAGACTTTCAATACCTTGTCCCCTTCTATTGCTGCAAAGCATTCCACACATGACTTTACCACATTTTTTTTTTTCCATTCAAACCGTTACAGGACATATGGGTTGCTTCCAGTTTGGTATAATTATAGAGCTGCTATTAAAATTTCGTGTGCAGTTTTTGTTTTTGTGTGAGTTTGTTTTCATTTTTCTGGACTAAATACCCAAGCATGGTGATCTGGCAAGGGCATTTTTAACTTTGTAAAGCACTGCCAGATTACCTCTGGATGAGTTGTGTCACTGCTGATATGCCAGCAAGAGATGAGAATTCTAGTTTTTCTGTGTCCTCATCTGTACTTGATGTTGTCAAACAACACTTTGGTATCATCCAGCTAAACCAATCTAATATGTAATCATATCACCTAGGGATTTTAACTAGAACATCTATTAACTATTGGCATTGATAGTTAATGATGTTGCACAACTTTGCATGCGCTCATTAGCCATCCATACAATCTCTCAGATGAGGTATCTGCTCAAGCCTTTCACTCATTTTTGAATTATATTGTATGCTTTCTCATTCTGAGAGTTCTGCAACTACTTTTAACAGGTGTCCTTTAAAGATTTATAGTTGGCAAATTCTTTCAGTCTGTAGATTGTATTTTCATTCTTTCAACCATGTGTTTAACAGAGTAGAAGTTTTTTATTTTAATGAGTCATTTTTGTCATTTTTTTATGTTCTTTTTCATTTTGCAGATTGAAATTTTGGTTGTATATCTAAGGTTTATGTATATAATCCCAAGTCATGAAGGTATTTTCCTGTGTTGCCCACAATTTTGTTTTATATTTTTGGTTTCAGAGTGAATCTTGTGTGTAAGGTATGAGATTTAGGTTGGATTCTTTTATCTTTTAGATTCAGGGGGATTTTCTATATGGACAATTATGCAGTCTTGAAACAGAAACCATTTTATTTCTTTAATTTCCTTCAGACTCCAATTACACATATCTTTTATGTTCTGATATCGTCACACAGGTCATCAACACTTTGTTTGGCTTTGCTTTTTTCCCCCTTTCTTTCAGTTTGGATAATCTCTGAGGATCCAATTTTAAGTTCAGTGATGCTTACTTTGATCATTTTCATTCTTTGGGTAAGCTCATCTAGTAAAGTTTGTATTTCAGGTATGATACTTTTTAGTCCTACAACTTTTATTCTATTAATTTATATTATGTTGCTGTGTCATTGTTGAGATTCACCACTGTTCATTCATTAGGGCCTTAATCTTTTTCTTTTACTATCTTTGAACATTCTTTTAAAAACTTAAATCAGATAATTCCAATACTTAAGTCATTTCAGTGTTGGTTTCTAATTGCTGTTTCCTTCTTAACTACAGACCACATTTTTTCTAGTAATTTTAGATTGTATTGTAGACATTGAGATGCATATGGTAGACACTCTGGATTTTTAAAATTCTGAAAATTATTAATTTTTGTTCTAGAAGGTAGTTAGCCTGTCTGGAAACAAATTCTAAAGGATGTCTCTTCAGGAATGGGGAGGCTGGAATTTGTACTTTATTCTTTCCAATTGCTGTTTTCCATTGAAACTTCCAACCTATCAATGTAAGGTTTAGGTGTCAGTCCAGGATCAGGTCAGGATTTATATACAGATTTTGGAGATCCACATAATATATCCTTTTGTTTTCTAGAATATCTTTTTTTTTTTTTTGAGCACTCTGGTAGCCCCAAAATGTATCCACTGACTTCTCAAGCTAGTAAGATCATGGCTTTCTGCTTGAACTTCATCCACCTACTGTAGTATCTATGGGAGAGTGCCATCTGGTGAAAAGTTACATAACACAAATCCTACTCAATGTATTTCTCATAAAATATTGACTCTCTCCAGTTTCTGTCTCCTTCTGGCTGCCACTCTCTAATTCCCTCTAATATGTTTTTAAAAATATTGCTCCAGAATTTAAAATTGTTAATTGTAGAATAATTAGTCTAGTACAAACCATGCCATTATCAGAGGCAGGTGTTCAAAGGACCATTTTTGAAATGATTTAAGTACAAAGACCAGAGTTGTTTGCTTGGAGAAACTATAATGAAGCTACTTTGTGAAAGGAAAAAAACAGTATAATTATAGTGTAGTGAGTGTGGGCATAATGATGCTAGATAAGTTCAAAGAATTAAGTCATCATTAACTTTTTAAAAAAGAAAGTCAAGCTGAGGAGTATTTTAAGTAAGGAGCAATTTTATTTCACTGACATTCTAAAGGGTCACTTTAGTTACTACACAGGAGGTGAAAAGTAGACAGAAAGAATGAAAACAAAGTTACTAGTTAGTCCTAATGAGAGATGGTTGCGGTATGATCCTTTTGTGACATACTTTGGAGGCTGGAGATAACTAATTAATGACTTGGTTTTGGGAATGCATATGGGGATGAATTAAAGATGTTCCTAGGCTTTGGTTTGAGTAACTAGGTATCTCCTAGGAATTTTAATTGAAATGGGAGATGTGAGGGACAAAAGAAATGTGATGAGATTTCAAGATTTCTACTTTAGACATATTGAGTTGCCTGTTTGATATCCAAGGAATGATATCCCATCAATAGTTTCATTTAAGTCTGGAGGTAAGTAAAGAAGTTAAGGTTGAGATATAAAATTGGTAGTTATAAAATCATAAAAAATCATAAAAAATTGGTAGTTTTTACATAGAATGATTATTTAAAACACATGGGACTGAAGTAGAGAAAGAGAGAGAGAGAAGAAGAAGGGGAGAGAAAGAAAGAGAGACAGAGAAGCCCTGGAGTGCTCCAATACTTAGAAGTAAGGTAGAAGAGGTCTTGAAGGAGTAGCCACTTAGATAATGAATCAAAAGACTATTATCATAAAATATGGAGGAAAAACATTTTAAAAACCAACATGTGAGAAACTGAAAAGTATTGCTGAGAGTTGTAGGAAGTTAAGCATAATAAAATGGATATTCTACTCAGTACCAGGGAAGTCATTTATGATTTTCACAAGCATATTTTCATGCAATGAGGGGGAAAATCTCAATTTTCATAGTTAAGAATGAACAGGAATTGAGGAAAATGAGCTGGATAATATCCATAAATTTTTAAAAGAAGTTTCAGTGTGAAAGAAAGGTAGCACTAAAATGGAGAATTAGCTGAAGTGTAATAGCAAGGTAAAGAGGGGTTTGGGGTTTTTGTTTGGGTACTTACTACAAGATCCTGTTTGGTACAAATAAACATGACCTAACTGAGCAGATAAAATTGTTGATTCAAAAATGAGTCACTAGATATGTCTTTATACTGCTGAGTATGACCTAATAAGGAGAAATTGCTGATGGGAGAGGAAGAAAAAATACAGAAAGGGAATATTTTGGGAAATAAAGGATGGGAATCCAGAGCACAAATAAGATCCGACTCGGGAGGAGCAAGAATCTTCTCAGTTTAACAGAAGGCAAGGCCAATTAGTGGGTGGGGCAGGGAGAGATTAATATTTAATTTCTATCTTCAACTATGGATCAAAAAACAGTTACAGGTGTATTAATAGCGGTAATTATTTCAGGTACTTAAATGCTGAAATTATTTCCAGTAATGTAAATGTTAAAAAAAAAAAGAGAGAGAATACAAAGAAAATAAAGAAGGATATAATGATCTTGAAGCAGATATATGCTTTCTAAACATGAGACTCAAGACAGAAAACATAAAGGATTATGCATAGCATGACCGTTTAGGTTATATGTCCTCATTGGGTGTACTTGGGGAAGTTAAATGATCTTCTTTAAAAAGCTTTAATTTAGCTTTAGAGATAATAATAGCACCTACTTAGTAAGGCTGTTGTGAAATTAAGATAAATACATGAAGTACTACCACAGTGTTTGGGAACAGTTAGTACTTGATTATTGCTAGCTATTTTTTATTGATTTAAAAACAAAAAATTCAAAATTTCTGAATTTTTTGTATTTCCAAATGTTTATGTCAAAGGACTATATTAAATTTAAAAGGCAAAAGGCAAGTTAGAAAAATAATCTACTAAGCTAACAATATCATTCAAATATAAAAATATCTTATTAATAGAGCAAGAAAACATCAATAACTAAAATTAACACTTTAAAGGAATAATAAGCACATATAATTAACCTTGTCATAAATTTAAAAAATTCAAATTATAGAGTAGAATAGTGGGTGCCAAGGGCTGGGTAGTGGAGGAAACAGGGAGATGTTGGTGAAAGAAACTTTCAGTTTTAGATTAGGCATTTCTATGGATCTAAGGTACAACAGAGTGATTACAGTTCATGATACTGTATTTTATGTATGAAATTTGCTACAAATTTGCCACAAAAAATTGTTCACTATGTGAGGTTATGGTGTTATTAGTTTGTTGTAATCATTTCACAACATATACAAATACCAAGTCATCCCCTGTATACTTTAAACATAGGCAATTTTAGGGGTGCCTCGGTAGCTCAGTTGGTTAAGCATCTGACTCTTGATTTGGTCTCAGGTCATGATCTCATGGTCATAAGATCAAGCCCTCCGTTGGGCTCCATGTTCACCAAAGAGTCTGCATATTATCTCTCTCTCTCTCTCTCTCTCTCGGCCCCTCTCCCTGCTACCTCTCGCTTTCTCTCTCTCTCTCTCTCTCTCTCAAATAAATAAATAAATCTTAAAAAAATAAATATATGCAACTTTGTCAATTATACATCAATAAAGCAAAAAAAAAAAAACAAATCAAAACAAAATTGATGGTGGAATTTTTTAAAGAGCATCAATGTGGTACTTGTTTTTGCTTACCAAGTTAATAAAGATTAAAGTGAAATAAAATGGTATGCTAGCATCATATATGGGTAAACAATTAGAAATCCACAGCAAATAAAACCACTTTGATCCTGCACGGAAAGTAAATGAGGCAGATCTGTGAATAGTATTCGACGTGGAGACATGACCTTCTAGCCCTCCCTGCCGTGCCATCAGGCAATGACTAAGTAGCTCTTATCAATGCCTAGTGCAGCACTGTTTACATAGGAGATATTAGAAACATTCAAAGAAACTTTGAACCTATATATATATACATATATATATATATATATATAGAGAGAGAGAGAGAGAGAGAGAGAAACAGAGAAACATTTATCAAATAAAAATAAAATCATTTAACCCAAAGTAGTTTTTATCAAATAAGAAAATGAACAAAGGATACAATGCAATGTCCTTGTACAATGACTGAGGACTTGCGTGGTTTCTTGATGCAAATGTAGATAGTAAATTTGGTGGCAAAATAGATGATGATTAGGGAAATAGAATAAATAATATATGAGAGCTATGGCATATCAAAAAAATTATTCCAAAATAAAAGTGAGGGTTTTTCCTACCATTCTTTTTTTAAGGAATTATGACCACTCTGATTTTATAACTAAATCATCTATTTTGTCTGTGTAACATGATTGCAAACTATTTTCTGTGCAGGGAGAGAAGGAAAAAAATTGGCTTTTCTGTGTCCTGTATATTGGTACACATCTATCTTGCTTTTTTGCTGGAGAGATTTATATCAATAGTTCTATAGATGGTATAGGCTATACAGAGCATAAAAAGCATTCAATTAAAACTGTTGCAAACAAATTTACTGGCAACATAAACTCTATTGATTGGGTCCTGTAAATTCATAAATCAGATTTTCCCTCATACGCTCAGTCAAAACACAAGGCCAAAAATGCATGTGAATTCCCATGTTTTTTTTTTCTTTATATTTTTCTAAATGATTTTTGAAACGTGAAGTTTTTTCTTGGGGGAGGGGGAGCAATTCAGATAATGAAAACTTAATACCTATATCAGTTATCCTCTCGAAACACTACTTGTATAAGTTTTATTCATGTGAAAGTCATGGTTTTATATTAAAAAAATTCAGTAAATATGTTTTTAATAAGTAATATCACCACTTATTTTGTTCCTTCTGAGTAGCATATTCTTTTGTTCCCAGATAATGTCTTATGACCATATGGTGACTCATTTCAAATAATTCTTGGCAATCGAAGTGACAATAGCTATTTCCTCATAATTCCCAACAGAGATTAAAAAGTGAAAAACTCAATCTCATGAATCTTTTCAGAGATGTTGGCATCTAATTAAAAAAAAAAACAGGTGAATTTATTTTTCATGTTTTGGTTCATTTATCTGGCATTATTTAGACAAGGCCATTGCTAAACTCTTATTTTCCTCAAAAGTAAAACCCAACAGAACACTTAGGGCTTTTACATTTTTACAGAATATATGTGGAGGAACAAGTCCTGGATCTGAAGTCAGAGGAACTGGATTTCAAGGATAGGCTGTTACTTTCTAGGTATATTCCCTTAATTCACTCCATCTCTCTAATTCAATTTTCTCAACCGCAAATGAGTGTAGTAGTGTTGTAGTGGCATGCGTTTCCTATGTCACAGAGTGGTGGCAGTTATCAGACTAGAATAAATAATTCATAATCACTACCATTAACCGGGTGCCTAACGGGGGCCAGGTGCTGCGATGAGTACTTCTTCACATGGCCAATCTCTCTTAAATCTCTGAACAAGCCTTCGAGGTATTTTGCTTATCTCATTTCTTGAGTGGAGAAAGTCACCTTAAGAGGGTGTAAACATCTTTTCCAGATCACGCAATGATTGGTCACAGGTTTTGTGTGTAGGAGCCCATGCTCTTGACACTTGCCATGCCTGGGAGGATTTGCTCACTCATGCTCCCACCCTTAACAGATTTCAAATGTTCTCAATAAAGAGATTCAAGTTATTTGAGAGCAATTTCTATCAAGTAATATACTATAATGGAATTTTTAAAAAAAAGAACAAACACTGGGGAGTCAGATGAATTTGGTTCTTTCCTAATCTCGAACAAGACACTCTCAGCCTTAGTTTCTGCCAATAAAGAGTAAGGGAACTACTAGAATGTAACCTCCTCTGAATTCAACTAATGCACCACCAGACTGAAGAGAAGAGAGAGAGAAATTGTCAATTTTTTTCCAAGGACCATTGTTTTTATGGAAATAATGTGGTTTTAATTAAATCTGGGAAGTAGGGTGACCACCGTCCCAATTTTCCCAGGATTCAGAGAGTTCCTGGATATGGGATATTGAATGCTGAACCTGGGGAAATCCCAGGCAAATCAAATGGGTTGGTCACTATACTTACAAGCTTAGATCCAATCTTCTTTTATTAAATAGATCCAAGCTTCGTTTTTACCACACCAGGTATCCCTTAATGTCCTAATCCCTTCCAGTTGATCTGAGAGGCTCTGCTCTATTACGTAATGTGCATTGTACTCTGCTAAAGAGAACTTTTACTGGATTTCCGACTCTCATGTATTGTTCAACTGAACTGGAATATAAGGAATATCAAGTGTTATATTACAAATCATTCACATTCATTTTTGTTTTGGTACAAGCAAGAAAAACAAATTCAAGGTAGCATAAACAAGAAAAACAATTCCTTTTGTCCTTTAATATAGTGGCATGGGGCATCTCACCAGGGCAAATGCAATAGAAGGTGAACCTGAGCCTTAAGAATGAATTGAACCAAAGACCAGGGGACTTTTTCTATGTTTCTCATTTGCTCTTGTATTTACTTCGACCTTCTTCTTCCCAGTCTTGTAAGTCTCAAGTTCACATGGTGAAAAACATGACGAGTACAGCTAAGGTGTTAATGTATTATAGGTCAGGTGACAGACCTTAAAAGAGAAATTGGGTCCCAGTTTCAAATTCCTAGGAAGGAGCTGGATGCCTGTCCTTAATCATTGGCTCTGTCATCATCTGAACCCAGGATGCAGGATCATGCTGTTGGAACAAGACTGCCAAGAATCTCTCCTATAACCAAATGGATGTGCTTAGGCAGGGGCAGGTCCGAGAACAAGGAGAGACTGGACAGAAAAGACTTAGTTTACAGTAATAAAATTTAAAAGAGGGAAAAAAGGGCAGCCCCGGTGGCCCAGCGGGTTAGCCCTGCCTTCAACCCAGGGTGTGATCCTGGAGACCCAGGATCAAATCCCACGTCAGGCTCTGTGTGTGGAACCTGCTTCTCCTTCTGCCTGTGTCTCTGCCTCTCTCTCTCTTTGTGTCTCTCATGAATAAATAAATAAAATCTTTAGAAATAAATAAATAAATAAATAAATATAAAAAATATAAAAGAAAAATAGTTAACACATGCATGTTTGATAAAAACGAAAATACTAAAATAAAACCATGAGTTCATATCTGGCGGTCACCAAGAGCTTCTCTGGGTGTTTCTTGCCTTCAACTTGAAGTCATTACTTTTTCAAACTGAAAATTCTGGTGCAGAATTATCGTCACACAGATGCACAAAGGATCCAACCCTAGAATTTGTCATAATTCAGGGAAAACCAGAACTCACATCTTTCTGTCTTTCTTTTTGTTTAGGATCTTTTTTATTTTTATACACATGACAAGATTTTATACCAAGAAAAGTCAGTTAAGTTGTACAAGTTTACATTCATGAGGAAAATTATAAAATTCAACTAGAAAACCCACTTCTTTCTGTGACCTACAATCCCAACATTTTTCAGGGCCGGGGGGAAGTGATGGGGGGAGCATCCAAAACAAGTCTCTCCCAAAAGAAATGACTTAAATTTCACTTTCCCTCTCCACACAGGATGCAAATGATGAGAGCGTAATTTATCATTCGTTTTTTCAGCTGTGGATTTCTTTGCTATTTCTTGTTCTTCGTCATCTGACAAATGGAAAACTTCAATTTGCAAATAAGAAAAATAATCTTTAGATAGCTTAACCAAGTTAAAATGGTTGTGTGATATAATTCAGTTTCTTTTGGTTTTGTATTTCAGGAGAAATGGAAGATTTAGAGAAGCAAATACTATTTTGCCACCAATACCTGGAAATCACAGGACCAGGGTCAGTTTCTTCGAGAAACCTTCTCTGACAATTCTGGCTCATTTTGTTTTTTCCTTTCTCTGAAATTGCTTATATTTAGAGTGAGTACCATTATGTATTACTTAACTATATCTTAATTGATCCTAGTAGGGTATCATCCTTACTTTAGCCAGGACATAAATTACTTGAAAGAGGGCCCAAGATGTTTAGAATTTTTAATATCTCTCCTTTTCTTCTTGATCTTTATTTTCCTTTTCCTCTTAGTATCTTTTCTGATGATTTCTTCTTCACTATTTATGGAACAATAAATACATTTATAGAGCTATGTACCTTTTCATAGCTTGCGTGTCGAAGCAAACACACAGAATAGGTAAGAACAAGTATTTGTTGAATGGCTGCTATGTATCTGCAACTTTCTAAGTGTTTTATGCTGATTGCCTCATTTAATTCTTCCAAAGACCTAAGGTGTAGGTGTTATATTATTCCTCTCACTTTACAGATGAAGAAATTGAGAAATAAAGTTTAGTAATCTGTCCAGAACCGCAGGTAATAAGGAGCTTTATGAACTTGGCATACTCTTAATCACCATATAATGGGCCATTTCTACACTTATAGAAATTTTATACTCAAATAACTATTTGAAAATTTAGGATTAGTACCCCAGTAATTTTATTCTCTACTTCATTCTTGCATCCCATCCTGCCTAGTAGCTAATTTGAGCTGTGCCTATAGTTAGAGTCTAGTAAATATTTTTCTTAAGTAAACTCTAGGCCCAACATGGGGCTTAAACTCATGACCCTGAGATCAAGAGTCACATGTCCCACCAGCTGAGCCAACGAAATGCCCTTAATAAATAGTTTTTGATGGATTAACACTTTACAATAAAAAGTATATAGTAATTAAATTGGATTAAGCTGGAATTTGCTTGCTTTGATCTGATATTCTGTTATAGAAGTTTGCTATTTGTACTCAGAAATCTTGTACAGTTTAAATACTGATGACATACTGTGTTTCAATGCCAATATCTGACTAACTCCTACTACAGAGATGAAACCAAAATTATTCATTTCCTGTACAAAGCTTATGTATACAGGAATTAGTTTTAACCTAGTTGGGTCACAGAATGTGAAAAATGAGGCACATTCCCCTGTGAGGTCAGGGAGCATGCATTCTCCAGAACAAAGAATTAATAATTAATGGAGTGATCAAGTTAATACAAAAACATTTACATTATATATAATTCAACTCCAAGTCATATTTTCCAGCACATTTGTAAGTACAGATGTCCTTTTGGGTTTGGAATATTAAGATATGGAATTTAGTAAGAGAACAAGGATAACATTTGGAGTGGAGAAATTTTATTTTATTAAGATTTTATTTCTTTGCATAAAGTATCTTTTATGCTATATATGCTATCTTCAGCTCTCTTTCAATTATACCCAGATAATCTTCAAAGTCCTTCTAACATAAGTTACTTAAATTAGTGGTATTTCAATCAGAAATAAGGAGAAGTTATGGTAAACTTTACTGGATTCATGTGAAGCCTTTGTTAACATCCTTTTAGAAAAACAAAATTAATTATCCCAGTAAAAATAAGGAGATATATTTAAAAAAGATAAATTGGGGCACCTGGATGGCTCAGTGGTTGAGCGTCTGCCTTTGGCCCAGGTTGTGATCCCGGAGTCCTGGGATCAAGTCCTGCTTCAGGCTGTCTGCTCAGGGGCAGCCTGCGGAAACTGCTTCTCCCTCTGCCTGTGTCTCTGCCTCTTTCGTGAATGAATAAGTAAAACATTTAAAATAAAATAAAAAGAGATAAATTGTCCATAGCATAATGTTCTACTAAGATTTTACTTGAATAGCAAAAATTTATCAGTATAGTGTTTTTTGAATCATTAAGACTCGAAAATTGTTAATGCTTCATTTTATTGGAGATTTTATTTATTTATTTGAGAGAGAAAGAGACAGAACAGAGGGGAGGGACAGAAGGAGAAGTAGACTTCCTGCTGATCAAGGAGCCTGATGTTGGACTCTATCCCAGGACTCTGGGGTCATGACCTGAGCAGAAGGCAGACACTTCACTGACTGGGCCACACGAGTGCCCTTTAATCCTCTATTTTATTTTATTTTGTTTTATTTTTTTAAAGATTTTATTTATTTATTCATGAGACACACACACACACACACACACACACAGAGGCAGAGACACAGGCAGAAGGAGAAGCAGGCTCCATGCAGGGAGCCCGACGTGGGACTCGATCCTGGGTCTCCAGGATCACGCCCTGGGCTGAAGACGGTGCTAAACTGCTGAGCCACCCGGGCTGCCCTAATGCTCTATTTTAAATGATGATGAAGAACTAACCATTTGGCATAGAATTACACATCTTATGAGTCCCACCTAATGCTTCAAAAGAAACTGAAATCTTTGTCCCCACAGGAGCCAGGAAAATATGGCAAAAAGTGCTCAGTTGTTACAACAAAATTGGCCAGCCATGGTCCCTCAGAGTAGAGGTGTGCTCAGAGGAGAGGGTGGAGAAGGATGGAATATTCAAACAGTTTCAATTGTTTCTGTTGGTAGCAAGGCAAACATCGACAGCAAGGCTGTATAGAAAATACATGCCACTATGGAGGTCCAGAATTCTCTAAAATCTTGGTAGAAGAGAATCCGTGGAGGGAGGAGGAGCAGAAAATCATCAAATGTCAGCTTTGCAAGTCAACTAGATCATTTTGCCCAAGGGGAAGCTGAAGCCCAGAGAGATTAAGTGTAGAGCTCTAAGTCCCGTAGCTCATAAAGGAAGGTGTTTCTGCCTTCCAGCTTCCAGAGTCTTCCTACCACATCATGGCTTGCATATCGCATGTGTTCCTATTAGCAAGTGAAAAGCCTCCTCTCCTATACCTCACCCCTTAAATTCCTTGCACCACATGCAACTTACAATTCCAGGAAAAGTGGCTACAAACATTCTTTGAACCTCTATAAGCTAATCAGTTGAACCTCTACTCTTTTTAAGCATAAGAGAATGTTATTCTACTATCTACTTATTCCATACATAAAATGCTTTCTTTAGTTAAAAGGTCTCTTTTTGGGAAATTCATTGATTTATTCCAGGATTAAGGTAACCAGCTATGCAGTAGCACAGAGATAAAAATATTCTCTCTTGAAGCTTAATGTCTGTTGGGAAGATTATTAAGATACTGAATTCTCCAAGCATAAAATCTTTGACTATTTATGGGATTATATTCAATATAATATTCTAGGACTGAATTTGGGTGCATGTGCAGATGATCATTCTGAGATCTTTTAAGATTTCCCAGTCTGACTTCACTCTTAACTTTGCAACTTGTTATCCAACTTTATGACTCAAAATCCACCCAAGCCATGCAAGCATTATTGAATGTGCCATTTTATATGTATACTAGGTCTTGTGTTAACCACATTTCATACATTATTCCATTCCATGTTCATTGTAGCCTTATAGGTTGTGTTGTATTATGTTTCTCATTTTCAGATACAGAAATCAAGGTGTGGGATTCACACTACATTTATAGGAAGTGGAAGAACCAATGTCGGTACCCACATCGGTCTGAATCTAGTGTGCCTGCACTTAATCACTATATTATGCTGAAATACAAATTAACTTTTATGACCCATTCCCAGGACACATGATGCCCCATTTGCCCCTATGTCCTTAGTTGTACTATACAGTGTTGTCACACACTCTGGGTCAGTCCTGTCAGGAAGCAGGAAACAGTTCAGAGGGATTCACAACAGAGATGGAACTTGGGCTAGTCATACTTAGTCTCTAGAATTCAATTGACTGATGTTTGGTCTGACATTTTCTATGACTGACATAACTTTATACCTTAAACCGTTCACCACTGTCAATTTTTATATGAAACTTACTTGAAGTCTCTAATTAGAATAAATTATATCCACTTATTTTCAAGTAGCATCGTACAACCTATAAGAGTGTGAAGTCTATACATCAAATTATAAACTGCGTAGTGGTAGAACTAGAATTTGCTTTCTTTGAATATCCATGATCTAGGTCAACATATAGACATAGATATGGACTCAATGTTAATTGACTGGATCTAATTGAACAAGGGCTGGTACTTGAATATATTTCATAGCCCCTTTCCTATTTGTTATCTGATGTTACATCGAAAAAGAACATTTTCGTGCTTAAGTAAGATATCTATTTCCCCTTGGCGAGAAATTATTGTCTGTTTTCCTTGCAACTTTTTTTTATTTCCCGTGCTAAATCCTAAATAGACTTATTTCCATACGGAAAAATTCACATAAGAATGAACCAAAGATGAACAATTAGATATTCAAAACAATGTGTGAACACACATATGTGTCACGTGAATGCGGATGTGTATAATCAAGGAGTTACCTCTCAAGAACTGGGATATCTTTAGACATGCTGATTATCACCCACGCACCCTGGGAAAGATCTTTTTGTCCTCCTGCCAGTTTCTGATTTTGTGATGGGTGTGAAATGACAAGATGCCATTAAAATTTTGTTTGCTGTCAATGTCCTTATGGGATTTGATGAATGTGTCAAACAGGAGAGTATATAACATGCTTTAAGAAATAGAACATTTGTTTCATGAGGTAAATGTTGACACTCTTCAATTTTGTTAGGGAAACTCCTGGAACATCTCAGAAGGTGAAATTCTTGTAAGGAGTCTGTTGGGCATTTAATTTTCTAATCCTTTACTCCATGTAAAGCTAATTTAGAGTATGCCCAGATTTTCAGACATCTTAACCAAAAGAATAGCAGTAGTTATTAGAAGAGCAGATTGGCAGCAATTCAAATGCACCTCCTTTGGGATTGTATTTGAAATTTGATAGGGAATGTATATGTGAAGGTGCCAAATCTAGTCAAATGGGCCAAATCAAACTCAGCTTGTTTCTGGTTCTCAGAACTACTGATCCTGTTGTTACAGAAAGAGATATGTATCCATGCTGGTGCCCTCAAGTGCTGAAATATTTGTAAAGTGCTGCTGAGCTTATGAAACAAACGTATCTTCATAAACTAGCAAATACGGTAATGTGTTAAAACTCTTCAGAGGAGGTTAAGGGTGACATCAAGGGGCTTCCTGTCACTATGGAATATGATCTGAGGACGTTGTCACACCCTTCGTATGTCAGTCCTTTCAGGGAGCAGAATCCAATTTAGAGAGATTCACAACACGAGATTGAAATTAAGGAATTATTTATGGAAATTTAGGCAGGGGAAGTTATTATCAGCCCTAGCCCTATAGGAAGGAGAGGAAGAAGTTATGTGCAACTAAAGTCTTTGAGGAAGGACCTCAGGACGCAAGTGGATGGAGGCCTAGTTATGGAGGGACAGAGCCTCTGATAGGAGTATGGTTCAGAGCCGAGTGGGGGCAAGGAAGATATAGATTCTTTCTGTTTTGCTTTCTGATCTCCTTCTCGTGTCTGTCTTGAAAAAAATCCAAGGATCCTGGGTAACAGATTGTGTAAGATTCAGCCTTTGGAAGTATGGGGACAGAGAAGGGCGGATAATCAACCTGAGAAGAGAGGATGCTAACAAAATAGAACCAGTACATTCTCTGGTCAGTGCTCAGCATGAGAAAAAAGAATAATTAAAAAGGGAAAGCCAAAAGCTTAAACCTAGAAACAAACAAACAAACAAATGAACTTCTGTATGGAGCAGAAGTTGAACAACAATATAAAAAAGTGACCAGGAATAAACCTGCAGACCAACTACTAGTCATTTAGTACCTATGGCAACCAAGGCTATAAAAAATGTTTAGTGTCTTCATTAGAGAAGGGGGGTAGAGATAATGCACCTGAATTACTGTTGTTAAGTGTCGCCTTCTCTCAAAGGGGCAGCTCAAAGAATTTTCTGTCCACTGAAACACAGCCTTGGGGATCAGCAAATGACTCAAGTTCAAAATGAGCAATTCTTACAAATCTTATGAAGAAAATACTGTTAAGAAAGATAGTGAGCAAAAAAATCAATAATAAAGATGATTCACTCCATTTTCAAATGACTTTAGGTTAAAATTTGCAATATAATTGAATGCAAGTATAATCAGGATTCTCAACATGATATTTAAACACAGTAATATAAATTGTAAAAAAAAAACATGAATTTATCAGCCAAAAATTGAGAAATGAAACAAAAAAATGCTAATAAAATATTGAACATAAATATATTTGGATAGTTGAAACTCCATAGACTTATAAAGTTTAATACAACAGTTGATACAAGATAATTAGTAAATTTCAAGGTACTTATTCACATAGAAATTAAGAAACTCTGAGGCTAAGATTGAGAGCCCCAACATACAATGAATGAGAGTTGCTGGGAAAGAAAATAGAAAAAATAGCAGGGAGGTTACAGGTAAAGAGGTAGTTGAACTTTTTTTCAGAATTGAAAAAAAACCTGAGTTTTTAGGTGAAAGCACATGCCAACAACCAAGCAATGAAAACAAATAAGCCCATTTTTGATACATTTGAGCGAAACTGCAAACATCAAGGATAAAAAGACAATCTTAAAACTTACCACAGTCATTTCCTACTAAGGAATGGCAAGTAGGATATTGGCAGACTTCTCATCAGCAACAACATATGTTGGATAACAGCAGATATATCTACAAAGTCCTGATGAAAACAGAAATTGTACTTATCAAAATTAGCATTTAATAGTAAAAAATTAACATATTTTAGATATTTCAAAGATTAAGAGAATTTACCATACAGAGATCGCCATAAAAAAGTATTAAAGGAATTTTTTTTTTTTTTTTTTTTTTTTTTTTTTAGTTGGAAACGAGCAAGTAAAGCAGGCAGGGAGGAGTTCTGGGAGTTTCCTCGGGTAGATATATTTCATTTGATGCTTTTTACTTTTTGTAAAATCTTACCATACTTAGTACTTGCTAAATAGCACTCCAAGAGACTCAGATGGATCTGAGTGCTTGTGATGTCTTAGTATAGACTTCTGATTATATACAGGCATATACTTATCAGATAAAACAAGTTAGACAAATCAAACAGGAGGGAAAGTGTGTGTGTATGTGTCTTAATTATTTGTTTCTTTGTCTACAAGTTCCACAGGGGCTGAGGATCTTACCAAATTACTTTTTTTTAAACTGAGATATAATTGACATATAACAGGATATTATTGTAAGGAGGAAAAAAAGCCAGAGGGAAGGAATGAGTTATAAGAAACAGGAAGGAAAAAACCAACTAATGGGTATAACATGATGGTGCGTTCAGTTGAATATATTATGAAATATGAAATATGTAATGAATACATTATAAAAAGGAACAATATTATTTGTGTATAAAAATAAGTAAAATTAAGACTTTAGGCAACCATAAAAAGACTGAATAGGGTGGAGTTACGTAATAGTTTAAACTTGTTAAGATTCACATTGTCTTTGAAAAGGACATTAGAAAAAAATGAATAACTTCAAGAGTTTTAGAAATAAATATTTATAACTAAGAGTGAAGTTTAAAAAAAATATCCTTTCCAGGTTTTAAAAAGTTGGGAGAAACCACAGAGAAATACATTCATAGCATCCAAAATATAGAAAGATACAGAGGCATAATGCAAAATATTATTCATTTAACATGGTAAAAAGGAATAAAAGAAACAGTGAAACTATGTGATATGCAGAAAATATAAAAGAAGTACAATTTTATCAATAACCTTAATACATGTAGATTATATCATATTAATTGTATAAAATTAAAATCCAGTTATAAGTTGTTTGCAAGAAAATATTTTAAGATAGAAGCATACAGGACAACTAAATCAATGGAGGAAAGATGATATATCCTCCAATCTGTGGATGAGTCTGTGAAAAAGGAATAAACATTTTTGAAATAACATGATGATAAACTTTATGTTTTGCAAAAATTTTTCATGTAAAATGACAGGGCATGATTAAAGTAAATTTCATGTTACATGTCTTTTACCAAACTAAAAAATTGTACATCTATATGATTCCATTTAAATAAAGTCCAACACAGATTCACACACACACACACACACACACACACACACACACACACACACACGACTCTACTCTACATGAGTAGAGTACTCAAAGTCTATGTAATTTAACAATTAAGAAGTAAAAAATCACCAATAATGTAAGTGGACCAAACTAGCAAGTTAAAAATACAGATTGTTATAGTATAATAATAGTGTAACAATAGATTGTCATATTTTAAAATATCCAAACCCAATTCAATAAATGTTAATTTATAAACTAAATGCTAATTAATGTTAATTCAATAATTACACCTAAATTTTAGGGAGCATGGAAAGATTGAAAAATATGTGATATAGATAAAAAATTAAGTAGAATAGTGGAAAAAGATAATCAGGGAAATGCTAACATTTAAAAAGACTAACAGTACTAAAGATTGTGGAGGATGTGGAAAAATTGCACAACTCAAGGAATGCTATTGGCATTTAGTGGGGGAGAGGCCAGGTTTGCTGCCAAATATCCTATAATACACAGGACAGCCTCCCACAACCAAGATCTAGCTTGCCAATGTGTTAATAGTGCTGAGGTTGAAAAACCCTCATATGGACTCAATGGAGATGCAAAGAATCAGATGCCTAAAGTGGTTGCATCGCTGAGTGCTTAAGAATATAGAGCACTTTGCAATTGAATGTTGAATTTACTTGCAATGTATTTTGACATTTTTTTTGTCAAAGCGCCACAGTTCCACATCAAAATTTTATTGATAGCACAGGTGGCAGTATCTGTTTCCTTGTCAAGAAAGTAAAACCAGAATTTCTTATTTTTCACAGGAGCAAGGTGAGATAAGAGCTTATCTCTCCGGATTGTTTATTGGTAAAATTGGATAATGCTAACAATTTAGGATAGCCCATCACAGATGGTTAAGATAGGTGTGTTTTACTTTCTGTGCCCAGGAAGTGACAGTTGTAGCAAGAACTGACCTCATCACATTTACTCAGGCGGTTAAACACGAGATGCTGTCATTGAAAAGCAATAGAGTTTTATTTTCAGAGAACACAAACACCAGTTAACCATGGAGATTTTTGCCATGTTTATATTCTTGGTACAAATAAAAAGACCACTTCTAAAATCATAGAGAAATGTGATGATTACAAGTGAAGATATTTTTTTTTCAATCACAATACTTTCATAATCAGGGTGAATTAAAGATCCACTAATAAATAGAAAAAAAAGATATAATCACATGGGCTATTTAATTAAATATGCTCAGTGCCCAACTTATCACACAAACAATAGCTGCAGTATTTGGTATTTGAAATGAACGGAATGACTGAATCATCCACAACAAAGTTTTCAATCATCTATCTATCTATCTATCTATCTATCTATCTATCCATCTATCTACCATCTATCTATCATCTATCTATCATCTGTAAGAGTATATTTATCTATTATATATATATATATATATATATATATAATCTATAAACAGATACACTTTTTAAAAAAGTCATGACTCCTACGTTGGCAGTTAAGCATAGCGACTGTCTTATGGTGAGGAATGATGTTTTATATTTACTTTACACATTTTCATGTAACATGGTGTCAAGAGCAAATATAAGTAATCGGTAGACACACTAAATACGTATCTATCATAGTAGTTGAACAAATTCCGTGTAATACTTCTTTCTGACAATTTTATAGATAATTCGCCATATAATGAAGAAAGATCTGTAAAACAAAACCAAGCCTCCTAGATCTTCTCACAATTTATATTAATGTACAAATTGTACAAGGTCTTGGAAAATACTCCATTCTACCTTATTATAGAAGTTATCATTGCAGGTGGATACACTTGAAAACCACACACCCAGTGGTGGAATTGGTTGGAATTTGGGGACAAGGACAGAAATTTGTTGAATCAAATGGCAGACCTAAGGGGCGCCTGGGGGGCTCAGCTGGTTAAGCGTCTGCCTTCAGCTTGGCTCATGATCCCGGGGCCCTGGGATTGAGCCTGGACCCTGGCTCTCTGCTCATGGGGAGGCTGCTCCTCCCTCTCCTTCCCCTTCTGCCCCTCCCCTGGCTTGTGATCTCTGTCTCTCTCACTCACTCTCTCTCAAGTAAATAAATCTTTTAGAAAAAACGGCAGACTTAATAGGCTGCAAAACTGCCATGCAGATTAGCTATAGAAATCTAGGAAGCAACGGAAAAACCAAAACCATGTCATTTAGATATATAGATTCTGTTGGTCAGCAAAAGACGTATGAAATCCTAATTTCTGTAGCCTATGCTGCTCTTCTTTTTCTGAATGGTTAGAATATTCTACTCACAGCTTGGCTTTGCATGCGAGGTTTAGTTCTTCTTATCAAGTTAGAAAACATCTAAAGAAATACATAGCTGCAGAGAATCCTGTTGCCTAAATATCACTCATATACAAGAATCATCTAAATATAGTTTTGAAATCACCGAGTGGGAGGGTGTCATAATCCTGCCTGTGAATTTGAGAGGTGTAAGACACCAAGGAAGCTGTCTTAAGAAGAATCAGAACATTATTTCCAGATTTTCAATTCTTTGCACTGTAGGCAATATTGCTGTGCTGGAAACTTTGTGAAATATAACCGATCAAGACTGTTATTGCTCATGGTAGTTTGTCCAAGGAAAACACGATGGTTTGTTATCTTAGCCATGAAAATTACTTACATAGTGAATCGCCCATCTGCATGGGCTTGGAATAGGAATTATACAAATGTTACATTTGAACTGATTTTACCATTTTACATGTTTTCCTTGCAAACCATTCATAAAATCCATCTTTGCAGTTGATCTCAGTGACTGGGTTTCCTGAACATTTTTCTTAGAAAGGAGCTTTCTACTTTTTAATTTGTTTTCTTTTTTGCACTGTGCACAGAGGACTGAGCTTGGCCTTAAACAAACTGAGGACCTAATTGTCACATTACTTGTTGTATGTGGGATATGGGTCAACATGGCAACTGCATGCTATGCATGGCACCCTGGGCTCCTCAAGTCCCTGATGCTTGCTGCTCTCTTTATGCCAAGAGAGAGGATTCTAAGGGGAAAAACAAAAACAGAAACAACAGACTAGTCTATGCTCTAATGTAAGAATTCTCATCCCTTAAGGTTCACTATTTCTAGATTCACTGAGATATATATTATACTGAGGTGAAAATTTAATTTTCTCTATGCATTTCTTGCCTAGCCATCATGTCTCATGTTCACAATAGGCAGCTAGACAGAGACAAAATATTGATTCTGTGCTTAGACCTAGGGTTGATGAAGGATGGGGGGATAATAGCCAAAGTGTACAATGATTCTTGAGGTGATGAAAATGTCCTAAAATTGATCGTGTGATGGTTGCCCAATTCTGGGGCTATGTTAAAAGCCATTAAATCGTACACATTGAATGGGCGTGTTATATAAATTGCATCTCAAAAAGATGTTAAAAATAACCTCTTTCCAGACACACTGCATAACATGTTATTTAATCTAGTGAAAAGTGTAATTAATATATACCGAATGCTTTTATATGTCCCAGCCAGGGTCCTAAATGCAGTAGGCCTATTTAATGCCTTTCATGTGGTAATCTCATTTAATCCCAACAACCCTATGGTACTGATGAATTGTTATTATTACTATTTTTCTTATTTTATTGATTAGAAAACTGAGACACAGAGAAATGAAGTGACTTCAGCAAGGGCATGAAATTAAATTCGCTATCTCCTTCCTGGTGGAAAGCAGCAAATTCAATAGACTGGAACATACTATAGTGACTTCTAGTAGTCCTTATCCATATTGTTTAGCTTTCAGCACTCTCCTAAAGCACTGAGCAAGAGCTGTGGACTCCGTCTTTTCCCATGTGACAAAGCTTCATTTGAACCTTTCAGAGCAAAATGGCTTCAAATAATAAAATTGATGCACGAGCCAGTACACCTGTAAAGTTTCTCTAAAATCACTCCTACATGTGTTTCTATAAACCACAAATTCTGTGTATTGTTTGTAAATGCACTTTAAAATTTGATTTGGTTTATCAAAGGAACAATTTTATGAACCAGGCTTTCAGCCAACTTCGATATCCAAGCAAAGTCTTTGTATGGGGTACGTGGTTATGGACATAAGGATATGAAAGTAATACACGATGCGTAATTTCCAGAGTAAACTGAAACTGAAAACTGAAACTGAAAGGTGATGAAATTAGGGACTGACAGACAAATTAGTCTCTTTATCTGTGAACTAAGTCATCTATCCCATACTAATCTGGGTTTTACGGTCGTGGTTCAAGCTCTCTAGTGAGTTTAAGAGAAGAGATTTATTAAAGGATGTAACAGGTAAACACAAGCATTCAGGGGGAGGAAATGAAGTGCAAGTGAACTTTGAGCTGAGAGGTCACGTAGGAATCACAGCTTCTTCCTCCAGTTTTCAGCGGCCACACTACCTTCCACGCATCTAGATCTCTTCTGGTCTTGTCTCTATCTTTTATCCTCTGTTTATCTGCTTCTTGGAGTGACTTGTCTTCCCTATGTCCAAATGTGGCAGCTTCTGTCCCAAATTTATTTTATATCATGAGCTCCAAACACTGGTCAACTATTGGCTGCGTCTTTTAATTCTGAATCTTGAAAGAAGGAATCTGAGGAATCATCACTAAGACAATGGATTATCTTTATTACTATTTATTATGGGGCCAAATGTGTCTCCCATCGTGGCTGAGGGGTAAGTGTGCTCCTAAGAAGTGTAGAGACAGAATAATTTTCTAGAAGGAAGGCTGGGATGGGCATCAACAATGAAAGATTTGAGAAAATACAATTTTACCTTTTTGTCTAAAGTTGCACCCTGGAGGAGTCAGCAGGCTGTATTTCCAGAAGCTTCCCTAGCTTTTTGTTCTTTGTTACAGGTGTGTAAAGAAAGAAGGTTAATATCTTCTGGTCTGAACTATTGCCAAATATCGATCCCATTATAAAGTGCGATCTGAGACTTAAATTTTATGTTTGAGAAAACAAAATTTCCCTAAGCAATCATTAAAATAAAAATCAAAAAGGAAGCATGCCTGGGTGCCTCAGTGGTTGAGCCTTCGGCTCAGGGCGTGACCCCGGGGTCCTGGGATCGAGTCCTGCAGCGGGCTCCTAGCAGGGAGCTTGCTTCTCCCTCTGCCTGTGTGTCTGCCTCTCTCTCTCTCTCTCTCTCTCTCTCTCTGTCTCTCATGAAAAAATAAATAAAATCTTTTTTAAAAAGAAAGCTAAAATGAGGAAAAATTCCTAGTACTATTGCTAGTCAACTTTTTGTATATTAAAACAAATTATCACAATGTGCCTATTACAGGAAAATGACAGCAACGATAATAATGTGATAATAAAGACTGGGATCCTGCCACAATTTCCTGTGATGTACACCTGTTTTTCTCCAATGCAGAGTTAGTCATGGCTCAAGTTTTCAAAGACTTAAAAGAAAACTTACAAAATAACAGCTCACAAGAATTAGATTATAATAGAAACTTTCAGACATTAACAAAAATATCTTTTGTCGACTTATCGTATAGAGTCTTGTCATGCTCCTTTTCCTCTAAGCACATTGCTGATGTATTCAAAGTAATTTAATTTGATTTTATATTTGATGAAGACTATTACATCAGTGAAAACTCAATTGTCAGAGAAAGTTCTTTACTATATTAAGACATGCAATATTAACTATAGCCTTTTTTGTCAAGAATTTCTATTCTGTAAATGAAATATCTCTATCTTATGTCAGATACCTCTGTCACAGTCCTACTCCAATCATATCTTGGGTACGGACAAGATGGGAAGATCCTGATGTTCCTTGCAGAGAACAGCTAGGATAAAGTGACCAGTTCTCCAAAACCTGGGTTCTAGAATGAGAAATTACAAAGAGAAAGACTCAGGGCTACTAAATAAATATTTTAAAAGGGTGATTATCTTTCCAAATATGTGTACTGTCTGGATCACCAAAAGTACACACTCTAACATCTGCTTTCCAGACATGCACTGTTGTTAAAAGAAGAGGTGGGACTATGTATAGATATATACAGATACGTATAGCTGTATAATTATTTATTCTATGATATCAGATTGCATAAAATTGTAAGGTCCAAATGACTATATGAGAATTTAGGCCATTTTCTAGGGAGGAGATTATGTATTATCTCTTGTTACATGGTCTCTTAATACTTGGGGAAGTCTTCCTAAATTTTTTTCTATTCAACTTTAAGTTTAGTCTTCCTAATTCCTTCTTCAGTAGACAAAAAATAAGAGTGATGGCAACAACTAATATTTATATCATACTCTGTGCCCTTGCAAAATGTGCTTACACGCTATGTCCCTCATCTGGTCCTTTCAGTAATCTTTTGTGGTAAGTATTGTGATTTGCAAAATAAATAAATAAAACCCTACAATGTATCTTGTTTCACTCACCCACTTGAAGACTACTAGGAATAGTTATATTACATTTTCTCCTTGAGAAAACATTCCAGTACCAGGCCATTTCCAAAGGCCAAATATTTTGGTTAATTGCTTCTAGATTTAATTTGCAGATGTTTCCCTGACCATAAATATAACAACAAAGTTGAATCATATATGAATTCTAGGGAAGAAAAGATGTCATTCTTAATCAAAACACTTGAGAACATTTATAAGCCATTTGCCATATTTCCTCTTAGTCTTAGATAACTTTTATTGTCAATTTTGAAGATACTTTATGCATATGTGTGAAAAACATATTGGATATTCACATATCCAAATATGTGACTATTTACCACTATGCTTGAGAGTGAGAAAATGATCAATAACTTTGAAATTCCCTAGGCCTTTCCAGATCTTATCTCCTCTGTTCCTAGGTAAATAATGCTATCTTAAATACTATGCTCTCATTGCATTGTGTCTTACAGTGCCATTTCCCAATCCCCATTCACACCTGTGAACAGGTATCTTAGCAAAGATTGTTTGGCTTTGCATCATTTTGAACTTTATATAAATGAAACCATACTATATCTTTCTGGACTTGCTTTCTTCTCTCAATTTTATGTTCATAAATTTTATCAGTGTGATATCTGTGACTATACATCATTCATTTTCACTATAATATATTCTATTTATGAATCTGCTAAAATTTATATATGTACTCTTCAGTAGATTAATTATACATTTAGACCTGTACATATTTTCAGGTATATGTTTGAGATTAGAATATATCTATAACTGATGACTTTTTTACGATTTACATTGTAAGATAATTTTGTATGTCAAAAACTCCTTGTGAAGATAATTTTTAATGACTATGTAACTGTTATTTTTGTGTCATATTTTCTTTTTTTTGTCTGTGTGTGTGTCATAATTTCTTAAAGACATTCTCTAACAACAGGATTTGATTTTCTTCCATGTTTCCCTAATAAGAGTGACATCATAAATGTCTTCACATTATGATTTTTCTTTACTGTTTTATTTCTTATTATTTTCTAAAGATGAATTCCTAGGAATAGAAATATTGATTCAAAAGAATTAAGCGTTTTTATAACATTTTAATACTCATTGCAAATTGCTTTTATAAGAGATTAAATTTTACTTCTACAAATTCTATATGAAAATAAATTTTTCACTGTACCTTCTCATCTTTGGGTATTTTCAAAAACAAACAAAAGGCAAACAAAAACTTTGCCAATTTATTTGGCAAAAAATTTTGTTATATTGCCTTTCTCATTTGCATTAGTAAAACAAGTGGTAATTCATTATTTCTTTTCTCCTCTTTTATACAATATGTTTATGTAATTTGTCCATTTAATCCTGCTGCATAATTCTTTTTTATATATGTATAATATAAATATATATATATATTTTACAAAGGAGGCAGGACTGCTAATCTTCAGTGACTCATTTGATCGTGCAGATGGTGCCAACCATAAGATAGTTTGTTTTCTTGAACTGAATTGATTACTTTCTTGTGAAAGAACCCAGGGAAATGAATTCTAAGTGATGTGACTTGCCCAATTCCCAGAAGCATAATGATTTCTGTAGGAAGAGTTATTTTTGGTGATGGAGTTTTCAGAAGAAAATATTTATATATCTCTGAAAAGTCAGTTTTCACATGCAAATTTCCTCTTCCACATTATATAAAGAGTCCAGTTGTGCAATTGCCTCATGTATTTTCATCACTGACATTTTAATATCCTTTTATTTCTTTCTAATCTCTTTCTGTTCTACTCGGCTCATGCAAACCAACAAACATTGGACCCAGACCAAATTTCTAAAGATACTTACTTAACGTGTTTCTCCCCTCTCACAAGTGAGTAAGAATTGCTTTCAAAAGCCCAAGTATATGAGTTAGATTTTAGAATTACATCCGTGACACTCACTTTTCTTTTCTAATGACTTCTCTCATAGCCCTACACATTTAAACGACTCCCATTTCTACTCACTCAGTGCAATGATGTCTTTCTAATCATAATTAGTTTTACTACAGATGTTCACTAAACAAAGAGAGGTTTTAAGCATGTTCAAACAGATGATAAATTCCAGTATTTTATTGATGTTTAATTCAAGGATTTTGGAGTCAGATCATCTTGGGTTAAAATCCCGTCTTTACCACTTTTTAGCTGTTGTAATCTTGTGGTTGAAGAACACCGACACCTCTTTGAGCTTCAGCGTTGTGAGAAAAGGAGATGAGCATGGGGGATGGCAGAGAGAAGGCACCCAGCAACTGGTGGCTCTCATAAGTCATCTAAATACTTTAAGTATCTTCCATTTGCTATCTCTGGAAAGAAGAGACCAAAAAACCACCAGTTAGAAAATGAAAAAAAAAAAAACCCTCCCCAAAACAAACAGCTTATTTAAGGAAGCATGGCCAAATTTTAGTTGCTAGATTAGTGGACTGCCAATTAGTTATTTATTTTTTCTGTTGTCATTAGGATAAATCCTAAGGCAATGGTTTCTAACCTGTGTTTGACATACTGTGAAGATTCTGCAGACTTCATTTAGAGGCTCATGGCAGCAAGGACCAAATGGGTCTGATTGTGCCCTTGCCCTTCCAGAACAGCTCCACTTTTACATGTAGAGAGCATTTTATTATTTTTAAGAGGCTGCCAGTTTGCCTCCAGATGTCAAAACTTGTCTGACATTGGTCTCTCAATACTCTGACGTTATCAGAGATTTTGGAAAATGGTCAGGAGAAGCCACACAAAATGAAAGTGCCAAGCCTCTTGTTGAAAAATTATTAGGATTTCAAGACAGTGACGGCAAAGTATTAACATGCATCTAGGGCTCTTGTAGGTGTAGGGCCCAGTGTTACTGCATGGGTTGTGCACCTGTGAAGCCTGCCCTGAAGATGGGACAAGAAGAGGCCCAGACAGACACACACGTACAGGATTCTACACAGGGTTTGGCCAAAGGCTGTGGGAAGGAGGCATCATGCTCCCAGGAGCTCATCAGAATCTGCAGGTTCATTCTTCCCACTCTGGGGTTCGGTACTGCTGAGCTTCTCAGCCATTAACCACTATGCTTGCCTCAACTGCAAAAATCAAGTTGTAATGGAAAACAGTGGAAAGTAAACCAGCATTAATGTGTCAAACTGAGAGAAATGGAAAGTATCTGAATAGCTGTTTGTAAATTACATATGTTCTTAGAGTGTTCTTTGCTTCATTAAAAAAAAATATTTTAAAACATTTATTTAAAACTGGGCAGATTGACTCTGGCATGCACCTACCTCCTAACAGAAAGTCACTCGAGCCTGAGTGTCCAGCAGACTGCGGCTTCGTGTTGTTTTATCCCTTAATGCAGACATGGTTGAGTCTTGTTTACTGCATTGGACCGATGGCCCAGCAATGCCAATGACGCACAGTGCAAGTGGTGGTGCTAAAGCTTTGATTATGTGTCTCCACCTTACCTTGGGATAGAAGCCCTCATGGCAAAACAAAACACACAAACGCGAAATGATTGTTTTCCCAATCAGGTGTTCATTTTTCGGCCTCTTTCTCCAGCATCTACTGCAAGGATGTCATATCCGAAGGATTTTCGGAGTCCTCTATCTAAAAGCGTTGATTTAGGAGGCTCACTCTGTGAGATATCAAGCTGCCAGATGTGGCACTTCCTAATTTCTCTTTGATGGTTATTCCCTTGCAATGTGGAAACTGTATTGCAAGGGTCAGGAGGCTGTCCTACAGGTAGCACAAAATTAAAACAATACCACCCGAAACTAGTTAGAGATGCACACCATGATGACCTCTGACATGGGTGCAAACTCATTTGCTGGCCTGGAAGCTGTGTTGCTCTGCCCCCAGCTGCCCTGCAGGACAGAGGCATGCATTTGCCCGCTCAGGGCTCCGATGCCGGCCTTTGATGACTGGCAAACCCAGCTTGGGTCCGAGCCAGGAACACTCTGGAAGGCCAGGACTGCTTGAGGGCGTCCTGTGGACTGAGCGAAGGCTGCTGTTGGAGCCCTACTGGCCTTCCCCCTGTGCCCATCCTGTTTGCTTCCCTTTCTTCCGTGGATGTTAATCCCATGACCAGCAACATATTTTGTGGCACCCAGTGCAAAGTGAAAACATGGGCCCCTTCTTCCCCCAAAAAATTCTGTTAAAGGTTTACTAAAATGTAAAGCTTTTATATTTTTTCAATAATCTCTCTCAACTTGTCTGTTTTTTTTTTTTTTTGTATTTGCTTTAATTTAATCTTTTAAATTCGATGTCATTCTAAGTAAAGGAAACTTAAACATTTAAATTATCAGCATGGATTTTACCATTCATGTTTATATTGTGCAATGCCTGTTTTAAAAGCTTACATAAAAGCATCTAATACACATGTAGAATCACTGAAATGACAGAATTTATTGTTCCATACCTCGTGCATGCATGGATACCTTGTCATTCTTTCCTTTCTGTTTCCCTTTTATCTTTATATTCCTCTATGGAAGGAATCTGACCCAGAATTACATAGGAGACAGTGAAGGCATAATTTAGACAGACAGGGGTTGAAAAGTATATAGAGCTCACTAACTGTTCTGGAAAATCTTTTTTTTTTTCCAATACTTTTTTCCTGAAAAATCTTTATTAGCTGTAATTCCATAGAAAGAGAAACATACCCAGAGAAAAGAAATACAGCTTTCCTTTTAAAAATTCCATGCCAGCACATACTATTGTTTATAAAAACCACTTAAGACATCTAACATATTTTGATTGAGTATAATTATTTAGGTAACGGGTACAGTAAGGGAAATTGTAAGCATTTGTGTCAAAGTAATTCAATTTGAAGAATAAGAATTTTAATTATTTATGGGCTAGATAAATGAGATTGGAACCTATTCTTTATGAGGTAATATGCAGGTTTGTGAAGTCCTTTTACAAGTCTCAAAAATAATGAGTTACATATCATTTGTCACCAATTATATGAATCAGAATTATATGAGAGTCTTCACAATTTCAGTGCTATATACTTTATTTGCAAGACATAATTTTTGGTGTACCTATCACTCCTATTATACTTCATTAGCAGAAAATAAAAATATATTTATTAAAAACACTACCATAATAACTTCGGTAGAAATAGAAAATATTGGAAGAGCATCCTTTGAGAAATATTTTGTTCTTTTATTTGGAAGGTAATATTGATACTCCACCATTTAATTATCTTAAGAAAGGCAATCAAGTACAATAATGCTCCGTTCATTCATCAGAACCAATTATTACTAAGTTAATTAATGAAGGTCCTGTTTATAAGTTGTTTTTTTTTTCCCCTAAGTTCAGCAGAGAATTTATATTGTAGCTTCTCTCTAAGGTAAAAAAAAAAAAATCTCCATTTTATTGATTTGAAAGGCAATCATTTTAGAAGTTTTTTTCACTACCAATGCACATGTGTCTCCTAGAAGGAGACAAGCCTGCACACCACTCTTCAGTGCTTTCGATCTCCAGGGCACTTGAATCTTAATGATAGTTTTCACCACCCAAAAATAGTCTTACTTAACCTGGTCTATAGACAATTGTCTTTCACACTAGAATCACAATCGGGATCCTAATTACCTTAGTAATGATTGTTTCCTATTTAGAAACATCAGTGTGATTTCTTTAGCGTTAAGATGTACAAAGGAAAACTTTCAGGAAATGGCAATTCAGTTTTAATCAAATGCTTTCTGGAGACGGCAACTTTAGAGGTTCTTAGTATGGCATCATTATTCTTTCCAGAGCATTCAATTGTTTCATACTTAGGTTTTGATTGCTGAGGTTACCTGCTGCCTTAACTGATGTTGCCTTAAGATAGTAGGAGGGCCGTGGACAAGGTTTACTGCCAGAGAATAAGAATAAGAAATCATCCAAAAATCTATCCACTTTCTTATCTTTGATGAATCTTAGGCTACCATCATTACAAAAATAGACTTATTCATGAATGGGAAAATAGGTTCAAATTCAACCCTCTAAAAATGAACTTACAGCAGGGTGCCTGGGTGGCTCAGTTGGTTAAATGCCCAACTCTTGATTGCAGCTCAGGTCATAATCTCAGGGTCTTAAGATCGAGCCCTACATTGGGCTCTGAGCTGAGCATGGAGCCTGCTTAAGATTCTCTCCCTCCCTCTCTCTCTGTCCCTTCTTCCTACCCATGCTCACTCTTTCTCTCTTAAAAAAAAAAAAAAAAAGAGGATTTTTCAGAAAAGTACATTTTAGAGTTTTCATTTAGGGTGGCCAAAATTAAATCAATTTAATTTAATTCATTTCAAGGTACATTGCAGTAATCAGGTCATGGGTATTTTGATTCAGTGTCCCTTAGAAGGTTGCATTTAACAGCAGAAGCAACAAGAAAAGGAAGAGCAAGATGGGCATAACCCGTAGCTGGGACCAGCTGATAGTGAATCTGCCTGTATCTGAGGGTCTATCCATACATCAATGCCTATGTCTATATTTAAGATCATTCCCATGGGGAACGGTAAGATGAGAGGCTGGTGAGTGCTACGCGTATAGAGAGCCATCCAAGGTAGGGGATATCTAAGCAGGCATGAAGATAGAGGATGGTGGTTCAAATCACCGAGCCAGCTTTAGCTCCCTCAATCTGTAAGAGGATAAAAGCAGAGTCTGGGTATAAAACTTTCATACTGGGAATGAGACAATAGAGGTTGACAAAGTCAAGATTAAAATTTAAAAAAAAATTATATTCAATATAGGTAAAACATTTTATTAGAAGTATAATCAGATTGGATTATTTCTGTTTTAGGAGCTGCCTACTTCTAGTTATTGGTAATTCGCTTGGCAAGTGTGTGCCGATCCTGGGTGAGGCAGTCTCTATGCGGGTGTACTCAGACACTTAAGATGTACAGAGATGGGGTGGCCACGCTGTTTCAACCATTAGAGCAAATCTCATTTGGCTCAGTAAGAGTAAATAAGCCTAATGGTCCTTAATGACCTTATATGACACTTTGAATCGGGTCACTGATCCTTCTTAAGTAGATTTTGTCTATCTTATAGTGGATATGTTTCTACACACAAGATATAGCATGTTTACAATGCTTTCACTTAGAAATATCAGGTCCTACATGTTTGTATGGCGCTTTAGATATTGCAACGTATTTAATATGATTTCGACAATATCTGTTAAAAAAAAAAAGGACAGGTGGTACTGTTATTTCCATTTTGTAGATAAATAAATGTTTCAGAGATAACATAGCCAACAATTTTCATATGCCTAACATAGAAGGAAGCCAAGAATAAACACAGGAAATACATCTTTTGATCACTGGTTAAATACCGCTTGTGTAAAGCAAACTTACATTCACCAAAGCTACTAGATTCCGGTCACTCATGTTTTCCTTACTGCTTACCTGATTTCATTTCTGTTTATTTAAAGGTATCTAGGATACATATAATTTACAATTTAATTATCTTAAAATGGAATATCAATGATATCCGTTCCACTGTTGGTATGAAAATAAGGAACTCTAGGCCCAGTATCAGCAAACTTTTAACTCTGTAAAGGACCAGAGACAAAATAGTGTGGGTTTTGTTGACACATGTTCTCTATCACAACTATTCAGCTCTGTATAGACAGCACATAAACACACGGGCGTGCCTGTGTTCCAATAACATTTGTGAACCCAACCAGACCTTTGCTCTAGAGGGTGAAGGGAGCAGTTTTTTTGTTTTTTGTTTTTTAATGACTGCCAAATACCTAAGTTTTTCCAAAGCAAGGAAAATTCTGGTCTACTACTTACAACCTTTAGGAATAATTTTAACATCACTTGTCTATAGCTTATAGCCTCTAACCAAGAACTTTGCATGAAAAATGAAACTGATAAATAAAGGATGAAGTCAGATCACATAGAAAAAAATAAAAAAGATATTTCTGAGATGTCATATGCATTTTTATATATGTACTTATTTAGAGTATATGATTTATTTTTCATGTTGTTATCTGAATTTAAGTTCATTTTAATGAGAACAATGGAATTTCTAGGAAAAGCTTTTGGAGTAATGAACATGAGCAGTTAAAAATGTCTCTGGAATAATATGTGATTGAGCCATTAAAATTTTAGAAATAGAAAGAATAAACTTGAAATGCTTAGATGTTGGCAAATTCTAGTAATAGATATTTTTAAAAATGTTTTTGTGATATATATGCATCTGCTTATAGTCCTGAGATTAATCAAACTTGATTTTTTATTTTATTTTTCTATCTTTCATTTTCTCCAAGGTTCTCAACTTTTAAGAAATACTTTAATTCTCCCAGAAATTTTAAACAGGCACAAAATAGTGAATAATTATTGCATTGAATTTTTTTTTAATTATGCAAATTTCTCTGAAATGATCATCAATGTTATTTTCTTTAGGTGTATCTTGACTACAAATCTGGAAAAAGTTGATGCCGTTTAGAAATAAATCACCTTCGTCTATGATGCCAGACATTTTCATGGCCGAAACACTTTAGGCATATCCTAGCAAAATAGTCTCTTGTTTTGTCCCATGAACATTTTCTACACTCATTAAAGGCTAAGATACTTTGATGACCAGTTTCCTACTTAGTCTAATTTATAATATCTTTAGCAATATACTAAAAAATCATACACATAATTTAACAATGTGAATTTTGTTATATATTATATATTATTATATTGAATCCAGTGAAAGAGATGAGTATCATAGGAAGACAACCTAGCTGCCTAGTGTACACACACATATCTCATTTTTTCACAGAGCCTTTCTCCTTTTTACAACATATGTAAAAGAACTTGCAGTTTACTTACTAATAATATTTTTCTCATTTATGCCCTTTTTCTGATTTTAAGTTTGTATACATTTTAAATATTTGGAGTAATACATAAAGGAAAATAATTCTTTTACATATATCTATAATTTCAGTGTAGAATGCACATTGTTTGGCTGATTTTTCTCTCCAGCAGCCATTCCTCTTTTTTTCAGGGAACAGCTCAGTGATTTCCTATGGAAACTTCTAACTTCCCACTTCTCACTTTATATGTTGGAAGAGTAAGCATTCAACCTAGACTAAGCTAATCAACTTTATTCCTTTCTTGTGTGGGACCAACACATAGAGTTTGAGAATGAAGAAAAGAAAGAAAACCATGCACTGATAACATCATGGAAGTTTTTCATTATTTCAGCTAATAAAGCCCACCTTCCCTCGCCCTTTTAGCTTTTTATTCATTTTTTGCTTAAGCAATGAAATTGCTTTTGTCACATAAAACTGAAAAGGTCCTGACTAGTATACACAGCATTTACAGATGCTTTCTATGAGCAGTTTATTTTTTCCTTTAGGTGTTTATGGAAAAATGTACAAATATATTTATCATCATTATTTTTTTTTACAAAATTATATGGTTATTTAAGGCAATTGAGTAGTAAATCATATGGTTTTATTCCTTTTATTCTACATAGCTTTAATTAAACAAAATGGCATATTGATAGAAAAGCACAGGTAAATTTTCTTTTTTTTTTTTTTAGCACAGGTAAATTTTCAAAGAACTTTCTGTCAGTAGACAAAATATCAATATCCATCTCTCAATTTAATACAATAAAGACAAGACAAAATGAAAAATAGAACATTAGACATAAAACATAGCCAGCAACAGATAATATGAATAATCAAGAAGGTAGAGAAAGACCAAATACATAAATAGTAAAAAATATAAATGATTATTAAATCATATAAATATTTCTCATAGAAGGGAAATATTTCATAATGGAGACATTTCATTTTATTAGTTTTGAAAAGATTTAAAAATATCAGTGTTGTTAGGGGTTTAATAAATTTATTATTCTTACATGTCTAGAGGGAACTGATATTATTTTAAGCTTTCTAGAAGACATTTGGTAAAAGATATTGTTTGTAATGAGTTTTGGGTTAGAGATCATTCTTTTTTTCCTGAATTTGGGACAAATTCTTAAGGTAATATTCTATATTCTATATTTATTTTTGATTAGTACCATTTCATTTCTAATCCTTTTTTTAAACTTTTTTTTTTTTTTTTTTTTTTTTTAATTTATGATAGTTACAGAGAGAGAGAGAGAGAGAGAGAGGCAGAGACACAGGCAGAGGGAGAAGCAGGCTCCATGCACCGGGAGCCCGACGTGGGATTCGATCCTGGGTCTCCAGGATCGCGCCCTGGGCCAAAGGCAGGCGCCAAACCGCTGCGCCACCCAGGGATCCCTCTAATCCTTTTTTTTTTATTCATTTCTAATCTTATGAACATGTGTCCGATATCCCAAAGTGCAAAACTCGGAAGGGCAAGTAGCATTTAATGCTTAATTTTATATCCATTAAAAACTAGAAAATGTCTTTCATGCAGTATGTTGTAAATAAGTTTATTTTGATGCTAATATTTTATTTTATTTTTAAAGATATATTTATTTATTTGAGAGAGAAAAAGAGAATGTGTGCACTGGCACACACCACGCATGAGTGAGGGAAGGGCAGAGGGAGAAAATCTTCAAGCAGACTCCAACGGAGCGCAGAACCTGAGACCAGGATGGATCCCATGACCCATGAGATCATGACCTGAGCTGAAACCAGGAGCCCATCACTTAACTGGCTGAGACAGCCAGGTGCTCTGATGCTGATATTTTAGAAACATGATTTATGTGAACAAAATATTCTAATCTACTATCTTAAATAACTCATTCATAAAATGCTCTTTTACTCAAGATAAAAATTGCATGTATTGGTTGGTTTGAGATATTTTTCATTCACAGAGTAAAGTTAAACCACCATTTTAATATACGTGATACTCATGTAAACTTAGCAGAAAATGTTAGCAGTGAAAAATATTTCTCCTTCCAACACAACTTTATTGTTTTATGTAAGAGTATATGTCACTTTAACCTTTGCATCCCATAAAATATTATTGCGTACTGAATACATTGAGTGCACACATCAATTTAGTATTACACATAAACACATAGCTGATCTAGTTGGTGTCAACAGATTGATTCTGTTTGAATGATTATTTCTAAACACTGATGGAACATTGTAACATATATTGTAATTGAATATTTTATACAGACAGTTGTAGTGATACCTAAGTAAACCCTAATTAATAAAAAAGAAAATATTATTTATATTTATTATTATAATTGAATTTTTAAATGATTAAAAAATTACTTTAGAATAATTAAGCACTATTGACGCAGAATCAAGTGGAGATACAAAACCTGATAGTTACAACAAGAAAAAATAAGCGAAAAAGAGACCTGTAGGAGGTATGTCATAAATCTCATGAGGAATGGCAATATGACTCATAGAAGAACAAAATGAAAAAGCTGTAATGAAAAAAAATAGTGATAATAAAGTGGACAAGAGTTATTTTCATCAAGTAATGAATTTGATAAGATGTTTTCTCTTAACAGTCAAAAAAGGAACAATAAAATGATTCGCCTGAAATAAAAATTAAATTTCTCATAAAACAATTTTTATAATTATAAACAGTTTCTGATCTTTCAGCTTTGGTCACCTGTAAAATTCCTTAGGTTCTTGTATGTGTACAGACACACAGTAACACATATGCAAACACACAGACACATTTTTAAATCAAAGGATGGCAAATTATTACTTCATTTTAAAGGTGTTATTACAAAATTATAAGGAAAATATTAAAATTGATATATTTTTTAAAAAGTGAAAGATCTTAGGGAGACTTGGATGGCTCAGTTGGTTAAGTGTCTGACATTGCCTCAGGTCATGATCTCACAGTCTTGAGATCCAGCCCTGCATCAGGCTCTGCACTCAGCAGGAAGTTGCCTCTCCTTCTCCCTCTTCCCTTCCACCCACTTGTGCTCTTTTCCTCTCTCTCCCTCAAATAAATAACATCTTAAAAACAATAAAATGAAATGAAAGATCTTTAATTAAGCCACCAAATATTTGCTTGTGGAATATAATCTTTTCTAACTTTCTAAAAGAGTAATTGATCCAAAGAACTTAAAACTTACAAATACTGGGTGAATCATGCAATATAAAAGATGCTGCTTAAATAATATTTTAATTGCATGTTGTCTTAGAAGTCTTACAAATGTATGGTGACATGTAAACTTGCAGCCTAAAAGCAATCAAATTTATGGAAGTTTTGAAACTTCAACATAACAAGGAGAATTTTACCTAGCTATTTATTTAAAAAAATATTTCTATTTTGATAGGCAGTGTCCCAGGTACGGTAAGAAAAAGAAATCCAAATTTATTAGAATTTTAGACAAGAGATTGAGATTTCTTTCACTGCTTCATGTCACTGTAAGACACACATTAAATATTGGTACTCAGTTTCCTGAGGAAGATTCTGTGTGTCATGGTTACAATTGTTAAAAATTGTTCAGAATATTTGAAGGCTATGGACCTACACCAGTTTATAAAATAGAAGACGATGACTTTAATGATTTTGTTCTTTCCTGATGCTTGTTGACTGAGCTATGGAGAAGCTTTACAATGAGTAATTCCACTGTTATTTCCATTTCAAGATTTTCCTACAGCAAAAGAATGTTTTCCAAATATTCAATAACGATAGAAAGAAACAAAGCGGCAGCATGCCTTACATTCTGTCATTGATATCACACTATATATGAACAAGATACTTGCAAAGTTTCCAGAAAAGGCAAAGCTTATCTGAGATCTAGCTAGATAGATTCAGGAATTTACCTTAAAATTTTAAATTTTCATAATACAAATCAATAATAAAGATTTTATATTTTTTATCTTGAATCTGTGTGCAGATTTAAGTTATAATCAAGTATTATGTAAATTGACTGCAAATATTATAATACATTTTTGAATAACAGTTATTAATACATTTAGAGTTGCTTTTCAACTTCCTCATACTCTGAATTTAATGTTAATATATCGAGTTGACATACTAGTTGGTGAAATTACTTGGACAGACATAGATTTAAAACTGATACACATTTGCATCAGAGTAAAATCAATTATTCTAAAAAAATGGTGATATTTTGAACATATTTGATTTAATAAAATATATTATTTAAATTAATTTCATGTATCACTTTACTTTTTCACCGTGCTACTAGAAAAATTTAAATAATAAATGGTGCTCACGTTATACTTTTATTGAATGACACTACCCTACATAAGCTAAAGGAATTTTGATTGTTCTAGCATTGCCAATGAATGGATATTTTCCTCTTTATAATATTTGATCAGAAAATCAGATAAGGTTGTGCAAATTCCTCTTCTACTTATTACTTTTAAGTATCCTTGAGGCAGAAAAGACTCATTACATAACTGGCTCTGTACCAAATAGTCACTTTTTAGGCTTTTTCCAAGTACAGCATATGAAAATGCTTTGTGAACTAGACAATGAGAGAATTACAAGGTTGGGAAAAGCCTATGTTTATTTACATGTGGAATTATCATAACTGCAAAAAATAATTTTCATTAAGTTGTCTGATTCTCTCACAGATCAGTTTTCATATCTTCAATCTTTGTATACCTTATTAACTTAGTTCCTTTACATCTGTTTTCTAAATTGTGGGTTTAGAATTTTTTAGAATCTCCCATTTTACCTGCTCTTCACCTCATTGAAGTTCCTCTTTATATTTTGTTTTCAGGATCTAGTTAAATTACAGTGATGTGAAGATTATGAAATAAAACAGGAGGGTACTTGAGTGGTTCAGTTGGTTAAGCCTCAGACTCTTGATTTCCGCTCAGGTCATGATCTCTGGTCCTGAGATCAATCCCTGCATGGACCTCTGTGCTGGGCATGGAGCCTCCCTAAGATTCTCTCTCTCCCTCTCTCCCTCTACCCTTCCCTTGCTGGGTGCACTATCTCTCTCTCTCAAATAAATAAATAAATCTTTAAGGGAAAAACAAGGGAACATTTTTCAAATGTACTGATGGCTTCTCTTTTGCCTAAATTATCCAGTGAGCTAAATGTTCACATCTATCTGCTTTGAGAAACTCGTAGAAACTCTCAGAAGGTGCTTATGCAGAAACTGATCTCTCTGTTTCCTTTCTTTTCCCTTTTGCTGAAGGTTTTGTAGCAGTGACAAAGCTCCTTCTCTCTTTGTAGGTGTAATGCTACTTTTCCACTCTACAATAAGGGAATACATTGGGGAAAACCATTTCGGTAGGCTACATTTTTTCCTAGCTAAAAGTAAAATAGTTTCTTTTCATTCTGTTTAAATCTAGAAGGACACCATATTTATACTCCTTTTAGATGAGTGCACCTATTCTGCTGGCCAGGTTACCCATGACAAACCCTCCAGTTTATTATATTGAACAATTTTTTGAGAAAAAGATTTCAAGAAAAAAAAAAGATTTATAATTGGAAACCACCTTAGAAGTATGTGTACCTATCATTGTACTCACTTAACCCTTTGTTTTATTTATTTGACTACCAAGTCAAGAGTCAATTTATTTTAAAGATTTTATTTATTCATGAGAGACACAGAGAGAGAGAGGCAGAGACACAGGCAGAGGGAGAAGCAGGCTCCATGCAGGGAGCCCCATGCAGGACTCGATCCCAGGACCCCGGGATCATGACCTGAGCCAAAGGCAGGCACTCAATCGTGGAGCCACCCAGGTGTCCAAGAGTCAATTTTTACTAGGTTATGGTACTGCACTATATTTCAATTTGGCCCCAAGTATATGGGAAGGTGACAGGTTAAGGTCACTGATCTTGCTTTTAGTTGTCTTCAGTTTATAAGTAGCTGGCTTGGCCAATATGTATTTTATATGCACGCACACACACACACACACACACACACACAAGTTTATACAATTCAAATCCCCTTGGGTCCTCTTGTATTGGCCTAAGGTCGTTGATTTCCAATTATGAAATGTTCCTCCATTTAAAGCATGCTTTGCAAAACCAAGCTGACACATGGGAATTTTAGACAGAGCTCCTGCAGGAGGTCCCTTAACATTTTCCTTTTGAAGCCTTGGGGATGCATTAAATAAAGTTCATAAACCACTTCTGAAAACAAAATTCTATTTTGAGAGCAACCAAATGACTGCCCTCAAATAGTTTAATTTAATAAGAGTATGCAAATTTTAATTATGTTTCTAAGGAGACTGTGCCTAGAGTTCTGAAAGAAATAACAACCATAGCAGTATTTGCATATACAAAGTATTTGCTTATCAAGAGTTTAAAGTTTTTTAATAAATACTGTTGTGTTTGCCCTGATAAATTCCTAGAAAGAGGCATCTGCGTAACATTACCAGAAGGCCTAATTTTATCTATTTATCTTCTGTATTTGTTAAGGAGAGATTTTCTTTTCCTTATAGCCTCAGAAACTGAATCATTCTGCCTATCAATAAAGAAGAAAAATGAATTTTATGTCAAATGTCATTAGGTAATAGAAATATTTGCTGTCAATATCTTGCAATTTAGACTCATGATGAAAATCATTAGGCAATAATACACTCATAACCATTTTTTACAAAATACATTTGCTTGATTTCAATCTTTAAGTCTTCAGCTTAAACCAGTGTTTTCTAGCTCTTTTCAAATTTTAGCAGAAATAACATTATGATAAGTCTGTATTAATAGAAATCCTAATAGTTTTGTGACCTTCTCAGTCAGGTCATTACACTATTACTTTGTGATTCATCCTATCTTTTTATTAAATGTATTACTACAAATACAGAAAAAACAGGAGTTCTTTCCCCGTTAGACTTTGGGTCATCTTTCTATATCTTCCATTTATCTCTATGAATATATTAAGTTGGGGGAAGTTGAATATTATTTTCTCAAATATACTAACAATTTAGTCACAAATATTGCCATAATACCTTTTATGCATGAGGATATATGGATGAACCATAAAATGACATACCTAAAAAAGCAATCATAAATAAAACACTGGTTTCTAGTGTGATAATCATTTTTCTCTCTCATCCTTTGTATTTGCTCTAATTTTAAATTTCAATATAAATCAATGATGCTAGTACTTTTTTAAGTGCCTAGCATATTACTTATCTTCATAGCCAAACAATAAATGTGAGTTTCATTTCTCCTTGCTTCCAAAGGAAAATAGGCTAGAGAATAAAGGTTGAGATTTGCTTCCTGGGATTTAAACTGCTGAAATATAACTAGTTTCAAAACAATGAGCTATTTCATAGGTATTTATATAACAAATCACTTTATACCCTAATTATTTAAAAATAGTAATGATGATCCTTAAAGAAACTAAAAGATAGGAAAGGTTATGCAGATTGGAATTTTAAAGATATTCTTAGTTTCTGAAATAAGAACTCAGAGGAGTTCTATGGATTATAGAATAGACTCATAAAAGGAAGCTCTATAAGCACCAAGACAGATTGGAGAACATTCTGCAAATTGGGAGGAGTTTGTCAGAAGACTGTGGGCAGCAATAATTTGGAAGTCACTTCCCCCCACCAACTAACACTTGAGGAGCATGAGCACACAGTGGGAAACATTGCATGTGGTAAAAAATATTACTGCTTGAAGTGCTTGCAGGTACATTCAGTGAGATGAAGGCTGAAATCACTGGGGAAAATGTTAGCAAGGAGAACATTTTGACATACCTGCTTTCTTTCTCCTGGGTTTTAGACACTATGATCAGAGATAGAGAAGCCAACTGTGACTATGAACTATGAAAATGAAACCCCACAACTAACGATGACAGAGTAGAAAGGTAAAAAAACCTCTATGAACTGAATTTTGGGTTTGTTGCACCTCCATCAAATGGCTACCTACATCAGATATCTTGTTACCTGTTGACCACTCCAGGTTTGAATGTTCAGAATGTTAAATGTAAGAAAATAGCATGATGTGACCCCCCCCCACACACACAAAACTTGATGTAATTTGGTCTGCATTAACACAATTATAATGTTGAGAACCAGAAAATGTTATAATGATTTGGGTTGCATTAATTAAATCTCAGTTAATTATATTGCTTTTTTTTGTGATAAGAACATGAAATCTACCCTCTTAAATTTTTAAATGTGTAATACACTATTGTTAATTGTTAAGTGTGTGATACACTATTGTTAATTAGGTATGATTCTGTACAACAGATCTCTAGAAGTTTTCTATCTAGCTCAACTGAAACTTTACGTCCATTGATTAGCAAATCTCCATTACCCCTCCCCCCAGACACTGGTAACTACCATTTTACTCTTTAATTCTTTAAATTTGACTATTTTAGATACTTCATATAAGAGGAATCATGAGGTAGTTGACCTTCTGTGACTGATGTTTTACTTATAACAATGCTGTCAAGGTTGATCAATGTTGTTACATATTACAGATTTCCTTCTTTTTAAATGCTAAATAATATTCTATTGTTTGTATATACCACATTTTCTTTATCCATTCATTCTTGGTGGACAGGTTGTTTCCACACTTTGGCTACTGTGAATAATGCTGCAATAAACATGGGAGTGCTAATATCTCTTTGAGAATCAGACTTCAATTCTTTGATTAAATTGACTTCCCAAATATATAAGGAACACAAATAACAAAAAACTAATAACCTGATTCTTAAAAAAAAATGAGGTAAAGACCTGGTTAGATGTTTCTCAAAGAAGGCATACAAGTGCCCAAAAGGTATGTGAAAAGATGCCCAACTTATTTAATCATCAGGGAAATGCAAATCAAAACTTCAATGAGATATCACTTCATGTATGTCAGGATGGCTATTATTAAGAAAGAGAGAGAAGTTTTGGCAAGAATGCAGAGAAATCGAAACTTTGGAAATTCAGTTTTGAGGACTTCACTTGAAAGATAATATATACAAACTATATTATACTTATATGTTAGCAGGATGATGAAAAGACACAAAATCTTAAAAAGGAAAAATTAAAGAAATGATAATTTTTAATTTAAAGAAGAAACATTGTTTTCTTCTTTTTGAGGAAGAAGTAGTCATTGCTTGAATTTAGGAAGTAGTGAAACTTGATTTGAAGGGACAGCCAGAGAAATTGTCACAAAGTTGTCTTTGAATAGGAAATGCTGAAGAGGTATATATTGGCTAAATCTAAACATATCAATAATTACAGTAAATATTGATGGCCTAAACACCTCAATTAAAAGGCAGATATTTGCAGAGTGGCCGAACAGATGTTGCTTGCAAGACACTAATTTTATTATTTTTTTTTAATTTTTAGAAGATTTTATTTATTTATTCATGAGAGACACAGACAGAGACAGAAAAGGCAGAGGGAGAAGGAGGCTCCCCACAGGCAACCCAATGCAGGACTTAATCCCAGATTCTGGGATCATGCTCTGAGCAAAAGGCAAACACTCAACCGCTAAGCCACTCAGGCATCTCAAGGCACTCATTCTAAATGTAAAAATAATATAAATATGAAGTTTATAGGTTGAATGTAAGTGGATTAAAAAAGAAATATCATGAAAACTAAATATAAGAGGCAGGAGTAACTACTTTAATATCAGATGAAATAGACTTCAAGAGAAAAGATTTTACTCAACAAAAAGAACTTTTTGTAATAATAAAATGAACAATGCACTGGCAAGACATAACAAAAATAAATGTGTATGTAAAAATAAAGCCCCAAAATACATAAAGAAAAAACCTGGTAGATTTAAAGGGCTAAATCTATAAGCCCATTACTGTGGCATATTTGACATTCTTTTTTCTAAAACTGACAGGGAAAAATTTTAGTAAAATTACAGAAGAACTGAATAACACTCAAACATTATTATTTAATTGACATTTGTGGAACACTACTTCTAATAACTGAAAAATTTATATCATCTTTAACTGTACATGGTAAATTCACCACGATACATTTACTGGGCCAGAGAACAATTCTCAATAAACACAGAGTGATTAAAATTTTACAGAGTATTTTCTCTGAACCCAATGAGATTAGGAAATCAATAACCGACATTTATGAAAGTCCCAATATATGGAAATGAAACAACACACTTTTAAATAATTCCTATATCAAATACAAAAATAATGAGTGATTACTTTTGAACTGAATGGCAATAAAAATAAAACATATAAAAATTTATGGGATGTAGCTACAACACTATTACAGGGAAAGGTATAAATTTAAATGGTTATGTTAAAAAGAAATACATAAAATAAATGAAGTAGTTTTCCATGTTAAAAAATAGAAGATGGGACACCTGGGTGGCTCAGCGGTTGAGCGCCTGCCTTTGGTCCAGGGTGTGATCCTGGAGTCCCTGGATCGAGTCCCACGTTGGGCTCCCTGCATGGAGCCTGCTTCTCTCTCTGCCTCTCTCTCTGTGTCTTTCATGAATAAATAAATAAAATATTTTTTTTAAAAAGATAGAAGATGGATAAAGACATCCAAAGCACATAGAAGAAAAAACTAATAAAGAATGGAAATCAATTACATAGAAAAAAATCAATACAGAAAAAAATAACAGTTCTTAAAACTGGATATCTGAGAAAATCAACATAACTGATATATTTGTGGCAATACTGAATAAGACAAAAAGAAAGAGAACATAAATCACCAATATCATGAATGGGAAAGAATTCACAGCCACAGATTCCACAGGTATTTAAAGAATGAGAGGAAAGTCTGGAGTAATTTATGCCAACAAGTTGGACAGCTTAGACAGTATGAACAAATTTCTTGAGAAAAATCTTACCAAATACGATACGGAAGAAACAGACAACCTGAATAGCTCTATATTTAGTAAAGATACTGAATTTATTGGGGAGCCTGGGTGGCTCAGTTGGTTAAGTGGTTAAGCATCAGCCTTCAGCTTGGGCCATAGTCCCAGGGTTCTGGGATGGAGCCTCATGGCAGGCTCCCCACTCAGTGGGGAGGCTGCTTCTCCCTCTCCCCACCTGCTGGTGCTCCCTCTCTGTCAAATGAATAAATAAAATCTTTTTAAAAAAGGATATTAAATTTATTAAAGAAACTTTTTTCCAAAAGAAATTCCAGTCGTACGTGGTTTCTCTGATGAATTCTACCAAATATCAAAAAAAAAGCTTATACAAACTTTTCAGAAAACAGAGAAGGAAGACTGTCCAACTTGCTCGAGGCAGGGCTCTAGCATAACCCCAATGCCAAGCATAACTAATAAGTTACAAAAAAAGAAATCATGAATCAATATTCAGCCTAAATACAGAGGCAGAAATACTTAACAAATAAAGGATTTATTAAGAAATCCTTAATAAATCATACTGGTAACCAAAAAAGAGGAAAAAAAGATGATAATTCTAATAGAAGCAACAAACATATGAAATATTTAATAATATCTATTTATAAAAACTCTCAGCAAATTTGAAATATTTGGAAACTTTTTACAAAATGAAAAAAAGGAATGTAAGAAAAACTTGGAGTTAACAATACATTTAATGGTTAAAAGACTTAATTGTTTTCTCTGATATCTGGGACCAGGAAAGGATGCTGGTTCTGGATAGCTTACCTATTACTGTAATAAGACCAGAAGAAAAAAAAAAAGCCTAAAATTCAAAAAGAAAAACCTAAAATTTCCCCAATCGTCACCTGATGTTATTGTTTATATGGAATATGCTAGACAATCTATAAAACAATTACCAGCAAACAACTGAAAAAGGATTTTAACCCATTTACAGTAGTTCCCAAGACCCTACCTAATATAACTAAGAAAAAATCTAAGAAAATATGCCCCAAATTTTCTCACTGATGACTACAAAACAGTGGTGAGATAAATTTAAAGAAGACCTAAATAACTGTAGAGATATATTAGGTACAGGGATTGGAAGACTACACATAGTCAAGAGATAATTTGGCAATTGATCTACACATACAATACAATCTCAATTAAAATTACAGTAGTATTTGCTTTGTAGAAATTGTCAGGCTGACTGTAAAAATTATATGGGAATGTTAAATTTTTGACAAATGTGACAAATATATAGAAAAAGATAAACTTTATAACAAATGATGTAGAATCACCTAGGTATCTATGCAGGAACAAATAAATACCAATTTTTACCTTACACCATATGAAATTAAGTAAAAATGGATAATAGGCTTAAATGTGAAACCTAGAATCTTAGAAGTTTTAGAAAAAATATGGGGGAGCAAAGTTTATGACTGGTAGGTATGAAACAAAGAAAGAAAAGTTGATAAGTTGGACTTTCTCAAGATTTAAAAATTTTTGTTTTAAAAGTCATTATTAAGAAAAGCCTGTGACACTCTGGAAGAAAATGTTCACAACACAGAAATTAATGGCCCTGTATTAGGAATTTATGAAAAACTTATATCTCAATAATAGGATTAACAATCTAAATAACAAATGGAGAGATAATGTGAACAAACACTTCATAGGAAAATATGTCCATAATAAATAAACACATAAAAGAATACCTACCATCATCACTTGGAGAAATGCAATTTAAAACCTTAAAACTACAACTGAACACAGTGAGACACACTCACTAGATTGGCTCACAATAGGAAGGTTGACCATACAAAGTATTGGTGAGGGTCTGGAGCAACTGGACCTTTCATACCTGATGATGTAAAATGGTGCAGCCACTTTTGAAAAATATTAGCATTTTAAAAAGTTTTTTAAAAAAAGGGAAGAAGGAAACACATCTTCCATACCACCCAGCCATTCTATTTATAGGTATTTACCCAAGACACAGAGACATGTTCAAAAATGCTCGTATTTTTACCTGTAATAGGCAAAACCTAAAAACTAGCCAAATGTCCACCAACAGATAGATTAGAGATTATAATATATCTTTTTTTTTTTTTTTTTTTTTTTTTTTTTTTTTTTTTTTAGATTATAATATATCTTACTATTGAACACTGCTTAGCCGAAAAAAGTGGATACATGAATGTAATCAGATGAGCTAACCCTCAACGTTATCATGTTGAGTAAAATAATTCAGGCAAAAAAGTATACATGCTCTATGTATTCACTATCAGAATTTTTAAATTTCTTTTTTACTTAAAAAAAAGTAAAATTTACTTAAAAAAAGTAAAATTTTACTTAAATGCAAAGTAAACCATGTCAGAAAACAGAACATGTTTTAGGGTGGGAGGGGTTGCAAAGGGACATGAGGAGAATTTTGGAAGTGATGGAAGTAATTTTTATCTTGATCGTGGTGATTATTTGACAGATCTGTATTTCAAGACTAATTAAATTACACAATTTAAATATGTGCAGTTTATGATACTTCAGGTACACTTCAATAAAGTTTAGATAAATACACCTATACTTTCATCAAAGACACATGGAGTTAAATTTCTACAACAATTGAAAAATATGGTCCCTTTTAAATTTTAATCTGATGCAATCTTTTCACTGAACTAATTTAAATATTTCACTTATAATTATCCCATTTACATTTGCACCTAATGTACATTTATTTTATAAACTCAGTCTATAAATATTACAAATATCTAAATGTTTCTTCTTTGCTTCCTTCCTTCTACCATTTTCCCTCTCTTTCTCTCACTACCTCCTAGACGATTTTAAATTAAAATGATGGATTTTCAACAATTTTTACTTGTCTCTCTTTACAGATTATGTTCTCAGTGTCTGATATAAAAATGTTTCCCTTGTTAAGGTTACAAATACTTTCCCAAAATTTTCAGCAAAAATCTTACAATTTTAGGTATTATATTCAGACCTATGATCCATATTAACTAACTTTTTGTTTATGGTTCAAGATATGGGTTGAAGTTTATTTTTTATATGAGTATTCAGTTGTTCCAACAGCATTTATTGAAACAGTTATCTTTTTCAATTGAATGATTTTATCATCTTTATAAAGAAAAATCATCGACCATAAACAATGATACCATTTCTGGTCTCTTCGTTCTCTTCTATTATCAAGTTGTCACTGTGAACACCAATTCTACACTGTCTTGATTATGTTGGCTTTGGAATAAGTCTTGTAATTCAGTGATGCAAATCCTTTAAATCTAAGATGTTTTTTTCTTTTTTTAAAAGATTTAAATTATTTATTCATGAGAGACACAGAAAGAGACAGAGAAGCAGGCTCCCTGCAGGCAGCCTGATGCAGGACTTGATCCCAGGACCTCGGGATCATGCCCTGAGCTGAAGACAGAGGCTTGACCACTGAGCTACCCAGGCGTCCCTAAGATGTTTTTTCAAAGTGGTTTTAGTTTGTCAATTTCTACACAAAAAAAACCTACTGACATTTTCACTGGAATTTTGTTGAATCTATCGGCCAATTTGGAGATGCCTTAACAATATTGAATCTTTGGAGCTATAGTGCAATATATCTCTTTCTTTGTTTATCTAATTTTTCTCAACAATGTTTTATATTTGTAAGTATACAGTATAGATCTTGCACATCCTTTGTCAGATTTAACCCTAAATATTTTATTATAAATGGTGTTTTTTAAATATCCTTTTCTGATTTCTAATTGCTATTGTGTACAAATACAATTGATTTTGTATATTGATCTTGTTTTTTTACCTAAGCAATATTTCTGCAAGAGAAAGGCAAATTTATGTCCATACAAAGATTTGTACATGAGTGTTTCCAGGTCTTTATTTGTAATGGCCTCAAACTGGATGCAGTCTAATGTCCATCAGCAAGTAAATGGATAACCAATTTGTGATATATCCAAACAATAAAATATTAATCAGCAATAAAAATCAATGAACAGTTGTTACACTCAAAACTTGAACAAATTTCAAAATATTTATGCTGTGTGAAAGAATCCACATAAAGAGGTACATATTGTATGATTCCATTTTTATAAAATGTTAGAAAATGTAAACTAATTTATAATGACACAAGGAAATTCAGTGGTTGAGGGGATTGGGGTAGGAGGAGAGGTGTGTAGGAGAGATTGCAAAAGAGGTTAAGGCAACACTTATGGTAATGGATATGTTCAATATATTGACTGTGATAATGACACACATAGGCAAAATTTTACAAATGCTACAAGTTAAATATGTGAGGTTTGTTTATTTATTTATTTGTTTGTTTATTTTTTTACAAATTTTTTTTTCTTTTTTTTTTTTTTTTTTTTTTTTTTTTCACCCGCCCTCCTCCCCTTCCACCACCCCTAGTTCGTTTCCCCGAGTTAGGAGTCTTTATGTTCTGTCTCCCTTCCTGATATTTCCCAACATTTCTTTTCCCTTCCTTTATATTCCCTTTCACTATTATTCATATTCCCCAAATGAATGAGAACATACACTGTTTGTCCTTCTCCGATTGACTTATTTCACTCAGCATAATACCCTCCAGTTCCATCCACGTTGAAGCAAATGGTGGGTATTTGTCGTTTCTAATTGCTGAGTAATATTCCATTGTATACATAAACCACATCTTCTTTATCCATTCATCTTTCGATGGACACCGAGGCTCCTTCCACAGTTTGGCTATTGTGGCCATTGCTGCTAGAAACATCGGGGTGCAGGTGTCCCGACGTTTCATTGCATCTGAATCTTTGGGGTAAATCCCCAACAGTGCAATTGCTGGGTCGTAGGGCAGGTCTATTTTTAACTCTTTGAGGAACCTCCACACAGTTTTCCAGAGTGGCTGCACCAGTTCACATTCCCACCAACAGTGTAAGAGGGTTCCCTTTTCTCCGCATCCTCTCCAACATTTGTGGTTTCCTGCCTTGTTAATTTTCCCCATTCTCACTGGTGTGAGGTGGTATCTCATTGTGGTTTTGATTTGTATTTCCCTGATGGCAAGTGATGCAGAGCATTTTCTCATGTGCATGTTGGCCATGTCCATGTCTTCCTCTGTGAGATTTCTCTTCATGTCTTTTGCCCATTTCATGATTGGATTGTTTGTTTCTTTGGTGTTGAGTTTAATAAGTTCTTTATAGATTTTGGAAACTAGCCCTTTATCTGATATGTCATTTGCAAATATCTTCTCCCATTCTGTAGGTGGTCTTTTAGTTTTGTTGACTGTATCCTTTGCTGTGCAAAAGCTTCTTATCTTGATGAAGTCCCAATAGTTCATTTTTGCTTTTGTTTCTTTTGCCTTCGTGGATGTATCTTGCAAGAAGTTACTGTGGCCAAGTTCAAAAAGGGTGTTGCCTGTGTTCTCCTCTAGGATTTTGATGGAATCTTGTCTCACATTTAGATCTCTCATCCATTTTGAGTTTATCTTTGTGTATGGTGAAAGAGAGTGGTCCAGTTTCATTCTTCTGCATGTGGATGTCCAATTTTCCCAGCACCATTTATTGAAGAGACTGTCTTTCTTCCAATGGATAGTCTTTCCTCCTTTATCGAATATTAGATGGCCGTACATTTCAGGGTCCACTTCTGGGTTCTCTATTCTGTTCCATTGATCTATGTGTCTGTTTTTGTGCCAGTACCACACTGTCTTGATGACCACAGCTTTGTAGTACAACCTGAAATCTGGCATTGTGATGCCCCCAGCTAAGGTTTTCTTTTTTAAAATTCCCCTGGCTATTCGGGGTCTTTTCTGATTCCACACAAATCTTAAAATAATTTGTTCTAACTCTCTGAAGAAAGTCCATGGTATTTTGATAGGGATTGCATTAAACGTATAAATTGCCCTGGGTAACATTGACATTTTTACAATATTAATTCTGCCAATCCATGAGCATGGAATATTTTTCCATCTCTTTGTGTCTTCCTCAATTTCTTTCAGAAGTGTTCTATAGTTTTTAGGGTATAGATCTTTTACCTCTTTGGTTAGGTTTATTCCTAGGTATCTTATGCTTTTGGGTGCAATTGTAAATGGGATTGACTCCTTAATTTCTCTTTCTTCAGTCTCATTGTTAGTGTATAGAAATGCCATTGATTTCTGGGCATTGATTTTGTATCCTGCCACGCTACCAAATTGCTCTATGAGTTCTAGCAATCTTGGGGTGGAGGCTTTTGGGTTTTCTATGTAGAGTATCATGTCATTGGCGAAGAGGGAGAGTTTGACTTCTTCTTTGCCAATTTGAATGCCTTTAATGTCTTTTTGTTGTCTGATTGCTGAGGCGAGGACTTCCAGAACTATGTTGAACAGCAGTGGTGAGAGTGGACATCCCTGTCTTGTTCCTGATCTTAGGGGAAAGGCTCCCAGTGCTTCCCCATTGAGAATGATATTTGCTGTGGGCTTTTCGTAGATGGCTTTTAAGATGTCGAGGAAAGTTCCCTCTATCCCAACACTCTGAAGGGTTTTGATCAGGAATGGATGCTGTATTTTGTCAAATGCTTTCTCTGCATCTAATGAGAGGATCATATGGTTCTTGGTTTTTCTCTTGCTGATATGATGAATCACATTGATGGTTTTACGAGTGTTGAACCAGCCTTGTGTCCCAGGGATAAATCCTACTTGGTCATGGTGAATAATTTTCTTAATGTGTTGTTGGATCCTATTGGCTAGTATCTTGTTGAGAATTTTTGCATCCATGTTCATCAGGGATATTGGTCTGTAATTCTCCTTTTTGGTGGGGTCTTTGTCTGGTTTCGGAATTAAGGTGATGCTGGCCTCATAGAACGAATTTGGAAGTACTCCATCTCTTTCTATCTTTCCAAACAGCTTTAGTAGAATAGGTATGATTTCTTCTTTAAACGTTTGATAGAATTCCCCTGGGAAGCCATCTGGCCCTGGACTCTTGTGTCTTGGGAGGTTTTTGATGACTGCTTCAATTTCCTCCCTGGTTATTGGCCTGTTCAGGTTTTCTATTTCTTCCTGCTCCAGTTTTGGTAGTTTGTGGCTTTCCAGGAATGCGTCCATTTCTTCTAGATTTCCTAATTTATTGGCATACAGCTGTTCATAATATGTTTTTAAAATCGTTTGTATTTCCTTGGTGTTGGTAGTGATGTCCCCTTTCTCATTCATGATTTTATTAATTTGAGTCTTCTCTCTCTTCTTTTTAATAAGGTTGGCTAATGGTTTATCTATCTTATTAATTCTTTCAAAGAACCAACTCCTGGTTCTGTTGATCTGTTCCACAGTTCTTTTGGTCTCGATATCATTGAGTTCTGCTCGAATTTTAATTAACTCTCTTCTTCTGCTGGGGGTGGGGTCTATTTGTTGCTTTTTCTCTAGTTCCTTTATGTGTAAGGTGAGCTTTTGATTTTGAGATCTTTCCAGTTTTTGAATGTATGCTTGTATTGCGATGTATTTCCCCCTCAGGACTGCTTTTGCTGCATCCCAAAGATTTTGAACGGTTGTATCTTCATTTTCATTAGTTTCCATGAATCTTTTTAATTCTTCCTTAATTTCCTGGTTGACCTTTTCATCTTTTAGCAGGATGGTCCTTAACCTCCACGTGTTTGTGGTCCTTCCATATTTCTTGTTGTGATTAAGTTCTAATTTCAAGGCATTATGGTCTGAGAATATACAGGGGACTATCCCGATCTTTTGGTATCGGTTCAGACCCGATTTGTGACCCAGTATGTGGTCTATTCTGGAGAAAGTTCCATGTGCACTTGAGAAGAATGTGTATTCAGTTGAGTTTGGATGTAAAGTTCTGTAGATATCTGTGAAATCCATCTGGTCCAGTGTATCATTTAAAGCTCTCGTTTCTTTGGAGATATTGTGCTTAGAAGACCTATCCAGGGTAGAAAGAGCTAGATTGAAGTCACCAAGTATAAGTGTATTATTATCAAGGTATTTCTTGAGTTTGGTTATTAATTGGTTTAAATATTTGGCAGCTCCCACATTCGGGGCATATATATTGAGGATTGTTAAGTCCTCTTGTTGGATAGATCCTTTGAGTATGAGATAGTGTCCCTCTTCATCTCTCACTATAGTCTTCGGGGTAAATTTTAATTTATCTGATATAAGGATGGCAACCCCTGCTTTCTTTTGAGGACCATTTGAATGGTAAATGGTTCTCCAACCTTTTATTTTCAGGTTGTAGGTGTCCTTCTGTCTAAAATGAGTCTCTTGTAGACAGCAAATAGATGGGTCCTGCTTTTTTATCCAGTCTGAAACCCTGCGCCTTTTGATGGGGTCATTAAGCCCGTTCACATTCAGAGTTACTATTGATAGATATGAGTTTAGTGTCATCATATCTATTCAGTCCTTGTTTTTGTGGATTGTTCCACTGAACTTCTTCTTAAAGGGGAATTTTAAGAGTCCCCCTTAAAATTTCTTGCAGAGCTGGTTTGGAGGTTACATATTCTTTCAGTTCCTGCCTGTCTTGGAAGCTCTTTATCTCTCCTTCCATTTTGAATGAAAGCCTTGCTGGGTAAAGTATTCTTGGTTGCATGTTCTTTTCATTTAGGACCCTGAATATATCCTGCCAGCCCTTTCTGGCCTGCCAGGTCTCTGTGGAGAGGTCTGCTGTTACCCTAATATTCCTCCCCATAAAAGACAGGGACTTTTTTTCTCTTGCTGCTTTAAGGATCTTCTCCTTATCTTTGGAATTTGCAAGCTTCACTATTAAATGTCGAGGTGTTGAACGGTTTTTGTTGATTTTAGGGGGGGATCTCTCTATTTCCTGGATCTGAATGCCTGTTTCCCTTCCCAGATTCGGAAAGTTTTCAGCTAGGATTTGTTCAAATACATATTCTGGCCCTCTGGCCCTTTCCGCGCCCTCGGGAACCCCAATTAAACGTAGGTTTTTCTTCCTCAGGCTATCATTTATTTCCCTTAATCTATCCTCATGGTCTTTTAATTGCCTGTCTCTTTTTTCCTCAGTTTCCCTCTTTGCCATCAACTTGTCTTCTATGTCACTCACTCGTTCTTCCACCTCGTCAAGCCTCGTCGTTAGGACTTCTAGCTTGGATTGCATCTCATTTAATTGATTTTTAATTTCTGCCTGATTAGATCTAAATTCTGCAGTCATGAAGTCTCTTGAGTCCTTTATGGTTTTTTCTAGAGCCACCAGTAGCTGTAAAATAGTGCTTCTGAATTGGCTTTCTGACATTGAATTGTAATCCATATTTTGTAACTCTGTGGGAGAGTGGGCTGTTTCTGATTCTTTTTTTTGAGGGGTTTTCCTTCTAGTCATTTTGCTCAGTGCAGAGTGGCCAAAAACAAGTTGTATTGGGAAAAGGAGAAAAAGAGAGAGAAGGAAAGAAAAGAGAAAAAGAAAAAAGAGAAAGAAGAAAAAAATAGGGGAAAAAGAGAAGAAAAAGAAAGAAAAAGAAAGAAAGGAGAAAAAAGAAAAAAGGGGGGGTGGGGGAAGCAATCATAAATCAAGAAGAAAGAGAGAAAAAAAAGCACAAAACAAAACAAAACAAAAAAAAAAAACAAAACAAAAACAAAAACAAAAACAAAAACAAAAACAAAAAAACAAAAAACAAAAAAAACCACGGGGGAGTGTCTTCCGATTCTGTGTAGTTTAAGTCCCTTGATTTCCCTTGGAACTGGTCCGTCTCGCTGGTCTTCTGGGGGAGGGGCCTGCTGTGCTGATTCTCAGGTGTTGGCACTTGGGGGAGCTGCTCTGCCCCTGCCTGGTGCAGGGCTCGGTGGGGGTTGTTCACCCCGTGAGGCTATTTTTTTACAAATTTTTAACATACCTTACTGACTTAGGGGCCAAACAAGGCAGCATTTGGTGGGTTAAGAAAGGCACCTCATTGAAAATAATACACCACAGTGCTGATGAGTGATCCCAGTCACAGGATTTGAGGATGGAAAGGACAATCTTTGGATGATGTTGCTTAGGACACTTGCTCTTATTAACAAGAGTCCCTTCCCACATCGTGGATGGAAGATGGCAAGAGTGCAGGGATGCTGAGTGGCTGCTGAGAACTGACCCATGAGAACAGGTGGACCGGTACATAGTGGTGCATCATTAAGGAGGGAAACCAGCTTCACTTTCCCCACAACTCCAGGAAACTTGATTAGCTGAGCCACCAGCTCCATGAACATGCCCCTCCCCCGCAATTTCTTTCCAATGTGGAGACAATCTTTTCGTATAATTGACAATCTTGTCAATTATACAAAAAAAAAAAAAAAGACATCTATAGATGTCTCAAAATATCAAGGCTGCAAAAGGGAAGAATCTAAAAATGTCATAAATAGAAAAAGAAGAACCATTGGGGTCTTGGTTACTTTTCTAAATAATCATGAATTTCCTGACTGAATGAAATAAATACAATTATTGTAAATTCAGGATATCATTATGGTTTTATTTTTTAGAAGACATTGTGTTAGTTTGTGATCTTACTTTTATGTTAATTTTATCATATTCACTTCTGATCTCACTTTCACACTAGTGAAATTTTAAAATAAAATACCACATTCAAAAAATCAGGATAGCTCATGGAAAGCAGAGCCCCAATTTATTTTTTCTTTTCTTTCTTTCTTTTTATTTTTTTATTTTTTATTTTTTGTGGGGAGAGCAAAGGTATGAGATTAAGTGATACTTACTCCATTATTCAAGATAAATGTTAGTGGAGCAAAAAATTTCTAACAATACACATTATGTGATTGCCTTTCTCATGCTACATTTAAACATAAACACCCTGAAGTTACCTATAATGAACTATATTAGCCATTTGAATTTCAAACTTGAAAATGAAGCCAAAACAGATTTCCATGATAACCTTAATTATTTCTATTCCCTAATTACTCTGATAGCACCATTGATAGTGCCAAATTTTCAATGAGACTATTGGCAGAAATACAGGCTTTAAAAAAAAAAAATTCAGAAGCATTTACAATGTGATTAGCTGAAATATATCAGTGTATATTAGTGACCAATAATGAAGTAAGTAGTCAGGGAAGGGCATATTCAGAAACATTATGTATTGTACCTTCCTAGTACGTCTCTCTTAAATTGTTTTGTTTTGTTTTCTTTCTTTCTTTCTTTCTTTCTTTCTTTCTTTCTTTCTTTTTTCTTTTTTTTCAACCAGGACCTTGAGGTATTTAATTTTCCTCTTGCAAATGATAATTGTTTTCAGACTGCAAAGACTTTTATTCCAAAAATGTACTTTATTATTGTGCTGCAGAAAATCCCTCCTTTACACATGGAATGTATTTACTATATTCAGTATAACTTATTAAAAACAAAACAAAATAAAGTAAATTTATGCCTTAGGCTTCTCATTTCTATTTAAAATATATTCTTTCATGGGTAGATATATTTTTTTCTGAAAATAGTGATTAATTATGGAGTATTTTTTCATAGAGGTACACAAAGTGAATTTTGAATATTGAGGCAAAATGAATATGGGGACCTTGTCATCAGCCATAAACTGTTGGCTATGTGAAGTGCTTAAGAAACTAAGAAAACTCTGCTTATTCTCTCATAATTATAAATACATAAAATACATAAAAATTCACTTACCTAAGCATGCAGTAGGGGCATTTTGACTTATATTATTGGTTTACCTCTAGTTCAGGTTAATAATGATTAAGAGTTTCAATACTCATGACAAATGGAATTTCCAACATAGCAAAACTTTTTCAACATTTTTATTACCAAATCTCTATTTTAAGAAGCTTCAGATCATTTGAACATCCAGATTTTTTCCTCTTTTCCCAGAGCCTAAGCCTTAAATTAAATTATCAATGACTTAATAAATTTCTGAATAAATGCCCTATGGAGAAATGTCTTTTAGCTAACTTTTAATGTAAAACAGACTTACTTTATAAATAATCATTATTCTGGAAGAACACACATTTAAAAAAAGTCTGAGAAACCCAATATAAATTGTTGGAAATAAATGACATTGAACAATTACTGTTAAATTTAACAGAATTTTGGGATTATAAATGTTTTATTTTCCTCTGAAATTAAAAAAAAGAAGTAGAAAAGTCAGAGTTTGACTACTCATGGGATATTGTAATTTTTTAGTTTGAAAAATTACAAGGATTAAACATTTTCAACAGAAATAGAAATACTCAAAAATATTTTGTTACATTTTCAGCAGTCAGTAGGTAATAAATACTTTCTACAGGAAATCTATAGGGTTAATATTTTATAATAATTATAGTTTTAATGTAGACATTTTAATATTAGCTATGATAAATCTCTTTGGTGAAAGGATAATATATAGAGTGTATTATTTTTCCCTTTGGAATTTTGAAATTGAATGAGAAACACACACTATGCAAATATCAATTTATAACATGACACTGATAATTGATTACACACATATATTCTCTAAAGTACCTCTGGCTCAAACCCCTGGGAGGTTTCAACAAATTTGTTCACTATCATATACACTGGAAGTGTCACTGCTGTCACTATGCACCAGGCAATGTTTGCCTCAAGTATTTTGCCTCATTTTATCATCATAACAACTCCATGGTACATATTTTATGATTCTCAAGCTGTGAACTTAGAAACTGAGGAAGAGCAATTAATTTTGCAAAATTCTAATATTTGTGATATAAACCCCACTCTGTTTTGTCTCCAGAACCCATTCTCTTACATTTTTTTCCTTCTATTATGTTCTGAGACAAAGACAAAAAAGGAATTGAATTCCTTGTTTTCTAGAGTTTATAGTGAAGACCTGATCTAGAGAAACCAATAGGGAAAAAAATGAAAAGTAGAGTTTAATATATTGTAACCTAAATATATATATATATATATATATATATATATATATATATATATATTTAAATATACTATATATACAGTATAAAAATTTTATAGTTTATATACATGTACATATACATCTAGTAACCTAATGATTAAAAGAAAAGAAAAGCCTGGTAGGATAGCACAGAAGAGTAATTAACTCTACCATTGGAGGAATAGATGGTGAACAGGGAAGGTGTTGTGGTGACTTCCGTAAGGATGAGGGAGCATCAGTGACTCTAAAATATGCAAACAAATGTGCAATATCAGGAAAAGCAATAGGTTTGATGGCTCAAGGGCAACATAAAGCAAGACTCCTGAGTTCTTACTAATAGGTCAGAAATCTAGAATGTTGTACAGTCAGGACATTGACAAGAATGCAGTTTGGAGAGATATTTAGGACTCATGAAAAAGGGTTTGAATGACCATGGTAAGGGGGCTTGACTATCTTCTAAGCCTTGGCAAAAAAAGTGAAAAATTTAAACCAGGTGTGCATGGGCATTGTTGGGACACAGAAAGTTATCCAATTATATTTGCAAAATAATTACTCGGTAGGCTCTGTAGTACATGGATGGAAATGGCAAGACTACAGATAGAGAGGTCAGCTGGTTCACCACAATATGTAGCCCTTCAATGGCAATGTTTACTTAATGGAAGCTATTTGGCAATTGGGTGGAGATAGTATAGCATGAATTAAACAAGTATCAGTTGTTAAAATACTAGATTTAACATCCTTTTATTTTTTAGGGCCATTTAAAAAATCACATTATATTTCTCAACAATTATTTATTTATTGCATTCCTACTACATTCCAGGCAATCTTGTAGAGCTTGACCAAGACAGCCTTAAAGATCCCCTCAGCTTGACTGAAATTTAGACAGGCTTCTTCCTGACTCTAGGCCCTGTACCTACCTTTTCTTAGAGAATTTACTTTAGAAAATGCTCTTTTGAAATGTATGCGAATCTTCCCCCAGACTCTTGCCCATTTTACTACACAGGAAATGTGAAACATCTCTTGGAAATGTAATCATTGAGGAAGAAAGAGTTCATATCTCGCAGTCTATGTGGAAGAGTAGTGAGTGAACTTGGGAGGGACCAAGTTGTGAAAATAGCTCCAATCATGAAAACAGAGGAAAGTTTACTTTCCCTTCGAGTAAGGTCAATATTAACAAATATGGATGGACTATTTGCCACCTCCCTCCCTCCCAGTCTTTAAAGCTCTTCAGCCCATTGGGGTGCCTGGGTGGCTCAGTGGGTTAAGTGGCTTACTCTTGATCTTGGCTCAGGACATGATCTCAGGATTGTGATCTCAAGAGTCCTGAGACTGAGCCCTGCATTGGTCTCCATGCTGGTGTGGAGTCTGCCTAGGAGTCTCTCTCCCTCTCCCTCTGCCTTTCCTCTCGTTCATACACACACTATCTCTCAAAATAAATAGGTGAAAGATCTTTAAATTTTTTTTAACATAAAATAAAATAAAACTCTCGCCCTTTGTGTCTCCATGGAGCTGTGTATCCAGATTTGAACTATGCTATCTTATTTATTGCTGGCAGTAGTATGAGAATAAAATCAGCCTCTGTCTTCTCCTTTTGTCTACTGTGATTTTTTTCTTTAACATTCCTCATGGTATAACGATTAAAAAACAAAAAATATATATACGTATATAAGTTGATAGACAAAGTGTTGAGAGTATGTATAGAGGAATTACTATAAGTCCTGGACAATTACCTTAAACTTAAGCCATAAAGATAACAAGCCAGAAGGTGGGTGAATATTAAAAAAAAAAGATCGTCAGATTGTTAATTCAATAGATTATAGATTTCGATCAAGTTGAAGTATTGATGGAATTGGAATACTAGAAGGAGTTCATTGGACAAACAGAAGCTGGTGGCCAAAAAATAATTCATGAAATTAGAATTACGGAAGCAAAGCATTTATTGTTAATAATGCACTGCAGCCTATCACCATGGGGGTAAATGAGGGAGATAATATAAACGACATGATGAGTTAAGGGAAAGAATTCAAGGAACTGAGAGGTCAGTGTGTTGAAGAAACACCTTACATTGTTTAAAATTTTTAAATCTAAAAGGTGGTAATATTGGAGAAAGATTTGAGACAGTGCGTGCTAGAATTTAATTCAGAACTCTCAAGAGCCAAAGCTTGGGCCTGAGGATAAGCATACATGGAAAAACGAATGTGGGGAAGAATCCTAAAGACCCAGGACTGTTTACAGTCCCTTCGTCATTGGCAAACCTGGAAAAAATATATATATACCTTATGGCTCTGAGATGTTACGCCGCTTGCTAACATGTTAGCTTATCACCATTGCATGCACGCTGAGAGATAGTGTGACCCTAGGTCGGAGGCCACACTTTATCATCCACAGCAATAGCAGTAGCCAGTGTATTAGCATTTGGGGGCTTGCTCTTCCCCAGTTCCCTCAAGGTAACACTAAGAGGGCCAAGTGATAGCTGCCACACAAGGGATGATCTGATAGGTTAGGGAACCTGAATCTTTTCTAATGGGCAATAAATACACCTACCCTTTGCTCCTAAGGGACGTACTCTCTCTTACAACGCACTTTCCTATACAAACACCTTTGAAAAGATAGTCCCCAACAAATCTACTTAGCACCTCACATACAAGATTTGAAGAAATGCATAAGAAATTGTTTTGCAACACCAACAGCTATACCAAATAATCAATTTAACTATTTTTAATACCTGACTTGTTGATACTTTTATGGGCAAAAAAATGATTTTAAAGAGGATATATTAAATAAATAAATAAATAAAGAGGATATATTTGTTAATATAAAATGAGCTGTTCAATCATTTAAAAGAACTAAATGCTAGTTGCAGTTAGGTTTTACCATTTTAAAGATAATTTTCTCAATACTAGAATGTTGTAGAACTGAACTAAAATGTTATCTGTAATTAATGTTTTCATGGTCTGACTGCTGTCCCTTTTCATTTAGTAAAATTTTACATTTTTAACAACACAAACAACATAACAGTGAACTCAGGCTTTCCCCATTTTTTCCCCCTCAGGTTTTTAAAGACTTTTTAAAATTTACTTATTCATGAGAGACACAGAGAGAGAGAGGCAGAGACATAGGCAGAGGCAGATGAAGAACTCAGTCTCAGGACCCCCGTATCAGGACCTGAGCCTAAGGCAGATGCTTAACCGCTGAGTCACCCAGGTGTCCCTCCCTCAGTTTTTTTTTTTTTTAAACTTAACTTCATTCTTTTCTCTTAACTTGGCCATCCAATTTGACACCTCATCTGGCTTTGCAGATGTTACATAGTCACTCCAGATTTGAGAATTTTAATCGTAGCTATTACAGAATTTATCCAACAAGAACTAGACAATTAAAAACACCGCATATCTAATGAAACTAAAGAAATTTAGAAACAAATGCTTAAACACATGTGAAAAAGTTACAGAGTTGTTTTTTTTTTTTTTTTTTAGTGACAGAGTTTTAATTAGGAATACACATCGTAGTTCAGAGAATACTGGCACTTCATCCAACACTGCTGAAAAGACAAAGCACCTCATTGTATGACCTGATGTCTTCATAGCTGGGAACCAACGGTAGAAAGAATCTTACATTTTCTACTGAATGGGACTGGTGTTCTTTCCTTGGCATCTGATTTCTTTCACTGAGCAGTGGGTCAATAGCTCCAATCAAGTACAACACATCCTGCTGCTGATGGCAACTTCTGAAATATCTTATTATAATAATGCTGTGTTTAGAAATCACCTTGCAAACAGAAGGGTCTCGAGGCATCTTGAAAAACTTTGACAACTAATTTAAAATATACATATGATAGCAGTGACATTGCCTGCTTCTGGGATGCAGACATCTCTTGGGTGAAACATGACAAGTGATTAACAGAACACAGCAACACTGCACAACGGTAAAGGATTCTTCATTTAGTGGGAGTTGGGGGGGAAATCTTAAGATCCACAGAATACGTATTAATGATTAGTGGTTGGCCAAGGTGATAGGGTGAACATTCTTACTTTTGAAAAGTTCTAGGATTTTAATAAGCTCAGAAGGTGTGAGTTCTTAGAAAGTAGATTTGTAGAAGAACATTGTTCTGAATAAATAAAAATCCCACTTCATCGAGCCACTAGAGTATGGAGGCACATGTTTAAATGTAAATGCCTCCTCTAGTTGTCAACCACTTAAAAGATTCTTTTTCTCCATGTGAATTTCTGAGTGCTCTTTCTTATAAACAATAAAGCTCAATTCAGTGACTATTTCTGCGGCATTTACAAAGTGACAGATATTCTAGAAGATATTAGGAATATAAATATGAATAAGGCATGGACTCTGAGCTTGAGAAATTTATCTCACCTGTACATTTAATAGGTTCTTAGTGTCAGGATTTCCCAGATGAGGTGTTAGAAAGATTGGAATGAAACATACATTAAAAAAATTATTCAATTATAGAATGTTAGTATGAATATTTTTAGAATAAAAGGTAGTTTCACTTTTTAAAGTGATAATTACGTGTATTTTTTACTGATTATTGTAGTTTCTTTTAAAAAATCAAATATTGATAGTGACCTATTTTTATTTCCTAGTAAGTAGCATAGCACTATAGTAAAAGAAAAAAAAATCAATACTTTAGACAAGATTAGTAGCTTTTTGTTAATTTACTATTATATAAAGTGGGGATTGTTGGTGACACTATCCTGGGTCTGCTTGAAGATAACAAATATATATACTGAATTGACATAAATTAATTTTTAGTGTGTGAAAATGCCAGACAGGAATGTATCTTGCTGAGGCCCCACAATGTAAGAGCTGATTCTGAATCAATTTGCACCCTCTTCACACTCAGTAATTAATGGTAATTATATTCTGGACCCATTTGACTACATAAGGGAATCTCTTGCTTAAGATTCTACAAAAAAGGGGCACCTGGGTGGCTCAATGGCTGAGCATCTGCCTTTGGCTCAGGTGGTGACCCTGGGGTCCCGGAATCGAGTCCCACCTCGGGCTCCCTGCATGGAGCCTGCTTCTCTCTCTGTCTGTGTCTCTGCCTCTCTCTCTGTGCTTCTCATGAGTAAATAAATAAAATCTTAAAAAAGGATTCTACAAAAATACACACACACACACACACTTATATAGCTTTTGGAGAATGATTGAAACTGTATTTGAATTGAAATATAAGCTTTAAAAAGTGTGCTGCTGTATCGAGAACATCTCCACCTTATGGGAGAATGGGTAAAGAGCTACACCTAACTGTTCTCTGCTCAAGTTTTTTGTTTTGTTTTTGTTCTTGTGTTTCTGCATCATTTGATAATGCTCTTCTGTGCTTTAGTGGTGCTGCTGTTGCTACTGATGGTAATAATTTGCTTTAATGTTTTTATACTAATTATAAGGATTTGTTAGCACTTGCAAGAAATCACTCGTTAATCAATAAAAAGGAAATCTCTGAACTGGTGGGGAAAGGAAGGACCTTCTGGGACTCATTCTTCTGCCTCCTTCTACTACTCTAAAACTAACTGGTATACCGTATAAATAGGTGCTTTTACATCCTTAGGTTACCTGCTTTGTTTGAGATATTTGAGATTAGAGGCCAAGAGTGAATAGAAGGTTAATGTTTGTGTGATTGCAGGTGTACAGACCGAAAGGCCTCTCAATTCCCAGAACCTATAAATATGTTGCATTTTGTGGAAAGAGGGGCTTTGCAAATGTGATCAAATTGAGGACCTAGAGATGGGGAGATTGGCCTGGATTTCCTGGGTGGTAATTGTGATCACAATGGTCTTTGTAACGGGAGATAGGAGAAGCAGATTCCATTCCGAGAAGGTGATGTAATGTGACAAAGGATGCAGAGGATGGAGTAGAGCCACGAACCAAAGCGTGCTGGTAGCCCACAGAAGCTGAAAAATGCAAAAAAAAAGCAACCAAAAGATATGTAGCCAAGCCAACATCTTGATTCTAGGGCTTCTGATCTCCGGTACTATAAGACAATACGTGTATGTTGTGTTTAGCCACTAAATTCTGGGCAACTTGTAACAACAATGATAAGAAACTAATAAAGCAACAAAATAAAGAATGCCCTGATTAAATCTTTATTCTTTACCCAGGAAATTTATTTAAAATGATAATATGATAATCAATCACCTTCACTAAAACAAAACTAAAGCTTTAACTATACAAGATGAGTTACTAATGGAAATTCTTTTTTTTTTTTTAGATGAACAGAAAAGTGGCCCTATTTTGCATGTGGGCATATGATTATTACTTTATGTATACCCCTCCCATGACTGGCATTTGGGCTCATGGAAAGGTATTCATTCATCCAAAGCCATCTGGCATTCTCTGTGAAATATTGTCCTGGTAGTTTAGGACTTAAGCAATTTTCAAGATTATATCTTGCTCCCATCTTCTTGAAAATTTCAGGTAGTATGAAATAAAGTAGCTGCCAACTGCTCGAATAGCAAGCTCAAAGTCAAAGTCAATTATGACTCAAATAAGAATTATCACAGAGCTGGGTTACAGAAAGAACTTTAAAGGCAATAACTTCACTTTTTCTTAGCTTGGCAATATTAATATTCTAGAGTTGGACATTAACATGCCGAATGGCCTAAAAGATTAATGAGCAACTTCAAAGAACCATTAGTGACAAAATGAAATCTCTCATTATGTTTTCTTTCTTTCCTTCTTCTGTGTTTTTTCCATATCACACCTGTGAGATGCTCAGATGAGAATGGGTATACATTTGGCCAGATGTTTTCAGTTGGGGGTCCTTTGTCTTTGAAAACACCACATAGAGGTGAGATAAAGGAATAGAACAGTGTAACACCTGCAACAGGTATCCATTAATTGTCTTTCTGCATTCAGTTTCCCCTTGAATAATAAAAAAAACATGAAGAAATTAGACCATTTTTGTTCTCCAGGAAATTCAATGAATGGTTTTCCAAATTACTGGGTGCTTATATAAACACCTGAAATTCTGAAGGGTAAGCTCACCAAAACTTTTACAGTGCTTATTAGGAAAGCTGGCAGTCATTTTCACCCCATGCCCTGTGAGAGGTCAAATCTGAAGGTTAGATTGGGATCAGTGTATTGTCAGTTATACACTGAATATCATTCAATGTGTTAAAGATGGCAAAGAGAGGTGAGCAGCATCAAAGAAATCCATAGGCAGCGATGAAAGCCTGCAAAGACAGTGGTGAAATTAAGACAAGATGAGTGATCTTTGATGAATAATATCCTTATTATGTGGCCTGGATGAATCAGGGATGTTATTGGAAGGGGCAAAGAGACCAATACACCATGACTGCTTTTGTTTTTACTTTTCATATAAATCCTGTCTGTTTCATTAATTAGTGAAAGGACAGATGTTGTGTTACCATTTTCGATCATTTATTGTCTTCCAAAGTTCCTTTCATAGGTTGTTTGTTTAAAAGGACAGCATTTCCCTTTGTATAATTCACTTCTCTTAGTGCCTTAAGTCTTTCAGTTTGGAAGCCATGAAAGGTTGTTAAAGGAAGAACTCTATTCTTTAGCAAGATTAAGTTAAAGGAGTTGCCAGATTTTTCTCACAAGCTAGTGTGTGAAGAGGGTCCTACGACTACCCACTCATCCATCTATCATCAACGAGCTGCCATTCCTATTTTCCTCCTTTGTCTCTGTCTTCTTCTTCTCTTAGGTTAGGAGTAAAAGTTAAAAAATTAACACCCTTTCAACTGCAGCTGGAGACATGAGCAATGAGCTGGGCGATAATAGATGCTTAATCTGCTGTCTCATGAGACAAAGGTGTCAAGGAAGCTGGAACTGCAAAAAGAAGGAAAATTTTAGATGGAAATACTACTTTGTAATCATCTTATGGTTCTTGTCAGTTTTTCTTCCAGTCTCCCTTCTTACAAAGCCATACCTCACATAAAACTGCATTTTTTTTTGAGACATACTTCAAGAACCAAAGAATTACTCAAGTAAGGGAGAATTAGTAGGAAATTTGATTTCTACTTAGATTTGCTATTACTTGGTGGGTAATTGTGGGGAAACCATTGTTTCCAGTAGAGATAGTGAAAAATTCTGAGGTTAGTAGTAGTAACCGAGTGTTTACCAGGATCTAATTGTTTTAATATTACCAAAATCTAGGACCCAGGTATTGAGAAATTCACCCATTCCTCTTTCTAAAGCCTTTCTATTCTGCCTTAAAAGTAACTCGAGGCACATGGGGATGTAGAATGAGATTATATGCACAAAGGTATGATATACTTATGTATTACATATAATACCCTTGAAGAAAATTGGGGAGAAAATCCCATAGAAATAGTCTTAAAATATACAAAAAATATTCTGAAAACACAAAAAAGGTGTATTATGCTGAGAATTATATCCAGATTTCTTTAAATTATTTTTCCATTCTTCTTTTTCTTAATACTCTAATAGAGATCTGTCTCAAAGACTGTCCTCTCCTTTTCCAAATTCTCCAAACTATCTCCACAAAGAGCTCACTTTCTCTTTCTTTCAACTCTCCCTCCCTTCTTTTCTTGAATATTTATTCTTGTCTCTAGTAAGTAATCTGCTTTCAAATATAAATCTCTCCAGCTTTCCCACCAACTTTATACCTCCATCTGCTGCATAATAAAACACAAGACCTAGCAGGTTAGCACCATATCTTAGAAGGTACTAAAATTGAAGAGAAAAGGTCAAGAAGATATTAATGAATTACCCTTAGTGGGCATAATAACCACATGGTCTGATTTCTTTTCTTCCTTTCTTTCTTCTTTCCTTTCTTTACCTATACATTGCCTTCTCACCTTTTTTTTTTTTTTTTGCCATTCTAATACTTATCATATTTTAAGATTTTAAGGCCAGTTATACCTCACTTGATATATTAAGCTAATCACAACTATTTATCATCTGCTTACCTGCTTATTTTGCACAAGTAATCTTTTTTTTTTTTTTTTAAGAGTATTATTTATTTACTCATGAGAGACACAGAGAGAGGCCCAGGGAGAAGCAGGCTCCCTGCGGGGAGCCAGATGTAGGACTGGATCCTAGGACCCCAGGATCATGACTTGAGCCAAAGGCAGATGCTCAACCGCTGAGCTACCCAGGTGCCCTTGCACATGTAATCTTAATTTTTTAAATGTAGTGTTCTTTCTCCACCAATTATTCACTTTGAACCCTTTATGTTCTTGCTCCTTACCTGGAATGTAAATTATTTGAGAATGGGGCTACGCTTTGTATTTTTATGCCCCACAGTGTCTAATGCAGCCTATGGCATGACATAGTGGTTAACACAGCTTTACCTGGTTTGTGTGAAGACTTGTGTAGGGTGTTTGCCAAGGGATTGGAGATTTGCAATCTTTGCCTAGTCTGAGATAATTATGTCCTCATAAATATCAGCATTAAACTACAGCTCTCTGTTGACTAATTTAAATAAAACTGCTGCTTGCTCTGTTCTCTAATGAGCTTAATTTACAGATGTATGCCCTAAACTCGTGAACTGGATGAGTTTATAATTGGAACTTAAAGGAGTGAGACATTGGTGATGACAAAACCCAGGGCTAATATTGGTGTTGAAAAGTGATGAAAAAAGGACGGTGAACAGGTAAGAGAGGCAGAAGGGTAACTACGTGAAATGCTATAGCTCTGTTCACAGGCAGCTTTGGAATGTCTCTGTTCTCTCTGTCTTTCCTTATTTTCAAAGACAACTGGTTCACACTAAGGAAGTTTGTTGGGATAAATCTTTTTTGGGGAAGAAGGTTGCAGCTGATCCTACCTGCACAACTGACAGCATTGTCCAACGTGTCTCCTCCTCATACCCTAAATTCCAAATCTGAGTGAAGATCACAGTACGTTTCTCAGTGTTTTGTAGGCAACAAGCCTGGATCTCTGTTTTAAAACATCTTGAAAAAAAAATCAAACATTTGAGTAATGGAAGGAAAATAGAAGTATTTGTAAATCCCAATGTAGAGTTCAGTTAGATAGTTGCTTTATGACTCTGGAGACCCATAAGCTACTAATTATTTTCCTTTCTTGTGTTGAGTATATTACAAGTCTGCACTTTGCCTTTAGTGGAATTGTCTATCACATATTTTCAAGTGTTGCTTAATAAATCATAGTACAAGTCCAGTTCTTACCCAGTTCATTCAGATGAATAAAGTGAGTATCAGTTCTTTCACATAAATGTTATAGTTGATAATGACTTCAGAATTACCCACAATTGTGTCCTTGGCTCTAATACAACTGAATGATATGGCTAAAGAGGGGGGGGTCTCTAATTTTAGCTAATCAGTATGATGAATACATAAGCTTTTTAGAAGATGGCTATGAAGTATAGCGTCAACTTCAGAGATACAAAGTACACTTGAAAAAAAGTTGCTGGATCGTTTTCTTAATTTTACTTTGTAATGTTTTCATTCAAAGCATTTCTGAATATGTAACTTATATTTACAGTACAAATACATGAATCACACAGATAATGCCTATAACAAGATTTCTCTTTTAACCAATCTTAGATTGAAGTTTGGAAAATCATTTTGTCAGCTCAGTTGTAATAGATAAAAACAGGATATCAAGAGGCACAAAAGCAAATAAAGCATATATAAAAATCAGTTAAAACTAGACCTTGAAAAGAGAGAGGAACTTCGATATCAGTTATCTGATAGAGATGCATAAGACCAGAGGGAGAAAAAGTCACAGGTGTACAATCAAGCTGTCACACAGCAGTGGAACCTGTTCTAAATCTGAGCAGTAATAGTTGCCATTTCCTATTTAGAAAAATGCCTTCTCTCATCCTTTATATTCCCAAAGTGTGTATCTCCTGCAATCTTCTGTAGAACCATTGGACTCACTACTTGGTTTTGAATTTGGATTTTTTTAAACTACCACTGCCACCTAGAATTGCTCATGATCTGTCCTTTTCATCTTGTACACTACTAAACTATTATTATAATGCCATTATTTGATACGTGTAGATCAAGTTTCTAAGGAAGAGACAATAGGAAAGAAGTTTCAGGGTGAAATGACTAGAGGTCAAAAATTATGGGATTACTAGGACCAAGATGTTGGGGGTGGGAAGAGAGAGATAGAGAGGAAAAAGCAGGGGACGAGATAACATAACAGTGTGGTTAGAGAGAAAAAAATAAATAAAATAAGTAGGTCGGAATAAAAAGTAAAAATTATCAGATATTATTTAGTTGTCGTTTTAGTGGACAAATGTATAAATACTACTATAAAAATGCAGATACTATCAGGTTTACTTTCACTATTTTCCCAAAATATAAAGTAACTGGCTACATTGCATTTACAAAAGACATGCTTATGATGACTTATGATGCAAAGGCAAAAGTGAAGGAATAAAAAAAATGCAGCAAAAATGAAAAAAACGTGTTACAAAACGTTCACTCATCAATACTAGCATAAGATTAAAAATCGTTCAAAGTAAGCTGAGTTGTTTAAGAATAAAAGGATTATTTAAGTGATACGTGTTAGAGTATATTCACTCCACGAAGAAAATTTACCTGTAACTACACAGTCAGTAACAGTGGCAAAATACACAAAACCAGTCTGTCTCCATGTCACTGATCAAATGTTTTTCAATATTAGTTTCGCTTTATCTGTCTCCAATATTAATTTAATTAGGCTAATCTGCATGACTCCCAGTCCTATTCATCTGTTTTACTGGGCTGGTACCCAGTGTACTCTGGCCCTACTGAGATGGCAACCCTCTCCCCTCCATGTGTTCCGTATCTGATAGAGCTCTTGTCAAGCCATGATTTTATGCATGCTCAGCTACGTGATTCCCTTTCTCTGTTGCTAGTCTATAGTGCTGTTTATGTGGGGACTACAATGTCCAAGATATACACACGCGTGTCTCTTCTGGTTATTTCCATTCAAGCATCATCTCTTTAAAATAAAGTGGTGATAGGATGTGACATGAAGGATCAAGACCTTGGAGCGATCACCTCATTGAGGAATAGACCACAGTGGCCTATTATCCTGTTGGCCTTTGTCCCATCTTCCCCAATCTCTGACGCATGAAATGATTTTGGAAATGGTATGAAGCTGATGTTTCTTATTCTGAATTCTGGTTAGATTGACCTGTGCAGTTCAAAATGGTCAATGTTTTCCAGAATTCATTTCTGGCTTAGAAAGTCACATTAGACATTAATATCCTAAAGGCTCTGAGGGTTTCTAACATAATATAAACAAACAAATAAAAAATGAAACTCCTCTAACTTTGTGTAACCAAGATTTTCTCGGAAGTATTTGCCAAATGCCCTTTAATGAATATGTTAGGATCCTGATTTTAGAATTTATGGAGCTCACTTTGACAATTCTGATTTAGAATAATGTCTTTGTTAAAAGTAGCTTGGGCTGTTTAACACTTCCCTCTTTTTACCTGATCCATAGTTTTATTATTGAAAATGTCAATATGTAGGCCATTAAGAGCTCATTTTGTAATTTTTCCTACATATAAGAATTTTTAAACAATATCGGACAGATGGCTGTGTATCTAGTTAGGAATGTTTTCCTGAGAAGCTATTCCATAATCTTCTGCAACCACCTGTTCAAATATCCAGCTGTCCTTACTAATCATGAAGTATTTATTCAGATTTAACCAAAGAAGAAAATTAAATGTTTAAAAGTAAAAAAAAAAAAAATCACAATGATTCTTTGACATGTCAGTCTTAGCAACTGATCCAAGGAAAATGGGGTAGACATAGTTATTTTCAAGGAGATTTAGAATGTCTAGCTCCATTTTGAAAGTTCAGTTTCTGATTCTAGCAGTATTAATATTGAGATAAAAAGCAATGTTCAACTATACCTGTATTAAGACTATCCAAAAATCTATAGTGGTTAATGTGTAGAGAAAAGTTTTGACGTAATTCACAGTGGTGACTGAATTAAAGGTCAACTGAGAACTGTTTGATACACTTCCTTGGATCCTAAGATATTACTAATTTTGTCAAAACAGTCAGTGGAATGTCATCATAGCAAAAGCTCTTTAACCACTTTCTGGAAGAAAAGAAGCTCAGATCAACGACCAGGAAGTCTGAGTGGTGGGAACCCAACCTCAGCATTGGATGGGGTGGGAAGACATGCTGAGATACTCAGGGGGGTTCTCAGAACTGCCTTTATTCTTACTGATGACATCAATGAGTCATGGTTCTTTGAGAAATTTGATTTATCCCCATTTAGAGATGTGATGCTAAAAATCATACTCTTCTTCCTCAGTTGAAACTCTCAACCATAACCCGTTTTCAGATAAATGCTTAAATGCTTTTGATATGTTGCTGAGACATTTATGCATTTTCATTTGAAAACACATTTCTCAGGTATCTCCTTCTGAATGTTGGAGTTGACATCTCTGTTTAGTACCTTATAAAGCATTACATATGTTCATGGATTTAACATACACCATTTTAATTATTTTGATTTGAATTTTATCTTAGTCATTTTAAACAACTTATTCTGTAGTCTTTAGAGACAGAGAAGATTAAGACTGCTCTTCAATTCAACAAACACTTGTATAAGCTTAATATAAGCTCCTTGTATTTTAACCTCTATTATTCTCCCGACAAGAATTGAATGTGTTCTTCTTTTTCAGAACTTTTCTTTTAATCAGAATTTCTAGCCCATTCCTCCAGCAGTTATATCAGCTCTCTCCTAAAATTCCTAAGCCAAACTTGTCTCTGCCAACAAGATTTTTCATATTAATTTTACCAATTTGAATCATCTAATGTTAGTTCCTTTTGGCACCTATATACATTGCTAGTCTGCATTTATTATTCTTCTTAATACATGTAATTTACATAATTATAACTCTATCTTTACAGGAAGCAGAAAATTGGCAGTGTCTCAGTGTGCTGTATCAGTGTTTTGAGAATGATGTCTCATGTCTGTCTGTGTAAACCAGCAAGCACTATAGTTACATCTTCCTGAGGATATCTTATCATTTCTTGCTTTAGAGTCTCTTAGTTTAATTATTAGAGTGAGGCCTGATCCCAAAGCAGGAGAACAAATGAATTCTGGGAGACATCTCACACTAGTACACGATTTTTCATGGAACAGGATACATTCTCAACTAAAAATCAACGTCCTAGATTTCAGGCATCTACAAAAATTCATTGAGAATTCTCATAAGTTTCCACAACCCTGCCTCCTGTGTCCCTAGCTCCCTTCCCATCTTTTAATCAAATGAGGGGAATAGACAATGTATATTATCAAGAGTTTTAAGGTTTAAAGGAAATCTAATTAATAATCTTTCAGATTCTTTTTTTTTTAAGCTTCCAGATTCTGAATCAAATGATAAATGAAGAATCTAGGAGGAAATTTAGTGTTATTCCCCCCCCCCCCCCCAGATTGGAGTCCCTTTTGGGCCCAAGAACTAAATAGCCTTCTCGTTACTTATTCAAGAGAAGAAGCTGGAGAGCTGCAGAGGTACAGCAGTGCTGGTGAGGGAGCAGAAGAGAAGAAGCTGGAGAGCTGCAGAGGTACAGCAGTGCTGGTGAGGGAGCAGAAGGTAAGCTGAGGGCAAACACAAGCTAACACCCATCAATTTCCCCTCCCCTACCCTGCATGGGATATACGTGACATTCCTCATGAATTCCTGGATGCCCTAGAACAAATGAAAGGGAAAAGCAAATGGTTAGCTGATAGAGATCACAGTCATGTAGGACGTGAATCATCCATCTGCAACTGTCTTAATGATTTACAAGAGAAAAACAATCTCCAGAAACCTATAGACTCAATTTTCTGGAGTCCTAACATCACCCTCCCTTCCATAGGATAAGAAAATTTCATATAATCAGTCACTCTTTGCAACCCAGTACAGCTTTTTCTGCCCGTGGGTCCTGTCCTCATTCTTTTAAAAAAACACCTTTTTGCGCGAAATACACTCAAGAAGTCTTTCTTAGCCATCAGTGCTGCACCCCACTATTTCAAACCATATCATTTTGGAGTCCTTACATGGGGCTTTGAGTCTTTTCATATGGACTCTGAGCCTTGGTGCAAACTTGATGAGCACTTCTCTCCTCTCCCTTTATTTTCATTTCAAGGGCTTCTCAAGGAGTATAGTCTTACTGGACCACTTTCATGTTCATTGCTCAGGCTATAATCCTTGGGTCTTTTGGCTGGAAGTTAGTACCCTGACCAGAATGGTAATAAGACCCAGAAATTTGATGCCCTCCCTTTATTCCTGTCCCCATACAAAGTTATCTGTCTTGGGCATGCAATAGCCATCTAAGTCACCAGGAAGTCTACCAGTCTTAGGAGTCCTGTGTGAGATTTCCTCATTGGTCTAATGTGATCCCCTCCACATCTCCCGTCCAGCCACTTATGGCCATGAGACCTCCACTTGGAGGTGGCCAAAACCAGTACCTGACTAAATTAAAATCCAGCTGGGGACTGTTTCCTAAAGAAGATGGCCGTAAAAGACTATGCATGTTGGAATGTCACCATGATGCATTTCTATCTTTGCTATTTTCTGTCATTGTCCTCTACTCACTACTAAAGTTACAAAATTGGGTAATTTCTCCTTGTAAAACTTTCCTAAGTGTTTTCCATGGGTTAAAAATGGTGGGTTCTTCAAGGAAAGGTAAAATAAAGCAAGGTCTTCATGGCACAGCCTTGAAGGCATGGCATCTCAGTCCGTATACCCACACCCATTTGGCAGTCTAGAATGAGATGGGATGCCTCCTCCAGGGCTTTTTTTTTTTTTAAGATTTTTTTTTAATAATAAATTTATTTTTTATTGGTGTTCAATTTGCCAACATACAGAATAACACCCAGTGCTCATCCCGTCAAGTGCCCCCCTCAGTGCCTGTCACCCAGTCACCTCCACCCCCCGCCCTCCTCCCCTTCCACCACCCCTAGTTTTTCCCAGAGTTAGGAGTCTTTATGTTCTGTCTCCCTTTCTGATATTTCCTACCCATTTCTTCTCCCTTCCCTTCAATTCCCTTTCACTATTATTTATATTCCCCAAATGAATGAGAACATATAATGTTTGTCCTTCTCCAATTTACTCATTTCACTCAGCATAATACCCTCCAGTTCCATCCACGGTGAAGCAAATGGTGGGTATTTGTCATTTCTAATGGCTGAGGAATATTCCATTGTATACATAAACCACATCTTCTTTATCCATCATCTTTTGATGGACACCGAGGCTCCTTCCACAGTTTGGCTATTGTGGACATTGCTGCTATAAATATCGGGGTGCAGGTGTCCCAGCGTTTCATTGCATCTGTATCTTTGGGGTAATTCATTTATTCATGAAAGACACAGAGAGAGAGAGAAAGGCAGAGATACAGGCAGAGGGAGAAGCTGGCTCCATGCAGGGAGCCCGACGTGGGACTCGATCCTGGGAATCTGGGATCACACCCTGTGCCAAAGGCAGACAGATGCCCAACTGCTGAGCCACCGGGGCATCCCTCCTCTAGGGCTTTTAATAGCAGGGTGATGATCATAGTGATTCTATTCATGGGATGACTCATGTCGCTTTGACACCAGGAACCTCTGACATACCCTGCACATGGAACACCGCCCGGAAGTCGTGTGGTGGGGAATGGTGGGGGTGGGGGTGAGGGAAACAGTTTCTTTGGTAATGGACCTTCTCTCTTCTTCAGTTCCCGGGACTCTTCCTTGCAATGCCTTTTAACCTACTGGAAACAATTCATATCACAAAATGAAAGGACTGATCTGTGACCTTGCATGGTCTCCATGGGATCTACCAATTAGATCTCTTCTATAGGAAACAGGGCAGAAGGATCGAGGTACACCAGGTCCAGGCCTTCATGGCTTTAAATCAGGACCCCAGCCTAAGGACCTCTTACAGAACGTGTTTGGCCACCAACCAGGCAAGTAAATTTCCTCCTGACATGTTGGATGATAATTATCTAAATAGGCCTTCTCCTGACAAAACCCAGGTTGCTGGAGAAAACACAGGTCCTCCTTAGTGAAGGGGACACTGCCTCTCTCACTGTTCCTCCTGATTAACTCAAGTCACCTAATAAGCTATGATAGTAATAATAAGCTCTGATAATTGGACCCAACTATCTCCAGTTAGTCTCATTCAGGACAAAGACTTTAAGGAATAATCCCAAGCAGCTGTCAAAACTCTCCTCGTATTGAGGAAGTTCTCTGTGTTCTTCCTCCTGACACGGACTGCCTAATTCCACTTTTTGGTGGAAAAAACAAACAAACCAACAAATCTGCATCTGCTTATCTGTCCAAACTGACAGGCTTTGGGACCAGGAGACACCTCTCCCTGTCTCTGGACTTTAATCCATCTCCAGCCTTCTGGGTGGCACTTCATCTCTCCTGCTTTCCCTTCTCCCTCCTCTTGTTTCTGCACTACCTTGAGTAGACCCTGCATAACTGGCTCCTCTACCTTCTTCTGTGCCTCCCACCATTGGCTCCTCCTCCTCCCCTTGTTGTCCCCAGATCTAGGAGTAGCCCCTCAGACTTGACCCTCCCCACTTCAAATTTCCCCGCTGGTGCCTCAAGCAAAAATTGACAATGGGGAACAAATTGGTTGACTTTTAAGTGGACCCAGTAGAACATAATTCAGCATTTGAACTAATTGATAGAATAAAAAGTTTTATCGAATACACTCAAGATCTCTTGCAATTTGTCAGCAAAAAGCTTACTTAAAATAACGGCTAATTTTGTCTCAAAGTTTTCATGGATATTTGTTAAGATAGTTTTTGTAATCTAAAACTTCAGAGTTTTGCTTGAGTGACAGATCGGGATTGACTTCATTGGGCATTTAGGTTTTTTCCAAATAAAATGGAGTGCCTATGGCATTGATTACTGAATGTAAGTTTGTGTTTTTCGGCTTCTTATTGCAGAGAAACAGAGTATTTGAGTGTGTTGGTAAACATGGTTTGTGCTTAATTGATTCATAAATTTGCCATTTAAAGACTTCTAGTGTGACAGTTCACAATTAGTTACTACTACTTAGTTTTCACTGGAGACTAAGGTTTCTAAGAGTGCGAGATTCTAAGAGTGCTAAATGTGATTAAGACTGATGGAAATAAGGGAAACAACTCTGTATGTAGAAAAGTAAGAAATATGTAAGAAAGATATAAGAAATGGGAATACATTTTTGTTGAAGGAAAAAGAAAGTAATTTTGTCCTAAAATGAGACTGGGTGTTTGGAGAGAAATGGCTTGGGACAAAATCTGAATGCAAAAGAAAGTTATAGAAGGTTTGTGAAGAGAAATCTTTGGAAAGGAATTTTATATGCAATCAGGATGGACTAAAGTTGAAATGAATGGATTTTAAAAGTACACAGGCATAGGATTGAAATTCTGCTTTTCTCTCTGTTAAAAAAAAGTTTTCTTAAATTGTTGGTCTGTTCTTGATAAGGAAATGTAAAAAAAAGTTGCTTTCTCTTTTCTCTGCCCAGTTTCTATGTTTCGTCTTTATCAGGTCTTTGATGACTTAGTCAAAACTTCTCAATATTAAAAGATGTAAGTTTTGGGGCACCCAGGTGGCTCAGCGGTTGAGCCACTGCCTTCGGCCCAGGGTGTGATCCGGGGATCCAGGAATCCAGTCCCACATCGGGCTCCCTGCAGGGGAGCTGCTTCTCCCTCTGCCTGTGTCTCTGCCTCTCTGTCTCTCATGAATAAATAAATAAAATCTTTTAAAAAAATACAGGATGTAAGTTTTGCTAACAATTATATAACTCTATATATTTGCCTTTGAAATCTGTATTGTCACCTTCGTTGAATAAATAAGTTTTAAGTTTTATAATGATCTGTAATTCTATTTTAGGCATGTACTTTAAAAACTTACTAAGGTTTTTTAACAAACTTTTTCAAGCTTTAAATTGTAAATGAAGTTTTTTTTGACTTATTAGGTTTATTTGGTATATTAAGTTACTTGGAAAGTACTGTCAGACAAAGAATGATAAGCCTTAGATTATGTTTGGGTAAATGCTACAACTATTCTAGAGATATATGAAATTCCTTAAGTTTTAATATCTTCTGGTATAAAGTCATCACTTAACAGTCTAATTATTCAAGTATTATTTGTCACAGAAATAACCAGATTTCCTTGTCAAGCTACAGTATAATGAACCTCATCAGATGTTTAACCATGTCCATTTTTGAATCTGTTGTCATTTACGGTTATTGTTCTTATTCTCTTGTGAAACATGTTTCATCTTCTTGCAGGGTTCAGGGTTGAGTGGGAGCATGAGTCTCTCTGACACAAAAGGGTGAAGTGATCGTTTATTAAGTGAAGGTGAGGACAGAAAGACACTCTCAAGAGTGAAAGCAGTCCTTTTGCAGTCACCAAATGATGTAGTTTTGGAATACCGGTGAAGTCCGGAGCCAATGGGCCAAGAAAAAATGATTGGGATGTCTTTGGTGCAAATAGATGATTTTATTAAAGCAGGGACAGGATCTGTGGCAGAAAGAGCTGCGCTGGGGTCATGGGGAGGGGCCCATTATATACTTTCAAGTTGGGAGGGGGTTAGGGACAGCATAAGTCTCTAAGGAATTTTGGAAGCAAGGTTTCCAGGACCTTGAGGGGGCTAGCTATTGGGAAAAGGTCATATGTTACTGTCTAATAAAACCTTAGTCATGAGACCCTTCATATGTACATCTGGGGGCCAAATGCTTGGGGGATGATTGTCAATGTCTAGAGATAAAGAAGTTTCCAAAGGACTTACAGGATCCTGGGGGGTTGGGCTAAGATTGCCTTTGCCCTTAGCAAAGTGTCAACATCCAGGCAGTTGAGTCCGTAGAGGAAGGTCACTCTGCCTGTTTCAAGGACTTGACAATGTGCTGTAAGGTATATTTAATAATGTAAGGAAATTTAATAATTTTTCTTCTGCCTTTGTTTCTCACATCAATCTTCAAGGAGATTCACAAAAATGACTTTATTTTTGAAATATATGGGTTTTTAGTATCTTTAAAATCATAAAGCTAAAATGGGTAAGAATTTCCAGAACTAACTCTGAAGCTGCATTCATGCAACTGAATAAAAACTAATAACCTGTGACTAAATATACTAAGGAAGATGATTATAGTTTTTGTGACTCTTCTTTTGAACATTGGTGGTTCTCTAATGTTTGCTCTTCCAGATTAAGGAACTTTCTCTTAAGATAGCCATTCCTTTGTGAACAAATTGAAGCATTTAACTTTTCTCTCAACCTGAACCCTCTTAAATTCAAAAATTCTCACTGAGCATTCTTTCTTTCATGGCGATCACAGTTACCTGCACAAGATCAATAAGAATCTGCTCTTCTTGTAACAAGACAACACTGGAAGCATTGGGTGTTCCAAGGCCTTGGCTGGAATGCAATATTTGTGAGTCTCAGATATGACCATACAGATTTAAGGAACTAAGGTTGACCTTATGTAACATGGAGCCAATAAAGCCTCTTGGAATCTTGCTTACAAAGTTCCCAGCAGGTTTACTAGGTGAGTAAAGAACGTCACTTCCTGGCAAGTGCAGGAACCTCAGGATGCTTTGGGAATCTCGAGAAGAGGGATAAACCCAAATCTACAGGCATTGAAGAATGTCTGATGGCAAGTATATGACTTGGCTTCTGGCCTAGAGAGGCTACTAAAAGTTCAATCTAGAGATTCCCTATAAAAAGTTCCAGTTCTAGCAAAGCACATTTTAAAAGATCAATATGGCCAATCGCTATTCTTGCCGAGTTCATGTAAATAATTAGACCAAGTTGTTAAAACTGGTTTGTTTTACAAACCAATTAGTATTGATTTGACTATCTCTGGAAATGAGGGTAATTATTGAGAAAAATTATGCTTCAATAACACATCTTTGTAGATATTACATTTTAATAATGTTTATTATAAACTAGAGTAGATCTTAAATTCTTCTGGTTTCCTCAAATATTTGGCTATGGCTCTCCAACTAAGATTTCCAAACTCCTTCCATTCTCTTGACTCAAAGTCATTAAAAACTAAAACTGCCTTTTTTCTAAGAGCCTTAATACTGATGCTGGACAACATGAGGTAAACTTCAGAGAAATAGCTCATGTATAGACAGTCTTCTTGCTTGTTATTCTATGGGGATAATAACCAGACCCATGTGCATATGATAATTTGAACAATTGGAAAATGCGATAGATTCCCCCCAATAATTGTATATGAAAAGCCTTTTCTCACTATAGACCTATCAATAGAGAAGGAGTGTAGTGTTTTGTTAAATTCTTCACTTGAGGCTGGGTTAATTCATAAATCTCTGAATTAATATACGAACCGTATCCTCCTTAAGCCTATCTGACAGTTACTAGCAACCCACCCCATATACACCAAGGAAATATGTTTTATTTAAAATTAAATACAGCAGGGGACTTAAATCTAAAATGGAAAGGTCCATATAGGGTCATAGTATGTACTCCCATACCATAAAACTAGGACATTCCTCATGGACTCCTATATCAAGAATTAAACTCATATCTTTCTCATAGGACTCCAGTGTGCCAGCTAATGTGTCTTCTTATTCCTGTGACCCTATGGAAGACTGCAAACTTCTCTTAAAATGAAAATGGTGGTTGTACCTCTTTTTTTTTCTTTCCCCAATCTATAATGACAATTACTGCTTACAATGGGCCATTCAAAAGAATCACCACAGACCTTTGAATTACAAATCAAAAAAACTCACCGGATTCCCACTGCCTGTTCCCACTCCATCTGAGGATGCTTCAAGCCTGACATCCAAAAATCTTCTCTCCATCAGCACTGGAGACCAGACGCCTGGTTTATCATCTGCTCTAACCATTAAACTATATTTTTCCTTTGTTTCTATAAAGGTTACTCTTCTTAATTACCTAACTGCTTATGAAACAAAACAGAGTCCATATGGGGGCTAAAACCACCTGCTACATAATTAAGGCCTTAAATGGCTCTCAAAATAGCATTATATTATTAAACACTAAAATAAGTCCAATGCATAAAACACTTCTATAAAATTGAATGCTGTTAGATGTGTCAACAGCAGCACAAGGTGGAACTTGTTCTATCATAAAAAGAGAAAGCTGTAATACATTCCCGATTTATCACAGAAGTATTTCTGGGTTTCAACCTGACATGAATACTCAAATTGGTGCTTTCCTTTAGTGATTGGTGAAAACTCCTGGACTGGAGGAAAATTACGGTCAACTATCAAAGGGCTTTTATTCAGGCTTATTTTTCTCATAATAATAGTAACCTTATTTTGCTGTCATTTTCGATGCCGATGATACGGGAGAGCTTGGTTCTTATCTCACAGAGTCGAAGAATGAATCTCAAGGCCACAAGAGAGTGAATAAAGGGATAAAAGTTTATTAAATAAAGACAAATAAAGCTCTCACGAGTGAGAGGGATCCCGACAGGGTTGCCACTGAGGGCTTTTTTGCTGGCCTTTTATTGGGAACCTAACCCGGGAACCCAAGGCCTTGAGATGTCCTTGTGCTGTCTCGGTTTGAGATAGGACTAGTGATAACATCTTTAATGCCTTACTTCTTCTTTGGAGTCTGGTTATTCTTTGTTGGTCACGGATGACTGTCATAAAAAGACACCCTCCCCGCCCACACCTAGGGCAGGGTGATCTGGCTTGCTCCCTCATCTCTGGTTTCCTTACTCCTCAGTATTTCAGGGATTTCTGGGTGCCTGATTCCGTGGCCCCCTACCTAGCCCTGCCTAGCCCTGTTTGTCCCTAACTCAACAAGACTCCTTCACTGCCATCATTCCAACTGACAGATGGAATCCCAACTGACAGATGCTTTCTGATGAAGTTTTGGAATGTAGGTGAAGTCCGGAGCCAATGACCAAGAAGAAATTCTTCAGATGTCTTTGGTGCAAAATGGTGGTTTTAGTAAAGCATGGGGACAGGCCTGGGGGGCAGGAAGATCCGCTGCCCTGGGGCCTTTGAGGGTGGCTGATTATATACCTGGGAGTTGGAAGGGGTTTGAGGATAGTGTCCTCTCTAAGGAATTTTGGAAGCAAGGTTTCCAGGACCTTGAGGGGGCTGGCTATTGTTGGGAAAAGGTCACTTATTACCATCTAATAAAACCTGAGTAATGAGACCCTTCAGATGGATATCTGTGGGCCTTGTGCTTAGGGGGATGATTGGTAACATACATCTTGGGGGGTTTAGAGATAAAGGAAATTTCTAAAGGAATTTTTATACGTTAATGCAGACTTACAGGATCCTGGGGGTTGGGCTAAGATTGCCTTTTACCCTTGGCAATGTATTAACATCCAGGCAGTTGAGTCCATAGAGGAAGGTCCCTCTGCCTGTTTCAAGGACTTGTCAAATGTGCTGCCCAGACTTGTACTTTGTCCTCAGCTAGCCCTGTTCCCCATCTGAATATCTCACACAAAAGAAGAACATCTCACAAGATTGATTCTAGAAAGCAGCTGTAGATACTATTCTTAAATAAATTGTACTCGCAAAGAAATTAAAGAAAATTTAGACTAAATGAAATGGGAATTGATAAAGCAACAGAAAAGAGATGAAAAATTGATTTCACAGGGTTATGAAAATAAATGGGGAAATAATGACACCAGCAATTTAAAAATATTTACTTGTGTCAAGATACAGGATATATGTGTGAGAAAATAAAACAAGACAAACAACAGCAACAAACAAGTCAGTGAACCAGATTTCAGCCTGAAGAATAGAGGGATGAGTTACAAAACAATGAAAATGAGCAGAGAACAGAGCATAGACATAGCAGGGGATGGAGGGAAGATGACAACACCTGTTGGTTTGCAAAAGAAATCCAAATAAATGAAATGGACACCAATTCAAAAAATAAAATCATATTTTTAGGTAATGAAAGAAATGTTAGTGAAAAGGAAATCTCTGTATTGGAAAGACTGATTCTAAGGTGTTTCCTGTTAAAATTACTGAACTCGAAAGAAAAATATCAATTTCTGTAATCATTCTTGCCTGTGCAGCAGTAATATTTTAAAAACACAAATGCAGGCTTAATGCAGCTAGAAAAAAAGTTTAAAATATAGACTTTTCTAAAGGGATGAGGGTGCTCTGAGAATTGTGTAGTCAATTTACATTATAAAATGAAAAGCAAGATGTCCTTACATATGCAAGAGCTCGGGATTTTTCACCAACAGTTCCAGGCATGTCACTCACGTTGTTGTGTATATGCCTGGTATTTGTGAAGCTGTGCCATATCAGTCTGTGGGCCTGTCTGTGCTTCAAAACAAAACAAAATAAAATCAGTAAGTTATGATCCAGTTAACCAAAAGAAATCAAATATAGTAGCCACAAATGAAAAAGTCTAAATTTAATACTGAATCTAGAAAATAAATGCAATAAGGACATTAAATAGAAGTATACTAAAAAAACACAACCTTCATCTTTTATAGCAAAGAGGTGAAAATCATTACAATAAAATCACAAATTTGGAAAAAAATGGTATTTAGGTTGGAAAAGAAAGACATTAATACAACATTAGAAACTAAAATACAAAAAACCCACCCCTCATCAATTTAGAAACTAATTCTTTAAAAACAATAAGAGAGATTACTCCTTAGATGAATCAAGAAAAGAAGAGAAAATATATAGATTTGTAATTAGGAATAAAAAAGTACACAATCACAGAAAGATGAGCAATAAAAGCAATTATATTAAAATAAATTTTACAACAATATCTAACAGAAACATAAGTCTGGATAAAATCAAACCATTTTCTAGAAAAATATAGATTTCTAAAATTGAACAACAAAACCGAAATACATTCAATAGAACTGTGTCTATTTTAATAGTCCTTATGCACAAGCTCCTAAACAACTGAAACAAGGTTTCAGATAGCTTTAAGTATTTAAACAAATAAATTTGCTGCTGTTTAAATAATTTTGGAATATAGAAAATGAAAGAAGACATTCCACTTGCTTTTTAAAGGATACATAACTTTGATATCTACATAGGATAAAAGATCACATAAAAATATTTAATTATAAACAAAATGTTAAATATGAAATTCTAGCAAGTACTTCAAAATCAACCTGACTTGGTACCATCCCTATTCTGGTATCTCTGAGGCTGTATAGTGTCATAATATTAGTGAATAAATAAATGTTTGTAATATTTGTAAGGCTGTATCATCAATTTTTTTTTGCCAAAAAGACATTTTATAATATTTAAAACCAGTCCTGTTAAAACTCTTCAGTGAACTAAGGACAGAAAGATTTTTTTTTCCCCTACAGGGAAGTGCTATGCTTAAAAGGAAACAATAGGAACATTTATTTTGAAAGCAGAAAAAAAATATAAAATTGTCAGTCTTCATCATTTCTGTACATAGGCCATTAGACAAAATGAATTAAAATACAACCAGCCAAAGTGGGGAGGTAAATTTTTAATTATTTGTACAGAAAAGCAATTAACAGGAAAAAAAAAAAGCAAGCTATAAGTATCAGAGGAACACAGCAGTTTATTATTAATTAAATCTGTTAAATGACAAAAGTTCAACCAACTAGATTTTAAAGATCTAATTGGGTTAATCAATTCATGAATTGGGCAGCATCCCATCCCATGGAGCCCTTAGAGGAGAGCTCTAAAGGGCTACAGAAAAGCAAAGACTTTTAAAGTTAAGAAGGGAGTGGAAAAAAGGAAATTATTAGCAAAGAATTCGTTGTTTTAGGCAAGGTCACCCTCGTAGGGAATGGAAAGGGTCTATCAGTAATTTCCTAGTGCTGAGAGGAAAGTCCCATGTTGACTGGTTAAAGGTGACATTTTTCTGGGGCGTTGACACTGCAGTCAGATTTGATATTATGTCTTGGTTTATTGACTTGGGGTCTTAACCTAAGTGATGATATTTTGGGCCTGTGGTTTTCTTTTTAACACATATAAGGACAGTTTCTGGTGACAAGTTCCAGAAATTATAGATTAAATGTTTGATTTGACTACACAGCCTGGAATGACAAATGCACGCTCCATAAGTATATATACATATCTCAAGCACGTATGGGAACACTTTGAAACATATGTTATAATCAAAGGATTTATTTCCTTACTAGACTGGGATCTTTCAAATCAATAATAATAAATTAATTCTTTACTTAAAAAAAAAAGACTAATGCAATCCAAAGGAGAGATATTTGAAATTAACAAAAAGCAAGAAAACATATGAAATTCTTCAGTTATTTATAACATGCGAATAAAATACCCATGACATGGAATATCACTCTTATCAGTTTATTAACAATTGTTTAAAAATTAACATCCCTTGCTAAGAAAAGTTTGGATATAGAACAACACTCTGTCAGAGGTGTGGTCCTCCAGAAGACACTGAAGCAAACATTTGAGGTCAAAGGAATCACTTTGAGAGGTGGTCCCAGGGTTGATTCACTGGCAAGAAAACCTATCGGGTGAGACAGGAAAGAGTCTGGTTACCACCGTTGGGAATTGGAGCCTAGTTCTGCTGGGGAACTGGGAAAGATAATATGTAAACTATCTCAGTTTTTTTCATCTAAGGGACCAGAAAATTGAGATTTCATTGAGATTTCTATCCTCTTAGTTTTTACCTAGCATTAGCAGAGGGCTGCTCTCAGGAGGATTATCCGCCTGGCACTACCATTTTACCTGCGCTCTGTGGGCCTAGAGAAAGTGGTGCATGGAGAAGCACAGACGCTTGCAGTTCAACACCATGATCACATGGTAGACCTTGAGAGCCAGAGAGTGTGGACGGGACTCCAACGGTGTCTCCCCCTCATGACACCAGTCATGCAATGCAAGGGGACTTATAAATTGGCATGGTGTAGTTTTTCCAGATGGCACCCATTGCTCTATCTGTCTATCGATTTGACTATCAATCTATCCATCATCTATTTATCTATCTGCTAGCTATCTACCACCATCTATGTACCTTTGTCTGTCTATTCCCACCATTACGTAATTCTGCAAGTTTGTGAAACATACGCCAGTTTTGTGGTCACGTCTTTGAATCTATCACATATTTGTTTCTGACATTCTCATCCTGGATTTCCTCTATTGTGACCTATACAAATAAATCAGATTCTTGTTTATAATTATGGATGTCAGGGAAACCATTTCTTAACCCTTTATACTAATTTTCCAATTTTCTATGTTTTCCATACATAGGTAAGCATGTACCTATTCATCTATTAGTTATCATTAGTCGCACTATCTGCTTCCCAAGGTGGGGGTTATTTTGCCAAGATTATATGGGACTGGTTTATTTAGTTTATACATTTTCTAATATCATGATTATGTCATATATACATTTCTGGCAAGTACATATAATTTTCTATTTTTCTACATTTCAGATTTGGGAATTTCTTCCCAGTTGTTTTTTTATTTTTATTTTTATTTTTATTTTTATTTTTATTTTTATTTTTATTTTTATTTTTATTTTTATTTTTATTTTTATTTTTCCCAGTTGTAATTTTTCATGAAAGGTTCAAACTCTGATATTCCTCATTTAATGTAATCCAAAATTATTCTTCAATGTAACTTTTCTTCAAAAGATTTTATTCATTTATTCATGAGAGACACATAGAGAGAGAGAGGGGCAGAGACACAGGCAGAGTGAGAAGCAGGCTCCCAGCAGGGACCCCGATGTGGAATCGATCTCAGGACTTCAAGGGTCACGCCCTGGGCCAAAGGCAGCCACTCAACCACTGAGACACCCAGGCTTCCCCTTCAATGTAACTTAAAAAAAAAAAAATTGTCCTGGAATGCTTCCCATCCACAAATTGTTTTGTATAATTTTAGAGCTATTTGACACTTAAAAACAAATAATTTATTAGAAAATAAATACATGTGTAATCAATCATTCACAAAAGATGTCCCTCTTCAGAAAGTATGCTGAGACTTAAGCTCTACCTCTTTTAACTTTTTTTATCTCAGAATTTTTTCATGAAATGATAGTAGCTTTATTTTTTCTGTAGTTGGCATTGTCTGTCTTTTACTTTACTTTTTTTTTTGTCTTTTACTTTTCTTAAATTCTGTAATTATCCTTCTCTTCTCTGAGTTTGTTTCCTTGTTCTTTATTTTTGCAAGTTGCATGTAAATTTACTTTTGTCCTTTCTCATCCTTTCATCAAAGTAATAAGTGTTTCTTGTATTTATTCCTAGTAAACTGACCTACTTCCCTATTTAAGTTTCAGGTTTAATTGTATCAACTTTCAATTTAGCCAAGTTGATTTCTTTGTGTATTTATTGTTTCTGTTATTTATTAGTGTAGCCTTTTCTTGCACCCCTGTCTTAAAAACAAAATCTTGTTTCCCTGAATTAGTTTGTCTCTCAGACTCTCCTTTCTTGGAAACCGTCCTTATATTTTCCTAAGCTTTTCAATGGTTGGCATAATTGAAATTCACTTTCTTGGGGTTTCTCTTTCTCTGTCCTTTTCCTAAAAATCACAAAATCCATTTATCTCTAATCATGTTAATTAAGCTTATTTCCTTTGGCTCTATTGGCATAAACCCTAGTGAAGAAACACAAAAGATCAGTATCCATAAAGGAAATCTGGGGCAATAGAGCCCAAAAACCAAATTCAAATTTACCTCCGACTAAGATTGCAACTACCAATAATTTTCAATATAGATTGAATTAATGAGACATTTGCTCCTTACTGAACATTATTTTATGTTTTTATGTCTTCTCTCTCCCCACCCCCATGCCCCAATGCATCTACAAAATACTTAAGGGAAAAACGTCTGCTTAGAACTTGCATCTCCTACAACCTTGCTACTCAAAGTGTATACCCAGGTATGCATATCTGGCCTTCCCCCAAAGCTTGTTAGAAATGCCTAGGGGTGAGGGGCACCTGGCTGGTATAGTGGGTTAAGCATCTGGCTCTTGGTTTCAGATCTCAAGGTCTGGGTGGTGGTCTGCCCTCAGCACTGAGTCTGCTTAAGTTTCTGTCTCCCTCAAATAAATAAGTAAATCTTAAAAAAGAAAGAAGAAAGAAAAGAAAGAAAGAAAGAAAGAAAGAAAGAAAGAAAGAAAGAGAAGAAAAGAAAGAAAAAAAGAAAGAAAGAAAGAAAGAAAGAAAGAAAGAAAGAAAGAAAGAAAGAAGAAAGAAAGGAAGGAAGGAAGGAAGGAAGGAAGGAAGGAAGGAAGGAAGGAAGGAAGGAAGAAAGAAAGAAAGAAAGAAAGAAAGAAAGAAAGAAAGAAAGAAAGAAAGAAAAGAAATGCCTAATCCCTAGCCCACCCTGGACATACTGAAACAGAATCTGCATTTTGACAAGATTTTTATGCACCTTGCATGTACATTTTAGATTGAGAAGAACTGCCACATATCGTAGCTTGCACGTGATAAGCACTGGTGAAATCATTGTTGCAGGTTTTTGATTAATCTCTGAACTAATGAAGATTAGTAACCAAGATGTAATGAACTTTACGGGGCTACTAAAATGTTTGCCTTCCAAATTCCCAAATACCTGCATCTAAAAGTTTTTCATTACAGCTTTATTTTTAAACTTTCAGTAGTCAAATTTTACATTTGATGTTGCAAGTAGAAACAGGAGTTTTTTTGGCACTTTCACCTGATACATTGGTGTGTGTGTGTGTGTGTGTGTGTGTTCAGTTCAGTGAATATTTTTTTATTAAGCACAGTTTACTTTTAAAGAGATCTCAATCGCAAAGCATGATATTATGGGCACAGCCTATTTTCCTCAAACATTTAATTCTTTTCTCCATATGCCTTATAGTCTTTTACGTCTAGACTAAAAAATATTGATCATGGATGGTGTCATACACAATTTTGGCATTCTCTTTTCTTTCTTCTTAACAGACAGATTACATTTAATTAAATAACTAAATCTAATTAGTTCTTATAAATCAATTTATTATTATGCTAAAATTGTAAAATAAACAATTTTGCAAAGATTTGCATTATCTAATTTCTAAGTTTTTCTTGTTCATTGTTGATTTCTTTGACAAAGAACTATTGAATCACAAAGATTTCATTTGTTTGTTTGTTGTTGTTTTAGTAATCTCTACCCCCAATGTGAGGCTCAAACATGAGTTCAAGTGTTTATACTCTACAGACTGAGCCAGCCAGGTGTTCCTGAAATTAATTCTCTGAAATTAGTTTACATGCATATTCTTAATAATTGTGTTGTCAAACTTTTTCTTAATTTAACTCTTTTAAAGTGATTACAAGGGCCGTCTGGGTGGCTCAACGGTTGAGCGCCTGCCTTGGGCTCAGGTGTGATCCTGGAGTCCCAGGATCCAGTCCCATGTCGGGCTCCCTGCATGGAGCCTGCTTCTCCCTCTGCCTGTGTCTCTGCCTCTCTCTGTGTCTCTCATGAATAAATAAATAAAATCTTTTTTTAAAAAAAGTGATTACTAATAGTTTGTACATAAAATTAATAGTGTTTAGAATCATCATTTCCTATTGCCTTTTACTCTTGAAATAACAGTGAGTAATTTTTAAGAATTATATTTTCATTGAACTGTTATTGAGATAATTATAGATTTACCTGCAGTTCTAGGAAATAATACAGAGAGATCCCATGTACCCCTTAACCCATTTCTCCCAAGGGTAATATATTGTAAAATTATCTTATAATATTTCAATAAAGATATTTACATCAGTACAATCCACCAATCTTACTGACTTTTGCTTATACACATTTGTGTGTATGTGTTCATGCGTTTGTATGATGCAATTTAATTGTGTGAATTGGCTTGTGTATCTACTACAAGGGTCAAAATATTAAAGAATTTCATTACCACTAAGATCCAATGTTGCAATTTTACGAGTTTTTCACAATCCTCAACCTATACCATCTCTAACTCCCAGTATTCTCCATTTCTAAATTTTGTCATTTCAAAATGAAATCATCGAACATATTACCATTTGGGATTGATTTTTTTCATTCAACATAGTTCTCTGAAGACCTAATTTGCTGCATGTTCGGTAGTTTGTTCCTTCTTATTGCTAAGTAGTATTTTCCAGTATGGATGTACCACAGCTTACTTAACCATCCGTCTATTGAAAAACATCTGATTTTTCTGACAGTTCCTGATTTTGATTGTTACAAGTAATGGTTCTCTGGACATTTATGTACAGTTTTTGTGTGCAAATATATGTTTTTGTCTCATAAATTTTAATTTAAGTTTTATTTCCATTGGCTGATGATTCAAACCTATAAACTACATAAAAATGATTTTCAGTTCAAGTTACACGTATAATTGAAAAATGGGCAGTCAGATAATTCTGAAACATGCCTTGTTCACAGTGCTGAATAAATCTATTACATATGTGGTAATCTATGTGATTACATAATCCTTTTATTGTACACTTTTGATGTTTAATATGACTATGTAATCTTTCAAAGGCTAAGAATGAAACTGCACTTAAATAGCAAATTTTGCACAAATGGTGCAACTAATTGTTAGTGCATTTCTAACAGTCTCTAGAACAGCCTAACCACTGGGCTAATTAAGCTTTGAAAGGTTGCCACCATTCAACTGATAATACTCATGTGCATATCATGCTGAGTTCAAGGTAGTGAATAGAGAAGGAAAAAATGAATCTGCTATATTATAGGCAGTTTATAGACTTCCAATAATTGTGTGCATTATATGTCTGTATCTGTGCATTAAACTTCTAAATTTAATTCATCCATCATGCATCTATGCAACAAATTATTATAAAATTATTTTATGGGAGACCTAAAACTAATGCTTATAATTTAATGATTAAATACTATGGCCTTTACTCTCAAAGTGCTCATTGTTTATGGGGTATATTTATATGGTTGAAATTTTAAAATGCTGTGTTGCAGTTATGACTACTTTGTATGGCTAAAAGATGGCAGTGGATAATTACAGTGAATTCATAATGATATCGAGGAAATAGCATTCTTTTAGCACAGAGTATCAGAGTTTCTTCGTGTGTGAAGACAAAGTGATCCACCTTTATTAATATTTTTTTCTGGTTAGATTCTCTTTCGAGATATTAATATTTATTTTTAAAAATATTTTTTTAAAATTTATTTGAGAGAGAGGAAGAGTGCAGAGTGGGAGAGGCAGAGGGAAAGGGAAAAAGAGAACCTCAAACAGACTCCACACTGATCCTAGAGCCTGATGAGGCTCTATCTCATCCCTAAGATCATGACCTGAACCAAAATCAAGAGTGGATGCTGAACCAACTGAGCCACTCACTTGCTCCATTAATTCATATTTTTAATTCCTCATTCCTTCTTCCTTTGCTGTATAGATAGGTATCGTTTTTCACTTAACCTCCCTCAATTATGTGTCTGTAACTTTTTGTGGCTTTAATTTTCCGAAATTTAAATTCTCAAGGGTACTTAGGTTTGCGTAAATAGGAAAAGAATCCCCAGTAGAAACTGAGTCTCTGAAGAAACAGAGGGATCAGCAGGTGACTCGATCTTCTTGCCCAGACTGAAATCGGTTCTCCTGTACTGAGGAAGAAGTATAGAGAGATCCATGTTTCTCTGAGTAACACATCTTGAGGTCAGCTTTCTGTTAGAAGCACTAAGGTTGTGTGTTAACTACCTGACAGGAGCAGCTACCTGGTGCGTCTAGGCAGACAGGGTTATAGTGCGAGTCACAGATTGCTTTTACTCAGTGAAGCATCCCTAAACCTGAACAGTTACTGGGACAGGGATGGGTGGCATCTCAGTGATATATAGAACTGCCTCACTAATGTGGTGTAATACCTTGTCTGGTGGGATAATCTAGAAAAAAGGAAAGCCTTTGGAATGATACAGATATATAATTTTTCCAGTTGGGAGAATAGGTCATAAAGGTAAAATTGCAGTGATATATAAGGCATAAAGAGAAGCAAATTTTATGTGTACACTTGAGTTTGTGGCCTGGGCGTCATATTTGCTCACAGGGACACTCTGGGGGTATAAAGGAGTTTCTCTGTCCTGAAAATTGGTCTAATGCTCAGAGGTTTTATTTTTATTTTATTTTTTTAGGTTTTAGCAATTCTTTTTTTTTTTTTTATTTTTATTTTTATTTATGATAGTCACACAGAGAGAGAGAGAGGCAGAGACACAGGCAGAGGAAGAAGCAGGCTCCATGCACCGGGAGCCCGACGTGGGATTCGATCCCGGGTCTCCCGGATCGCGCCCTGGGCCAAAGGCAGGCGCCAAACCGCTGCGCCACCCAAGGATCCCTGTCAGAGGTTTTAAAGAAAAGGATTTTGCTTTCAATGGAGAAGAAGGAGGGGTTGGTGGAGACCACCACATTCAGAGAAAGGGCCAGAAGGGAGGGGGAGCTAAATAAGCCTGTCCACACAGCCGAATGGAACAAACAGAACTGAGTGTATGAAAAGGAGATAGTAAATGTGTGTGATGTAAACCTCTCCTCATTTCTCCTAAGCAATTTTTAAAAAATTTTTATTTATTTATGATAGTCACACAGAGAGAGAGAGAGAGAGAGAGAGGCAGAGACACAGGCAGAGGGAGAAGCAGGCTCCATGCACCAGGAGCCCGATGTGGGACTCGATCCTGGGTCTCCAGGATCGCGCCCTGGGCCAAAGGCAGGCACTAAGCTGCTGCACCACCCAGGGATCCCTCTCCTAAGCAATTTTTAATGAAACTAAACACAAAAATCCTGAAATGGTGAGTGTGGTAACTGAAAAATGAAACAGTCAAGGGGTTGATGTTTGCATAGTGATCTGCACCAGCTGGAGACAGTCTGCGAGGAGAGAGAACACCTGACAATTGGGGTACAAACTAATTATTAAGTACCTAGGGACACTTGGGTGGCTCAGTGGTTGAGCATCTGCCTTTGGCTCAGGATGTGATCCTAGGGCCCTGGGATTGAGTCCCCCAGTGGGCTTCCTGCATGGAGCCTGCTTCTCCCTCTGCCTGTGTCTCTGCTTCTTTCTCTGTGTCTCTCCTGAATGGATAACTGAAATCTTTTTTAAAAAAATAAAGTAGCTAAAATTCAAGTTTATCATGATCTTGGTGAGATACACACACACACACAAATGCTTGTGGCCAGAGTTTGTATTTATCTGTGAAAAAAAAAAACAGATCACACTGAAATTTCTTTGAAGCAAAAATAAGAGTCTACATTGTGTATGTATGTGTATATTCCTTTTGAAAGTAAGTTGCTGTTTAGCAATTGCTGAGTTTATTTTCTACTGCATTGAATTTATGTGGAAGGCTATGTGCCATATAGACTTTTTGAAGAAAAACTAAGGCAATAAAGTAGCTATGTATTTTGGTAGTCAGTGCTAGAATGATCTATAGAGTCTCATATCATTGAACATCTACTGGGCCTTTTGATTGTGTGCAACGATATAAAAAATACTTTTTTTTTCAATGTAGTAAGTTCATTGGAGACCAAGCTTTGGTACAGTTTTCATAGTATTATCACTTGTGTTAAAAACAAGAGAGTTAAAAAAAAAAACCACCAGTAGTGTATTACTGAGATTTCTCTCTAGCCTCACAATAAAAGGAAAAGAACATGCGCAGTCCCTATTCTGCAGCATCTAGTTCCTATTGGTCTTATATTTCTCTTCTCCATTCATCCCCTGGAGTGTTTAACATTTACCATTTGCCAGTGAGTCAGAAGAGAGGTCAGTTTGATGCCAAAATCAACAGAGACTCTAATATCAACACTGATGGAGTCATCAAATGATCTTCACATATTCTTCTCTAGTCCCTCGGTTTTACTTTCCCTGGGACCACCTGGATCTGACAGTCTTGAGAAACCCAAGTCTTGAGGAATGAGTGATGCCACAGCCATAGTTTGACTACACACAGTGCTGTGATGGAAGGACAAATGGGAAAAGAGACCTCTGGGTGGGTCTTGGGAGAAAAGTCTACTCACTGTTGCCCCCATGACTATTCCATGGTATAACTCTCTCACTTGTTATTTTGAAATGTTAAATGTGACTTCAGATTAAGGCCTTACTCAGTCCTTCATTTTACAAAATAGCATGAAAAGTTTAGTCCAAGTAGAAGAAGTTAGCAAGAAACTAGATTGAGACGGAGATCAGCAGCAGGAAGTTTTTATGGTTCTAGAGGAATTGCTAGGAGAGAAAGTCAATAATTGTATTTTGGGAGAAAGATTATATGAAACAGAGTAGAAGATAAAACATTTGCAAACTAATCAAGTCTTTCTAGTCAACTGTCAAAGTCTAGTTCACCGGGAATTTACTGAGCTTCTACTGAGTCTATAACAAACTGAGAACTTGCCCTTAAATAGTTAAAACCATGCCAGGAAAATGAAACATTTGAAGATAAAATAAGTTAAATAATGATTGAATTCATACAATTACAAGCTAAAGGTGGTGACAGAGATCATGAATCCATAGGTCACTGAAGGGGAGAGTGTGTTTGGAAGGGTGAACATCAGTGCCTTCTCTCTCCTGCGGAGCAAAGTACTGAGGAGTCTTCCATAGCCAGTTGGAGTCTTTGATTGAGGCAACAACAGTCAAGGATTTTCTACCTCATAGGAAAGAGAATATGACTGTATATCGTTGAAAATGGGAAAGGCAATGAAAAAAAGGGCACTTTAGGAAGATTAATCTGGCAGATATTTAGGAGACATGAGAAGGAAGGGACTGCATGCTTTATACAGACAACACAGCCTGCTCTCGTAGACTGCAATGGGTAAGGGCAAGGAGAAAATATTGACATCATTATCTTTGCTTGCTAATAAAAAGGAAAGCTATTTCTATGTTGTGGCCTCATTGTTGAATGCTAACTTGGACTCTGTCCTGCTCTGGAGATGTGCATGGCCTCTGCTTCTAGAGCTCCCAGACCCTAAAACGACACCTAGAATAACCTGCCCAGAAGCGCAGCACAGACTCTAGGTGCCAAGTCCTTAGACTAGAAAGCCATCTCATCTACACCGCCCTACATTTATACACATTTTAATCAGATGTTGAGATTTTATTCATTTTTGCTCTTGTGTTCTGAATTCCATTTATTACTCACATTTTAATGTCCAATTTCATTTATTAGATGTTCACCCTAACACGCCGCTGCCTCTGTATTTACTCATGCCCTGTGTCTTCTTTGGACACCAGCTCCGATCCTTTGATTTACAACCTTTCTGAGCTGACTTCTTATGGATCGCACTGGCCCAAATGAAAGCAGAACCCTACTTTCTCATCCAAGCTTAACTGAGCTCATTAGCTCTGAACTTGCCTTTGCCCTTGGGGAACCTACTATTTTCATATTCACTCTTTCTGCACTTAACTAATTCCTAGTTGTCATTTTTGGTTTGTGTGCTATGTTATCTACTCTGCTCTGGGTGTTCTCTGCTGAGTTTGAACTCTGTCTTCTTTGAACCCCATCAAACTGCTTGTTGTCTTCTGACCACAGCTTGCATATGCCCATTTTTACTCCTGTAATTGCTTTTTTTGTTTTGTTTTGTTTTATTTTGTTTTGAAGGGTTTGTCCATACTCTTACCATTTTGGGTCCTTCAAGCATGTCAAAATCTATTTCAAAATCTGCTGATTACAGAAAACATTTTTGTCTGTTTACTTCTCACTATTATGTATTTTACTTAATTTTGTTATTTTGTTAACACATCCTAAATAGATTTAAATTACTCATTTGCATTCATTTTGAACCCAATTTATTCCAAAGCTGGTGGAATGATTTGTATATATAGCAAGATAAAATTAAAATATTTTCAAATTAGGCAAATGAAAAGAGGAGCACAAAATAAGATAAACATTATTATGTCCTAAATTCTTGGCTAGAGATTAGACACACAAACAATAAGCAAGAGAAAAATATATCAGTTATCAGAATCAGTTTCTAAAAACAAATTCTTCAGGAGAAGTACTAAGACCACATAGTTACTAATATAGGAATCTCTTTATAGAGAAGACATTATGCAATAAAGGGCAAATATCTTTAAGGATACCTTTACAATAATCTTCTACAGATTCATAATAAATAGCATATTTAAGCCTATTACCTGTCATGCATCTGTTTAGTTTTGCAGGTATATAGAATGGATATGTTTATTTTAGAAAATACATTGAATAATATATTAAATTCTAGGATGTTATTTTTCTTCAAAGAATTGAATAATAGAAATATTTTTACTTCAAGAAGTTACGAATGAAACTTCAAAATTAAGTTGCTGAAGTTGAGGCCAGAACACTTTCAAGCTGAAGACAATCCAAAAAAAAAAAAACAAAAAAAAAAAACGAAACAAAACAAAAAACAAACACAGGCACACACACAAAACCAACCAACCAACCAAACAAACAAACAAAAAAAACAGTCCTAAACGTTTCCCTTTTGCAAATTCTTTCTTCTCTTCTGGCTGATTCATCAAGTCTGAGTTAGAAGAACTAATGATTTGATACATGGACCCAGTGCAAAAGCCAACTCTGAAAAGCAGAGTGCTAACAGTCCAGGGAAAAACAACGACTTCATTGGTCAGTTTCTCTGGCAGCTTTCTCATTTCCTGTAGATTTTTAGGCTCCTGACTGGCTGTGATGCTGCAAGCCAACAACTACTCATTTATTAGGATCCAAAGCTAGAGAAGTGCCCTCATACTCATGCACACACACACACACACACACACAGTATATAATTTCTCTCTCTCTCTCTCTCTCTCTCTATATATATATATATACACATATATATAATATATATATACACACACAGACACACATACATACACATATTTCCTACAAACAAACACACACACACACACACACACACACACATTTCATTTTCTTCTTCATTCATTACATCAGGACAGAACCTCTCTTCTTTCAAACTCACATGAGTTGTGCAATAAACCACTATCTGAGTCTAGAAACCATTGAATGTCTTTTTAATGACTCTTCCTGATGATTTTTAAAATCTCTGGATTTGAATTCTTCTTTCAGTCAGATAAGGATTTTTTAATCAGGTGTTGAGATTTTATTCCTTTTTTTTTTTTTCCAATGCTGCATTGTTTGTTTTTTTCTTAGTAGAAAAAAGATCTGGAATGATCCATATTATATATACGGATCCTGTTTATATATGACTATATATATAAACTATATATATATATATATATATATATATAGTCCTATATATGGACTAATTTTGTTTTTTTCTTAGTAGAAATATAACATCATTAAGATATGGAATGATCTATATTGGTCATTTAGTCCTATATATGGAAAGAAATCTGGGTGATAGACTTGCCCAGATTTACATTAAGAGTTAATAGAATTAAAGAACCAGATATAAGGCTTATTTTTCTTTCTCTCTTTGCTGGGGATCATTATCCAAAATTCAGTTTTTAGATCAATATTTTATAGTCATTCATTCATCCATTCATAGCTTTTAATAGCTTCCTACCCAATCCTGAGTAAAATCTGGTTTCTCTATGATCTACAAACTATTTGACCACTGCCCACTTCTGTTATCTCTCGTTGAGTCCCCTAAGCCTCCCTCACTCATACTGCTCCAGCCACAGTGGTCTCCTTGAGATTCTGTGAACCTTATCTCTCAAGATCTTGCACTTTTTGCTTTTTCACTCTGGAATGCCTTTCTCCAAACATGTGAATGTTTTTTTCCTTTCTTTTATGTCACCCCTACATATTATCTAACCAGAAAAGTTCAGACTACCCTATAAAAATGACCCTTCCCCCATGCAATCCTGGTCAGTTTTTATTCCTCTTACTTGTTCTTATTTCATTTGAAAAAAAAAACATATAAAATTGTTTGTCTATTGTCATTATTCTTGATAGAATCCAAGTCTCTTAAGAACGAGGATTTTGTTGCTTTATTTTTTTTTCACTGCGAGTTCCCAGGCACTGCCTGACACATAGTAGGTATGCATCAAGGATTTCTTGAACAAATAAATATATGTATTTATCCACATATATAAGTAATCCATACTGAGGGACACTTGGGTGGCTCAGTCTGTTGAGCATCTGATTCTTGATCTCAGCTCAGATCTGGACCTCAAGTTTGTGAGTTTAAGTGCAAATTGGGTTTAGAGTCAAAGAAAGAAAGAAAGAAAGAAAGAAAGAAAGAAAGAAAGAAAGAAAGAAAGAAAGAAAGAAAGAAAATTTTCATCAAATAACTATTTGGGTTGCTATAAGTCATCCATACTGAACATTTGCTGCGTGCCAGTTTTTGTTGTAGAACAAGAAATGAAGTGGACAGGATCACCACCATCAAGTAAGGTTTGTGGATGGGAAGATATATATATATATATATATATATATATATATATATATATATATATAGGATATGATAAAACACATATGAAAATAAAAAAAAAACACTCAAGGGAAAGGACAGGTTACTATGGGAAAAAGTAATAGAGTGAGTTCTAATTTAGACAGACATTAAAGTTCACAGAAGAAAAGCTTGGCCAGGCAGAGAAGATTTTTTTTCAGAGGTCTAGATTACATGTATTAAGCCACACGCCAGCAAATTCTCTGATAAATACACATCATTTTAATAATCAGTATTTGATAGTGGATGAAAACATGCATTAAGACTAAAAATGCCACAAATTTGTTTTTATATCCATCACTATAAAACTTTCTTTTTTAAAATTTAAAGTCTTAGTTCCTATTTTAGAATACACAATAATCAGGAGGATACACGATGGGGAGCCAATTTTCAGTAAAAGATGCACAATGGGTCCATCTAAGTAAATTCATCAGTTGAATACAATTTTTCCAGTTTTCTTTTGTTGGCTTTTCTTCCACAAGTTTAGTTGCAAATTTAAGGCCTCTCCCATACAATTTATGTACTAATGCATGTTTGTATGCAAATGTTAAAACCTTATTGTTTTTCAGTCCAGAAGAACTGATGGACATTTGTTGGTCTATGTGTAACTTTTACAATTGGTATAGTGTCTACAGAGTGCTTAATTTAAACTAACCACAAAGCTTTACATCTTCATTTTGACTGTTCTGTAGCAGAAAAAGCACTTGAAAGGAAACAAGACTCCCTTTCACACATGGGTTATAAGTTTCAGTCCTGGTATCTGTGCTTGATTTTTATCAGTTTTGTGTAGATTTTATGTTTCATATTTTAAATCCAAATCCCACATTGTAAAGTTTGTGTACAATTTGTCCTGAAGCTTTGTGTTTGGCTGCACCTGCGTAAGCTGCTACAAATAGAATAAAGAATTTCATAGCCCGTATCTATCATTTAGATGCATGGAAAAATAGGCTTTGCACACAATGGGTTTGGAGCTGACTGGGAACAATGGAAAAAAAATAACATTAGCTGTGTTTGTAAAGTCCCCCCCCCCTCTTTTGTTTACCATCTTGTGAAAGGTTTCTGAAACTCGATAATAAAAAAGCAGTTGAAATAAATTAAAAAATAAAGGTTATGACATTTAGGTTCATATCTGGATAACAAAGGAAAAACATGCAAAAAATGAGGGTAAGGACATTCTATAAATAAGGAGAAAAAACCCCCTTAGAATGTTAAATGGACAAAAAGAAGGTGGGTTGCAGTGCCCTGTGTGCCAAGTGGACTACAAATACACAGTTCTATGTGCATATCTGGAACGGAGAAGAGGTGTCTGAGTTTTACAGAGATTTGAGAATTATTAGCATAATGCTGGTTTGTAAAAGCCTGGTAATGAGTGAGCCCCTCTATGAAGAGAGCAGAGGGAGAAAGGGTCCTGACAAAGGCTGAGCACTCCCACCCTTAGCAGTTAGGGAGTGAAGTGCCAGACAAAGGGGAATGAATGCAAAGAAATAGCCAGAGAAGTGAAAGAGAGTGTGGGTATCCGACATTGTGGAAGACAAGGAGAGCAAGGATCTCAGAAGATGCTGTCTATTTGCAATGAGTGAAAGTTTCTAAAAAGACTCTAAATTGACAATGGACATGACAGAGCAAAGGCTATTGTTGCCTTTCCCCAGAGCACATTTTCGTAGTGTCATGGAGAAAAAAAGACAAATGTCCATGAGAGAGAGAGAGAAAATGGAATCTGAAGACGCAGAGACTGCATGTATGAAATGTGTTCCAGGAGTTTGATTGTGAAGAAAAGCTAGAAAACCAGGGGGAGATGTAGGAGGGGATGTGTAATAAAGGTGATCTTCGTGGTAAGAAGCAATTATTAGAGTACGTTTGTTTGCCAAAGAGAAGAATCCTGTACAGGGGGAGAAATTTCTTTATAAAAAATGTACATACACACAGAATCTTGACTTGGATTTCAAGGAATTCATAAACCTTATTTAATCCCTTCAGAATTCATGGATCTCAGTTTAATAGTGGATGCTCTAAGATGCAGTTAGTAATTTTTTAAAAAAAATTATGATCTTTCACAATCTTAAAATATGAGATTGGTATATTCATGCAGCAACCTATAATAGATGTCCAGAAATCTGCCTTCTCTCTTTTTTCATATTTCCTTCCTTAGTGTTATTTGGTTATTCAGTTGGGGATCAGCATGGTATAGTAGAAAACTCATTTCTTCCAATGGGAATAAAATACCTATCACAGGTTTATTTGAAATAATAATCCTTTCACCAACTTTGTGTAGGGAAAAGTGCTGACCCTACATAGGTGATCAAGTGACTGCTAGTATTTCTGCCTGTTTCTGTATTTCTGGGAAATCCACAGAGAGGGTTATAAAGTTTAAAGATGTGCTCTCTATTTTTAGGACAATGACTTAGGGTGCACGGTTCAGAATCATGCTCATTTTAAAATGATTTCTACTGGTAATAATGGCTGAACTGATTATAAATCGAAAGTGCATATGGCCCATTGGTCACCTCTGTGCGGAGCAGTTCTGCTTTTATGCTGTAAGAGTGGAATAAGGAAACCTGAATGCATCTATATTTTGTTGTCATAAGAATCCAGAGTTTTCCCACCCCAGCATCCAAAAATAATATAAAAAAAAGCAAATGAGAGGAAATATGCAGCATTTCTATAATTAAATATAATTTTCCAAATGAAGACAGAGAATATCGTCATGTCAGTATCAATAATGGCAAAGTTCTTTATTTTAAAAGCAAATATTTTTATGTTATCCAGTGCAGAAACTGTAGAGAAAGTCAGAATGAAGGTTTTATTTTGTTCATTCAGCCCATGTTTTCTGGTATCAGTCTGCTAAAAACATCATGCATATTTGAATGTTGTTAGGAATTCATCTTTGGAGAAAATAGGACAGAACACTATTTTAATGGAACTAGAAGCCAGAGTAATGCACACAGCGCCGGTGTTCTAAAGGTGAGGACCACAGAGAATGCAAGGTGGCAGGGAGCAAGATTGGAGACTAGGGGAGACCCTCTGATGAAGTGCTCTGGTCATGTTTTTAATTCTCTATCATTCTCACATAGAGATGGGATGTTCGTAGAAATCAAGTGTTGGTCACATTATATCAAGCCTTTCATCCATCAAACATGTTATTCTGCTTCTGTCAGTGACCAACATCTGATAAAAATTCTTACCATTTACCCAGTACTTTGTATTTTCAACGTACTCTGTAGTTATTAGTGAACTATGAGTCTCTTCATGTGAAGCTCAATTTGTATTAAATCCATTATACTCTCTACTCCTATCTTGGGCCATTTTATTGCTAAGCAAGCCTATCTCAGTAAGATTTGCTGAGGAACTTTATTCATTTGACAAATATGTGAGTCTATAAGTGAAAGATCTCCTTATAGCTACATATTTCATTGTATATTTTGACAAGAATGTTATCACATAGTACAAACACATTTATTTTATTTATTTATTTGTTTTACAAACACATTTTATTTTTTATTTTATTTATTAATTTTTTTTACAAACACATTTTAACACATTTATTATTTTTTTACAAACACATTTTAACACATTTATTATTTTTCACTTGATTAATTAAGGCCACATTTTCAAAGGCCTATTTGTATAGTACCTATTACCTACAATGTTTGACTTGAAGGACATTAGTTTTTTAGCTCCTGAAATTGTCAGTAATACCATGACTCTTAAAGTGTCTTTATCATCACTTAATTACAGAAATGAAATCAGGGTTTCAAATCACAATCCAAGAGAGCTTTTTATATTGACAGTTATATTATAACTTGAGGTGGTGTGGTTGGTGGGTTACAGCAGTGAGGAAAATATGGGACTATGTGAGGGCACTTGAATTGGGAAAATAGGTTTGCATAAAGAGGTTTACTGACAAAAACATTACCTCAAATTTTCACATTTTTGCCAATGACTGGCAAATCAGTAAATCACATACTCATAGAAAGCAGATGTTATCATTATTAACAAAATAAATCAACAAATATAAATTGATTTATAAGAGGAATCTTTAGAATGAAATTAAACATGACTGGTAATTATAAACTTAAATATTTTATAATTTGAGCTTAAAATCTTACAATATTTATGATTATCAATGTGCCTCAATAATTAGGACATGGTATCTTGAGAGGATTTAGATTTAAGGGGAAAAGACCAGGTAGACAAGGAGCTCACATAATTATATGACGCAAGATGTTAAAAATCCTATATTGTTATTTACCTTCTACATACCAACAAATTATTCATTTCTTAATTCTGATATTTTATTTCAATTTTTCAGTTATCCTATGTGATAGTATTTTATTCCCATTTGAAAAGATTGGGACCTACCCATGTGGCTTTCCACTGCTCAATGCTATTCTCAACTGAGTAGGAGAAGAATTAAACATTAAGAAGTGAAATATTAAAAAAAGGAAACAAGGTAAATAAACTTATTAACATTAAGAAAATATGAAAAAAATATTAACTATAGAATGTTATAGCTTGTTTTATTTTTAAAGATTTTATTTATTTATTCATGAGAGACACAGAGAGAGAGGCAGAGACACAGGCAGAGGGAGAAGCAGGCTCCATGCAAGAAGCCCGATGCGGGACTCGATCCCAGGACCCTGGGATCACAACCTGAGCCAAAGGCAGACACGCAACCACTGAGCTGCTCAAGTGCCCCTAGGATGTTATAATTTGTAAGTAATAGCGTCCATTTTGATACTTGTCAAAAACTTTATATTTTTAAGGAAGATTTAATCTAGGAAGTATAGAGATTATATTCCTGTAGGCCAGAACACAGACGTAATTGTAGAAAACATTTAATTCTATAATAACTTAAGTTTTGTCCAGAGAGTAAATATTAAACTTTGGAATATAAGACAAGGGAAAGAAGGCTGCTTAATAGTATTGGGAAGACAATGAAATTGTACTTAGGAAAATGGACAGGGGTTCTGAATGGGGAAAATTGTTAAGATATATGGACCAAGAAGGGGAAGTTGATGCTCCAAACTTTATAGGGGTCTTGAAAGCTCCAAAAGGGGTCTTAAGAAGCTGTTTATCATCTCAAATGAAAAAGGGACTGCTTGGTTGGGTAGAGACCGTAGGTACCACATGGTCATCCTCTAATTTAGGACTTACTGTTTCAAAAGCTCTGACCCTTACATAGAATACATACATATCCTATCCCTAACTATCTGAGGTGTTATTTTTCTCTTTTTATAAATGAGGAAACCAAGTCTAAGTGATGTTAGGTAGCTTGCTCAGATTTAAGCAGATAAGAAATATTGGAAACTTAGACGTAAGGTCAGGCTTTGATAACAAATCCTTATAATGTCTATAACTGCTACTTTTATAATAACTATTGATAGTTGTTTAGTCCTATTAACTGAATCAAAAGCTGAGACATAGTGCAAACTGAATTCAACAGTCACTTACAAAGATCATACACCATGATCAAATGGGATTTATTCCAGACATGCAAGGATAGCCCAATATCCACAAATCAATCAACATGATATACCACATTAGCAAAATAAGAATAAAAATCATATGATCATCTCAATAGACATAGAAAAATCATCTTGACAAAATTCAAAATCCATTTATGATAAAAACTCTAAATGGAGTGAGTATAGCAGGTGAATCTGAACATTTTTAAACATTTATTTATTTAGTTATTTTATGCAACAAATTTTATTTAACATATCAGTCCCAACATTCAGCACAAAAGGTTTACAGAGGATAGAAAGTACATTAATAAAAGCCAGTCTTTACCAAAAGAAATCAGAAAATATACTATTGTTTCAAGATATATTACACTTAAATGATAAACTGCCATAACATATTCTGGGCACCTACTGATATGAGAAAGAAAGAGAAGGAAAGAATGCTTGAAGAAGAGCTCAATCTCCAGCTAATATCAGAGAAGTCAGCAGAGGTCACAGAGATTAGCAGTCTTTCTTGCTTTTTGCATTAGTGCCCCCAGCTGGAACTGTTTATGGGACAGAAGATGTACAAGCTTCAGGAAGACACCCAAACCTATTAATCCCCACCTCAAGGCTTCTCCCAGGTAAAAGATAGTGTCTTCAATAGCATTTTCTTCTGCATACAGATTTAGGATCTGTTTGTATAGTGGGACTGTCAGAATGATAACTTCATCAGTGTCATTGTTTTCAGACTGATTTTCTCCAGGACAGAACTGAGTTCTTCATTCTTCTTTCTCAAAAGTTCTATGTTTTTATCGACCTCAGCTACTTCTTGATCTAAACGGATAACCATCTCTTCCAGTTTCTGGTCACCTTTCTTTAGGTCTTCCTCTGTTTGTTTCAAGGCATTGAGCCCTGCCTGGGCATGATCCATTTCCTCCTTCCTCTGCCATCTCAGCTTGTCACTAACCACTGAGATGAGAGAGGCTCGAATGGTGACCTCACCAATGGTGTCATCCCTATTGGGACTGACAGTGGCCATGGGAGCTGGGAAGGGTATTGAGAACCTGTGGCAGGATACTGACCAGAGGTGGGTAAGGACAGCCTGGATAACCACTGGGGTTGCGAGGATTTCTGGATGGATATGCAGATATTCCACTTGGCATGCTTGGCATATAGGAAGTATTGGGTTGCCCCTTTGCCTGGTATAGTGGATAAGATGCCAAAATAGTGAGACAAGAGAAGACTGGAGGTTTATTTCCAAACACCACAATCATGACCTGAATAAACAAGTCTGGCTGTGGTGTTTCCATTTATGTAGAGAAGGAAGATATATCTTCTCATTTGCATCAGCATGCTTTCCTGTTTTATTTTTAAAGGATTTATTTATTTATTTATTTATTTATTATTTATTTATTTATGAGAGACATAGAGAGAAAGGCAGAGACACAGGCAGAGGGAGAAGCAGGTTCCGTGTGGGGAGCCTGATGTGGGACTTGATCCCAGGACTTGAGGATCACGCCCTGAGCCAAAGGCAGATGCTCAACCACTGAGCCACCCAGGTGTCCTGCTTTACTGTTTTAATAGTCATTGAACTAGTAGGTTTAATGAAACAGATAGGGGGATTATATATGAGCATGTGTCCCACAGCCTGAGGCATATTGGAATATTATATATATATTACTTTATAAGGCACAAGAATTGTTCCACTAAGGTTCATTAGTTCCCTGGAACTGCCATCATTAAAAACATATGAATCCAATACAGGTTTGAGATCTTTGTATAAAGTAATAACATGGACAATTTCACATATGGTTAGGTCTCTGTATTTGTACTTAGACACCATTTTCTTGAGCTGGCTCTCTGACATTGCCATGGTGTCTGCCTCACGACTCCTGTCCCCGCAGGGCAGGTGTGTCTGAATATATCAAAGTACTTAAATGACAAGTCCACAACTAACACCATACTCAATGGTAAATAACTTAGAGCTTTATCCCTGAGATCAGGAATAAGACAAAAATGTTCGCCTTCCCCATTTTTATTCAACATAGTACTGAGAGTCCTACCCACAGCAATCAGACAAGAAAAAGAAATAAAAGGCGTCCAAATTGTAAAGAAGAAGTAAAATTTTTACTATTTGCAGATGACATGATGCTATATATAGAAAACCCTAAAGTCTCCACCAAAAAACTACCAGAGCTGATAAATGAATTCAGTGAAGTCACAGGATACAAAATCAATGCACAAAAATCCATTGCATTTCTATATACTACTAATGAAGCAGCAGAAAGAGAAATCAAGAAGCAATCCCTTTATAATTGCACCAAAAATAATAATATATCTAGAAATGAACTTAACCAAGGAGGTGAAAGACTTGTAGTCTGAAAACTATGAAACACTGATGAAAGAAATTGAAGATGACACAGACAAATGGAGAGAGATTTCATGCCCATGAATTGGGAGAATGCATATTGTTAAAATGTCCACACTACTCAAAGCAATCTATAGATTTAATGCATTCCCTATCAAAATACCAGTAGTATTTTTCACAGAACTAGAACAATCCTAAAATTTGTATGGAACTACATAAGACTATGAATCACTAAAGCAATCCTGAAAACGAAAAACAAAGATAGAGGCATCACGATGTCAGATTTCAAGTTATCCTAAGTTGTAGTAATCAAATCAGTGGTACTGGCACTAAAATAGACAGGTTAATACAACAGAACAGAGAGCCCAGAAATAAACCCATGATGTTTTGGTCAATTAATCTTTGACAAAGGAGACAAGAATATGCAATGAGAAAAAAACAAGTCTTTTCAACAAATAATGTTGAGATAATTATACAGCTGCATACAAAAGAATGAAACTGGGCCCTTTCTTACACCACACACAAAAATAAACTCAAAATGGATTAAAGACCTAAATATGAGACCTGAAACCATAAAAATCCTAGAAGAGAACAATGGTGGTATTTTCTCTGACATGGACCGTGACATCTTTCTAGATATGTCACCCGAGGCAAGGGAGACAAAAGCAAAAATGAATTATTGGACTACATTAAAATGAAAAGCTTTTTGCACAGCAAAGGAAGCAATCAACAAAACCAAACGACACTCTACCAAATGGGAGGAGATATTTGTAAATGCCATATCCAATAAACAGTTAGTACCCAAAATATATAAAGAAGTGATACAACGCATACCCAAAAAACAAATAACCCGATTAAAAAGTGAGCAGAAGACATGAACAGGCATTTCGTCAAAGAAGACATGCATATGGCCAAAAAACACAGAAAGGGAGCACAACACTTCATCAGGGAAATGCAAATCAAAACCATAATGAGATATCATCTCATACCAATCAGAATGGCTAAACTAAAAACCACAAGAAACAACAAGTGCTGCTAAGGATGTGGAGAAAAAGGAATCCTTTTGCACTCTTGTTAGGAACACAAACTGGTACAGTTACTGAAAAGCAGTATGGAGTTTCCTCAAAAATTTAAACAAATAAAAATAATAAATTCAAAATTTAAAATAGAACTATCATATGATCCAGTAAATGCACTACTGGGTATTTAACCAAAGAACATGAAAACTCTAATTAGAAAGAATATATGCTCCCCTATGTTTATTAGAGCATTATTTACAATAGCTAAATTATGGAAAGAGCCCAAATGTCCATCAATAGATGAATCAAAAAGAAGATGTGAGATTTTGTGTATATATATTTATGTGTATACATATTACACATATATATTATTGAGCCATTAAAAAGAATGAAATCCTACCATTTGCAACAACGTGGATGAATGTACAGATTATAATGCAAAGCAAAATAAGCTAGTCAGAGAATGACAAATACCAAATGATTTCACTCATATGTGGAATTTAAGAAACAAAACAATTGAACAAAGGAAAAAAAAAGAGACAAAGGAAAAAAAAACAGATTCTTAACTATAGGGAAAGAACAGATATTTACCAGAAGGAAATGGGTAGGGGATGGGTGAATTAGGTGAAGGGGACCAAGAATACCCTTATCTGGATAAGCACTGAGTTATATATGGAAGTGCTGGATCACTATATTGTACACACGGAATTAATATAAGACTGTATGTTAATCACGCTGGAATTAAAATATAAGCAAGCAAACAAAACATAGCTATGATCTTACCATTTTTTTTTTTTTTTTTTTTTTAAATTTTTATTTATTTATGATAGTCACACAGAGAGAGAGAGGCAGAGACACAGGCAGAGACACAGGCAGAGGGAGAAGCAGGCTCCATGCACCGGGAGCCCGACGTGGGATTCGATCCTGGGTCTCCAGGATCACGCCCTGGGCCAAAGGCAGGCGCCAAACCGCCGCGCCACCCAGGGATCCCTATGATCTTACCATTGAGAGGCAATCGGACAATCCTGTGTTCCTGTTCTATTATTTTTATATGGCTTTTCAAGATTTAAGTATGTTTGTCCGGACTTTTGCCTTTATATATATATATATATATATATTCTGTAGATTTTCCACCACGTGTTATATAGTCGTTGCATTATTTTACTCAAGCTGGCGTAACAAAGTACCACAAACTGGTGGCTTAGACAACATAATTTTTTTGTCTTACTGTCTGAAGTCTGGAAGTTGGAGATCAAGGTTCCCCCTAGGTTTTGGTGGTTTTCTGGCCATGTTTAGCATTATTTGGCTTGTGGACGCATAACCCGCTCCTTGCCTTTATGTCCACGTGGCGTTCTCACTGAGTGTGTCTCTCAGTGCTCAAATGTCTCTGTTTTATAAGGACACCAGTGATATTGAATTAGGGCCCACCCTTATAAAATCATTTTAATTTAATTCTCCCTGGAAAGACATTTATGTTCTGAGATACTGAGGTTTAGGACACCCACATATCTTTTTGGGAGTACACAAGTCATTATTTTTATCAATTCTGAAACTATTTGAGAATCTCAATTTAAATGACTGAATAACATTTTTTTATTGCTAAGATAAAGCATGCTTTATTTAAACATTACTCTTTGTTGGACACTTATTTGTTTAACCTTTTTCAGCTTATAATAGTGCTATGACCATGCTTATGCCAAAAATATTTTGTGTGTCTGAGTCTATATATAATTTAAAGTTCTAAGAATAGAAACGCGTAGTATGAAAGTATGGATATGTTTAAGGCTTTTGCTATTAATTGGCTAATTTGTCCCATAATATATCCCATTAAACTAGTGCCAAATCTGGTAGACAAATATTGAAACTCAGTGTTGCTTTAATATATAAATGAACCCATTTCACTTATAATGAACGTTTCACTTATAATGAGGTTGAATATTTTTTATATTATTGTTCTCTTTTATATTGACTACTCAATTGCCCTGACTATATGGGTATGATATAGTCACTTTTATATGGGTATGATAGTCACTTCTCTGCTGGTTTACAGGAGGAAGTTTCTCTCTCTCTCTCTATATATATATATGATAGATATAGATATAGATATCATTTTCATATAGAGAGAGCTTATTTTAATTGCCATGTTAGGTTATACAATATAAAATCAATTTGCAATTGCTTAAAAATAGGTATAGGTTCATCTTTTCATCAATAAAATTATGGTCCCTAAAAAAAATCCAAAATGCATAATTTACAGGAAATATTTAAGATTTTACATTCGGATAGGAGATATAATTCTAGTTATCCAGCTGCTGCAGAAGACTTAAACGCAATGAAAGTTAATTATAACTTTTCTCTGACACAGAAAGGTGAAGTGACTTTCCAATGTCACAAAACTAGAGAATAGCAGAAGTGGGAATAGAATTCAGGTCTACTGAATCCCAGTGCAATACTTTAGTAAGCAGTCAACTATGATTTGTTGTGAAATAATAATTGCTAATTACTTTGGGTATTCCTTTCATCCTTAAAATATCTAATAATGCTCACAAGTTCATAAAGTGTATCCAATGGGCAACAATGACTTATGAGAGGATTTTTCTTCAATATTATGCCAAATGAACTTTTTAAATTTGGAGGTTTCAACTAAATAGTTTCAACTGAATTCTCTAATGGCAGGTGTCGCCTTCCTTTCTAGAGGTGGGGATAGGAGTCTACAGGGTCTCTCTACCAAAGATGCAGAATGCTAATGTTTATTGTGTTCCTACTGTGTGTCGGATATTTGCTGTGGTATTTGATTGATTCCCCATAAAATACAAAGAGGTAAAAGTTTTCCTGATTAGAAGCCAAAGTCGAGATGGCCCCAAGTCAAGCAGGTCAAATAGAAGAGCCAAACTTTGAACTTAGTTCAAACTTCAAAGACCCCATTCTTTCCATGAAACTACAGTCTTTCCACACTCTACAAAAGAGCACATAGTAGGATCTCTTCTATCTTGAATAGTCATAGAAGAAAGCAGAGACAGGAACACAGATGGTGTAATTCTGTGGTGGATTCTGTGCAGTACATTTTTTTTTTTTTTTTAAGAATTAGACTGGAAGCAAGGACTAAAAGAGTAAAGTAACATTTTTTGAAGGTATTATTCAACCCTCACATTCACAACTTTATTATGGCTATTTTATTGGTGAGGGCATTAAGTTTCAAAGAAGTTAAATAAATTGTCCAAGATCATAAAGCCAGTTGGTGGTAGAAACAGGACTGAAAGGACATATGTCTGACCCCACTGAGAACTCTCCTTCACTAACTCTTTGATATCTCTTCCATTGTGAGGCTAGTTTCTTGTTTTTAGTTTTTTGTTTTTGTATTTGTTTTTGTTTCAAGTTGAAGACGACATAAGGAAGACTGATAGGAGCTACATCTGATTACTAGGTGCTTATATGATTTCACCTACTCATCAGTGCTGTTATTGCATAGTTTGTAAATTAAGTTTAGCTTTCTTTTTGAATTTTTAAAATGTGTATTTATTAGAAGATAGAGTTCAGAGTACATGAACAACTATAATTAGTCCATGATAAATTTCAGAGACAAGCTTAATTGTGGTATTATCCACATAATATTTGAGTTTTATTTCTTTTAAACCTCTTGGCTAGTGCTATCCGTTATGGTAGTGGCACTTTGACATCAGTAAGCCTAAGATATATCTGAAAAGAAAAGATGCAGATACCTTGGTTCCAACTCACATATTTGGCTTAAATATCTGGGAAGGTCACTCATTATTTTTAACGTGATTTTTAGCCCGGAAATAACAGACACTGTAGTACCCTGGAAGAACAAACACTAAAAAAAATTCATAGGCTAAATTTTAAAATCAAATGGAAAGTCTTCAATGGAAAATCCTATTCTGTAAAACAGGTGTATATTAAGATGACCAGGCTTATTAAAAGTAATGGGGTTAGGTTCCTAGAGATAATAATTCAGAAGGTCCTGGAACTGGACATTAGTGGGTCATGCCTATTTACTGATACCAGGCTATTTTATATTATGTAAAAATTGGGAAAAAATTGGGAAAATGATGTTATAAATTATGTAGATAAAAAAATTACTCATGAGATGATTGGTGAAATGCTGTAGGAATTCTAATATGCTTCCACTGGATGGTTTTGGTAGAAGGAATGATATGTTGTAATCTACCTAGACACATCTGATTGATGATACCTGAAATCTGTTAAGAGTAAAACTGTATGTAGTAACAGGAGGACTGTTAAATACAATGCATTCTTGGGGACTTGGTTACCAAACGTTAGTAGGCCTTGTATCACCCATTTTCTACAGTAGATTCTTTATTTGGAGTGTTCACAGTCCCATCTCCCCAGAATTTTAAGATAGTCAATACAGGTACTCTTCATTGTCTGACTTCAATCTTCACACATCAACCATGGACATCAACACTAGGTAAATTAAAATAAATTGTGTATTAAATAATATAAGTACTTAAGAAAGAGTCTAAGATACGTTTTCTGGGCTGAGTCAGAACATCAGAGCCCACAGTATAGAGACTACATAACCTTAGAGCATCTTAAAAAAATTTGTACTGAAATTCATTTATAGGTTATACAATAGGGGCCGCACTGAGAGATGTCGCTAACTAGAAGTGTCACTAAGCAGTACACTATTGACTTTTAAGTATGGTGATGAGAATGTTGTTCACTAAACAAAGTATTGTTATAAAGAAACACAGGGATTTCTTGGCTCTGGAGTATTAGAATCAAAAGTAGTTACTCTTGGGGCACCAGGGTGGCTCAGTTGGTTAAGTGTCTGATTCTTGATATTGGCTCAGGTCATGATCTCACAGTCATGGGATCAAGTCCTGCCTTGGGCTCTGTGCTGGGCATGGATCCAACTTGTGATTCTTTCCCTCTCTCTCCCCCTCATGTCACATGCTTTCTCTCCTTCTCTCTCTCTTAAAATAAATAAATAAATATTTTAAAAAATAGAATAGTTATTCTTGACCCAAATATTTTCATTTTATGGACACTGAAAATCATTAAGTGATTGGGTTTCCCACTTGGAATTAGTTTCCAGGAAGGCAGAATGAAAGTTATGACCCATCTTTTTTTTGAAGATTTTATTTATTCATTAGAGACACGGAGACAGAGAGAGGCAGAGACACAGGCAGAGGGACAAGCAGGCTCCATGCAGGGAGCCTAATGCAGGACTCGATCCCATGATCCCAGGATCACACCCTGAGCTGAAGGCAGATGCTCAACTGCTGAGCCACCCAGGTGCCCTGATATTAGAGACTTTTTTAAAGAAAACAATATATTTACCATGATTCTATATAGGTTTCAATATACTGTTTCTAACATGAATATATGTATTTTAAATGTGTGTCTTCATTTTCTTCATCACTTTTTAAGAAAATAACTTAACCATTAAGAATAGCTGTGTTGTCTACATTCTCATAAATATGCCAGTAAATAATTTATAGCCACTCTTTTCATTGCTTACTTCAGAAAACCAATGATAGAGCTCTGTTGAGAGAGGTGACCCCTACATCTTTACAAGTACAGGCCATATCTTCTGGATATTGCCAGATCAGTATTCTTCATGGTGGTGTGGAGGGAGGGTTAAGTTTAAATGATTTTAAAGTAGGAGAAAATTAATAAAGGAAGCTATAATGAGTAGGTGCGTGCCATAATAATTAAGTATTTGCATAGTTGACAGCAACCCTTATTAAGCAATGTGCCAAATGCCAGGCTATTTCACGTAATGGATATAGGGGAAGAAGTCACCCACACCAGAGTAATGGAACACATTAAGTGGTGTCCTTTGTGCGGGCTGTGGTGACTAATACCCATGGCTTTACAAACTCCCTGACGTTACATTGTTTGGTCCTCTGGGACTAACCTGCCATTTTACCGTCCATCATTTCTTTTCTGCCATGGTGTGCAGGCTTTGAGGGATCTCAACAGAAGGTCACAGCCAGGGAAGTTTCCTTATCAAACACTTCTTTTCTTCTTGGCTGGGGCTTTGAATGATTTGAGTTTCAAGTTTATTATACTTCGTTTTAGTCAACATCCCAAGGAGACTGAGCGGAGGTCCTAGGACGTAGGCCTTCCATCATTGTGTAGGTTGGATGTGCTCCTGTGCTCTTTCCGGTTCCCATTTCTATAAATAACGTCCTAAACATTTGCAGTAACACTTTTATGGTCTTTACCCTTATCTCTTCTTACTTTTAAGGTTCTTATTAAAGGAGGGAAAAAAAAGGGAAGGAAGGAGGCCTCTCTCAGTCTCTTCATTTTGGTGCCTATTGGCTAAGCAGATGGGCCGAGGTACTGTATTACCACTCTTAGAACTACATCCCAGGCTCCATCAAAGTTCTCCTCATTCAGGCTCTGCCATCAAAGTAGAGGTGAGTGACTGATAGTTAAATGGCATATCACCAGAGACCAGGATATAGTGTTCTCACTACATAAAATGACTTTGACTGTTTTAAGCTGAACAAGCACAGCAAATTATCTTTTTTTCCCTCATTTTTATTTCAAAGACAGTGTTTGACAACGGACCTTTACAAAGGGACACATTAAAACATCACCCCATCATCTCAGGTCTCGGTTGTCCAATGGTGAAATTGAAAGAGTGCACATACAGGGAGAGGACACCGTGCCTTTTCCAGAAGAGACAAACCTGTAATCTTGTTGAAGGCACTCAATTACAGCTCTGTGATAGGGTAGTGGACATTAACACCAGGGCCGCTCCGAGCACCCCCAAGGTGCCAACACCTGGAAAGTCTTTTATCCTCTGCTTCATCATTTCTAGCGTGGTATTTTTAGACCTCACAAAGCTGGCATGCTGGGCATCTGTCCCTCCTACTTCACTATCTCCCTGCCTCTCTCATTTTGAGGCAGCAGGCGCTGGTGTAACAGCTGAATTGTAAGCTAGCTCTGGATAGACGTCTGCACTGTTTCTTTACCCTCCGACGCAAGTATTCTGAGCCTGGCCAGAAGAAGACTCAGAGCAGAGGAGAAGGAGACCTTTGGTCATTTTGGGGACAGATTTCAAACTTTTTGGGTGTGGCACTCATTTAATCTGGGAGAAGAAACAATGCGATAAGCAAGTCCTCACTTGCAATATGCCTAAAGCTTTTCTTTATTTGAACACAGGGAACCAGTGATACCTGTAGCAATAAATCATTTAAAAATATATCAAATATATAATTATGAGGCATGAATTGTGAAGTAAGGGCTTTGTGTTATTGGATTTTTAAAAATTATTCCTACCTTTGACAAATTTTTTATTCAATCCGTTTGAAAATTGCTGCTCTCAATCATGATCTATTTTCAACATTTTCATTAATATACATGCTAATTTCATGTCTAAGTCAAAGAATTGTGAAACCACATATCATCTGCAGTCTCCAAACAAACTACTGTCAGCATGTTTTTGTGAATAAAATTCTTATCAATCAGGATGCTTATTTCTTATGTAGTCCAAAAAAAGAATATCTAATATGAAAAATGTGGGATCTATTGCTTCTCATTACCAATTAATAATATGATTTTATGTTGGGTGTGTCTTTCATGAATATATATTATAACTTCCCCAATATGCTTTGGCCTGTGTAACTTGTAGTCACTTGATTATTTTGATAATCAAAGTCCTAATTGGTTTGTCCTTTCAGCATAAATCCGGGAATTTTTAATCCCATAATTTGCTCTGTGAGTTGTGGGCTGGTTCCTTTGCAGATCCATTGCTAATGCTTCCCCTGATCTGCTCTGTATGGCAGGGTGCTGACCCTATAACATTCTTAAGGTCCCTTGCCAACTGTTTCCATTGAAGTCTATGCCACAAGAGGTTTTGGAGAGAGACGTCTCTGAGAGTGACTAAGTGTCTGCTGCAAGGCTGACTTCCATCAGGCAATTCCTCCCTGCACCATGCCAGCTCTCACCAAGCTGAAGCTGTTAGGTTCCAGATACTGTCTGGTAGCCCTAGTCCTTGGTCTCTACTAGAACCATGGCTTCTGTTGGCTCTGGAGGGTGGTAACAGCTTCCTGCTACTCCTCACCTCCTCACCTTTGCCTCACGATCCCATGCTTGAGTTTTAGCTAGGCCAACATCTTTTTTTTTTTTTTTTAATTGAAATATAATTGACATACAATGTTACATTGGTTTCAAGTACACAACGTATTGATTCAATAATTCTATACATTACTCACTGCTCATCACAGTAAGTATAGTCACCATCAGTGTTATTACAATATTATTGACTATATTTCCCATGCTCAATGGGAAATTTGTTAATTTTGTAACTGGAAATTTGTAGCATTCATTCATTCATTCATTCATGAGAGACACACAGAGAGAGGCAGAAACATAGGCAGAGGGAAACATAGGCAGGCTCCCTGTGGGGAACCCAAAGAGGGTACTCGATCCCAGGACCCTGGGATCATGACCTGAGAAGGAGGAAGGCAGATGCTCAATCACTGAGCGACCCAGGTGCCCCAGAAGTTTGCAGCTTTTAATTCTCTTCATCTATTTCCCCAATTGCTCTACCCATTTTCCCTCTGGCAATCATCAGTTTGTTCTCAGAATTTAGGAGTCTATCTTTGTTTGTTTGCTTGTTTGCTTTTCTTTGTAGATTCCACATATAAACCAAATCATATGGTATTTGTATTTCCCTGTTGGACCTATTTCACTTGGCTTTGTACCCTCTAGGTCCATCCACATTGTAAATGGAAAGATTCCATTCTTTCATATGGCTGAGTAATATCCCATTGTGTACATACACCATATCTTCTTTATCCATTCATCTATTGATGGACACTTGCACAACAACCTCTTTTTAACAAATCTGTTTCATAGCATGGGAATGCTCTTCAAGAGAACCTGCGGTGGGGAGCATAACTGACTGACAACTTCAACTACTGCACCTTTGAATATACTATGGGTTTCACACCAAGACCACACTTATTCCAAGCTTAAGTTGATGACTATGACTGTTGAGGTTACATGAACCAGGACATTAGTGTGTAAGACAGGATTCCTTTAATGGGTAGTCTTTGCTCTTGGGACTTCACATCAGCCTATCTGAGACTTTCCCAGAATTGAATCTTTTCCTGTGCAGTCTTCCGTCTTTCCTTCTTTCCTCTCATAGTTGTAGACTTGCATTGTGACCTGACAGCCCTTCATCTACTCCTGTTCCTTTTCCCTTTCTTTAGCATTGTAATGTGTATTGTGAATCTGTAAGAAAGCAAATACAGAATTTTTCAAATGTACTTGTTCGCAGAAACCTACTTTTAGAAAACCTTCAGGGGATATCATCCTATGCAACATTCTTTGGGGACTAGTCATGTAATTTTTAAGCACAGTAATTTATCACCTTGAAAATTTCCTACTTCTTTTCTAATTAATCAAGCTATAGAAAGTGAAATTGCAGAGTTTACTGCAATTAAGGCAGGAAGGAGTTCTTGTTGAACTGATTTTTAGATGGCAGTATGGGGAGACGACTGAGCCTTGAAAAGGATGGGATGTGGTCAAGTCAAAAGAGAAAGAGGAAATGATTATATTGTAAGTGTCTTCAGTATGTCAGATTATATAGTAGGCTTCCCCTAACGGCAAGCTTTGTCTGGCCCTAAAACCTTTCCATGAAAGCTCTAAACCTAATTATTATCAAAATAAATCATTTGGTATTTTCAGTCTTGTGTTGATACTTTGATGAAAGAGTGTTATTTTCTATTTTCCGTGGAAAATTTTGTTGCTATCATCACTGTATCTTGATATGATTAATTTCTACATTATTATAATACCAACAAAGTGGATTTAAGCATTTATTTTAGCTAAGTGGAAATAAATCAATTTTATCATGTATATCCTTTGGAAATGTGCTTTTTTGTTTCCCTTTTGCTTTCTCCTTTGGAAGCTGGTTATGAATTAAAGGCTGGTTATGAATTAAAAGCCTCTGGTTTTCTGAAGTATATCTAGGTAATAACCTCTCATTTTCTTGAATAATCTCCTTTTTGATTTCTTGTGACTTTCTTATCCTTATATATCTAAATTGAATTTTGTCTACAGACCTAGTAGAAGCTGACAATCTGATATTTATTTGTCTTTATTTATTAAGCAAGCACATGCTTAATAAATAGTGTGCCGCTTAAAGATCAGAGCACATTGAGGATACCGCTAAATAGCTGCTTGATTATAAAGAGTCAACAATCAAAACTAATGTTAAGCAAAAACTCATGATTATTAAAACAGTTCTGCAAATAAAGAGCTTTCCTGCAAATAATTTATTGCCCCATGAGTTTTTTCGATTTTACTTATTTAAAAGTCACATAGAGGCCCCCAAAATGTCATTTATTTATTCATTCGTTCATTCAGTGGTAAAAAAAAGAAAAGATTGAATACTTCTTTGATCTTCTATTGAACCACTAATTAGGGATACAATATTTATTTATTCACTAATTCATTTTTTTTATTTACTATGTATCAAATTCCTACTATGTACAAGGCACCATAGTCAAGTGACTGTGGATATGTATGTGATAAACAAGAACTAGCCTTGATGGCCCTGCCATTTACCCGATGGACTTTCCTGAAATGGAACATCTGTGTGGATCTCTGGATATTGTTGTGGAGTCCTATGACCATATTCTCTTTAACTTTCCAAATGACTCTCTTACTCCTAGGTTGACTACCTTGCTAGTCCATATCTTGTGCTTAAACTGTTAGTTTCTTCCCGTCAAGATCAGCTCTGACTGGCTCAATGGTGGAGCATCTGCCTTTGGCTCAGGTTGGTCCAGGCGTCTCAGGATCAAGTCCCACATCACACTCCCCACAGGGAGCCTGCTTCTCCCTCTGCCTGTGTCTCTGCCTCTCTCTGTGTGTCTCTCACGAATCAATCAATCAATCAATCAATCAGTCCTAGAAAAATCAGCTCTGACTTGCTAAAGAGTTTCAAAATAGTGCAATTATATTTCTCAAAAAACAACTTATTTTTCATCAGTGGAACATTGGTCAGCACTTTTTCTTTTGATAATTTCCTAGATTGCCCCTTATGCCTGAACTCAGGCAATTTGCTAGAAAGTTCTCTAAGAATGTCACTAATTTAGCAGTTAGTAAATCCAATGAAGGGTCCTGTAGTGGAACAGACACTATCGCAAGAATCAAACGAGGAAAAAAATATGATTCCGTGTGATTCCATTTCATCTAAAGAATGAGGATAATATCTGACCACACTACTTCATAGGGTCTGCAAGTATCAAAAGGGGTAATGTATGTGAAAGTTATTTGAAAAAATATACAATGAGCATCTGTAATGTGCTGGTCTTGTCCCAGATTGGGATCTCATTTAGTCCTTAAAACAAACCTGTGTAGTAGGTGGCAGAGGGAGAAATTCCCACCCAGCTCACACCTGGCACAGTTCATGATCCAACCTCAGTGTTCTGGTGCCACTGAAGCACCGTGTCCTTGGACCACAATGGAGTTTTAGGAGCAGGGACCTAAGTGGTATTTGATAACTGCGTTAGGCCTGAGTTTTCACTTCTGTTTCCTACTGACTTCCATTGTAGAGGACAGGAGGAGAGGATATTTAACTTGTCAAGATTACTTGACAGTCTGATTTAGAGGTGTATAAAACAAGGCACACTCTTGGTACAGATAAAGTGAGAATAAAGCCACCAAATGGCAGTGACAGCACTTCAAATGGATTCTTTTTCTATAAAATGCCAATTATAAAACACAAATGAAAAAGTATGGGATGGCATGATATATTTGAAGTACATTTTCCCTTCTCTAAGAATTTAATTATTATCATTCTATTTAATAAGGACACTTCAAAAGGAGGCTTATTTCCTGCCAAACTGCAGGTAGGAGGGGTTCTGCTTCAAAACATTGTTTTTTTTTTGTTTTTTGTTTTTTTTTGGTTAAAACTTATGAATAGAGTAAGAGAGATTTCTTCAGTTCTGTAGAAGAATACTGCTGCTAGCTTAGGCTATACACAATACAGT